>NC_090933.1:241148916-241773916 GCF_040938575.1 Ambystoma mexicanum
TTTGTCTCCCTGACAGTTTGAAGGTTTTAGTGACAGAATGATTTTTTCAACCTCAGGGATTGAGACTCTTGAGAAACAAAAGCGTTGAAATGGTTTATTGGAGTATGTGGGAGTATTGGCGAGTGTGCCTGAAATAGGAATATTTGCTTTTTTCTCAGCAAGCTTATTCTGAAGAAGGGTAATTTTGTTGGTTAAGGCATTCTGTATGTTGGAACACCAGAGTTTGTCCTTCAAGCCGTTATCTGTGGGTGGAATGGCTTTCCTCTTAAAGCCATCAGGTAGCTGACACTTTTCAGCACTCCTCCAGACAGATACACATACACAGAGGGTCTGTGGGCACAAACAGAGACACTTAAAAATTCATGTTAAACCATTTCTTGTAAATACAAATATTTGTCAGTGGTTAAGGGTTATTTTGAGAAATTTTAGCCAATTTTAAGACATGAATCAGCCACCTCAAAAATGTCTCAAATTTGTCTACAATTCCTCAAAATAGTTCTGACCACTGACAAATACAAATATTTTCTTTTACAAAGAATACAATGCAATATTGACTGTTCAGTGTTCGTGAATAAGGTCAAGGGACAGGAGGGGAAGCAATGGGAGAAAGCAAACAGGCCTACATTGCGGGGAAGTAGGGTCCTTTTCCTATCGTCTGCCAAGCCCCCTCTCCAGCCACCCCTTTATCCCGCAAACTTACTCCCATCCTTGCTCACAATAAGGCACCACTGGGATAGGGGAAATGGTCTTTTTCCCTTTAAACATAGGAGGCATGTTTTATTCCGGGGGTGTTTTTCCGGTGTTTATCGGATTTCACTGAAAACAGGGAAGCCTATTTATACTGCTGCCTGAAAGAGTTCCTTCCTGTTTCTTAGTGCTGTGTGTGACATGGCCTTACTGTGGCACAAAGTACTATACAAGTAGCAAGAGCGAAATAGCCTTATGTGGTACAGTGATGAAACACATGCATCCCCCGGAACAGGAATCCTGAGCTGTGCAGCAATTGCACTCTCAGGCAATACATGTTCAATGCATCACACTATTCTCCCCTATTTCTGAGTGCCAAACTTGCAACATAACCTATGCCTCCCAAAATCCTTGCCAGCCCATCCAACCCTTTATTATTTATTTGTGTATTAAAATCTTTTTATTAGAGCTTTACAGATTATAGTCCAACATGTCACAATCCATTGACCTTGCACAGTTAGAAGCAACAAACAACAACACACACTGCCGCTTTCCATAAAAACATCAATAGCTGCTGGTAACCTCAAAAACAATGTCGAACCTCCCTTCCCGCCAATAACCTGAAACCCCTCCCTCCCAACCCCACCGTGCCCTACACCCCCTCACATCCATAACCCCCGCCCCCACGCCTCCCATTTTCGGCCCTCCAAGTCCTCCACATCGAATTATCCCTTAGACAGATTAAGGTGCCCTTGTGCCCTAAGCCTCGGGGGACAAGTAAAGTCCTTGTTCATCGTCTTAATAAACTCCAAGAAGCCCCTCCATTTCTTATAGAAGTAGCTCAGTCTGTTATGCAGGGAGTATGTCACCTTCTCGCATATAAGAAGCCTCCACATTCTACTCATCCACTCCTCAGTGGATGGTATCTATTTCGATCAGTATCGGCCCAAAATACCGACTAGTAAATGATGAATGCGCATTTACTGTGCATTCAGCATTTTCTAAAATTCCGACTCCCATTACAGCGACCAAGTGACTCAGGGGTTGCAGTGGTGTCCCCCCCTGCCCTTGGTCGCTGTAATGGGTGTCAGGGATTGCATTAGATGGAAGCGGGGGTCAATAAAGAAAAGAAAAAATTAAACAAAAAAAGGACTCTGCAGTTGGGGGGGGAGGGTAGGGGGATGTGGGGCACAAGGATCGACGTGATCACTGTGTCGCACTGTAATGAAAGTCAGCATTTTGAAAGTCGATATTATGGTGGCACAGTGATCACATAGATCCATTCGATCTTTAACCTGCTGCGATGGTGTTCCTCGCTACTATCAGCATCAGCCTGGGAAGCTGAAGCGAGCTACCCCTAGCATGCTCCTTGCTCTTATCTACCATTCCCAATAAGCAGACCTCAGGGGCACGCTCAATAGCTCTCCCTGTTACCCTTTGTAGGACCAGAACCAGTTCCCTCCACTAGGGCTGTAGCTTTGGGCAGCTCCACCAAATGTGCAAATATGTACCTGCTCCCCCGCAACCCCACCAGCATAACCCTGTTACCCCTCTCCCCATATGTGCTTCCCTATCCAGGGTAATATACCACTGTGCCAGCAACTTGTCATTTTGCTCTGCATATTGGGTGCCCACTGTCGCCCCTGCCACCCCTCTCCAAATCCCAGACCATCGTTCTTTATCGAGCTCTTTCTCCAGATCGTTATGCGATGACTTTGTGTAGGTTGGGAGACTTTCATTTAAGATAGAAGTTAGGCAAATATACAGCTGCGAGATGAGCGCCACTGATCCCCCTGCGCGATTCTCAGCCTCTCAAATGATGTCAATTGTCTCACTGCTCCTTCCCTGTTACTCTTCTGAAGAACCCAATGTCTGAGCTGCGGATAGCTGAACCGCTCCCTCTCTCCTGCTCCTAAAGTGGTCTTGCAGGAATCAATGGATGTAATCCCTCCACCTTCAAACATATGAGATATACATTCACACACCCCGTTCCTCCAAACCCAACAAACATCATCTCTACATGCTGGAGTAAACTCATGATTATGATCACCCCCCGCCTCTTGCAATCCCACCCGAAACCTTGAGCATAGTCGCGGTTGATGGCAACTCATATATACCTACGGGCCACATGGCCCGAGGTATCCACAGTATATATCTCAGATGTCTGCCAATCACCTGTTCCTCTAAGCGACACCACGCCTTCCTCAATTTTGGATCAACCCAATCCATTATTATCTGAAACTGTGATGCCTGGTAGTATCTCCAAATATGTGGCGTAGCCAGGCCACCCCTTCGCCTAGACCTATAAAGGGTTGCCGCTGCCACCCTTGCTGGGCGTTTCTGCCATGCAAACATGCAGATGTCTTGTTGGAGCTTCTCCAACGTCTGCTTAGGGAGCACTTGAAATAAATATAGTAACTTTGGCAGCACATTAATTTTTATTGCCACTAGTCTGCCCATCAAGGAGAGTGCCTGTGAACTCCACTTCCCCAGATCTGCCCTGATTGCACTTAAAACCCCCGGATAGTGCACTTCGTATAACCCCTTGAACTTTGCCGTAAATTGATTCCGAGCTAACTAATGCTACACAATGCCCACCAGAAGGGAAACATGTTCTGAAGACCTGCCACTCTCCCCAAAGATAAGTTCAAACTCAAAACCTCACATTTAGCCACATTTATCTCAAACCCTGACCTTACTTGATACGTCCTGAGCAATGCCAGTATCGGAAGCAGTGACCCCTCCAGATTCGAGATAGTCAGAAGAATATCATCGGCGCATAAAGCATTTTTAGATGAGACCCCCTCGTAACTGATGCCTTGGATGTCTGGGTTAGTCCTAATTTGAACAACAAACGGTTCCACCGATAGTGCAAACAGCAGTTTAGACAGGGGATATTCCTGCCCTCATACCCCTTTTCTGCATCTAAGGCCAGTAGCATTGAGCGAGTATTCTTTTTATGTGCTATGTTGATAAGGTCTATCATTCGTCTAGTGTTGTCTGCAGCCTGTCTTACTGCCACAAACCCGGATTGGTCCTCTCCCGCCAGAGAAATTCTTCCATCTAAAGTCATTTTGGAAAACAAAATATGTGATTCCTCCCTTTCACTATCCGCCTTATTGATGCCAGCTTTAGGGGTGGTTGTGTATGGGGAACTCTGAAGAAGGTATCTGTGACCCATTATTAAAATAATCTGGCCTTGATCAAAAGGACTATTCCAATTTTATTGAGGGCAATCAGGCTTTCGGGCCAACTATGGCACTGAGAGCGCCTTACTGAACATGAAGTCAGAGATGCTCCAGATTATGGATCAAGGCAAGGCAGGGCTGCTGATGTTGTTGGACTTATCAGCAGCCATTAACCTTGTCGATCACGACAAATTAATAGAGAGTTTGAGGAATATAGGGGCGTATCAGACAACGCCTTGGTGTGGGTCAGGTCATTTCGGACAGACCGCATGTCTAAATTTGCATGTGTTAATGCACGGTCATCAGAGGAATGTCTGAGATGGGGTGTTCCGCAGGGTGCCTGTATATCTCCCTCTCTTTTTAATGTATACTGCCGCTCGCTTCGTGATCTCCTGGAGGAGCTGCCGGTTCACTTCACCACTTATGCTGAGGACATCCAGCTCGTCCTTGAACTAAGCGGTAAGTCCACAGATGATTCCAACCGAATTGACAAAGTGTACGTTGCCATTCAACAATGGAAGGCTAATAATGGAATGTGTCACAACGCAAATAAAACCGAGATGATGCTTTTTGGGGTCACCTCAGGCAAGATCTAAGCTGAACCCTTTATATGCTGCTTTTTGCATTGAAGGCCACGTTACTGGAAGTGTAGACAAAGTCAGGACTTTGGGAGTGATTTTTTGAGTCATCACTAAATACAAATGCAAATACGGAAAGTGTAGCAAACAAGGCACAGTATATCTTACGACTCCTAAAGCTAGCTAAACCATATGTGTCAGAGGCACACTGCGCTACCATGGTACGTTCGCTTGTGACGCCTCGGCTAGATTATTGCAACGCCCTTATGTCAGGGGCTGGCAAAAATGTCCTTAGATGACTTCAGGTGGTATCTGGTCATTGCATCGAATGCAATACCATGGAATGCCTTTCATCTAAAAAATTGCATCGCAAAAAATAGCATCGAATGCATGTTTTTTGTAGGTAAAGGGTTTAGCTTAAGTTTAATGGGTTTTAAAGGTTAAAAAAGGGGGATTGAGGGGGACCCCCGCATTTAAAAAAGAAAAATTCCATTCGATGCAATTTATTTTAATGCATTTTTTTCGATGGAATGGTCTGTCGATGGTAAGAATTTGATGGAATGACTATAAACCCTTCAGGTTGTACAAAATGATGCCGTACATATTGTAAAGAGCATACCCAGACACAACCTTATTTCCTCTCACAAGAGGGATCTTCACTGGCTCCCAGTGGAAGCGTGCATCCAATTCAAGGCATTAACAATAGTGCATAAATGTCTCTACGGGAAAGCGCCAAGCTATCTTAAAGAATATGTTCAAATTCACAACCCGACCAGGCTCACCAGGTCTAGTGACGGGATTTGTCTCACAGCTCCAAGGAGCAAGAGGGCACAAGGGATGGGCAGGTCTTTTTCGACTCAGGCTGCTTCATTATCGAACAAACCTTTGGCAGAAACAGACTTTCTGAAGTTTAGAAAGGGAGTTAAAACTATTGTGTTCAGATAATTTTTCATCTGCTGTGTTTTCTGTGCCTTGATGCTTCTCACCATCAATTTCTCCTGCGCCCCGATGCCTGTGGGCTCCGGTGCATTATAAATGCAAATAAAATAAAATAAAATCAAAATCTGGCAGAACCCTGTCTAATCATTCCGCTAAGATCTTTGCATATGGCTTTCTATCTATATTCAATACTGTGATGGGACGGCACAACGAGCACACCTCCGGGCCCTTACCCTCTTTATGTATCACTGAGAACCTCGCCTCTTCCAGAGATCCCGAGATCCTGCCCGCCCTCCATATTGCATTGAATAATGAGTGTACCGGACCCACCGGCTTTGCATCATAAATATTATAAAATTCCAAGGTGAACCCATCCATGTCTGGGGATTTGGTAACTTTCAATGAGGCTATAGCCCGCAGAACTTCCTCCTTCGTTACTTCCCCATTAAAAGCCTACCTCTGACGTTCCGTCACCTTCGGCAGCCCACAGTCTGCTCGAAAGGTGACAACCCCCACCCACTGCGGAGAATCCGAGGAGTACAGTTCCCTGTAATATCCATCAAAGTCCTCCTGTTTCTCTGGCTCCGAGCAGGTCACCCCACCCCTGGGACTCCTAAGCACCCCTATGCTACCTCACGTAATCCTCGCCTTGAGCTTCTACGGCAGTAGCTTGCCCGCCCTATTCCCATGTTCATAATATCGTTGCTTAGCTTTCATCAGTGCATACTCCACTCTGTTTCCTTCCATGGTATTAATCTGGCTACGCACCGCCTGGAGCGCCCTATATGTTTCAGCGGGAGCACAAGTTCTGGTAATGCCCTTCCATGTCCTTCAATTGGGCTAGCAAGCGCTCCAGTTCTAGTCTCTGCACCCACCTCAGTCCAACTCTTTTGCAATCAGTACCCCCGTATATATGTTTTAAATGAATCCCATCTGACCCCCTCATTTGTTGCCCCTTGAGCATTTTCCCTGAAATACCTCTCAATGTCTTCCCCAATCGCCATCCGGCAAACTGGGTCTTGCAAGAGAGTCACATTTAATTTCCAATAACAGAGCCTATGCTCCCAGGGGCACAACACCCATGTGATGTATACTGGTGTATGGTCCAAGAATGTGATAGTTCTCATAGAAGTTGATTCCATGACAGCAAGAATGAAAATAAATTTCACATCTGGATTAGCATACCGGCAGGAGTTGACTAGTCGCACCTCCTCCAGCCCCTTCAACAAATGCCCTGATGCCTGCACTGTACCCATGTACAAACATCTAGACACATCCCAATTGGGGCCAAACATCATTAAGATCCCCTGCGAGTAGCATGTCACCTTTCGCGAAATCTAAAAAATTCCCTCAAGATCCCACTACAGTATTCATTCAGGCAATTTTTGGGGCTATATATGGAGTCTATTGATAACAATGCCCCAATAAACCAGCCCTCTAAAAAGATATATCTCCCCTACCTGTCTGCTTTAGTCTTGACCACTGTAAAGTGGACTCTCCTGCTCACCAGGATGCCCACCCCCTTGCCCTTATTCTTTGCTGCTGAAATAAACTTGTACGGGTAGTGCTAAGCCCTTAGCCTAATTGTGTCCCTCCTCACGAGGTTCATCTCCTGGAGACATGCCACATCCACCTGCAATTGCCTAAAATCACCCAAAAATGTCCCTCTCTTTTGCGGGTATTAAGTCCCCTTACATTATAAGTTAGGACCCTGAACATACCCAATTCCTGGATGGCAAAACCTGCAGATGCATAAAACATTGACCCCCTCCAATCAAGGATACCGTGCACACCAAACAACCACTCAGAGTGACCATAACCTCCCCCCATCAGGTCTAGGGGAGAAATTGTAAATTTAAACCCCTATCCCTTAAACTGAAACCCCGAAACACCCCTGAACCCTCACGCCATCACAAGGTGAAAAATAGAGGTCTCTTTCGACCCTCACTGTCGGGAAACCCACTCTGTCCAGAGAAGATCTACGTCCTCCACAATACCACAGCAGGGAGCTTTCCTGCTCGTAACTTTGCTCTGAATCAGAAGGAGCTCTTCCTTCAAGTTCCTTGTTGCTGGCCATCGGACATTGCCCTAGAGCTGTCCGGACCACGCGGTCTGCTGCGCACTGGCACCTTGGGCTGAATCCTGCTTCTCTTGCTCTGCCTGCTCACTCAGTATCTGAAGACCCAAAACCTGCACTGCCTCTTCCGGAGTTGGACATCTTACTTCTCGCCCATACCATTTTTAGACCAGACCAAAGGGGAAGGTCCATCTGTAGCGTACTCCCTCTTTCTTCAGTTTCTCTGTGATTTGCCTAAATGCCTGCCACTTTTGCAGTGTTAAGGCTGCTATGTCCTGGAGTATTAGGAGAGACTGTCCTTGGAAAGTTTTGGCTCTCATCTTCATGGAGGCTTGAAGGATCTCTTCTTTAGTTGTGTATGAATGAAATTTCATGATGATGTCGCTTGGCTGAGATCTCGGACCTCTTCTGATCGACCCCACCCTATGGACCCAATTCAGGACTATGCTACAGCTTGCAATCTCTGAGAATATCGTAAGGAAGACCTGCTGGACCTATTTTCTTAGGTATGCACCTTTCACTCCTTCCTCAGCCACCCTTATCGGAAAATTCTCACACCGGTGTCTGTTCTCTAAGTGCTCAATGGTGGTGACCAGAAAGGAGATGTCCTGCTTGGTGCTGGCCAACTCTCCCCGGAGGTGCAACACATTTTCCTGAAGGAATTGCACAGGCGTTTCAGTGTCTTCCACCCTTGAATTCAGTTGTTTCGTGTCTCTCACTAGATCTGCAATCGATTTCCTGATTTCCTTCGTCCCACTCTTCATTTCTGCTCTTACTCTTACTCTTACTGACTGCATCAGCTCCTCCTTTAGCATCTTCAGTCAGTCCATCAAATCAGATTTGGAGAGCCCCTGTGATGCCTCCATGACTGCCTTCCCTGAATACACCTCCTCCTGTTAGTGCTGCGGTTCTGCATACCTCCCTTGACCCACCCCATTTGGTTTGTTGCTGGCTTGCAGGCCAAAATGCGCTCAGTGTCCTGCCTCAGCGCGCCGACTTGCGTAGTGGCATCCGCTCCAAAGGGGCTCAGCAGTAGGCCTCCACCACTATACTGTATCTTCCTCTGCCCCGTTGTGTGTTCTGCTCCCTCCACCAGCCGGCCTTCCCCTCTCAATAGAGTGAGGACTTCTTTCAGCAATTGGGCGTAAGCTTGCTGCTGTCCATTCCTAAAGACCGCTGTGGTTGCCTTACCCCAGACTTCTCACTGATCCAAGGGCCATCCCTTGCTGGCAGCTTCTGACCTCTGATCAGCCACTCTCCCGACTCTTCTCTCTGTGCCAGAAGCCGATTCCCACCTCCTCCTGACCCGCATTGGCTATCTGTGTCTTCAATCCATGGTCAGCGCGCTCGACAGTGCACCACTCTATCTCTTTCACTCCTCCAACATGCTCACCATTCTTGCCTCACCCCCTCTGGGCCTTCAACAACTACACCTCCGGAATAGGCATCCTCTGCTCCCACCGAGCCACTCGCTGGATGTCTTTCTTCCACTGCCAGCTCTCCAGCATGCCCTGCTTCTTCACCGGGCACCTCCACTACTCCACAGCTCAGATGGTGCCCGACCCCCAACGTGCCTCCAAGTACTCCCTGCCAAATGGATAGACCTCCTGGTCTGCTTCTCTTAGTGTGACCCGGAGTCCCACTCAGCATTGCGGAGCGCACCAACAATGTTGCGTGGCCTCGCAGCGACACACATCGAAATCCGGGGACAGGATCCTTGGAGGCCGATCCTGGCGGGCCGCACACCCTCTGCTTCACATGCCCACCAGGCCAGCAGCACCTCCACGTGTGCTCCGGGCCCTCCCCCGCCTCGCAGGCTGCACCACCAATGCCACGCAGCCCCAAAGGCACACCAGACGGAACCTGGCTTCGGGCTACTCAGGAGTCACAAGTGGATTTGGGGGTGCTGCACCACTTAAGCGGCTCATGCTTGTCTTTCTGCTCCTTCCACGGCTTTCCAACCGCCATCATTTCTCGGCAGCTCCCCAGGGCTGTTGGAGCTGCCGTATTAGGCAGCCAGGTTGGGTGCCATTGGCCACATCTCCCCCATCCAAACCCTTTTGTTCTTGCACTACATTCACCTTTCACAGTCTATTCTAGACCAGGTCACCTCTGGCCTCCTGGTTTAGCAGTCACAAACTACTATTACAGTAAGTTTGGTTCAAAAAGCCACCAAGATTTAACTAGACAACTTGAGCACACCATGAGCCATGAACAATCTTTTCTACAATAGCGATCTATGGACACCTTAATTCTTCCACATGCACCAAAGCTATCACAAAACATTCCTTTTCACCGTCTACAACACCCTATCCCTGCATCTGTGGCATTGTACCTGTCCTCTTATCTTCTAGTTACTCCTTTTCCTCTGCAGACTAAGATCTGCATACCCTGTGCAGAAGCATAACACAGCAACCTTCAAACAAGCCATGTCCTCTTAAATCACAAAGATGGTAATTTGGCACAAAAAAACTCTAATATAACATAACATATCAGGGCAAGAAATGCATGAACAAACACGTTTGTAATACAGATGGTTATGCAAAAAGTACAAAAGGGGGATTGTGGGGAGAAAACATTAAACCTTTGAAAAAGGTTCAATCTTTCAATGAATAAGAAGAAATAGAAAATGATAAGACCATATGATATTCTTCACCACTACCACTACCTCTGCTGCTTGTATTAACCTTCTGAACATTCAGAAAATTCATCCCTTGTTTACTAAGCACTCTACAAAAACCTGCAATCCCCCCCCTCGAGCTCAGCAAACTTATCTACTGCTCAAGCTGACTTTTTGGCCTTCCTAGCTGCTCCTTCCTACCACTAGACAAAGTCCTCAACTTTGCTACCCGCAATCTCTAACAACTTACCTAGTTCATCTCCCAAATCTATCTACCAACAACATAATGGTTGGCTCTCCAGTCATAACCACTCTCTTTTCAAGTTCCTTACCCTAGCCTACAAAGCTATCACTGGTCTTGCTTCTCAATACCTGTCTGACTGTATCTCTGTTTACTCACCATCTCATAAGCTCCACTCTTTCTCTGCACTCAACCTCACTGTTGGATGCTCATTATGCCTCCTCTAGCTTCCGCTCTTTCTCCCTACTCACCCCGCTCCACTAGATCTCACTTGCCATCACAATCAAATCGAACACAACTGTGACTTTCTTCAAAGCTCAGCTTAAACTTCATGTATTTGCTAAAAAGGGAACCGTCCATCATCCCTACCTGACCCCATCAATCCCTCCAGTGACATCTAATAATGAGTAGTAGTCTGGAAGTCACTGGCACTCTACCGAAAATGCTTAGAAGCACCTGACAAAGATGGTTTTGTCGTGCTCAAAAAAGCCATAATTCAAAACAGCGAAGCGACTTTGACGGACTGGAAACGAATATGTAAGGCAATTCTGGAGAACTTGGAGGAAGGCGGCAAATCCCTAAGAGAAAATTCAGATTAAATTAAACGTAAATTATATATACAAGACTGGATAACAACACTAGATGAAAGACAAGGCTTAACAGCATATGGGAAACCGTTTCCGAAAGCAAGAAAACTAAATACACTACCTAGGTACCTTTCTCAATTCCCAAATTGGTATTTTAGGGACACCATGATGAGATTTAGACTGAAATTGCTCCCAACAGGCAAGCTACTCAGCCTCCGGAAAAAAAAACTCGATACCAGACCACTGCAGACTATGCAAGGATGAACATTCTGTTGAGTCATTGAAGCACTTGGTTTTATTTTGCACTACATTGGAAGACGAGTGAAATAACCTCATGGAAGAATTCACTAAGAATCATAATTGGAGGACCACTGAAGAGTGGTGGCTAGAACTCCTAAGAGGAAATCGAATTTCGCTATCTTAAGCTCTGGTAAAACTATTGTTAAATATTTTTTTAAAATTAAGTGAGAATGACTTTTGCTGGAAGCATTAATTTAGTAAATAATGTGTTTTTCTTGTCTATTTAATGTAAATACCATGTCATTCTATGAATAATTGTGGCTAAAGGTTTGCATTTACTTTAAACCAAATAAAGACTTAAAAATAAAAAAATAAAAAGAATGTCATTTTGTATATTTATATATATTTAAATAATGCTCTTTAGTTTGAAGCACTTGCCCCCTTAGGTTAAAGTTACCTTTATATGTCACCTGTTTCATATATATACTTTGTTCAGTGTGTTAATCTATGCCTAGCTTTTTTTACACCCTCATAAACTAGCTGACCAATTGTTCTCATCTTTGCGTTATTGGACAGGCCCCCTTCAGGGGAATGACTCTTTTGCCTGTACATGTGTGGTTGTAATTTACTTCTGATCGAAAGTGACATAACTGTTCTTCAAGTAAATACAAATATTACAAGGCCATTGTTGCTGACACTATGACGTGGGTACTGATTGGAGGAGGTGGGACCTGCCATCAGTAAGAGATGGCTATTAAGCAGGACAGAAGAGGGATTAACATTTGTAGATGAAACTACCCAGGGTGCTTTGTGTCTGAGACAGCGGCAGGTAGCGCATCCATGCTGCCTCTGAGATGGAACACTGCCGGGGACTGTGACTACATTATCTACTAAGGAGAAACCGGTGCAATAAACAGTTATAATGGACAAACAGACATATATTCCCTGAAGGAGAAATTACTCACCATAATGATCTTTCTATGGACTCTTCTGCCGTAGATTCCTCATCTTGATAGATATCCATCATCCAGCTCTTGTCATGACCCATAGAACTTGCCCTTTCTGGACCTCCTGGTCCTTATCGCGCCGGAGCTTGTATTCCTTGTTACTCCCAACATGGACGCAACAAGCGACTTGCCTCACACCAGCTTTCACGTCGCACACGGCACGTCCTATAAATTGGCCACGCCCCCGCGGCCCCGCGCGTCTCAACGCTATCATTAGGTAGTGACTTGACGTGTGTGTGCTGTTCAGCGAATCTTCTATCCAAGATCCTGGTTTCCTTCCTCCTTCCTTCTCCCTTTCCCTCTATTCGACTCCTGGAATCCCCATTCTTAGCGACCGCTACCTTTTTTCCTGGACGTCCTGGAACAGCAGCCTTCCCGGAGCTCTGAACGCGCTCTTCAGCCGGACGAGACTCGAGCGAGTCTATACAAGACCCGATCCGTCCACAAGAGGAATCCTCCCGCGGAACAGAGCAAGAAGCGATCCCATGTGAGACGGGGGAGATTTACGACAGTTTGAGATGCCCAACGACCGACACTGATACTGCTAAGGAGAAGGCAGTCCAGGACCTTATGCGTGGCATGCAAGAGCTAACAACTGAAGTACAGAACTTAAAGGCTGAGAATGCTGCGCTAAAGCAGCTAGTTTTGTCTCGCGACCCCTCTAACAAGGACAGTGTGTTACTTGGTAGAGTGGTGAACAACTATGATGGATCGGCAAAATCCTTACGTGGATTCCTGGATTCCTGCTTGGTGCATTTTACCTTTAAGCCCTATTATTTTTCAACTTCTAGGGCGAAGGTGGGCTTCATTATCTCGCACCTCACAGGGAACGCATTAACCTGGGCTACGCCCTTAGTCAACTCAAGGGATGCCCTCCTGGATGATTATGATGGATTCATTCAGGCACTCAAGACTATGTTCGACCGGCCAGAACAGGTCTTTAGTGCTCAAGAACGCTTACTTGATTTCCGAAAGGGTACCCATGATATGCTAACATACGTTACTAGATTCAAACAACTGGTCAAGGAAGTGGATTGGTCCTCTGAAGCAAGTTTCACTCTATTTCGCAGGGGTCTAAACAAGGACATTAAGGATGAATTAGCCCGGGTGGCTCGTCCTAGTTCCTTCCAGGCTCTTATGGATCTAGCCATGCAGATAGACTTTCGAATCCAGGAAACAAAGGCTAAAAGAAGAAAGACCAAGACACCTTTTCAAAAGAATTCCCTTGAGACCTCTGTTAAAACCGATTCTGACCCAACCCCTGACACAGATCCAGACCCCATGCAAATCGGAGCCTTCCGTGGACCTATTTCCCCTCAAGAAAGGATGAGAAGGATCCACACCGGCCTGTGCATGTATTGTGCCTCGGATAAACATCTTGTTAGAGAATGCCCTCTAGCCCCTCCACAGCGTTCGGGAAACGCCAGCTCCCGATCTTAGATGGAGCGAGGTGTCGGGAGAGAGATGTTTGCTCCACATCAATTCCATCCTTGAACTCTCCTGGACAAAATAGTTTGGTGATACTACAGGCCTTCCTCTCGCCCTCCAAAGACAAGACCTATCCCATTCTGGCCTTGGTGCACTGCGGAGCTATGGGAATTTTCATTGATCAAGACTGGGTTGTTAGTCATCATATTCCGTACGAGACACGAAACACCATGCAGCCGGTGGAAGCAGTTGACGGAAGACCCCTCTCTTCAGGACCCATAAGCCTGCAGACTAAAGAGATCCAACTTTCCATAAATCATCATCAAGAGAGGATTACATTCGACATCATTAAGTCAGCCCATTACCCCATGGTTTTGGGTATGCCCTGGTTACAAAAGCACAATCTGTATATCAATTGGACAGCAGGATCATTATTCCTGGGCTCAGAGTTCTGTATGTCCCGCTGTCTATCCCTGGACCCTTCCTCGATAACTCCTAAAGAACCTCCAAGAGACCAAGAAACACCACTCATGGTTTCCAATATCATACAAGTTCCAGAGTCCTATCAGGAGTATGCTGATGTATTTTCTACCGCCATAGTCCAAGCCTTACCCCCTCACAGGCCTGAAGACTGTGCCATAGATACAGATCCCTCAGCTGTAATTCCCTTCGGCCGAATGTTCATCCTTTCCGAACCTGAGAAAAAGGCCCTTTGGGAATACCTCGACACCAATCTTGAAAACGGCACCGTAAGACCCTCGAAATCTCCAGCGGGTGCTTTGTTGTTCTTCGTTCCCAAGAAGTACACCAAGGAACTCAGACCTTGCCTCGACTATCGAGGCTTAAACCAATGCACCCTCAAAGATCGATATCCTGGAAGCTGTGAGAGGAGCCGTAATTTTCACGAAGCTGGATCTCCGGGGTGCATACCATTTAATTCGAATCCGGGAAGGGGACGAATGGAAGACAGCCTTTAGAACACCCTTTGGTCACTTTGAATACCTAGTCATGCCTTTTGGACTAGCCAATGCTCCTGCAGTCTTTCAGCGTTTTATGGACAGGGTGTTCTCTGATATGTTGTTCCTCTTCGTCATAGTCTATCTGGATGACATATTGATTTTTTCCAAAGATCCTCTAAAACATGAAGAACACGTAAAGGCAGTACTACAACGACTTCGTGAAAATAAACTGTGAGCCAAACCCGAAAAATGCTTGTTCCACGTTACTTCTGTTCACTACATAGGATTCATCCTTAGCCCAGAAGGAATTGGCATGGACCCTTCGAAGGTAAAGGCCATACTGGCTTGGCCCTCTCCCACTTCTGTGAAACAGGTGCAATCCTTCCTGGGGCTCGCCAACTTCTACCGGAAGTTTATTTCTACTTTTTCCGAGATTGTTCAGCCGATCGTAGCTCTATTGAAGAAGGACACCCCCTTTATCTGGTCTACATCGTAAGATAAAGCATTCCAACGATTGACGACAGAGTTCACGCAAGCCCCCATCCTAACCCAGCCCGACACAAATCGCCCATTTCTAGTGGAAACGGATGCCTCTAACTACGCCATAGGGGTGGTCTTGAAACAGGAACTTGAGGATGGACTGGAACACCCCACTGCTTACCTTTCACGGACCCTGACCCCCAGTGAGACTCACTATTCCGTCCTGGAAAAGGAACTCTTGGCCATCCGCCAAGCCTTCACTGAATGGCGACACCTACTTCTGTGTGCTAGATATCCAGTTCAGGTCCGCACAGATCATCAGAATCTCCAAATCCTACAGTCTTTGGAGTGCAGGAACAGTTGTCAGGCCCGTTGGGCCTACTTCTTTGCCCAATACCAGTTTCAAATCACTCACGTTCCCGGATCACAAAACATGATTGCTTATGCCTTATCTCGACGTCCAGACTACGCAGCCACTGAGGACAAGGCCTATCCTAAGATGTTTCCCCAAACTATCTTTGTAGCTCAAGCAATCAACCTCCTGGAAGACATCTGAGCGCAAACCCAGTCCTCTGACCTCTGGAAGGAAATTTCAAGGAAGAATCCATGGAATCTAAGAGTCAAGGAAGAATATCTATTCAAGGACAATGCACTGGTCATTCCTACGCAGAAATTACAACACAAGGTAATAAACCTCTGCCATGATACCCCTCACTCCGGTCATCGTGGTATAACTAACACCCTCCGTCTTATACAAAGACAGTTTTGGTGGCCTCAAATGAAGACCGACGTACAACAGTACGTCAAGGCTTGTACTGTCTGCAGTCAAAACAAACATGATAACAAGAGACCGGCGGGTCTTCTACTGCAACCATCGCTGCCAACAAGACCATGGGAGTTTGTTGCTACAGACTTCATTGTGGAGTTACCACCTTCTCGAGGGTACACGACCATCATGGTAACCATAGACTTGTTCACCCATATGGCTCATTTCACACCTTTGTATAAATTACCATCCTCCTCAGAACTTGCTGGAATCTTCCTGGAACATATTTTCTGTCTCCATGGACTTCCTTCCAAGATCATATCGGACCGAGGACCTCAATATGTCTCACAATTCTGGGAACATCTCTGTCGTATTCTAGGGATCCAACGCGCTCTCTCATCAGGTTATCACCCACAAAAAAACGGAGCCACGGAACGTGTAAATAAAACTCTGGAGCAATATCTTCGTTGTTTTGCCACCAAGGTTCAGGATGACTGGTCTCTCCTCATACCCCTGGCCGAGTTTGCCTACAACAATTCCGATCACTCAGCATTCAAGGTCAGCCCTTTCTATTGCAGTCAAGGTTTTCACCCGTCCGTTTTACCTTCTGTTCTTCCACATATCACTCCAGTACCTACTCTCGACTCTTGGATACAGACTCTCATCAACATTCACAAGGAAGCCAAGGAACAATCGAAAGAGGCCCAAACACGCACTAAGCTCTATGCGGATTCCAAGAGAAGACCAGCGCCCTCTTATTCTGTTGGTAATCAAGTCTGGTTGTCCTCGAAACTATTACCCCGACATCTACGGCCAAACAAATTGGCTCCTCGGTACTATGGACCATTTTCCATAAAGGAAGTTGTCAATCCTGTCTCATTCCGACTCAAGCTACCCGATTCCTGTAAGAAAATACACCCAGTCTTTCACACCTCCCTATTGAAACCTTACATCCAATCCTCCCGAAAATCCTGCAGACCCAGTCCTGTTGTTGTGAATGATCAGCTAGAATATGAAGTGTCCCGAATATGCAATTCCAGGTATAAAAGGGGTCGACTTCAATACCTGGGTGAATGGAAAGGATACCCTCCTAGCGAGAGAACCTGGGAACCAGTTTCTAACTTAAATACCCCTCGACTGCTTAGAAGATTCCATCTCATACACCCGGGCAAACCTGGTGGAACAGGTCTTCGGAGGAGGCATGCTGTCACGACCCATAGAACTTGCCCTTTCTGGACCTCCTGGTCCTTATCGCGCTGGGGCTTGTATTCCTTGTTACTCCCAACATGGCCGCAACAAGCGACTTGCCTCACACCAGCTTTCACGTCGCACATGGCACGTCCTATAAATTGGCCACGCCCTCGCGGCCCCGCGCGTCTCAACGCTATCATTAGGTAGTGACTTGACGTGTGTGTGCTGTTCGGCGAATCTTCTATCCAAGATCCTGGTTTCCTTCCTCCTTCCTTCTCCCTTTCCCTCTATTCGACTCCTGGAATCCCCATTCTTAGCGACCGCTACCTACTTTCCTGGACATCCTGGAACAGCGGCCTTCCCGGAACTCTGAACGCGCTCTTCAGCCGGACGAGACTCGAGCGAGTCTATACAAGACCCGATCCGTCCACAAGAGGAATCCTCCCGCGGAACAGAGCAAGAAGCGATCCCAGGTGAGACGGGGGAAGATTTACGACAGCTCTGCTGTTCTGAAACTTTTTCGACAGGGCGTGTAGTGGACCTCGACTAAGCCGTTGATCCGTCTTGCTCAGCTCTCGATCATCAGCTCCGGAAGCGCCAGGCGTCATATATCTAGCACCTCACTACACCCCATGCTACAGTTCCTCCTATTTTTCTCTCAGCGCTTGAAAGCTCCAGAAGGAAAAACCACAGAAGTAGGCTAATCAGCCGGTAAAAAGCTTTAACAAGGATACATCCCAACTGGGTGATCCCACACAACAATGAGTGAAAAAACTTTGTCTTTCTTTTATTTTTATAAGACAGAAACGGTCATCCAAGAGTCATCACCAGACGTCTTCTTGTTTGGACAAAATCGACAAGCCACAGAACCTTCTGAGATGGGATGGATGGGAGGGTCAATGAGCAATCTGCACGAGAAGAATCCATAGAAAGATCATTAGGGAGAGTAATTTTTCCTTCAATGGATTGCTTTTCTCCCACAGATTCCTCATCTTGATAGACTTCCCAAGCAGTTAAGACAAATGGAGGCAGGCAGAAGTTTTAAACAAGTAGATTCTGAAGAACCACCCTACCAAACTGTGCATCAGCTCCTGTGCAACATCCAAGTGTAAGAACTGACACAGTGTTGATAACTGTATTACATAGCAAACTAACCTGTACCTGAGGCAGCAGTGATGACGAAATTCAGAAGCCACCTGGTTATCCATTTCTAGCCTGTGGCAATGTTTTGCCCAGACAGAATGAGATCTCAATGGAAACCCTCTGGGGAAGAACACCCAGATTGGTTCTTGGTGAAGTGACATTCTTCAAGGTGTTGATATTGGAGGGCGTCACAAAGAAGCCGGAGATGCAGCCTCTTCTTACAGATGCTTTCAATGCAAAACAGAGTATTATTTCTGAGAATTCTGCAAATCACACAGTTCAGTCTTAATGAAATTCCGATTACCCTTAGAATGGTAAACCAGCGACTGAATGCTGAACCAGAATGGAGTCTGGAGACGTGATGGCTGCCAGAATGCGTGGCTGTGAGGAGGTGGGGACAGGACCTGCAAGACCGTAACTGAATAAGGGCGAGCAGGGGATAGGAAGAAAAGGAGAAAGAAGCAAGGATTACAGTGTAAACTACCAGAGGCGTCCTTCTGATACGCTGTGCAAGTAGCGCTGCGGCTGCAAATGCAGCGAGGAAGACACAAACTTCTGGGTTGGTTTGGAAGCGTTGCCTGCTGTTTTAGCAACAATGGCGGATGAGTGATTTCTAAAACGGGATGATATTATTAGTGCAGGGAACCTGGCTAATGTAAGTACGTAATATTAGAAAGGGAAACGTAGCGAAGGAGATTCGATGTGTGGATGTTTGTATGTTTGGCAGGAGGCGATCAGGACGCGTGAGTATTACGATGATTATAAGAGAGTCCTAGAGATAGAAAAAGGTCAGAAATGAGAACAGGGTAATTCTCAGGAGCCGATGTGAGAGCGGTATGGGTACGAACTCACGGAGCGTGGCACAATGCAGAGTAGCAATGCATCGAGGTCCTGTCTGGAACGCCAGATTATCCTTCCCTGATATCAGGGGGCAGAGCCAGCTTCAGAGCAGCATGGATAGAGGCTGGAATGCATCTGAGGGTACGGGCCGCCATGTTGGAGGAACCATAAGAGATTGAGCTAATCTGTCTCCAGCGGTGCCAGGTGCCAGATAGACCAGCGCCGCCTGCGGGACATGACAGCAAGGCATAGTGCTTAGTGAATGTATGTAAGGATGACGAAGTGGCTGTGTGGCATATATCCATAACAGGAACCCCTCTCTGGAGGGCTGCAGAGGCTGAAAACCCTCTGGTTGAGTGGACCCTGATGCCCGCTGGAAGCTCCCCGCCTGCCGATTGGTAACACTCGGTAATGCACAAAATAATCCAACATGACAGGGTTTGCTTAGTGATGGCAAGACCTTTTCTAGACAAGGAATGGGCCACAAACAACTGGTCTGACTTCCAAAACTCGGATGTGCGAGCAACATAGAAACTTACAGCTCTTCCTCTTTCGGGGGATGTGGAGGAGGGTAAAAGACAGGTAAATCAATAGACTGGGACATATGGAACTCTGAAACCACCTTAGGAAGGAATCCGGGCCTGACTTTGAGAGAGACTTTCTCATGAAAGAACTTGAGTAAAGGAGGTTTGCAGCACAAGGCTTGCAGCTTGCTAACCCTGAGGCTGTCTTAAGGGATAACAGCCGCAAAGAACATGAGTGCATAGGCTCAAATGGAGCTGCCATCAAGTAGGTCAAAGCCAGATTAAGATCCCAATCTGGGACAACAAACAGGGTTGGTGGAAATTTGTTGAGAAGGCCCTTCAGGAACTGGGCCATGACCGCAATAGTAAAAAAGGAACCTTGGTCTTGGGACCTCTTCAACACAGACAGGGCCGCCAAACACCCCTTGACTCTGGCAACCTGAAGGCCTGAAGAGGCCAGTGACAGAAGGAATTCCATCAGTGTGGTGGTGGGGCAAGAGATAGGGTCATTCTCGGAGCCACACATGTAGGTTGAGGGAATCCGGGGTCGGGTGGTGCACGCGACCCTCTGACTGAGTCAGGAGATCCGGACGCCAAGGCAACCGGTGAGGTGAACAGATGGTCAGATCCAGGTCAGATACCACGTTCTCCTTGCACGTTCTCCTTGCCCGATCCGGGGCGATCAAGGTCATGGTCGCTCAGAATCTCTTAAAACCTCCGGAGAACCCAAGGAATGACAGGAAATGGGGGGAAGGTGTAGTGGCTAGGGAAGATGCAGTCCACCAGAAACATATCCCACAGTGCGCCGTTCACAGGGATTTCCCTCGAGCAAAACTGTTTGCACTTCCTGTTGGACTTTGTGGCAAACAGATCCACTGCTGGGGTACCCCTGAGAGCAAAGACCTCCTCTAGGACTTTCTGGCATACTTTCCACTCAGATCATTCGCCAAGGTGTTCTCTGCCCCCGCCAGATTAACTGCTGAGACCGATATTTGGTTCTCTCATAACCAGAACCACAGCTGAATCACCTCTGTGCACAGTGGGTGGGAGTGCACACCAACCTGTTTGTTGAGATAGTGCATGTCCACGTGTTGTCCGTCAGGACAAGGACATGCATCCCTCTAAGAGACGGGGTGAAAGCCCTCAGGGCTAACCTGATGGTCAGCAACTCCAGCCTGTTGATGTGCCACCTAGCTTCCGATGGAGACCAGAGGCAGCTCAACTGAAAATCTTTGCAGTGGGCGCCCCAACCCTTTAGGCACGCATCCGTGACCACTCGAGCCTGGGGCCCAAGGAGGCCAGAAGGGTTCCCCTGCCAAGAGATTGCTGAGCGTTTTCCACCAGCCGAGTTTGCGGACTACCTGGTTGGACATTGAAAGGCGATCCGTGAGCGTTCCCAAATACTGACTCCACTAGTCCCTCATGAACAACTGAAGGGATCTCATACGCAGCTTGGCCTCTGACACTAGAAAAATACAGGAGGCCATGAGACCCAAGAGTCGGAGGAAGGAAGCCGCTGGAAGGGTGGTGTAGTTCTGAAACAAATGTATTATCAGGGCTATGTTGCAGACTCTCTCTTCAGGAGGAAAAGCCTTTCATACCCGGGTGCCAAGGACTGCTCTGATTAACTGGAGCCGCTGAATTGGTGTCAAATGGGACTTTGTCAAGTTGAGGAAGAAGCCCAGCCTGTGCAGTAGAAGGAAGCTGTCCTCTAGATGAGACAAAGCATACCCCGCTGACATCCCTGGCATCAGCCAGTCGTCCAGGTATGGAAATACATGGACCCCAGATGGATCCCGGATCTCCTGAGGTGAGTCGGAACTACCACCATGGGCTTGGTGAAGACCCTTGGTGCGGAGGTCATCCCAAAGGGAAGCACTTTGAACTGATAGTGCATGTCCCCTATGAGAAACTTTAAGAACTTCCTGTGCTTTTGGTGTATCGGCACATGGAAATAAGCATCCTGTAGGTCTATTGACACTAGCCAGTCCTGAAGTTCGCGAGCATGGAGAATCTCTCTCAACGTCACCATCCTCAATGTGTCCTTTCACAGGAACTTGTTCAAGGCCCTGAGGTCCAGGATGGGATGGAGACCACCTCCCTTCTTGGGCACCCGAAAATACGGGAAATACCAACCCGACCCTCTCTGATCGGGAGGTACCTCTTCCACAACACCCTTCGACAACAGGGCTCTCAGTTCTTCCTGGAGTTCCTGTCCCGGTTGGATTGGGGGAGGTGGAGGTCTGTCTGGATGCCTCTTCAGAAAAGGCGAACAATAACCCACCAGCCATCAGAAGTTATTTTTTGCCACTGGGGCCAAAGCCCTGCCAACCGTCCACCAAGTGCATCGTGGGAGGGGAAAATCAAAGTGGCTTTGAGGGTGTGGTGTCCCTGCCGTTGTCGCTGCTTGCTGGCCTCTAGAGGCCCCTCTGCCATATCCGGGACATAAGAAGCGCTTCTGCCCTTGCCTGGCTAGCGGCAGCTGCACCTTCCTGCCATAGGGTATGTAACTTCTATAGCCTCTGCCACTGGAGGCAAAGCTGAAGGCACGCTTGGCCGGCTGCACGGCTAGGCCCAATGATTTAGCAGCCAACTTGGATTTCTTAAACTTTTCCAAGGATTTGTCCGCTTTCTGACCGAAAAGCATGTCACCTTCAAAGGGCATGTCCAGCAGCAT
Organism: Ambystoma mexicanum; assembly: GCF_040938575.1. Classification (NCBI taxonomy): domain Eukaryota; kingdom Metazoa; phylum Chordata; class Amphibia; order Caudata; family Ambystomatidae; genus Ambystoma; species Ambystoma mexicanum. Next base: position 241,171,089 of record NC_090933.1, read on the forward strand.
GTTTTGAACATTCGGAGAGAAGCAGGAACTGTTTAGATAGGTTTGGTGTCTCATTACTACTGCTGAACCCATTGCTCTGCCAACGCAGTCCGCTATGTCCAGGCCCGTTTGCATTGACTGCTTGGCTACCTCCTTCCCATCCTCCACCAGCTGTAAAACTCTGTCCTGCATGGCACTCTCAGGGACGTTTTAAGCAGCATGTTCCACAGCCTTCCATAAGCCAAAAGGAGTACTTGGCGAATCCACAGGCCATGCCAGAGGTGTACAACTTTCTGACCAATGCGTCCGATTTCTTTCCTTCTCTGTCCGTAGGCAGATTGGAAGTGGATGCCGCAGGTCTGGTGGAAATAGTGGCAGCCTATATAACCAATCCTTACGGGGAAGGGTGTGTGGTGAGAAAAGAAGGGTCTCCTCTTGCCCGCCTATACTTCTCTATAAAATTGGCATTCACAGGGGGAATAGTACATGGGTGCTGCCATAAGGAGGTTAAAGGGTCGGCAATGGCTGGGTTGAATGGCATGTTATGCTCAATTGCTGGACCCTCGTCCAAAATGTCAGTGAGCTCATGCCCCTGAAGAGGTGTGGTGGACGTCTTCAGCCCCTTAACTTGATATTAGCATGTTGATATTAGCATGTTGTTGTAACTCAAGGTCTGGGGAAGTATCCAGACCACTGGCGTCTTGTAGACACTGAGCTAACGCCAATAAATCAGCCTGGTCGTCGAAAATGTTGACACCGCTGGCTCCCATGTAAATGGGGTCGGCTGGATCGTCAGGGTCATCCACACCAAATATGGATTGCATCGAGTCGAAGAAACCCGATCTCGAAAGTGGCACAAATGAACCATTGCCAAGTGTCGGCACAGAGGGCTTGAGAATAGGTTTCAAAGACAAAGCTTTCGATGCTGAAGGTTCTTTCGGTGCCAAGTAACGATCAGATGACTGATGGGCGTCGTGGGCGTCTGCCTTACGGCCCTCTGGCGACTTATGCATGGTATGAGTGACGCCCGAAGGTGTCTGACGCCGACGGAGTGGGTGGCTTGGGGTCAGGAGCACGAGCGCTGCTTTTGCCGCCAAAGCTTTCTGGTCAGGGGTCGGAACCGTACCTACATCAGCTTGTTGCCTAAACCTTTCATGCATGGACGTTTTAAAACATTCCCACTCTTCCCGAGGGGATGGCCCCGCCGACGGCTTACCTCGTTCCGATGATGAGCTAGACTTGCGTCAATGGCGGTAGTGCAGCTTCTTCTTCCACAAGTGATATGACGAGGAATGGCTCCTGGAGTGGGACCATTTCTTAGTCTTCTTGCAATGTCACTCCTTCCCTTTGTCAGGGGTGGGCTCCTCAGTCGCGGACGGGGACCGCGCCGGAGATTTGGTGACCAGTCAGCCCAAAGCCAGTTTCCCGGCCCACTCACGTAGGGACTTTGGCTGCATCATTGCGCATGAACCGCAGGCCTCTGTATCATGACCAACACCTAGGCACCACAGACACACATCATGGAGGTCGGTTACAGACATTTTGGCCTCGCAATCGGGGCATCGCTTCAAGCCCGAAACCCTGTGAGACGACGTTGCATTGAGGTTTTCTGAGAAAAACGTACAACTAGGTATAACAAAACGTAGAGTAAACTCGAGTCGTGTTCCCGATGCAGCGTGCAAGCACGCAGAAAAAAAGGAACTGAAGCATTGGGCGTAGTGACGTGCTATATATATGACGCCCAGTGTAACTTCTGGAGCCGACGATCGAGAGCCGAGCAAGATGGATTGACGATTGACAGCCGAGTCGAGGCCCACTACGCCCCCTGTTGAAAAGTTTTCCGAACAGCAGAGCTGGATGATGGATATCTATCAAGATGAGAAATCTGCGGGAGAAAAGCAATCCATTGAAGCAGGATTATGCATTTTTTTCACAGTATCATTACCAATATCCCAAGGCCGAAAGAAAAGAATAAAATGACACTGATCAGTTCTCTGGGGTTGTTATTGTTTTTAATTTAGATGTGACATGACAGAGGTTATTGAATTGCATTGTAATGTAATACACAGACTCTGTTTCTTGTTGTACAAACAATATACACTGTGTGGATTTGTTTTTCTCAGACACAAGTATTGGCAAAGCTAATAGTTCTGGCTTTATAAATGTAAAGGGAGCAGCTGTTTTTTATCCAGTGGGTTTAACAAAAATATTGCACTCTACATTTACAAAGCCGGGCATATTCACATTGTCAATGCTCTTTTGAATTAAATGTAGTAAGTGTAGAGTTTGAATAACAGACCTTTCAAGGAGCCACCCACGCTACCTGCCTCCTTAGGACGCCGTCTCTCACACCAGCAAGTAAGCCCTAACTGGAAGAACATCTCAGAACTGCAGCTGGATACTCAATCTGTGCCTCTCCCACCCACCTGTGAGGCCCACAACTGCCCCAGCTGGCCACATGCAGCACGTCCCCACTACAATCCCCAGGCCTCCCTGTGACCGTCTCCCTCTCTGAGCATGGAGCCACAGTCACATGACCATAATAGCAGGGCTTTGTGGGAGGGGTAGTCGACCATCCTGCCTGAAGCCTCAAAGAAGTCGCCTCTCACACTAGCAAGTGAGGACTAACTGGAAGAACATCTCAGAACTTCAGCTTGCCACTTGTGTGCCTCTCCCATCCACCTGTGAGGGCCCCAGTCGGCCTTGTTGAGTTCCTTGCAGCGCTTCTGCACTACAAAACTGTTAGGGAGAATTCTCATTCTATGGCTAATTTCCCTTACCTATAGAGTCCCCCAGCAGCTTTGCTGGATTTGAAGGGTTTGTTTTTTTCTCCTGTTAAGAGTGAGACTCTTTTTCCCACTCTTAGGCATTTTTGCTATGCATGTTCTAGGCTATTTTTGTGTTTAATGTCTATGGGGTTTTTCTCACCCCCATAGGAACCATCTTTATTCACATGTGTTACACAGCACCCTCCGTGCAGTGACACAGGGGTGTCATAGCGACCCCCAAACATAGACTCCATACCCTGGGACTGACTACTGTCTCCCAGGGCATGTAAAGTCCCCATTGACTTTACTAGTCAATTTTTATTAACTAAACCAGTACAACCCATCTTACTATGGAGGTTCTCGGAAGGGTTAATAGTTTTTCCCTTATGTTCATTTTTGAGAGGTACCGTACAGTACCTCTCTCAAAAGTTTCTGGCTGGTGGCAGTGGTTACTACCGTAAATATTCAACCGCAAATATTTTCCTATGGGATTTTCCCATTGTTCGAGGCTACCCAATTTTCTGACAGCCTCTAACATACCGCCGGTGTATTTTAATATTAACTTTACTCCGGTAGGTTTCATTTGCCAGAACTTTAATATAATTTCTTTCTCGTGTCTTTCTCTAAACTCCTAACCCAGGTCGGGGATCCTTTGTTCGTCCTTTTGGCGGGGTTCTGCCAAGAAGCCCTCCTTTTGGCACCACTGAGTCTGGGGTGGGTCCATTGTGTGGGAGGGGGAGTAGGACCCCTGGACAGGGTTGCCTCAGCAACCCATGTCACACTCTATCCTGATAGGCTGGAGGGTCTCCCGCCAAGGTGACCACTCCACTGTGTGAGTGACAGCTAGGCTGTATGAATGGGGATCTTTTTGCATAAAAGCAGGGTCCTGAGGACTGGAAGAGCAAGACGTCGACACTGGAACTAAGAAGCTGAAGAGGAGAGAAGCCAAAGACATCTGCAACGACTGAACCACCGGTGAAGACCTGCTGCAGCATCTCACCACTTTTCTCCACACGACGAGAGAAGATCTTCACCTGCAAGAGCCTTCTTCCCTTGAGCTGGTGGGGCCAACCAGTTTGACAATCACCGTCCCGGACCTGCCTTGGTTGAATCGCCAGTACCCTGTACTTGGAGGCTGGATAGCCAGGCACCAGTCCACCTGGACCGCGATTTAAAGGAGCGTACCTTTTATTCGTCGGGCAGCACTGCGGCTGGTTTCCTCCCTGGGTAGTGCAGTAACTCGATCCTTCCTCCATGACGAGAGCCTCTCTTCCTCTGCTGGATCCCCCCTTGAACTGCAGGAACTACCAGGAACAACCGCCACTGCAGGAGCCACTTCTTCATTTTAAAGGTACGTTGCTCCGCCAGGCTGCCCTTTCTGCGTGGTAGAGGTAAAGGTGTTTTAAATCCTTTACCTACCTGTTGGGTTGGCCGACCCCCACTTTTAACATTGTCTTTCACCTTCTGCATCCACCTTTTCGAATCGTTAACCAAAGACTTGACCGCGGCTACAAGAACATTATGCTCCTGGGCTCTTGCCATGTACCACTGACTCTTGCACAGGCCTATTGACTCTGGCTATATTTGTTAGAACTGCCTTCTCTAGATTGCTTCTCAACTAGAACTGTGTTGGTGCATCTACTTCTTATAACCACCTTTTCCTTCCCACTTTTATAACCTGTGAAGTGCCATTTTGCTCGGTTTTCATTTAAGTATTCTTTATGCTAAAGTACTGCCTTGCCTAAACTGATTCACAAACTTATGGGAAGTGTTACTAGGGTGTGTAAGAAGATATTTCTGTATAACTTGTGCTTTCCCTCCCTTGTGAGAAATTGCTACAGTGCCATTTGTGTTTGGTTTTCACTCTGCCGTTTTGCTCAGTTTTCACTCTTGCTCAAACGTGTCTACAATTTAACTAGGGAGTTGTGTATACTTTCTTTAGCTGAATTTAACTTGGTTAATAATTGTGATAAATGTGTTTAACTAGAAGTGTGTAAAATAAATATACATATTCTTTTTAATACAAAGCTTTGGTCAGTGTTTCTTTGTGCCATAGTACTGAAGGCCTATTGTGTAAACCCTGAATACTGCTCATCTCCCTCTTGAGATAAGTCTGACTGCTTAGCCACAGCTACCAACTAAATCTTTGTGGTACAGACTGATACCAAAGGGGATTTATTGCTCATACCTGTAGTCCTAATCTTCTGTAGTGCTCCCTAAGGGAACTGCACAGGATTCTGCCTAACAAAATCCCATACCACCTCTGCTCTGTTCTGTCTATTTCTTTTATTTTTTAAAACTTTATTTGTCATTTTCTTTACAAAAACTTGTCACAAGATTACACATGAACCTGCTAATATAAAATAGGACAATATTCTAGTCCTCCACAACATATCCAAGCAAATCAGAGAAAGCTTTTACCACCACCCCAATCCTCAAGCATCCTTCCACTGTGTCGCTCCATCTATACCACCCACACCCCTGCTCAGTGACCAATAGCAATAATCTGTCCCGCCTCCCAACCTATGGCGGTCTCAAGTCTGAGCATTCCCTCAACTTGTCCCAGACATCATGCCACACGGTATACCACAAGTCCCCTCCTCCCACCGGGACCATCAACTCACTAATATCCAATTCAGCCCTCACCCACTTCCGCATTGCCCTAAGCCAATCTCCTATAAGGGGTCCGCCCTGCACCTTCCATGCCACAGCAATTGCCCGTTTAACAAGCAATAGCTCCAACGCTAGGTCTTTAGCCACCACCTTACCCCGTATACCCTTACCACAAGGCAATAGCCACAGTGGGCAATGCTTAAATGTGAGTTGAACTTTCACACCATCAATCTAAATGATTCTGCATGGACAACTTCCCAGAACCCTTTCACCCGATCATATCCCCACCACATGTGCAAGTAAGTCCCAGTTTCTTTCTTACATCTCCAGCAGTGCAGATCCGCCCCAGCCACCATTTTAACTACTCTGATCTGAGTAATATAAAATCGAATCCATTGAAATCGAACATTCCTGGAGACCTGCTTTGTGTGTTCAAGAACCCTATTCCATTCACCCTCTGAAAGCTGCTCCCCTATGTTCATTTCCCATTTGAGTCTGTGCTCACCAGCCATGGTGTCTCATTCACCTCTATTCACAGCATACAGTTCTTAGACATTCTTTTCCCCCCAGGCTAATTACAAAAGTGTCCCATTCACCCCATGGATACACGGTTTCTCGGGAAAACCAACCTAAGTATCTCTCACCCCTGCCATGAAGGTGGCAAACTCCAGGAAGTTAAGGCAGACCTCTGGGTGGAGAATCTTGAACTCTGCATACGAGAGTGCCCTGTCCTCCACATATAGATCCCTAATTAAACCTTCTTCGCCCCAGCTGCCCCACATTATCCCTTTTCTTGCACCAATTACACATTTCAGTCTGCTACAACTCACGACCGGCATGAAGGGAAACCTCTGTCCTGTGCACTTGGTAGCCTTCCACCATGTTTGAATGATAGCACTCACTGGGGTCAGGAGACTCCCCAACTCCCTCTCGCATCTCCCAAGCAGCTCTAGCACCTGATATGGCTCTGATTCCTTCATAATCCAAACAGTAATGCGATCTCTATGCGGCTGCACAAACAAACCAATCGACCATCTGTTGTAGCACTGATGCCCAATAGTATGACCTAAAGTCTGGTACTCATGTATCCCCTTTACCTGCTGGCAATTGGAGAGCCCCTAATGCTATCCTCTGGATCCCACCCCTCCACAACAACCTAGCTAGGAGTCCATGAAGGGTTCAAAAACACACAGCAGCCAGGACATCGGTATCACCTGAAACACATACAGTAGCCTGGGAAACATTATCATCTTCACCAGAGCCATCTGCCCCATCAGGGAGATGAGAAATTTGATCCAAAATTTGGTCAGCCTCTCAAAAGGCACTGAGTAAACTTCCCCATGATCTGGCGATACATCCAGTCCCAATCAGCACTGATCATTTTACCCAAATAATTTGAATCCCCCAATCAGGAGCTCCATTCCAAATTGTATCAGATCACCACCAGTCGGGATGCTACCCATAGATAACCGACTTAGAGTTATTAATAACTCGTCAAAGTGGTCTGCCACTGAAGGATTGCACCACACATAAGTGTTTTCCAAGTCACAAATCCCTTTATTCCTGGTTTCAAAGTCACAAAGCCCTTTATTCCTGGTTTACACGTGTTTCGGCTGCTCAAGAGCCTTTCTCAAAACAAATAGGGCAATAGCAAAACAGTCATATTCCGTCTTCTTGCAATAGTCCCGGGTAAAGCCCTTGAGTGCTTCTGATTAAGATTCCTTATTGCAATAGTCCTGGGTAAATCCCTTGAGTGCTTCTGATTCAGATTCCTCGCGTCGGCTTTGCACAATAGTGGGCCCACTATTGTGCAAAGCTGACGCGAGGAATCTGAATCAGAAGCACTCAAGGGATTTACCCGGTACTACTGCAAAAAGACGGAATATGACTGTTTTGCTATTGCCCTATTTGTTTTGAGAAAGGCTCTTGAGCAGCCGAAACACGTGTAAACCAGGAATAAAGGGCTTTGTGACTTTGAAACCAGGAATAAAGGGTTTTGTGACTTGGAAAAAACATATATGTGGCGCAATCCTTGAGTGGCAGACCACTTTGATCTGTTTTCTAACCAAGGAGGTAGGGGATTGGTTCCTCCAACTTTGGCTACACGGGTGCGACACGGCTGAAAAGCCTTAATAATTAATTCAAGGTCGCCAACAGAAGAGGTTGTACCAACATACATCCCCACAAAAAAACTCTCTATTATTAATAACTCGCCCTGATAATTTTCAAAATTCATCAAACCATGGCCATAGCCCGTTCCAGATGTACCCTACGGTTCTGCATGTGTAATAACACATCATCCGCTTTCATATATATGCATAGTCTAGCCCCCAGAAGACCTGTATCCTCATGTCTATTCCGATACACCCTACCCAGTGACTCGATGACCAGCGCAAATATCAGAGGGGAAAGTGGCACTCTTGTTGCGTACCCCACCACACATGCCATGGAGGAAAAATCACCCCATTGACCTGCACTCTGCAGGCTGAAACCCCGTACAACAACTTAACCCATTCCACGAACTGGGCCCCGAGATCCATGCTCTCCAGTAACAGCCACTGAATGTCCCATGAGACAGAATTGAATGCCTTTTATGTGACCACTGCTAACCTCTCCATGGGTGCCTTAAGCTTATCTAGGATCAAAAGTAGCCTTCTCACGGTTTGCATTGTGGCCATTCCTGGGATGAAACCCGTCTGACCTGGGTGTAATAAACCCTGCATCAATGGTGACAAAAGCCCAACTAACAATTTACAGAGAATGGTAACGTTCACATTAGTCATGGATAAGGAACGGTATGAAGCAAGTTTGGTCAGGTCCCTCCCCTCCTTGGGCAGGATTATTATCAGCGCTTCAAGCATTGAGTCTGGAAATGTGCCTCTATCTCTGGCTTCAAGGAAAACTTCGAGCAAATTAGGAGTCAAAATCGCCATATACTCTCTATACACTTTCACTGAGATCCCATCTATCCCCGGCGTCTTCCCCCCAGCCAGGCTACTGATTACCCTTGCAACCTCATGTATATCCACATCCTCACCCAACCGTCCCCTCTGCTCATCTTCCAAAACCGGAAGCGAAACCTCATCGATCCACCGAGCTGCCAGCCGGGCATCAAACCCTCTCTCCCCCTTTTCATCATACAGAGATGAGTAAAATTCCCAAAACTCAACACATATCCCTTCCCTATCTGTGACTAATACCCCATTTGGTACCCGGATAGAATCTATGTGATCACTGTGCCGCCTGTAATTCCACCAACGAAAAATGTTGACTACAATTATAGCGCAGCAATCAGATAGATCACTTTTTCCCGCATTGCCTGGCCCGCAATCCTCCAACCCGCACCTGCCACCCTCCCACTTACATTTACTGCAGCACAATTCTGTGTGCGCCGATGACTGCTTTCTACCCCTGCATCAGTTCCTCCCACTTACGTGGTACGGTGCTGACGCCGCTGGGTCCTTTTTTTCCCCTTTTCTTTTTTTTGTGTCCCCCGCTTTGCAACCCCCAACTCCCGTTATTGCGACCAAGGAGAGTGGGGACACACCCGCTCCACTTGGGCACAGTAATGGGGGTTGGGATTTTGGTACAACGCTCACATGCAGTATTAGTAATTTCACCACAAACATGGCGACATTTTGGTATGATTCCCCCGGACACCCTAACTAACATAAGTGTTGCCCACCTTCCTTTCTTACTATCTAAGCTAATAGCTTACCAGCCTTTTCTCCCTCAGAGTGTTGCTGAGTCACATACCAGGCGTAACTATGTGTGCCCAAACGCTCCGTAGCCCCATGCAGCTTACGCCTCACATCCACCACCACACTCGACAGCACCATCACCTTTGCCAGTTCCTGCTCCAGCGTCACCACCTTCAATTTCAGGTCTTTCCCTTCCCGGGTGAGGACCCTACATACCCTGACACTCGTAGAGATGCATATTCCCCTGATGAAGACTTTCTAAGCCTCCCACTCGGTGGACCCGAGTGACGTAGTACCCCAATTATCCTCCAAAAAGTGATATCTTCTCCTCTAACAAAGTTCTGAGAGCAACATTCAACAACATCCGGTTATCAAACTTCCATTGGGGTATGAGTGGACGAACATTTCTCCAAAGAGCCCTACTAAAAGGGGCGAATAGTCTGACAGTGTCCTACCCAGATAGTCCACTGACGAGACCAAGTCAAATTTCTCCCCCCCACAAAGGCGTAATCAATATGCGAGTAATATCCATTTTCTATGTCTATTTCTAAACTCCCTAAGGTGACGCAGCCCTGGGCGACTCAACTAAGTGCAAAGGCATGATCTTACTTGTTCTACTCTGCCTGTTAGCCTGCTACTTGGCTTGCCCTCTGAATAATGCATTCTGGCATAATGTGGCACATAAACTTGCCTCTCCTGCCTTGACTCATATTCACAGCCTCCACTAAACCATTTGACATACCAACATGCTACCATCGTCTTATTTCTTGTCACTACTTCTCCTCTCTTCTACTACTGGCTCACAACATCGAATCACCCTTACCACTCTCTCCTTCCACCACACCGAAGCAAAGCAACGAAAACAATCGCTCTCCACCTCAAAACACATCTATCCTCATTGTTTTCCCACTCACAGACACTCCATCACTATGCTTGGTCTCCTTACTTCCTATCTCTTGCCTTATAGAATGTTCGATCCATCAGAAATATGACCACATTCATTACTAATTAACTCCTCACACACTCCACCCCGTTGGACATCATTGCACTCACAGAAACCTGGATCTCTCCCTATTAGAATATTACTCATTAGCTATTCATGACCTAGTATTCACTTTCACTCACTCTCCTCACATCTCAGGTAAAGGCAGCAGCGGTAGTATAATGCTCTCTAACAGGGTCCAATCCTCCACTTACCTCTCCACCTTCCTCTCTTGAATGCTCCATCACTATTATAAATGTTTGTTATTCTACTCGCCTTATCTCTATCCCAGCCCACTGGTTCTTTCTTTAATGAACTCTTTCACTTCACTGACTCATCTCATTTTGATGGGAGAATTTAACCTTCCACATCTCTCAGACACTCAACTTATTGATCTACACGCACTTCTCTCAGGTCATTCTCTCTTGTCCATACACATTCTCCCACCTATTCTGGCGGGAACTCACTGGATCTCATATTTATCCCTTCTACCCGCTCTGAATCCAATACATCTACTATTCCTTCTCCATCTGACCACTTGATAATTCTGGCTAATATTATGATCCCTGCCTTATCTCCTCTTCATGCTTGTAGCCAACCTCTCACGAGCACAAATTCTCACCATCGATTCTTCCACCTTATCTCGCCGATCTTGATTCCTTTGTATCTACTTTCTCTACCTTCTCATCGTCCTCCACTGATGAAACTTTCCAGCACTTTCAGGCTCGACTGGAAGGTCCTTTCGCCTCCCGATTTCCCCACGATCACTACCCCCTGTGATCCTTCACTCCTGAATCACTCCGCCCACAACCTTGGGTCACACCTCTTATAGGGTTCCCCAAAATCACAATGTGCAAGCTACTCAGAAAATGACAACACATCCATACCAATGAAGACCTTGAATCAAATATACCTCACTGCTCTTGATGACTTCACATCAGTCTTGGGCTCTTCCGAAGTGTTTTTTGTATCTTTCCCACGTGTCCACATAATAGTCCCACGCTAAACGACTCCAATCAACTCTCAACTCTCTCCTCTCTCTCCCTAACCCTTCTATTTCCTCCTCCCTGTCTGCGGATGATTTTGCTGGATACTTCGCCTTCAAAATGTCTAAAATACATGAAACGCTCACGTTTTGCTTGGTTCTTCCATCTCCTCCTTTCTTCACTCCTCCAAGTCTTCCTACATGTTCAGCCACTATCCCATAGTTTGCTCCCACTAACTCTGAAGAAATACTTCCTCTTCTTATGAAGGCCAAACCTTCCTGTGCACCATTGAACCCCTTTACGTAAGCCCCAGATAGTCAAGCAAATTACATAAATTGTGGCGCCTCACCTCGGCAATCTCTTCAAATCCTCTCTACACTCAGTCACCTTTCCTTCTTCTTGTAAAAGTGCTAATGTCCATCCTCTTATGAAAAAAACGGACTTCGACACTAACTCTCTGGCCAGATACAAATCACTGAAGTGGTGACCAGAAGTATATAACTTATGGGATGCCACAACATGTTGCATGGTACAGCATGTATGTGGAATTGTATGTATGCTTAAAATAATATTTGAGATTCCTTTGTTTTGAGACCTGAGGCTCATAGAAGGAACAATTCCTTATTTTCTCTCCACCTGTCTTATCGCATATTGTGTTGTGCTGCCATCACCCCCTTTCCACAATCCCGATTTACCGAAGATACCATTTTCAGAATATTGTTTTTAATTGATAAATGATAAATTGCGAGCTGTTAATGTAGAAAATGTCAGTGCTTTTAAGAACACCGATTTTCGTATCTAGCAGTTAAGCGTTTCCCAGGGAGTAGTTTGAGCTTGTCTATGTTTTTGCTTTTGTGCGAGGGGAGGGTGGTTGTAAAATAAAAGGGAGATTGTTTCCATATACACTGTAATGTGTCATTCATTTTTATTTGCGAGTATTTAAAATAGTTATTTCTGACCCTTATTTGATATTCAGTTGTCCACTGGGGTATGAATTACAGCGACATGAGTAGTGCGATTAAAAGGTTCACAGGGGGATTCATTTTGATAAAGATATATTGCAGGAGGCATGCTCTTTATAGTACCTTTGAACTGACGTGTATTGGATACCCTCACATATCTGTTATTGCTGTATCTCAAACCCCCCTAGGGAGATATTAGGAGTGACGTATATTGCAATAAGTATCAAATTTCGAGGCATTCTTTTAATGCAGATATTGGACACACTTTTGCATTACGCACTTTCGCCTTATTGAATAAGGTTAAAGAGCCTAATTCTCGATATCTAAAATAAACTATTCCTTGCATTTGATGCTTTTTGCAATATACGTTTGTTTAATGTTTTCCCAGAGGGTATTTAGTTTGAACATATATTCAGTCATAACCGGTCTGTGAGCGTACCGAATGCACATAATAGCGTAACAATATGGAAACAACCATCCAAAGGCAAGATAAAGATGGGCAGGGGTATAATACTTTTTAAACAGTCCTTCAAATACATGGACAATCCTCCTTAAAATTTGATTCGTAATACACGTGCGCCACCTAGTGGAATCACATGAGTTTACCAAAGGTGACATGTATCTTAAGCCAATGGCACGTCGAAACAAATATTCTGGCCCCAGAAAACTGAACTCCGGCAAATAAACTCAAATAACTATTCATATCAAGTACATATCTTTTTGACGATCTAATTGCCTTGTTAACTATGCTCTAATTATGTAACTTTGTTATTGTATGTTTGTGAGGAAAATAGAGAAAATACATGTGTGGCTCTGTCATTTTATTTATTGTGCATTTGTAAGGAGTTTATACATCAAGAACATTGTGTTTCAAAGAGGCCACAGTGCAATAGGGAGGGAACATGGGAAAGAAAAGCAGATATAACAATGAAAGATAGAGGCAGACTAACTAGGCATTGTGAGCATTCAGAACATGCAAGTGCAGAGAGAGAGAGAAGGGAGGAGAGAGTGTTGGATATAAGTGCTAGATGTACCAAAGGGGAACGAGCTAGGGAGTAAGCAGCTGTTAAGTGACTTGGTGAGAGTGGTCAGCTGCCAATAAATAAGTGCAGGCATGTGGTGGCATAGGCCAGTGGGTGGAAAAGGCAAGTGCTGGAAGCGGGTGTTTGTTTTTTTGTTTTATTATTTATAATGCGCAGATATACCCAGGGGTATCAGGGCGCAGCATTTACAAGAATATGCAAAGCTTAGTTACAAAGTATAAAATGTACATATTGGCAAAGGGAGTATATACAAGGCATAATAAGGTAAACAGGCAATATATACAGTATATGCAGGAGTACAAAGTGGGCACACGTGGTTACACAGTATGCGTATAGCTTGAAGGGATACCCTTGGCACTTAGCTATCTTGGTGGTCCTTCAATTTCAGCCAAGACACTACCTTGGATCGGAAATTAAGGTAGGGCATGTCTACTCTAAGGTTGGGAGGCAAGGAGTTCCATAGTTTGGCTGCTTTTACCGGAGCTGTTACCTCCTATAGTGGCAAGTTTGAAGTTTTGGAAAGAGAGGCGGTCTTGTATGCAGTTCTGAGGGGTCTCAAGGAGGCTTGTCTATGGAATCTGTTAATCAGGTAGATCGGGGTGGCATTGTTAAGAGATTTGTAGGTAAGGGATGCCGTTTTTAGGAGAATTTTGTCTCTAGTGGAGAGCCAGTTGTTTTGTTGGCTAATTGCTGAGATGTGCTCTCTTCTGGGGATGCCTAGGGCTGCTCTCAGGGCGTTGTTCTGGAGGGTTTGTAGCTTGCTGGTGGTAGCCTTGGAGGTTCCCAGGTAAAGGGCGTTGCAGTGGTCAAGGTGATAGTATAAGGGCTCTAGCGAGTGTGAGGCAGCTAGTGACTGACAGAAATGGTTTGGCTGAACGGATTAATTTGCGCATGTTTGCAGATGAGGATGCCAGGGAACTCAGTTGTCTTTTGAAGGAAAGGTTAGAATCCAAGTAGAATCCTAATGTTTTGACCTCCTGTCCAACTTTGATATTGTTCCCATCTATCATGAAGGAATTGTAGGCCGGGCTGAGTTTCTTTAAGCTGGACGTAATACCCAGGATGATAAGCTCTGTTTTCTCATCATTCAGGCATAGTCCATGAGTGGCCATCCATGCCTGGATGATGATGTACACCCTATTTAGCAAGGCCAAATCCTTTCCATAATCTCCAGAAAGCGGAAGGAGGATCTGGGTATCATCTGCATAATTAGTGTAGGTGATACCGAGATGATCCAGATCATCGAAAAGGGGCTTGGTAAATATGTTGTACAGTGTGGGGGAGACGCAAGAGCCCTGTGGGACACCACATGTAATGGGTATAGGTTCTGCTGCAGCAGTGGGAGAGAAGACCCTCATAGTTCTTCCGTTAAGGAATGAGGTGATCCATGTAATGGCCTCGGGAGAGAAGTGTGCTGCTGTGTGGAGGTGTGAGCATAGGACAGAATGGTCGACCAAGTCGAAAACTGCAGATAAATCAAGGAGGAGGAGCAAGGCAACTTGCCCTTTGTCCCTGAGTGTGTCAATCTGAGCTTTTAGGTCGATAAGTGCAGTTTCGGTCCCACGTTGAGGGCGGAACCCTGATTGTCTGGATCCTAAAAGGTGGTGTTCTTCCAGGTGCTTCTGTATTTGTACATAGGCAACCTTATCTAGAATTTTTAGTAGGAAGGGAACAGTCGTTATGGGCCGGTAGTTTGTAGGTATGGCTGGGTCAAGAGTGTTTTTTTTTAGTAATGGAAGTACCCAGGATTGTTTTAGGTTGGTGGGGATGGAGCCAGTGGTAAAGGAGGCATTGATCAGTTTAGTGATGACGGGTGAAAGGTCACGGGCGGCATCTTTGAAGGTTTCAAAGACAGGATGATTTTTTCTACGTCGAGAATATTCACTTTAGAGAACTTGAAGCGAGTAGGATCTGTGCACTTATCCAGACTATTGGATGGGAGCGTATCTTTTAGGACAGCTTTTTTGCTAGAAATTTTGCTTTGCAGGGTCACGATCTTATTTGCTAAGGCATTTTGAATTTCTGAGCACCAATTTTTATCTTTGGTGCAGGTATCAGGGGGTAATATAGGGGTTTCTACTTCTTTGGATGCTTGGGTGGATGCTGAAGGCGATTGGGTGTGGGAGGCCAGGACCCAGGAGGACACATAATGGCCCTGGTCACCAATCTCAGCAACTGTGGAGTTTAGCAGAGGAGGGAGGGAGGAAGGGAAGGAGGAGGTGAAAAGGAAGGTCTTGAGGAGCTTCGGGAATTTGAGGAGATCCCGCTCAATACGAAGAGGAAGGGAAAAGCTGTTCCATAGGAGAGAACCTACCAAAGAAAGAGATCAGCCACCAGCTCGCTATTGAGCGAAATGGCTTGATTGTCCCTCAGGTAGATGTCGTACTTGATCGATTTCACCAGATTTTTGTGATGTTGACATATACGTTTATTTGCTATCTGGTACTCTTCCTTAGAAAGACCCTCGCCCCAAGGTTCCCGATCTTCTGTTGTTCTTCACGCTTCGAGATTGCGATCCTTTTATCAAAATAATGAGGGTACATCTTTTTAGAGGATCTTTCCTGCTCGAGCATTAAACCTCTAATACACTGGCCCATGGTCACATCTAGTGGATCCCAATCGCCCCACTAAGGGGGATAATACCCTTCCTCAAACTCATCTCTATCAAAGGGTTTCGGGAAAGTCCCAGCCCTCTGCATGAGGATCAAGACACGTTTCCGTTTTTTGTATGTTTTATTGTCCCAGTGGCAAGAAAACCTTCTCGTTTCTGGAATTACTGGAAGCAAAAGAGGAAACGTATCATGAGTAGGAAGAGAAATTGAAAGTTCAAAATAGATCATCAAATTGTCACCCAAACTTGGGTCAAAGCAACAGAGTCTTCCACTCATAGGTTTTAGAGATTCAGAAACAAAGAAGTAGTTAATCCAGGATGTGGATTTGCTCCTATGCTGAATATTCATTTGAATTGTATCGTGTATGGGAGGATCCAGTTGTATCATTTCCAACGCAGTCATAAATGAGTCCCACATAACGCCACATGTAGCGGAACATTAGTGCATAGAGCATTCCATGGGGTCGGAGCGTAATTTTTGTAAACAAGGTTCTCCTGCTGCCTGCCTACTCGTGCCCTCAGCTCACTAGCCACTCTTCGGGTGGTGGTGCCTCGCTTTAGGCTAGCCCGTAAAGGGGGCCGTACCTTTTCGGTTGCCGCCACCAAAGCATGGAACAGCCTACCTCTGCGCTTACGGGAGATCTGAAGACTCTTCTTTTTTAATAACAGCAGCCTGGATCTCACCCCTCACCTCCTCCTTAGCGCTAAGATGCCCTTGGGTGTATGTGCGCTCGATAAATGCAGTTAACAAAACAACATTGCATGGAATGAGAATATTTACTGTTGTAATTGGACTCTTCAGCAGAGTTGGAATTAAAATCACCCCCGATGATTATTGCATGATCATGGCCCTCCACAAACCAAGCCTCTAGAACATTGTTTAAATTGGCCTGAGAGTATTTAGCAGGATTCCAGTACACGTTAACAAGTAAAAACTCTAACTTCAAACAAGGGCAGAAAATTCTCACCGCCAGGATACCATCTTTAGCCCACCAAAGTTCAGATATTATATTGAAAGCAAGATCAATGGCTATGACCAAGCCGCCACTAGGGCAGTCCAGCTCAGCCCGAATGGCGGGAAAACTATACGTTTGATATCCCTCCACATCAATTTTTACAGTAGACATGGTTTCTTGTAGAAAAATTACATTCAAATTTCTTAGAGACCGGGAGCTTTCCCACATCCGATTCAGATTGACAGAGCCACAAACATTCCAGGACATAAACTTAATTGACCTTTGGTCAGGAAGGATTGGAGCTCTGCCTCAAAACAAGAACAGTTTTGAGGGCCCACTCAATCCATGGCCAGCCCTGTCCATCAGTTTTGGAAATAGGTCCCTGTGTTGTGTGGGAGGATTCAAAGGATAAGGGCCTAACCAACCGATCTGGCTTCTGTATGGTTTTCTTACTTTCGGTCAGCACCAACAAAAAAGATTTAGCTTCTTTGCTGTTTTAATCAATACTAGATCATGGCCCAAAGTAAACAGATTAGCTCTTTGTCACTATACCATGTTTGCTAAAATCGCAGAATGAAAATGGGAGACCATTCGGTTGGTATTGGCCAACGGTAGTGAAATGGAATCAATGGGGGTCATTACAAGTTTGCCGGTCCGGGTACTACGGTACTGGTAAGCTTGCTAGTACCGTAGTTCCCGGTCTGGCAAACTACGAGTTCTGCTCGCAGGTGACATTACGGCCGCCAGGTCTGTCCTGGCGGCAAAACCGGCACCCGCGAGCAGAGCATGTCGGATGCACCGGCACCATTGTTAATGGTGCCGGTGCATCCGACCTCCCCATTCCCATTGAGCCCTATGGGGCTCAATGGGAATGATAAGTAATGCATTCCAGGGCCCGCAAATGGGCAAATACTGGGTCCGGCTGGGCCGTAATGACCCGGTAATTGCCCATTCGCGGGTGCCGGAAAAAAGTGCAAGTTTGGCAGCAGTCTGCCGGTTTTACCGGCAAAGCTATCGCCAAACTTGTAATGAGGCCCAATATCCTCTGATTGCAAAACTCTCAGTGTAGGAATTTGCTTAAATATGTCCACAAGTCTTGAACGGAATTAAGGCATCCAACTATATACTAATGACACGCCAGTCATAAGGATCCAAAGTCAAATATATTTATTCAATAATAGCATTTGATCAAATGGATCTCAGTGCCCCACGATGTGTAAGAAGGTGGACACCGTGAGGAGAGAGAGAGCGAGCACAAGTATAACAGGCACATATATAGCAAATTTTACAGCATAAGAAGGCATTGCCCAGCTCCCTTTGTTCAGACATCATCAGGCTAGGGTTCAAGGGGTTACTGCGTAATTCATTGTACTAAAACATTCTACACTCTTGCTGCCAGTGCCAAGACAATTTACTATCTGAGAACCGGTGCATCTGGATGGAGGAAAACATATCATATTCCCTATAACGAGGTGCCATTCCTTGTCTTACCAGCCAATGTTATCTCTCTGTGCTAAGGTCAGACAGTTCTGAAGCAGAAATGAATAACAACTCCCGTGGGGGAGCACATACAGCCATGTATAATTCTTTCTAGCTGCCTGCTATAATCGCCTAACTAGACAGAACGGCACCTGGGTTTGCAGATTACTTGTGCTTACGTTCAGCTTCAAAGTTCTCTCATTATACGACAAAACAAATCATGTGGCAGCCTGGCATTCCTAACTATGTAAGCAACTCAAGGTTCAAGCAGCGGTCGGTTAATGTGCTCAAGTTGAAAACCAGAATATATATATATATATATATATACAATGAGCAGAGAGCAGAACAAAAACTCAAAATGGCCTCCTTACACAAAATGGCTTCTCAAGCAATGATTTCAGGTTCACATGTTGCGACATTGTTTCATGATGCGAAAGTGATACAAGTGGCTTAGGCCAATATATAATCAGACAACATAGTTGCATTTACATTTCTACAAAGCCTCCTTTTGGCCTAGGCCAAGAGAATCACCCAAAAACTGCATCTTCCTCAGACCAAGTGTCTGAGCTGTTGTCATCGGAACAACCTGAATCATTCTCATTGAAAATGTCAAAGGACATGAATTCTTTAATCGTGGCATCTTGTGCTATCATTGCATTGTTGGTGATTTGGGACAGTTCGGGTTTCAGCTTGATTTTTGTGACAGCCTGCGCACAGCTACCCCCTATCATGGTGCAAATGGCGGGTAGACACTGCACGCAGCAACAACAGAATAGTACGATACTGAGTATTATGGCCAAGAATGAGAATATCTCTTAGCATGTCCCAGAACTAGCCACCAATGTTCAAATGACACTTGGAGACATGAATTTCTGTACTTAGTAGATGCAACCTTTTTATCGCTTTAAATATTGTGTGGGAGGAGTCAGGTGCGAAAACACAGCACGCGGACCCCACTAATTTGCATACACCACAACGCTCCGCCAGGATGACGTCAGGCACCATCCTATTTTGAAGGGCCACCAGCCTGATTGCCTTTTGCTCTAATGGCATATTATACATTATGTCTGTTGTCTTCTCCAGGACTCTGGCCAATCTCCTAATGTTGTACGAGTTGATTGCCTGTCCCCAGAAAGGGTACAAAAGATTTTGCCACATCCCCAAAAATGTCCCAGGCTGTATCACCATCTGTCTGCCGCCTGGGGCGTGGTTTGGAAATTTCAGAAGTTGTTACAAGATATACTCTGGGCAATCGTATCTATCCCCAAGTAGCAGGTACCTCCCCAATCCCTGGGTAACCATGGGTATGCCTCATCCCGGCATACAAAATAAATGGGGCCCCCTATGTACAATGGTCTGTCTTCATGCCCTTAGACAGCAGTATTTGCGCACCGATCAAAGTTGCCCATTGGCGAGTGGCATTTTTTCACATACGAAACGGAACAGAGTGTGAGCTATTGTTTATTGTGTAGGAGGGTGGTATGGCATCCCTGTTGCCCATGGGAGCCATCTTGAAAGTGTTCATAGATTGATAGCGTCTGGAAAGTCTATCAACAGGTCTGGTGGATGCAATGTTTGGTTTGGTTTTGTCTGAAAATATCGAACAACCCAATGATGTCAATACAAGTCTCTCAAAGTCATTAATGTTAGTACCAACAAAGTTCCCTGTAGCACTATCATTCCATCTTCCAAAAAATAATGCCCTAAGAGAGGCATAACAGGCAGTAGTCAGAGGTAGAGGATGTATGTACCAGGCCAGCCCTCTATCCCCATCCTGTGGTAGATGTGAGCAAACCCAGCAGTTTGTTTTGTTCAGGATGGCAAGTGTGGGGTTCATTATCAGCAAGAGGGTGTTGTTGTCATAACCCCCTCTATGTTTAACGTCCCGAGGACGGAGAGTATGAGAAAGGACGTGTGGGGTAACCATTGTGGTCGTGCTCATAGTTGGTAGCATAGTATCAAGCAGATGTAAGTGCTCCAAATACCATAACAGGATTATCAGAGCTATTACAACACATGCAAATACTGTGATCAATATACATTTGGCCTTCAAGGACCATCGTTTCATTTGCACATGTCTAACTTCATCAAACTGGCCATCAGATTGTCTGTACGGGGGGCCCCAAACAGAGGCATAGTTCTCTAAAAGTTTCTCAGCGCCTGTTTTAGAGCTTCGCTGTCGTGCTCTTACAGTTCCTTCATAGGCAGCACCTGATTGCACTGTTAGTCTTGTCTGTAGGCAGCTTGTCTGTCCTTGCCAACCCCTTGCCCTCTTTCGAACTTCCAGCAGAGGGTTGATGAGGGGGCTGGCATGATTCAGGTATCCTTCAATTCGTTGGTTCAAAGAGAACGCAAGTAGATCACAGAGGTGTCGAAACAATGACCTTGCATGTCCGAACAAGGACCAAAGACCGTACACCTTCAAAAAGCACCGGGAAAGCACGTGTCAGTGCCTCCTTCTGGCTCATATGCTCCCTTTCCATAGCCCCTCTCCCCGGCCCTTCAAGTGGCAGGGCCGAAGGTAAAGGCAAATTTGTAGCGTTCTTCGTGTGACATGGTCGCAGATTGTACCTGGTTGCACCAGGCAGGGAGTGATCAGAGAACAAAACGCTGTTGTCTCCAGGAACAGGTGCAGATGCAGAGACAGCGTAGGTGGAAGATGATGCAGACAATAAGGAAAGCAGCAAAGATGGCGCTGCAAGCTCCCCAGGCCCTTCAAGCTTAGGAAGTAGATTCAACTCAGGCTTGGCATTCTGCGTGTCGATCACTGCTGATGCATTCTGGGAGATGGGGTCATCGACGGCTTTGTCGTCCCACTTGTCGTAGGGCAGAGGAAGAAGGATCTGCTTAACATGCATGGCATGGATCCAGTGCTTTTGGTCTTGTACATGTACTGCAGGCTGTGTGGCCAATAGGACCTGTAAGGGGCCCTTCCACTGAGGTTCAAGGCAGTTTCTTCAGTCAAAGTTTTTTGTGAGGACCCAGTCCCCTGGCTGCAGACGGTGACCCGGCCCTTCGTCTTTGGCAGGAAGAGCCTCTCGCACCTGCTGATGAATCAAACCCAAGTTTTGAGTCAAATGATAACAGGAATCGGCCAACAGAGGGTATTCTATGTCACTCAACTTATTAGGCCTGGGTACATTCCATACGTTCGCAGGCCTCCCCATGATAATCTCATAGGGGGAGAGACCTGGACTCGATTGTGCGGTTGTCCGCATTGAGAGAAAGGCTAAGGGCAAGGCATCTGGGCATTTCAATTTGCTTTGGGCGCATATTTTGGACAAGTCGTTCAGCGACCTTTGGGATGTTCTCATTATACCAGACAGGGTCTAAAAGCTGACAGATCCTTTTCGCACATATATGTGTCGGACCATGTACCATGGTGACTATGGCAGTAACATATGTGTTGGGTAACATCCATCTCTGTTTGGCATGATCAACCCAACAACCGTCATTTTCTAGTCCCACAGGACCCTCTGACCATTGGTTGATTTCTTCGGGAGTTGCATCTGTCTAAATTTCCTTTACGCTACCAATCCCTTACTCCATTGCGCAAATGTCAGTGACCCATTTTGCTGAATCTAAAATGCAAATTTTGGAGTGCACTTCAATTGCAGTTTGCTTAGCAATTCTGTCGGCAAAAGCATTTCCTTTTCCCACATCGTCCGTCACTTTTTGATGTGCGGCGCATTTCATTATTGCTAGTTTCGTTGGGAGTGCAAGTGCCGACAACAACTGTACTATCAAAGTGCCATGCTGGATCTTTGCACCATGCGATGTCAAGAAACCCCTCTCAGCCCACAGATGTCCAAAGTTCTGAACTACCCCGAATGCGTATTGGCTATCAGTAAATATGTTTACACTAAGACCTTCAGATATTTCACAGGCTCTAGTCAAGGCGATTATTACTGCGGCTTGGGCCGAGATTTGTGGGATTCGTTTACTTTCTACAACAGTAGTCAAAGTGGTGATAACAAAGACAGCAGTGGAAGTGCCGTCTGGTATTTGAAACATGAGCCATCACAAAATAGCTCTCCATCTGGTTCCCTAAAGGGTGTGTCAGTGAGGTCAACCTTTCCCTTAGTATCTTGTTCAGTTACAAAAAAGGCAATCATGAGATACAATGTCATAGTTTTCAGTCTCCTGTGGAGAAGGTAGCAATTCAGCCGGATTCAAAGCACAACATCTCTTAATTTGGATATGCGGAGCAAAGAGAATCAGCTTGTACCTTGTTAGCCGAGCCGACCTGAGATGTTGTGTCTGCATTCTATTCAGCAGAACGTCTACTGAGTGAGGTACCATGACGGTTAAAGAGTGACCCAGAACCATCCTCTCACTTTGCTTTACTGATGCAGCAGCAGCTCTCAGACAACGCAGCAAACCGCATGCAACAGGATCCAATGTGGAGGAAAAATAACTGCATGGTCTATTCTTCCCCCCATGGTCCTGTGTCAATACAGCCAAAGTGCATCCATCTCTTTCATGCACATACAGGACAAAACATTTTTCATAATTCGGAGTGCCCAAAACTGGAGCTGAACACAATGCAGCTTTGAGCCAATCGAATGCTGTCTGACAGTCCATGTTCCATGGCAAGGGCGAAGGAATATCCTTCTTCGTCAATGCCAACATAGGCTTCATCATCAAAGAAAAGTGTGTGATCCACTGTCTACAATATGAGGACATGCCAATTAAAGCTCTGACCGCTTTCTGCGTATTTGGGACAGACATATCAGATTTGTTCCGAATTCGTTCTGGCGTCAAGCGTCTGCCCTCTTTCGACAGGAGGTAACCCAAATAGGCCACCTCCTGGTGACAATATTGGAATTTCTTAAGTGATGCTTTATGGCCGTGTTCTGCTAAGTGTGTCAATAACAATACAGTGGGCCTCATTACAAGTGCAGCGGTAAGGGGTTAACGGCACCAGTAAAAGTGCCAGAGCCGTCAACCCCTTACCGCCGCATTATGAGGTCCTTTAGCGGGTCCCGCAAAGGGCGCCTGGTTTTACCAGGTGCACTTAGCGGGACCCCCTAAAGGACCAGCATGCTAACAACGGGCCCGTTATTAACGGGCCCGTTGTTAGCATGGTCCCCATTCCCATTGAGCCCTATGGGGGTTCGAATGGGAATAGGGATGGGTTCCCTGAATGGGGAAATACTGGGTCCTCGAAGGTGGGAATGGCCCAGTATATCCCCATTCAGGGAACCTGGTATGCGGTATGGGGGTAGCCATGGCGCTAATAGCGCCATGGCTACCTCCAACCTCGTAATGACCCCAAGTGCCCTCCTTGTAAGCGTCCTCTGAATCTGCGGCTATCAGCAAGTCATCAATGTACTGTAATAATGTGCATGTGGAGGGTAGTTCTAATGTGTCCAACTGTTCTTTCAGGGCCCTGCTGTAGATGCTCAGACTTTCTTTATAGCCTTGTGGTACTCGTGTAAAGGTGAAGGAGCGCCCACCTAATGTGAAAGCGAACAAATATCTGCTATCATCCTCCACTGGAACATTAAAGAAAGCATTCTTCAAATCAATTACGCTAAAATGTGTGGCGGTAGCCGGGATCATAGTTAGAATTGTAGTAACATCTGGGACAATCGGAAACTGTGGAGC
Organism: Ambystoma mexicanum; assembly: GCF_040938575.1. NCBI lineage: Eukaryota > Metazoa > Chordata > Amphibia > Caudata > Ambystomatidae > Ambystoma > Ambystoma mexicanum. The sequence goes on from NC_090933.1 coordinate 241,194,779, forward strand.
AACAATCGCACACAAATCAATAATAAAACGGAACGGGATCGCATTATCCCCTTTCTTGCACACCAGAAGAATCGGACTATTACACACACTCCCTGCAATTTCTTCAATTACTCCTGTGTGCACCAAATCAGAGACCATGGGCCTCTAGGCGGTGGAGGTAATGACGCCGGCGGCGCAGATGGGAGAGAGGCAGTAGCGATTGCAAAATTGGCACAGGTGCCAACACAGGAGGGGGCGCAAGCAGAGGAGTAGCCGAAGGCGGTACATAGGGAGGCGGTGCAGTGGAATCATCAATTGGGTAAGACCTTCGCTCATTCAATATCTTATTTATCAATTTGTCTGATGCATGCATATCCTGAGAGCGATATATCTTCTGTATCTCTAACTGGAATGCCCTGTCTAAACCCCTGATTTTATCTTCTTGTCTCTGTTGGTCATGGTCTAATGCTTTCTCAGCATTAGTCTTATGTTTGCGTGCATGCTTTTCTCTACTTCGCAAGCGCTGTGCCGCTTCCTTCCTCTTATCCCTGATGGTGTCAAATGCAGCGGGCCTAGCCTTTTTGCGCAACAATACAGTTTCTAAGTGTGCTATGCGGGCTAACTCAAAAGTACCGTTATTCGCCCATTGAAGTTTGGGTTCATGCCTAGTTTGTTTGTGCCAAATCGTATCAAGAAATATTGTTCCTAATCCATATTTTACATACATTTCATACGCGGGCGACCCTTCGGGTGGCGCCTGTTGGCCACGTTCCAAGGATCGACTTCTGCAATGCAAAAATCTAGCAAAGCAGGATGCCAATTTCCCAGGCATAGTTACAACCCGTACTCTCTTTACCTGGGCGTTTGCTTCTTGCAAGGCAACTCTCAACAACAAATATCGTGGATATTGGGTATCGGGGCACGACTCACCTGATTTCAACAATCGTCCTGTTGTGTCTGGCGTGTCCTGGCTCAAACTGCCTCGATTCCGGGACCCTCGCCGCCGTACTCACAAGACGTGTTCTGCCGGCCAGAGAAGGACTGTGCGCAGATTTGCGGAGGAATCACTTCTCACTTTGCATAGGGGCCCCCCTAAGGCACACGGCGATCTCGGTCCGGTCACCTGGTCCTCGCTCGTCTCTGCAATGGGGCATCAGTGGGAGGGTCCCTATTCGGGCGCCATCTTGACGGATCAATTACCGGAATTAAGGCATCCAACCATATACTAATGACACGCCAGTCACGAGGATCCAAAGTCAAATATATTTATTCAATAATAGCATTTGATCAAATGGATCTCAGCGCCCCACGATGTGTAAGAAGGTGGACACCGTGAGGAGAGAGAGAGCGAGCACAAGTATAACAGGCACATATATAGCAAACCTCACCGCATTAGAAGGCATTGCCCAGCTCCCTTTGTTCAGACATCATCAGGCTAGGGTTCAAGGGGTTACTGCGTAATTCATTATACTAAAACATTCTACACTCTTGCTGCCAGTGCCAAGATAATTTACTATCTGAGAATCTGAGAACCGGGTGCATCTGGATGGAGGAAACCATATCATATTCCCTATAAAGAAGTGCCTTGTCTTACCAGCCAATGTTATCTCTCTGTGCTAAGGTCAGACAGTTCTGAAGCAGAAATGAATAACAACTCCCACGGGGGAGCACATACAGCCATGTGTAATTCGTTCTAGCTGCCTGCTATAATGGCCTGCCTGCTATAATGGCCTAACTAGACAGAACGGCACCTGGGTTTGCAGATTACTTGTGCTTACCTTCAGCTTCAAGGTTCTCTCATTATAAAACAAAAAAAATCATGTGTCAGCCTGGCATTCCTAACTATGTAAGCAACTCAAGGTTCAAGCAGCGGTTGGTTACTGTGCTCAAGCTGAAAACGAGAATATATATATATATATATATATATATATATATATATATATGCAATGAGCAGAGAGCAGAACAAAAACTCAAAATGGCCTCCTTACACAAAATGGCTTCTCAAGCAATGATTTCAGGTTCACATGTTGCGACATTGTTTCATGATGCGAAAGTGATACAAGTGGTTTAGGCCAATATATAATCAGACGGCAGAGTTGCATTTACATATTACACACTACAGTGTTACCCCATAAATGTGGGTGCCTGTTTGCCAGCCTATGAACTTTGAAGGACATAGGTACATGTGTTCACTCGTTCCCTGGTGTGGATGCATGATTGTCTCTGATGTACTAGGACTTATGTCTAGGGTATCCCTGAGGGAGGACTGAACGTGCAATACCTGACATGAATCACTCGCCCCCTCCTCGCCTGATCCCGACACCCCAACCACCTTTGGTCTGTCTAACACAAGCCTACTCAGTGGGGGCACACCAACCTTTTTCTGGGGTGGATGTAAAAAAGAAGTAATTTTAGATTGATTACCCCTCAATAGAGAGGACATGGGTTTTTTAATGATGACTCTGCATGAGTAGAAATGAGGTTAGAGGCATTAGAGTGGGCCAGTACCTGTTCTTGTAGATCAAGTGTCCACAGTCTCAGGCCTTACAATGCTTTCTTGTGCATTGAACAATATATCAGGTTCTTGAGTAGTGGCAGTATTACCATGTAGAAAGTTCCCTGCCCTCATCGGTTGTTCAACAAAAGGGTGTGATTTTTGTGTCACAGAAGCATTCAATGGCCTAATTTGCATATTCAGATCAACAATATTATCAATTAATGAAAGTTGCCTAATGTGTTTTAGAGCAGCATTCCGAGAGGTCAGTTTCGGAGTGATTTTTTGTTTTCTTTCTTTTGGTACTGCTCTTCTTTCGCTTTTTTCTTTGCATGAAAGGACTATTGGATGCATGCAAATTCACCTCCTCCATGCTGACATCTTTGATTCTTATCAGAGCCTGCAGAGGGAGGAGAAACATTTGATGTTATAATACATTCCACCAAGGGAGTCATGGAATCCAGTCCCGATCTATCAAAACCCTGTTATGCTTCATTCTTACTTCTCCCAGTATCGACAATAATTTCAATGTCACATGACCTAGTGTGGCACTCATTGGGCACACTACCTTGGACAAGTAGTTCACCTGATTTTGAAACCATAAGCAAGGACTGTATGGTTTTATCTAAGACCAGGAGTTTATCTGCATACGACGCCACTATATCTTTTATATTGCCATAGAGCTTTAAAAGGGACTCTAGGACCAGATGTAGAGCGGGTAAACCGGTGGTAGTAGGTCAATGTTGGTAGACGTGTCCTTCACGTGCAAAGAATGCACATTGGTTGGAGTATAAAATCCATATTAATATTAGTCAAATGGTAATTCTTTGGGTAACCCCGATCCTGGTTATGGGTCGTCATAGAAGTAGATGAAGCCGTCCCAAGCGTGATAGGAGGTTCCCTAGCCATTTGGGAGACCTCCATACCCCTAAACAGTCTTAAAAAGGATTTGTCCAGGATAACAGAGTCCTCTAGACACAGGGAAGAGCGAGTTGCATAGCCACTCTGATTGGCGTATTGACATTGTTCCGCCTGCTAGGCAAATTATCAGAGTCAGCTTGGGTGGAGGAAGTTGCAAAATAAACGATACTCGTAGTAAGATCCTCTGAACAGAGGCCTTGAGCATAAGTAGTGGTTTTTGTTCTGTATTCACCTACATGGTCCACTCATGTCTCAGATGCCCCTGATTTATCAGTTGTAGATGTAGCAAGTTTTGTCAATGGCTGCAGAGAAACCGCATTTCTCTGAATATGATTTTGTCTCTGGGCAGATGAAACCTGTGTGTTCAATGATACTGTGAGGGATAAGTCAAGCAGGGAGATTGAACATTCTAAGTTTAGGGCATTTTGACCCCTCCCCCAGTCTTACTACGTAGTGCAGCTGCCAATGGCAGGGTTTAGTTCACCTCTCCAAAGCACTGGGACTTTCAGCCGTAGATGTAAATATAAAGAAAGTGTGTGATGAAGAGAAAGGTCCGGAGATGATAGTGGTCAAGAGCAGGCAAAAAAAAACAGCATCAGAAAAACTCACTGACTCTCATCCACCCCGACTGCCTGATTGTCTCTGCCACTTAACTGCCACTTCCAAGTCTAATACTACTACTCTCCCTCTCCACACTACTACTACTCCCCCTCTCCATACTATTAATACTCGCCCTCTCCACACTACTACTCTATACTACACTACATTTTACCAATGCCGCTTAGTCACCCTCTCATTCAAATGCTAATCTCCCTGTATTATTTATCTATTACAAATCCCCCATACATACTAAATAATGACCTCTGTAACATGGTACTGTTGCGATCATATCATTCAAGCGAAACTTTGCATGAAGAAGAGCTCTTAGTTTGTGAGCCAGTTAATATACATAAGCTCATTGTAGAAGATCAACTTACTACTGTTAAACCTCCTGTGGTTCGATGGACTACCCCCATAAATCACCTTTCATGCCTTTTACTTAATACACGCTCCCTCATCAAACATGCCCACGAGGTCCACTCGTATATTATAGATAATAACATAGATATATGTGCATTAACAGAGACTTCGGCATCCAAAGCTGCAGGTCCCTCCTTGGATATAGCTATCCCTGAGGGATATGCAATACTATAAACTTGCAATTGTGCAGCCAATTTTTTTTCCGTAACACGTGAATAATAAACGCTAAGTGCAACGTTAAAGAATTATTTAAAATTCTCAAAGAAAGTGAAACTGTCCCAAAACCCAGGGGCCACCCCATAAAAATGGAAACCTCCTGGTACCAAGACATACAGGATGGAATGCAAAATAAACTTTCCACCATCAGGGATAACATAGCTCAAAAAAAGGCTATATGTCAGTCCCTGCAGAATAATACAGGGAAGAACTTATTCAGAAGATGCCCTTCGATCACCCAGTTTCACTTCAATCCCATATCTGTGCACGATCTGTCGCTTATGGTAGAACAACTTAAAACTACATGCTGCAAAGACGACCCTTGCTCTGATATGATTACTAAAACCTGCCCGATCCCCCTGCTTGACACCATCTGCAAATTTGTCAATGCCTCCTTTCTCAAAGGCCAAGTACCATCTAACATCAAACAAGCATGGGTCTCGCCAATCTTGAAAAAAGCGGGCCTTGCAATTGATGACCATTTGAATTATAGGCCAATAAGGAATAAACCATCTTAATTGAAAATCATAGATTGTGTAGCCTATAGGCACATTTTGGCACACCTTGATTTATATCCCATCCTTAATGCCCGCCAATTAGTTTTCCGAAAGGGTTTTGGCACAGAGACTGCTCTACTGGAGTTAAAATCGCGACTTCTGGAACGAATGGATAAAGGTTCTGCTTCCATGCTCATGCTCCTAGGCCTGTCAGCCACATTCGATTTGGTAGATCATGCGGTCTTGGCTGACAGGCTAGGGGAAGTAGCTAATCTTTCATCTGAGGCAGCTCAATGGACCATTTCGTTTCTAAATAATAGAGTCAGGCATGTCTTCATAGAAGAGGCAAAAGCTGACCCTATATTACTATCATTCGGAGTTCCTCAGGGGGCTTGTTTGTCCCCCTGTAACTATAACATCTTTACTACCCCGTTCTTTGACACCTTAGAATGGGAGGGAGTGTTGTTCACCAACTATGCCAACGACACAAAGTGTGTCGTCCCTCTTCTAGGCTCCCATTCTTCTGATGAAGAGAAACTCAATAGAGTTTTACTCTCTAGTAGACAATTGGATGATGGATGATAATCTCGCCCTTAACAGGGAAAAACTGAATTAATGATAGTTGGCACACAATCCATGATAGCGAAGCTAGGACCACTTTATCATGAATTCCATTTAGGCGAGGTGATTATCAAGCCACAGAAGAAAGTAAAAACTTTGGGTATGGTGTTGGATCAGCACTTAGATATGAAAGCTCATGTTGGAAGCCTAGTCTCCTCTGCAGTTTATTTCATAAAACTACTTGCTCATCTTCGGCCCTTTATTTCGCAGGAAAATGCTGAAACTCTTGCTAGAGCCATTATGGCCATTATGGCCTTGGACTATTGTGGCAGCCTTCTCATAGGGACTAGTAAAAATGCCATTAACAGACTCCAGGTGGTGCAAAATGGGGCAGTTAGAATAGTGACTGGATTAACCCGCCGTGACCATGTATCGCAAGCAAGGAGGTCATTGCACTGGCTCCCTGTAGCCTCCCAAATTCATTTTCGCTACTGACAATAACCATGAAATGTAGATTAGGCCTACTGCCCCAGTATTTACAAGACCTGATTTCTAATAAGTCAAATAGCCGTTCTCTTAAGTCTCTTAAGTCTACCTCTCAGAACCTTATGACCATACCCAGAAACAAGTCTAAGAAGATTGGAAAAAGGAGCCTTCTATATAACAGCCCCTGGCCTGGAACGCTCTTCCCTTGGACCTTCGGGACCAAGTATTGCTTACCAGTTTTAAGCAAAAGCTGAAGACCTAGTTATTCTCATAGTCCCAGCGTTGATCTTGACTATCTTGCTTTGCTTCTTGATTAGGGACCCCTTTCTGTTCTATGTTGCTGTTTGTTTACGTCTGCGCCCTAACGCCTAAGAGTTAATGGCAGCGCTATATAAATATCGTAAAGTAAAGTAAATTAGTCCCACTCACACACCTTGCACACACACTCAAACCCAAGACCCACTTTCTACCACCAACCAATACCTAACGTTGCACACTCCTTTTACAATCCTCTCCCACGATCGTCTGCACCATCTTTCTTCTGCTTGGTCTCTTGGTCCTCGTTCTCCTCCTTTGAACTCAACCTAATAGACCACACCTTACTGTTTCCTGTGCCCTTTTTTGTGCTCCCGCTTCCCTGTCCACTGGCTCTCTTTCACCTGGTTCCTGCTCGGAGGCATGGCAGCTCTCAGTGGACTCTCTGCCGGTCAGGTTGGAGTCCTATGGGGCAAGAAATAGATTGGCCAGCAGTGTGCAATACAGGCAAGAAAAGGTGGTACTTATTTCATGCAAGCAGGAACAAGTAGAAGGGACATGGACTATGGCCCTCCCAACGCCCACACCACTCTTCTGGGGAATGGGGCAGGACTGGCTCTACTGAACACCCTGGTAGGCCTTCCACTCGAGATGCAGAGGGGGGCCCATCCACTCTTGACAGGGCAGGGTCCCTAAACCTGTTACACAATGTTGGTTGCCCAGCAAACATTTCAACTGTGGTTGTTACCGTGAGCCTGCAACCAAAAAATAAACATATATTTACTCACGTAAGGAGCAATATATCAAATGTCAGATGTAATTTGCTGCCATTCATTAAATTCGTTAGTAGGGAGAGAACCATGTGCAATTTCTTTTAATTTTCAAATTACAGTGTCATCTGTGGCCTGCAGAGGACTCCAAAAGCAAATTGTGATTGCAGTGTTGGAGAGAGATGGGTGGCCTTGAATTGTTTTTGTGGGGAGGAGGTCTCAAACAGTTTTCATCTTCAGGGGATTATGATACTCTCAACCCGTGTTGGTTGTGATTATGGGGTTGCAGGAATCCTCTCTGATGTCATTTTTCTCCCAGCTGTGGGGAATCTGTCTGAAAAGTAACTGTGGAGCATTTGTTTGAGCTTGTTTTCAAGTGTTATGTTATCTCGTATTAGTATAGCACTTCTCTGCCATTTAGATGACCTTGTGGCAAATTGAGTCCAATGTCATGGAAGAGGTTGGAAAACATAGGCCTTCCCCCTCCCCATCTAGGTCTTTGTGATGATCAGAATCCCTTTATCTTGTCCAATCTTAGTTGGCAAGGCGAGGGCTGTCTGTCTTTATGTAGTAGTGTGAGACTGCTTTTTCCCTACAGTTAGTTATGTCAGGGAGAAGGTGTGATGTAAATATGGAGCAGTTGGCTGCTATGATACCACTCTCCTTTAGAGGCCTTAGTTCAGCAGTTGACATGTGGCGGTATATTTCAGACATGTTCATGCACCAATGTTTTGTACTTTTCAACCATGAAGAAAATATGGCAATAAACGTTTTAAAGTTTACATTTTTTTCAGCAGATATTACCTACTGGCATTTTTAAGTCACGGTGTGAATTTATCAAAAGATAGTGCAACAGGGTTAGGGTGAACAGGAAGCCTCCCAGAAGTGTGATGAGGTAGTTGGAGGAGCCCCAGTACTTGACCCCCCACCTTTGGTGTGCTTTGCACATGACTGATGGTACCACTTTCCCTTCCACAATGCCTGTCAGTCTCTCTTCTGAGAAGAGTTCTCTTTTGTCTTTTTCGAAATCGCAACTTCCAAAATGCACCTGGGGTCTACCAAGAAAACCGGAATGGTACCAGTGGAATGGAATCAAAAACAGGAATGGAATCAACTAGGATTCTTCCTGCCAAGCAGAAAGGCGGCACCCAACGCCCGACCTACAAACCTCAGACTGTCCGAAGGGGAATAGTGGGGCAGCAGAAAACGAAATGAGGGAGAGACAAGGGACCACAAGGGAGACACAGAAATCCTCCCCAAACCCAATTGGAAATTAAACTTACCAGCGCATATGGAAATCCACAAGTACAACAAGCAGCCTGAGCACATAGCTGCATTCTTGAAAATGGAATCTAAAAAGCGGGTGAAGCTAAACCCCTTCTTAAATCCTCCAAAAAGGTAGCAGGCGCTCCTCTCCAGAAAGAACATGGCATGATAACCTGTTCTGAGATGAGAGTTTGCAGCACACGCTTTTTGCTCACTGTACCTTTCACAGATGGGAAATATCCATTTGCATATCAGTCTTTGTCCCGGCCACATGGGCAGTCCATCACCGAAATGCTCTTCCTCTCTGACCAAGAGTACCAACAGCAACCCCATACACGTGTTTCAGCCTTGTTGGGCCTCATCAGTGAGGTGAAGCTGTGCCTCTCTGAGCAAAGTGAGCAGGGAATCCACGTCTGGTTGCCCCCAGGTAATTTAGGGTAACCAACCTCAAGTTCCTTGCAAATGTTTCAAAAAAGGTAGCAGGCGCTCCTCTCCAGAAAGAACATGGCATGATAACCTGTTCTGAGATGAGAGTTTGCAGCACACACTTCTTAAATCCTTCCAGTGGAAGTCAAAACCCCCAGAGGCACAGCTTAGGTAGAGATTGGCCAAGAGGAGCAGGTGATCAGGGAGACCAAAAAGAGCCAGGAGGAGTGTCGAAAGAGAGTGGGCCGGGCTATAAAGGCAAAGCCAGCATAGATGAGATTGAATGTTTGGCTCAGAGTAGGTGTAGGGGCGATGGAACAAGAGGCCAGGCAAAGGGCTGGCAGGGGTGGGAGAGTGCAGTTAAGGTATTGTGTGTGAGAGAGTGGTACCAGTTAGATGTAGGAGTAGTAGAGAGAAAGGCGGAAAGAAGGAAGAAAATAGTGGGGAGAGACAGGCAGAGAGAGTGTTGAAAATCAGGATACAGAGGAGCAGATAGAGGTTATTGAGGGTGAATGGAGAGAAGTGCAGAGAGAGAGAGACAGGGAGAAAGAGTGACATTCACCAAGAAGGTGTTTAAGCATATTCATAGGTTATTTTAGACTTTTTGTGGGGTACAGCGAAAAGGCCAAAGATTCCCCGTTACATTATGACTCGTAATGTTAAGAAGGGGGGCTTTGGGTACCCAATTCTTGAAATTATCAGATGGGATTCTTGTTAAAAAAGTCTGCTAATTACTTTATGGAAGGAAGGGGATCAGAGCCGTTGTGGGTATAAATAGAAAGATACAGATTAAAATCTTACTGTTTAGGTAGTTTGTATTCCTTTGGAAAAATGCCCAAATCTCTGGTAAAGCTGGAAACTATTATTACAACAAAAACCGCTTTAACGGAATGCATTGTGGGACGTGGACAGGGTCTATTCATGTATAAAGAAGCGTCTATTTGGCATAATCCAGGGCTACAGATACACAATAGAACGCTGAACTGGTGTAGTTGGGAAAACAATGGAATTCTGAAAATTGAAGGCGTCTGGCAGGATGAGAAAATGATCTTCATAAGGCTTGTGGAACGATATGGTTTGGGTAATAGGGAGTATGGGATATATAAGGTTTTGGAGAGAATGATGGTTGAAAGACAGAGGATGCTAAATGTGCCAATGACAGGAAAGCCCAAATTGTGTGAGTTATTTGATGCGCCGCCCCATACAGTGTCAACTTTTCTTAAATGAATGCCAATGGAGGGTTACTTGCAAGAGTCCTGGGAGAAATTAAGACTGGCTTCGGTTGTGGAGTTGGAAAGGATTATTTTGGTAAAGGAATGGGAAGGACTATGCAGGGTAGCAGTTAAAGCCAAGATGGATTTAAAACTATGCTATATTCATCAAAGGGTTTTAGGCCGCTTATTCTGGACTCCATTGCGTTTGAGTGAGATGGGCTTGATGGATACTGACTTGTGTTGGGGCTGTCAACGAGAGAGAGGTTCATTACTTCACATGCTTTGGAAATGCTATATAGAGTGAATGAGTTTTGGAGGGATGTATTGGACAGAATTGACGCTATTTGGGGTATCTCATTTCTGCATACTTCATTGGCAGTGATTTTACTATCAGCTGAGGGTAAATGCGAAAATGCGTGTCAGTCGTCGTGCTGGATTGATAAAGCTCTTCTTGTGGCAATTAAGCACATTCTGAAAGTGTGGAAAACAAGAAAGAAGCCTTTTGTAGTGGTCTGGTTATCAGATATGCAAATACTTTCAGGTTTTGAAAAATGTATGTTTAGGAGACAGAATCGAGAGGAAAAGTATTTAGAACTATGGGGGCCCTTTAATGAAATGTATGGGTGAGTGTAGGTTAGGGTATCAAGTGTAAATATACATGTGTCAGTCAGTTGGGGTATGTGTTAGGGGTGGGTTTATGTGTTTAGTCTTTGCTGTTTGTGTTTGTTTTGGTCTTGGTGTCTTATTTTAGCGAATAGGGTTTTGGGTTAGTGGAAGGATTCTAAGAGCTAAATGGTGTTGCTTTCATTTAAAATATGTGATGAGCCGAACTATGGGTTCTGTTATTAGTTATAGTAGCTCAAACCTTGTATATTTGATGTAATATGTGTTTGCTATATGTAAAATCAAAATAAAGTGATGATAAACTAGATAGAAAAGGCCACAGCCTTTAAGTTTCCCCTCCTGAATTAGAAACAACCTAGAGAGTAGAGGTTAGTATCCTGTAGAACACATTGGGGACATTCTGGTGGTTAGGGACACCTGAGATAGGGCGGAGGAAGCCCATAGAAAGGTTGCAAGAGCTGTAGGTAGCCGCAGTCTTCCTCGACCAGTTGTTGAAAACTTCAATAAAACACATTAAATTTAATCTGAGTGTGGATTTCAGAGGTCACCTGTGACCACAGATTATTCAGGCATCTAACACATAGAGCTCTTCAAAATGGCCCTGTTTGATCATCATTTTGGACCCTCAAATGCCAGTGTGTCCACTCACTGTGTCGTAAATTTTTAGCAATACCCTACAAATATCCTTGTGAGGTGCTGATGAAGACATACCCCACAGAGAGAGAATGCTGTGAAATTCACCACATGCTGCTGTCGTCGATCTCTTGGAAATGCTTATTAGTCTGTTCTCGTCCCTTGCTTTTGCAGATAAACACTTTTCATCTTTAAACAAATAATCATCAATTTAGAAAAGTGTACATCTAAACTCACCCTCATTTGGAGGGTCGCCCTGTATAGATCGATTCTCACCCCCACCACAAGCTCTATGCCTTCCACAGACTTCAACGGATGACTCAGAAAGAACCCCAAATGGATTGTACATTATTTCACGGGTGGCCTGCAAAAAGTAACTGACTTCACCAATCTTGGACACTGAAATAGGTGGGAGATATTGCATCACATGTTTTTTACCTGTGTCCAGTAATGACCTGCGTAACTAATATATATTGAGCGCTCTTTAAGTATGTATGTTATTTTTCTGCAATTAAATGTTACAATAAATAATAAAACTACTGTTGGCTGCTTTTGTTGTTTCTTTAGGGAATTATATATTTAAAAAAAGGAATCTGAATAAGGAACAGAGACACGTTCTGTTGACATGCATTGAAAGTGAGAGCATCTTTCATGGTGACATGTTTGCGTAAAGACGTTGAGAGAGAATTGTTCTCTGGCAATTGAACAAATCAACAGAGGGGTACTCTGCTTTTGATATTTGGCGCAGGAGCATTCGATGTAGACTGTACCAGGTGTGACTGTTCATTAAGAAAAGAAGACTGTGACGATCAAGGCTGGATTGTAGTATTAAGAAGAAAGTGATGCTCAACAGAAAACATGATAACAATACATGGCTGTCAGTTGGGGAACACATGATATGATGAAGGGGTGACCATTATGGCAATGTAGATATCAAGATATTAGCTAAGATCTTTACAATGCAATTTATGGTGATCTAATAACATTAATGATAACTAAATGGGTTGAATTCCTGTATGAAATAGATTATCTATTTATCTAGCAGCTCTTCAGAACACCTAGCTGTGATCAGCATAGCTGCAGAAAAAGCCTTTGATCTACGTAGCTGCAAATTCCTGACTGAAGTGCAAAAGAAACTGCGGTCTGTTCATTCGTTTATGAGCATGTGTAATGCCTTATACTCAGGAATCTATAAATGGCACAATCTTTGCAGCACATGATAATGATGTCAATAGTCTCAGGTTGTTTTCAAAATATTCATTGAGATATTTATTGTCTTGAGCTCATCAGCAGGATGCAGGGATAAAAAAAGGTACCAAACATGTAGATTGTACGTTCAAGGATATGCTGTATGTCGATAATCTATTGTATGTACTACATGACTATGGATACTTGCCAATTACAGAATTGTCATATTAAAATTCATGACATTTGCAATTACACTTTCCTGCCTTCGATCGCTGTTTGGGGATTACCATTTCTGCTGTGCTAGGGAAGTATTCAGATACCTATGATGTCACATCAGAAGGGACTTAAAGCACATGCTTTCAACAAATCTGCTATCAAACTGTATGAGATAGCAGCCAAATGCACACAATAGGAGAGACCTTTAACCTCTTCTATGGAGCAAAATCGGGACCATTAAAGTGACACTACAGCCCAACATTTTAGACCCATTGAACATGCTTCCCCTTCCTCTCTGCCGAAAGACATAAAAAGCACTATAAGGGACATAAAAAGCACTATAAGATATTTAATATTTTACTATTGGGGGAGGGTGAACGCGCACAGATACCTATGTCAGTCTTAAGATCTCCTTTTACAAAAGGAGGCTCTGGATTTCCTGACCTGAACCGTAATTATCATGCCTTCACTCTTACAACCCTACATAACTGTACTACAAGAACAAAACACTGAACAGCTCTCTGGAACTAGCTAGAGAAATGGTCAGTACATCCGACACTGATGGTGCATCTTTTGTCCTTGGAAACACTCTTTCCCATCACTAAAACCCCACCAGCCATAAGGCATGTCCTAAACCGCTGGAAAACCCACAACCCATCCATGAAGATAAACTACTTTGTCTCCACAGACTCAGCTTTTCAAACAATTAGGGGTTTAAAACCTGGCATCTTGTCCTTTACACATATTACAGTATAGGGTTTCCTTGTACTATGTGTACCTTAAATAAAAAAACAAGCTCAACAATCACAAACGTCACTGATATTTTATTTTATATTTATTGTATTTTTTTTTATAACGTGCTTAATACCTGAGTTAGGTTTCTAAGCGTGGACCCAGGATTTGAACCCCTGTAGCTCTGGGAAGCTGGCAAAATGGTTTATTGATTTAACTACAGCATGTTCTACATCATTGCATTCTGCACCTGCCCTACTAACACACTACGAGATCGTGTTGCTTTGGAATTCTCTCTGTATCCACCAACGTCAAATTGACAACTCTGGTGGTTGACAATGTAGCGGTGCATTACTGTAAGACCATTTGGGATACTCATCTAGCCACACCCCTATCTAATCAGCAATGAATGATAAAAAATATGTACTACCCCTGGTAGGACTAAGTAGGACATAGATCTGGGATGTACCCAACAGAAAATGATATTCTATCTTTACTGGGCGCCGCTAAAAATGAAGTTAAGTATACTCCTTTCAGATCATAGGTGCTAGATTTGCAAGACAAATGTTGTCGGAGACCATAATGTGTTTTGATCCTGTGACAATGTTCTGACCTTTAAGGACAATGGGCCTCATTACGAGTCCGGCGGTAACCGAGGTGGTAAAACCGCCTGGTTACCGCTGGACTCGTATTACCATTCCGCCTCCGTTATTCCCGGAATTATCGGGGCATTACAACCCCGGTGTCCCAGGAATTGCAGAGGCGGAATGGTGTAAATCTCCATTCTCATTGAGTCCTTTCGGACTCAATGGGAATGGGGATCATGGAAACACTGGCACCATCTCGTGATGATGCCGGTGTTTCCTCGTCCGCCTGCTGGCAGGCGGTGGTAAACCCGCCAGGTCAGACCTGGTGGGAACGCCACCTCACGCCTGCAGGACTCGGGATCGGGCGGTCCGGAATTAACAGCGGCGGCGGGTTTACCGCCACTGTTATTTCCGGACCGCCCGACTTGTAATGAGGCCCAATGTCATAAAGCAAATTAACTTGATACTGAACTCATTTATCCTAGCTTCAACCGAGTTGTATGTTCTGGGTCTGGTACCTTGAGTATTAGTGGTGACTAAAACACATTCTCCAGAAAATGTAATCCTAGTGATCAACCCATTACAGGGACATGGTCATCAGACCTTGTGCTACTTTCTGCAACAGAAAAGGTCATGTTCAAGAGGAATGGTCTTCAAGAAGATTGCAAATCCACATGGTCTGCCTATAATGATAATGATATGTGAGTGCCCCTGACCATCGTATTACAATATTGTGATCCTGTTCTCCATCATGTTTGTGCCTATTATATTTCTGTGAAAGTGTTTGAAATTGAGGGGAGCTGGGTAACTCCTGCTTGTAGCTTAGAAGAGCCTGAGAAGCGTGACACCAACAGCAACAAGGAGCTTTTTTTGGCTCTGCAGGCCAACTGATGCCGAAAACTCATACACACCCATGTAAATTTAACCCTGTGAGTTTGGGACAATATATAAACAAACATTAGGAAACATCTATATGACAGTTAAAGCATATAATGAACAGAAGGACAAGTTTGTATCTTATGTGGAAGTTAGATTTGCAAAGCGTCATGTACTAGCTCCTCATTCCCCAGTGGTAGCTCTTGGTCACTGCTTAATGCTGGAAACCCAGGAGCTTCTTTTAACTCCTGCTTATCTAATCTCAATTTCGATCCCTATTGGTGGTGTGGGATGGAGCGATGGTGGGGATAAATGTAGTGACTAAATCGAATTTGGTTTTTAATTATTCACAGGACATGATAATTGTTCCATTGTTACATTGGATCCAATATTAATATTGTTATTCATAGTACCAATACAACATTTAGAAACAAACAAATATTTAGAAAAGTCTTTTGTCCAGTGAAGAGACCATTTGCTCCTTGGGCATATAAAATGGACATGGCAAAAGGAATTTGTTTTTCTTTCAAGCTTATGCACAAGAGAGGTTTACAGCATTTGTCTTGAAAGGTAGACTATTCGGTAGCTTTTACATCAGTTAGTTATATTATGACAGAAAGATTTGCTTTTAGAATGATATGTTTGCATATAGTGCTTGCTATTAGGAGAGAAACATGCTAGACACTTTCCAATTTGCAATAGAATGACACTTGCACATATTTTAAAGTGCCATGATTGTGCTTTAGAGACACAGTATATTTGCATCATGATATGCTATGCATTTATGTTTGCATTAGAAATAGTGCTTAGGCTGAGAGAGAAACGTATTGTTTGCACTAGGAGAGCAGAACGAAGTAGGCCTGGAAATGTCACACACAGGCATATTTGAAATGACATGAAGAGCCATTTAGTATGATGACGCATGTATGCTTTGTAGTTATATATTTAGAGATATATTTGACACACATGTATGTATGTTGGGTGTGCACTTAGAATGAGTTCGCATTATGTTAGCGCTTGCATTGCGAGAAGAATAGCGTAAACGTTAGACAGCATTAGGCTGGCATTTGAATCCATTCTGAAGGAGACACATTAGAAGCGCCACTTGGCTCAGCGCGAAGATGTTATGAATTAACAGTGTACCAGGAAATTGTAAACATTTGCTTGGCAGACAGATAACATGACCCCTTGTCCGAGAAGGGAGGCTAATCAGCTTGGCTTCTGAGCTTCGGGGAGACAACACGAGGGTTGGGGCCATGAAGGGAGCGACATGGAGAGATAGGAGAGAAGCCTTCTCAGCAAAGGGAGTTGCTTTGAAAACGGGCAAGGAGATAGCATTTTGTGATGCCAACAGTGGAGTGAATGCTAAATAGAGGGAATTAGATGATGTTTTTCGCACCAGACACGGATGGCCAAGGCAGAGGGATACAGTGTTCAATATCACTTTGACACTCTTTGACACAGGACATGCCGTGAAAGTACACGCAAGCAGACTGGCAGGCATTGTTAATGCTGACATGAAGGGAATAGACATTCTTAGTACAGAATGTATGTAAACATAGCGATGTGTGCGTCATTTGAAGAGTTTAACCATAAGGAGAGGGGGGACTGTCTAGGGAGTTGCGGCTAGTTCGAGGGAGTTGCCCCAAGTCCTTGATGGTTGCTGAGAGTCTGATGGAGGATGCAGCTAGAAACTGATGGAGTTCATTCGAGCTAGCTGCTGATGGAGTTTGGATGGAGAATGCAATCCTGAGAATGAGAGAGAGCAGAATCCGATGGCTTTGAGAGAAAGCTTGTCAGAACTTGGCAGAAGCAGTCATGTAACCAGATCTTGGGGGCCTTCCACGGCATACTGACTGATTGAAGAGAGTAGCGGGAAGAGGAGAGAGGCTGGCTTTACAAATTCAGAGCTGGAGAGGAGAGAGAAGCAAATGGGAAGTATGGTTCATGGCTAGACAAACTGATTGATTACATTTTGAAGGGGTAACTTTGCTGATGGGTTGGAGAGAACATGACATCTGAAGGGGAGGTGCCCGAGCCAAATGAGTGGGGACAGAATGATGATGAAAAATAGGGGAGAACTTTGCAACCTCAATTTTGAACCTTTTGCTGAACACACTGATATGCTCATAGTGAACACATTATCCAATTTGTGAACACTTGCTTTGTTGACACTGCATCTTTGTTGACATTCCTTGGCTGAACCTTTTGCATTAGAACTAGATTTGTGCTGACCTGGAAACTGTGTGCATATGTGAGGGCACTGAGGAAATAAGGGCTCCAGGCAGCAGTGATGAAGAAACAGTAATTTATTTCATTACAGTGACAGCGGCCTATGAGAGCCGAGTGCCAACATGGCTCTCTCCCTGCAGTCTCTACTGTAACTCCTCTACATTCTTAGAATAACATTCTTAGAACTTAATGAGCTCATAGTGCAGCTCAATGTTTAACTAGGATCTGGTAATACATTTTTATGAACTTGTTTTAACTTACACTTACATCATAACACATCTCATCCCTTATGTGCATACAGCTGTTTACTCCACATAATAATCCTTAAACCAGCTGGGTTTGTTCTTGACTCTATTTGAATGTGTCTCTGCTGCAGACCTTGAATTGTTGTCATCCTTGGAACACTTATCTATGACACTAGAGTCTCTGATACTGTTATTAGCAAATTCAGCATTGTCATGTTCACCATTGTCATGTTTATCATGTGCATTGTCCTTCATGCATTCTGGACATTTCACAATTCTGGACATTGACCAACACTCCCCCCCTTCTACAATTACTACATTGTTTCTTACCGCAGATATTTTCTTGGGACCAATGTATTTGATTTCTACACATTTGGGAGTGAATCTAGGGTTCTTTATGAGAATACAATCTCCCCCTTTCCAGGTATTACTTTTGACACTCTTGTCCTCATCAAATCTTTCTTTGTACACCTCCTGTGCTTCTTTGATGAGAGTCATAATTCTCTCGCGATCAATGTTGGAACTCTTGGCTAAGTCCATCCACCCTGGACATAGTTTTGTCCCAGGTTGTCTTCCTTTCAATGACATGAACGGAGATACATTTGTAACTGAGTGTGGTGTGGTACAGTAGTTCCATATCATTTCTCTTACACCACCAAACCATCTTAGATTAGAAGCCATGGCCAATTGCAAACCACCCTTTATGAACCTATTGTCTCTCACAACGAGGCCGTTGGCCCTTTGATGATATAAAGCAGTTCTAGTGTGTTTGATGCAAAATTTCTTCAAGAAAGTTAACATCCTTTCAGAACAGAATTGTACTCCGTTATCAGTGATTAATTCTGTCGGGAAACCCTCCCTGTAAAACACTTCCTCGAAGAATAACACCATCTCTGCAGTGGTTGCCTCACGCAAAGCCTTCCATTCAATCCATTTGGAATGGTAGTCCACTAACACAACAATGTATTTATACCCATTGTCAAGGTTTTGTAATGGTCCTATCAAATCAACTGCAACTTTTTGCCATGGTTCACTCAGTACTTTAACAGGATTTATTGGTACTTCTCTAACCATCTTGGTCTTGTCACTCTTACCACACTCTCTACAACCGCTAACACACTTCTCTGCATCGCTGTCAATCCCGGGCCACCAGAAATATGGCTGCAAATATCTATTTGTTCCTCCCATGCCCAGGTGACCTTGATGTGCTATATTTACTAAATGAGAACTGACTCCACTGGGGGGTATTATCCTATTTCCTTTTCTAAGTTTACATCTGTCCTCAGACATACTTAACTCGTCCTTCACACCAAAATATCTGTCAAACTCTTTTCCCACAATATTCTTGTGAGGCCATCCTTCTCTGGTCCAAATCATAACTTGATTCAATATTAAATCCTCCTCACCAGCTCTTATCCACATCTCTTTATCAATGGCATCATGCTCAATTTCTGCAATGCTCACATCTTGAAATTCAGGTGCTCCCTCCAATTCACCATCACACACAGGTAATCTGGATAAACAATCTGGTACCACATTCTCCCTCCCGGGAATGTAACACACCTTGAAATTATAACCCAAGAGTTCTACCATCCACCTCGAAACTCTTGGAGACCCTTTGGCCCACTCAGAAACGTTCATCAATTGAACCAAAGGCTTGTGATCTGATCTGACAATAAAAGGTCGACCCCATAGAAAGAACTTGAAGTGCGTGACTGCCCAAAATACTGCTAGTGCCTTTCTTTCAATGACTGAGTAATTTATTTCTGCTCCTCTAAGTGGCCTGGATGCAAATGCAATTGTGTATTCAGTTTTACCTGAGTCAAACTGAGTCAAAACTGCTCCTAAGCCAAGGGTACTAGCATCAACTGAAAGCAACGTTTTCCTGCCAAACATGAATCCACTTAAGGATGGGGCCTTGACTATACAATCTTTGATTTGCAAGAATGCTTCCTGACACTCTTTGGACCATGTGTACTTCACGTTCTTTTTTAGTAACTCCCTCAATGGAGATGAGATGAATGCAAAGCCATTCACAAATTTATGGTAATATTCCGCTAGTCCCATGAAAGAACGTAGTTGGTCCTTGTCTTGGGGCTGAGGAGTATTACTAATGCTTTCTATGAGTGACTTTTTGGGAGAAATACCTTCTTTCGAAACTTTGTGTCCCAGATACTCCACTTCCTCAACACTTATTTTACATTTGCTTCTTTGGACCGTTAACCCAGCCTCTTTTAGTCTGCATAGTACTGCCCTAAGTACTCTGTCATGCTCATGCTCATTACTTGCAAAAATCAGAACGTCATCTTGAAACACCTTAACATTTTCCAACCCTTTTAACACTTCCTCCATCACCTTTTGTAACACAGATGCGGCCGAGGCCAACCCAAATGGCATGCGATTGTATTTATAAGTGCCTTCAGGTGTGATAAAGGCAGTGAGATGTTGCGATTCTCGGGAAAGGGGAACTTGGTGATAGGCAGCAGAGAGATCAATGACAGAGAACAATTTGGGTTCGCCAAGAGTGGAGAGTGTCTCGGAAATGTTGGGTAGGGGATGTCTCTCCACCAGAATATTGTGATTAAGACTGCGCAAATCTACACACAGTCTTAATTTACCATTATTTTTGGCCACTAAAACAATGGGGGACAACCACTCTATGGCCTCAACAGGTTCAATGACACCCTTATCTACTAAGTTATCGAGTTCACTGCATAGTTGCGCTCTCATGTTTAACGGCACATGTCTCACTTTATGAACAATAGGCTGACATTCTTTCTTTAGTCTAATATGGTGTTCGAAGTTCTTGAGTCTGCCCAGACCTTCGGTGAAGACCTCTGGGAACTCTCTTGACCACATATCATCAATCTCGGCAATGGTGACAGGCTCAGTGGCACTAGCTTGCACCCTGACTCTCAACTTCCTTTGTTCCTCCCAACCTAAAAGGGAGGCTCCCTTTCTTGCAACCAAAATGTCAGCTATGCATTCTCCACCTCTGTATTGCACACTTGCAGTAAACTGTCCCAGCATCTCAATAGGGGATTCCGCATAGCCGCAGGGCCGAATTCTTGGTGGATCCAGCATTGATTCATCCTTTTTTAGAACATCTTTAAATGTCTCTTTAGAAATGATGGTCCATGGGGAACATGTGTCAACTTTCATGAGTATTTCTCGACCATCAATTACAAAAACAACTGTTGGACCTTTGCTGTCTCCTCCTCCAATGGTCGAAATCTCGAAGACATGTCTGGGGTTGTCTTGCAAGGAGTATACCTCCTGTATGTTGTAAGCTGAGTGAGCACCTTCTTCTTGGTTGTCTCTGGTTTCTAAGAGATTTATTGATGACCTCTTGCATACATTAGCGAAATGTCCTCTGGTCCTACACTTGAAACATTCAGCATTCCTTGCTGGGCACGAAGGGTAATTCAGACCATGCTTGACACTGCCACATCTGGTAGACTTCGCACCCCATGTTCCTTTCCTGCTTGTATTGACATTAAGTCTCTTCCTGTGATCAACTGCGCACACAGCTTGGGTACTCTGTTTGTCAGACTTCAGTTCTTTGACATATTGTGAGGTTTGTTCTATGCTTCTGGCTAGGCCCACTGCTTCATCCAACTTCATGTCTTTTGCCAACAATTTCTCCTGTATCCTAATATTATTTGTGCACCTCACTAACTGATCTCTAATTAACGAGTCAGATAGATGTTCGAATTCACAGGAGTGGCTTAATGTTCTTAATGAGGCTATGTACGATTCCACGGATTCTGAGGACTCCTGCGTATGCTGAAAGAACTTGTGCCTCTCGAATGTAACATTTATTTTAGGCTCAAAATGATCCTTGAGTTGTTTAATCGCAAGGGCATATTCATCTGTGTCCTCCGCTTCACCAGCTTGTGCACTGCCTAACCCATCAAACACTGCACGGCCTTCCACACCAAGATTGTGAAGTAATAATGCCTTTTTGCGAGTTGAGCTGAATCTCTCTCCTCCCATTGCCACCAGGTAGTTTTCAAACATGTCTTTCCACCTGTCCCACCTAACTTGGGGGTGTCCAGGTTCATTCAAAAATGACATTGGCGGAGGTATTGAAGCTGCCATGTCTTAAGCGGTAAAAAGGTGGTAAAGAGTGGGCTTGCTAGATGCAACCAATAGACTCTTGATCAGTTCAAGTATGCCCAGTGGATGCACAGACTGAGCAGTGACAGTGCTGTGCTATGCAGACAAAGGGATCAGTCTTGTATGAGTACAATCCCTTGTGTATGATGTCACAATCCTCCTTACATCAGTCTGAATTGGAACGTGATGGCTGCTCATCCACAGAATGGATACATGTCATAATGGCTGGCTCCTGAAACTTGCCAGAACTGCATGGGCAGGTTGCTCAGCAACGATAATGTCAATGCTAGGGATCCTGAAAGTAAACACTGTTGCTTTGAGACAGAGTCAATACAGTAATGGGGAAGGCAAGATTACACCCCCAGGGGACGTGCCTGCTGACCTGTTGTTCCGCTCCTCCTGACCTTCCTGCAGCCATCCTCGTCGCCAATGAGGAAATAAGGGCTCCAGGCAGCATTGATGAAGAAACAGTAATTTATTTCATTACAGCGACAGCGGCCTATGAGAGCCGAGTGCCAACATGGCTCTCTCCCTGCAGTCTCTACTGTAACTCCTCTACATTCTTAGAATAACATTCTTAGAACTTAATGAGCTCATAGTGCAGCTCAATGTTTAACTAGGATCTGGTAATACATTTTTATGAACTTGTTTTAACTTACACTTACATCATAACAGACACACATACCTCATGAGTGACCTGGAAACACCTTGGACTGGAATATAGTAACTGAATTGGCCTATATGACCAATACTTTGGATGTAGACACTGATAGGTATGCATTGATCAATGGAATGTTTGGCCTGTTTGGCTACTGACATCTGTACGGACCTGTGATACCTGTGAAAGTGATATTTTGGGCTTGACACATTGAGATGGAAACACCTGTATCCGCAGCACTTATGCATTGATTCTATGCATTGCATTTTCGTTTTGAAATTTCTGCTTGTAGAGACACTTTCACACCTTTGGCTTGTAGACACCTTTGACCTCTGACTTTTTGCTTGACTTTTGACCTTTGGCTATGCTATTCTGAATTCTGACACATTTGCAGTTATGCATTTGATATTTTAGCTTGCCGCTGATAGAGTGAAATGCTTGCATTTTGAAAAAAGGTTTTTTCTGCATCATGAATGATATATGCTTTTTCCTTTTTTCTGCAACTTCGCTTGGTATTAGCATACCACTATGCTATGTTATGCTATGTTATGTATGACATTTGTTATGTTATGATTATCTAACGATAAGAGGAGAGAATTGTGGAATAAAATGAGATGCCTGGATTGTTATCATTAGAAGAATCATAAGACTCATTGTAGAGAACCATTACCCATTATTAGACTCACTGTTAGAGAATCATTAGAATCACCATTACCCAATCATTACTCTTTGCTATGGAATTATTCAATTATTGCTATCCATTATTGCATTCTGTTTAGTTCTGATTAGTACATTGTTGAAGTAGACACTATCCACATTATTAGACTGCCACCTTTGTATGCATTTGCAATTTGCTTATAAATTGACATGTTATGCATTGTCTGTGAGAAATAGGCCCTGTTATATGAAGGGTTTGTTTAGTTATGTAATGGCAAAAGGATTTGCTTTTAGAATGATATGTTTGCATATAGTGCTTGCCATTAGGAGAGAAACATACTAGACACTTTGCCATTTGCAATAGAATGACACTTGCACATATTTCAAAGTGCCATGGTTGTGCTTTAGAGACACAGTATGTTTGCATCATGATATTCTATGCATTTATGTTTGCATTAGAAATAGAGCTTAGGCTGAGAGAGAAACGTATTGTTTGCACTAGGAGAGCAGAACGAAGTAGGCCTGGAAATGACACACACAGGCATATTTAAAATGACATGAAGAGCCATTTAGTATGATTACGCATATATGCTTTGTGGTTATATATTTAGAGATATGTTTGACACACATGTATGTATGTTGGGTGTGCACTTAGAATGAGTTTGCATTATGTTAGCACTTGCATTGCGAGAAGAATAGCGTAAACGTTAGACAGCATTAGGCTGGCATTTGAATCCATTCTGAAGGAGACACATTAGAAGCGCCACTGGGCTCAAAGTGAATATGTTATGAATTAACAGTGTACCAGGAAATTGTAAACATTTGCTTGGCAGACAGATAACATGAACCCTTGTCCGAGAAGGGAGGCTAATCAGCTTGGCTTCTGAGCTTCGGGGAGACAACACGAGGGTTGGGGCCATGAAGGGAGCGACATGGAGAGATAGGAGGGAAGCCTTCTCAGCAAAGGGAGTTGCTTTGAAAACAGGCACAGAGAGAGCATTTCGGGATGCCAGCAGTGGAGTGAATGCTAAATAGAGGGAATTAGATGGTATTTTTCGCACCAGACATGGATGGCCAAGGCAGAGAGATACGATGTTCAATGTCACTTTGACACTCTTTGACACAGGACATGCCGTGAAAGTACACGCAAGCAGACTGGCAGGCATTGTTGATGCTGACACGAAGGGAATAGACATTCTTAGTACAGAATGTATGTAACCATAGAGATGTGTGTGTCATTTGAAGAGAATAACCATAAGGGGAGAGGGGACTGTCTAGAGAGTTGCGGCTAGTTCGAGGGAGTTGCTGTGAGGGAGTTGCCCCAAGTCCTTGTTGGTTGCTGAGAGTCTGATGACTGATTGAAGAGAATAGCGGGAAGAGGAGAGAGGCTGGCTTGACAAATACAGAGCTGGAGAGGAGAGAGAAGCAAATGGGAAGTATGGATCATGGCTAGACAAACTGATTGATTACATTTTGAAGGGGTAACTTTGCTGATGGGTTGGAGAGGACATGACATCTGAAGGGGAGGTACCCGAGCCAAATGAGTGGCTACAGAATGGTGTGCCATGGAGATTGGGGGGACGTGCATCCCTGTCCCCCCCCCAGAATTATGGCCATGATGTGAATGTGACACCATCTAGTTGTTGGTCAGACACTCACACAGTTTGGAAAAGGGGAGATCACACAGGGATTGTCTTAAAGAGACTGAGTGATGCATGGTGTGGATTGGTGTGGATTGAAGAGAGGTTTTTATTCTGTATGAAGGAGAGGATTGTTGGATGTTTGGCGCCTGCACGATAGGCTTGTATTTAGACTGCATTAGAAACACACGCTTGCATTAGACTGTATTGGAATGAAAGGCTTGCACTATAGGCTTGCATTAGGAACCTGAAAGGCTTATAGTTATTGCATGGTATATTTGCACCAGAAGTATAAAAGGTGCAAATTCGATCTTGGGTAGAGTTTTAGTATTGTCTGAATTATGCTTTGGTGTGCCCAAATAAATGTATTCCATTGTTATAAATGAATCGATTCATGTGTTGTTCTTTGTGTCTTGTTATTTGTGTCCACAGTGGTAAGATAGGAGTATGTTGGTATTGTGGTATTAATTGTTCTGTACAACATGGGTATGTTCCTAGAAGTAATCTAGGAATAACACAGTGCACAAGGGGCGTGAGACATGGAGATTGGGGCGTGGAGGGTATAGGCGCCACATATACCTCCCCTAGGGGATTGTCAGAGATTGTCTGAGACCGGAGCACGCTTGCCCAGGGGGGCGAGACGATGATAGGGCTTTGTTTTGCAGACTAACACTCATGCTTAGTGAGGATAATTATTCAGATCCCTGTGTGTTGCCATGATTTCAACTGTTTGTGAATGTTTTCTGCGTACCGAAAATAGTAAAAATCTGTTGAAATAAACAAAGCAATGATGCCCACAATGTGTACTACAATAGTAACTATTCCACCATGAACATGTACACATATCTTAGAGCTCTCTGGCATAACTACATGGGTGGAATGAAAGACAAGGGACCCTCTATGGATTCAGGGTTCCAATGCCTTTTATCTCACACATGCATGGAATAGAAGAACAGTCTCTGATGTTTGTGGAGACAGATCAGAATGGGCTGGGAAATGCCTGGCCGAAAGGATGCTATATTTGTCTGCTGCTTCCCTAGTGACATTTTGTCCCTAACTGATGAAGGCCCTTAGCTAGAGCTAAGTAAATTAGAATACACATACTGTATTATTCATTCTGCTCTTCCAGCTTCCAAACAATATATGCGAATAGTATCTTGTGTTGCAAAATGTTATCAGAAGGCCAACTAATCAATCCCAAGATCAGTCCACTACTGGCTACTGTTGCTCTTCTCAATTTCTGAAATTTGAAAGTACTGCAGCTTGCAAATCAGTGTATCCTTTTGCAAGACATAACTGTTTGGGTTTAGATGCAAGAGTAGACACCATAACACAACTTATTCAACTATAGGCCACTATTTTTCTCGCTTTGCCTTGTCGTTCACTACATCCCGGTGGTTAGTATACGATCTTAGTACTTTCTTCAGTGTCTATGAATATTGATAAAAGATCCATGATCCAGAATGAAAAGTAAAGTTCTTGTTATCATGGATCTTATGCATATGTGTTTTCATTAAGTTCATAAACACTGCATGCTCCTTCATAGAAAATTCAGCACAAAGAAGAAAATATAAATATACAGAGCAGGTTGAAATGACAGGTCTGTTTTTTACTTATTTATTTTTAAATGACTGTTTCTCCATTCTACCTTTTTATACAAGGCAAAACATTCTGATGTCTAATGTAAAGCAGCAGCATGCACTTTTGTTTAGAAAAAGGTTAAGAAAAGAAATAAAGATGGGAAAGAATATTTGGAATTTGGAAATAAATTGCATAATTCTTTTCAAAAAAGAATTAATTTCGAGATTCTGCCAATAGGTTTAGTTATTCACTGTTTATTAATATTAATGAAGCTATTATCAAAGATTACATGTAAGATATTTAGGTATTCAGACCAGGCAAAATAATGAACCGCTTACCTGCATGTTGGGAACACAAAGCTCCTTTGTTGGGTAGCACGGCTTGCTTGTCATACGTATTGGGTACCCGCAAAGATGAGGCAAACAAGATTTCACATCAGAAATAAAAGCATTCAGTACACCGTCTAAATCTATTCTGGGGAAAAACTGTACGGGTTGTCTTCTCAGGCAACACAAAGGGTACCTTGGCAGGAAGAGTTAAGGGATTATAACCAGCTGTTTAAAACTGTCTTCACAGTGACCTGAAGTTTGAAATACAGTTTCCCATAGTAGGAATTTTGAACAACATTATGTTTGATTCGGTTTTCTTTAAATGTCCTAGATACATATGGTTCATACAAATGAATAATGATATCATTATTAATTTAAGTTTGAGATTAATAATGCAAACAAAATACAGATGCAAGTGGCATGTAATATCGTCAATAAATATAGTCACTTGAATTGAAGGGTGCTGTAATGTGCATAGACATCTTGGTACTGGGAGAAATTAACAAGATTTGGAAATGGTTACAATAAAGTCAGAAAAGTAAAGGAATATTGAAAAAACTGTGAAAAACAAAAAAGGGACCACATGGTCTTGACATTAATAAAGCAAGTCCAAACTAAAGAAATTGAGATACAAATACATGAATCCTGCTTGCGGGTAATAATTGTTCAAGAGTTGGTTCACCTGGTGTCACTGAATGGCAGGGCAGAGTCAGTGCTCAAATCATGCATTAGTAAACAAGACATCTACAGGGGGTTGCGATAATGGGTTAAGGTCCATTGGCATTCTGCAAGGTGCCCAGGTAGAAGATCAGCGAGCACCCTTCATACTCCTGGTGCTGTTACAATGTTTCAGAGCTGCAGTCACTGGTAACTGCAGGTGAAGCCAGTAGCCATGGTGTAAGATGCTATACCCCCTTTATCTACCACCTACTAATGGGAGCAAACAACTCTCTCGACACTCTCACAACACAAGTCATACCTTTATGAAGCTGAGCCCAATCAAGTACTGGTGCGGTGAGTTGCAGACATTCGGTCACAGAGCAGTAACAGATCAGCAGCAATGAGCAGAAACTAGATTCAATGCTCCCACCATTAGGCAGCCAGCTCAGCTCCATTGCAACACCCTGAACAATATAGGGAACTATTTTGTCATAATCATACATAAGCTACTGGTCATATTTTGTGGACAAAGGTAAGTGGTAGCCGCAAACTCATGGAGAATATCTCTACTCAGCATATTTGGACGCTTAGAGCGCTATTGCAGCCCCTTACCTAGACCCAAACATCCAGGGTAGAACTCAGTACTGTTCCCTATAAGCAAACAAGGTTGAAGACTTTTGGGATCACTAAGGAATGCATGTAAACATTCAAGACAAAGAGTCTGACTTGTGCAGATGGCATAATCCCTGTGGGTACAAACTTGGGCTTAACAAATGAAAAGAATGTAATGCTGCAAAACGCTGTTCTCCCATTCCCACAAGTCACAGGGATTGCAAAATTGTCATTTCCCGATGACAAAAGCTTTGCAGTGACAAAAAATGCTTTCCTTCAATTACCAAAGTTTTTGCTGGCTTTTGATTTATAGGCTGGGCGAAAAGAGGAACCCAGTTTAAAAGAGTCAATGTCAGCAGTGCTCCAAAGTGGTGGGAAGGAAACCTCAAACATGTTCTGGGAAGCTTTAGGTTCCAAGATGGCAGCAAGCCTAAATATAAGCTCAGGTCAACCCCTTCCAGCCCATATGACCCCAGGCACATGGCCCAACGAGAGATAGATCAGGGCAACCTCCACCATACAGGTGTAATCCAGGCCCCTACATATAACCCAAGGGGAGGGGAGTCCAGACTATAAAATCTTGCTTTCCCAGTCAAACAGTTTGGGGAGTTTGAGTGGGAGTTGGAGAAAGGAGTTTGGCGAAGAATCGACAGTGAGAGGAACACTGAGAGGGGAATATTCTGAAGGAAGTGATAGGGAGAGAGAAGAAAATTGCTTGGAGGAAGGGACAGGGACCATCAGAGGGAGAATTGTTTGGGTGGATAGATGGGAGAGTTATTACAATCAGAGATAATATTTTGCAGGAAGAGGAGAGGAGTGGTTACTATCAGAAAGAGGATTATCATGTGCTGGAGGAGAAAGGTTGTTATCAAGAGAGATGGAAAGTACAAAAGAGTTGGCTTCAGGCAAGATGCTGAGGAAGACCGGCAGAATGTAGTAGGGAATTTACAGAGCATGGCCCACCAACAGAGAGAAGGAACAGCTAGACTTTGAGACTGAGCATGAGTCTGAGAGAGTTATTCATAATTATAATGGTTCATTTATAACATGCTTAATACCAGCAAGTGGTGTCCAAGCGCAGGATCAGAATTCATACCTGTGCTGCACTGCATTGACTTGCTTCCAAGACAAACGCGTTGCCCCAGAGCTATCCATCCTTCCTGTATCAAGAGGCTGAGCTACAGCAATGGCAGAAATAAATTGCCCAGGAGAGAAGGAGGAAGATCTTATGATTGATAACAAAAGGAGGCTAGAGGAGATCAGTTGTACTGGAGAAAGAGAGAGAGAGAGAGAGAGAGAGAGACAGAGAGAGAGAGAGAGAGAGAGAGAGAGAGAGAGAGAGAGGGAGGGAGGGAGAGAGAGCGAGAGAGAGACAGACAGACAGACAGAGACAGAGAGAGAGATCTTACGAAATGGAGACAAATATTGAAGAGTTTGGTGTAGAAATGTTGTTGCCAACTGGAAGGGAATATTATGAGAAGGTTGAAGAAGTGTCTGGGGAGGGAGATTACTGGGCATAAAAGAAGGAGAGGCTGATTGGCTAGAGGGGCAGATAGGACCAGAACATCAAGTGTCACATGGAGGAGGCTAGATGCCCAAATTACAAACGAGACCATTCAGAGTCTGGTGGACTAGGATGGTCCATGGCAGATTATAGAGGCAGGAGGAGGAACTATGTGGAGCAATTTCAATGAAGGGCACGGAGATTAAGGCAGTGACAGAAAGGAGGGGAGTAAACCCAGATCCAAATCCCTAGTGCAGGGAGGCAGTCCCCAAACAAGTGTACCTCCGAATCCTTAGGTGGAAATTGCTGTCGTTCTTCTGCTACCTGCTTAGATTTGCCAAGACATAGCCTGCTGACTCTAGAAAATACTTTGATGAATCTTGATAATTCGTCCCTTCACCCCAGAGGGGAGCCATCACCTGTGAGGCTAAGGAGGGAAGACCGCTCCAAAAACCCTTCCTAGGGGTCTGGGCAAGTGGGACCTCACTGGGAGTAGCTCCCCTCTCAGGGACAAGGACTCACAGTCCAATAAGGAACTCCCTGAAAGGACTACCTTGTATGCCTACATGGGAGTTGAAAGAACGGTGTGTTCTCAAATTACAAGTACAAAGACCAGGAATCCTCCATCCACCATTGGCTTCAGGTAATGCTGGATTTCATCTGAAGGCCGCCGTAAAGGAAGGACCCATCTTTCTTGATTGTGATGGCGTACGTACACCCAATAAGAACTGTGAATGGGGAAAGACCTTGAGAGAGGAATTAATTTTGTATGACTCCTACAGAGGAAGGAGGATCCCCGATGCGCATAGGCGAGCCTCTGCAGCCACGTCCTGGAGGGGCAGAGGTACGTGGAGATGCAAAACCAGTGGTGGCATAGCAAGAGACCCGCTAGCTGGAGGCTACAAAGTGGGTACACTGACCGAACAGGAGGCTCTGGTAAGGAAAGGAGCCTAGACAGGCAAGCCATCTTTCCTGCCATCTTTCCTGGTGGTGCGGCCACAAGGGCAAAGTGGTGGGGCGGGTGCCCAACAACTGACCGTGAGACCAGGGGAAAGCAAGGACCCTGAGTTCCCAAGCTCTCCATTGGCAAGTGCCGAGGCTAGGTACAAGAGATCGAAGAGGGAAGCACACACTACCACTGTGAGGCCGACAGCGAGGGCTGAAACTTGTGGGGCCAAAGACTGCCAAAGCCGTCCCTGGTACAAGGAGGTGGGAAGACGTAACGAGCAACAGACCCAGGTAAAATGAAGTGAGAAAGATGTGAATTATGTATTTCAAGGCTGGAGAAGTCACTGAGTGTAAAAGCCTGAAAGAGTGGAACGGGCATGCGACACAAATAAATAAGTGTGAAAGCAATATGAACTCTGTCTATGAAGGATGGGGAAACTGTTTAAAATATCCAACAGTGAGAGAATTGCATGGACACACGTCCGGTGAATTAGAGGCTGGAAGATACACGTGTGCTTCATATCCAGACTGTGGAAGCCAACAAAAGCATAAGAATAATTGGATAGAGAACCAATAATCTTACCTCAGAGCCACATGACTCACGGGAGTCCCAGTGCCAGAAAGATGAAATACAGGAAAATATATATAAAGTAATCCTAGAAGGAAAGTTACTGCTGATAAAGAGCTGAAAAGATCCTGGAGGGATTTAACCAGTGGTAAACAGTGGAACTATATACAGAAAGAAGAACCTGTCTCCTCCCAGAGAGGGGGAAAAGAGAACTGTCTAGAAGAGCTTTATCATTTTAAATCGACAAATGAAAAACATAAGGACTTTGCACTGTGTAAAGACTTTTGAACAGAACCTTGGGACTGATACTAAGTCTTCTAACATCCGGCCAGGCAGAAGCCCGTTCTGAGGCTGTTGTGCAAGCCTCCTTTTCTTCTTAGTAAGGCTTTCTAAAGTGGTAGGGCCAGTTAGTGAGTAGGGATTTGGACTCAGGACTCTTTATTTCAGGCTACGACGAGCACCCTTAATTTTAGTTTTAGAAGGCAGGGAATCTCCCTCATAGCGATAGATCCAGTTAGACATTTTTATTTTATTTTGAATAAACCAATCTATATCATGACCCATTGCCATCTGAGTCCTTCTTTTGGTTCGTCACAGTACCCACCATGGAGCATCCACCACTGAGTTTGGGAACCCTGTAATACAACCTGAAGACAAAGACAAAGGTCTGGGAGGAGGGAGGCGGCCCATCCCTCAAAAGCCGATTTCGAGGCCCCAGGACTTCACTTCTCTGCAACTACGCTCTACTTCAAACAGCTGATTTTGTGTTCTCCGCACATCTACATCTCTTCTTCAATCAGCTGATCTCGCGCTCCAGCGACCATCTGCAGCTGTGTGCTCGCCCTTGAAATGGTAAGCCTTGTGGCGCTTAAATCAATGCCCACAGGCCCCAGCACGACAACAAGCAGAAAGTGTCAGTTTGACCACTTTACTGGGCATTTTTTACTGTGTGTCTACACGCAGCCGCATATCTAAAAAGCATGTATTTTTACCTTTGTTCTTCGTGTCCTTTTAAAGTTTGCCTAATTGCGATGTGTGATCACTGGTCATGCATCCCTCTCCCCCTTCCAAGATCGCTGCACCTTTTTGATGATCTGATGTGCAGCCTTGACCTGACTCCTCACCATTTGCTACCTATACTTCTTTAGCCAATCGGCGGGACCAGGTGGCAGGAGCCGGCCCATCCATCAAATGCCCACTTCTAAGGCCCCTGTCGGCTCCCTCTCTGCTGCCGGTTCGCTGTGTGAGGACCCACTGCAGCTCCTCTCGGAAGCACTGAGGATGCTTTTCCCACACTTTCCAGTGGAGTCTGAACTACTGTGCCTTTTTTTCGCCCCCTCCACCTTGGGTTAGTTCCCTCTGACTGTTCCCTCCCTCTCCCCATCCTTGCTGATCTCTCACGCCATACTGTGTGATTGAACTATGTCTTACACCTTCTGCTGTTAGTGCGAGCTCAGCTTGATTTGAGTTGTTGTTGCCAGCTCAAATTTAGCCCATTTTCAGTTGCTGTTGCCATTTCGAATCTGGCTTGTTTACAATTGCTGTTACAAATTTGCATTTAGCCTACTGTCATTGCCTACTGCCATTTCGAATTTGGCTGGTTGCAAACTGCTGTTGCCAAATCGAACTTATGTTGTTCCCTTCTGGCTGGACTGCTTGCTTATTTTGGCAAACTTGGTAAGCCCAGTGACTGCATTGCGCTATTCTACCCTGCTGTTCCTAACCGGATCCTCCCCCCAAAACCCCTTTCTCGCTTTACCTCACCCATGGCACTTTCTGTGTCTCCTATCTTCTCAAACCCTGCTTATCTATCACTACATTATGTGATGTAGCCGCCTCGCAACATGAGATCAGGCTTTCCTATTTCATGTACCTGGACTTTACCACTTGTAACTGCATGCCTTGATGTAGCTGCATTGCAAAACCATACTAATTACAAAAAGGGGTTGTCCACTCTGCTCATCTCTTCTCCAAGGCTTGTGTTTCAACCCCAGCGATAGGTAGAGTGAATCTCATTCACTTCTGAACACCATCACCTAAATCCTGTGTAGTCAAGGAAATGGTTTTGGAATAAGGAGCAATAAACATACTACCGAACAGAAACAGAGAGAGAATGTGGTTTGAATGTCTGTCATCCATGACGCAGGTCCTTACGTGGCAGACACCACGGAGACGGATCTTCCAGATTTTCGCCCTAAATGAATTAGAGGTCCACCCTTCTAGCAAGTTGTTGTAGAGGTGGGAATTCAAGTGGAGATCCCTGCTGGGCACTATGGGAACTGAAGGGCACCCTACCAGGTCCGACAACACCAAGTGATCAAAGTGGGTCGGGTCCTGAAGTATAAGGACCATCAAGGAGACTTGACTGACTGATCAAGAGTCCCCAGAGGGAAGTAATCACCCACCTTCAGGTGTAGGCCTAACTTTACTGGCCATGTCCAGTACGAAGAGGCTGCAAACGAAGGCCACTTGCCAGACATTTTCAATTACAGGGCAAAGAATGGCGAGCGGAAGGATCCAAAAACCGGTCCTGCAAAGAACATAAGACAAGAGGCACATTATGAGCATCAGCTCTCATCCCCTCAGCATGTGGCATGACAACCAGGTATAGTAAAGCCCTGCCCTGGGTCAGCAGAAAAGGGACATCCAGTACAAATCCTCAGGAAACTCCATCAACATTGGAAGGGGATGGGGAAAAGATACAGGTGGCACTCCAGATGGCAGCCTATCACCCATTCCTGGCATTTGGAAAGACAGGGAGCCAGAATATGTCGATGCCAACTCCATCCAGGCACAAACCGAATATTGAAGCACACCAGAGATGGAGAAACAGGCAACAGTAAAAGTAGCAAAAGCAAAAAACATCTTGCCCACCTCGGATCCCAAGGAAAAAAAAGAGTCCATTATCAACACATACTGTTCCAGAAGGGGTCCAGACCCAAGAACAGAGAGTACCCACAGGTATGTGAAGCCCTTCAAGCTGCAGGCAGAGCACACAAGCTCTCCAGGGTCTGAACAACTGTTAAGGCACGAGTCAAGGAAGAACAGATATGACCCACCTGAGAGTTGAAGAGAAGAAGACAGCATAAAGACTAGCCCTTCCAAGGAGATCCAATGGTCAAAATTGGTTGGCTCCCCAAGAGTGAATCCACCGAACCAGAAGAATCCCTGCAAGTGACCTTGCAGTCAGAGAAAGAGGGGATTATTGGACAGATCAAACCATTCCAGGAGGATGTAGAGGCAAGTGTCCCTGGTGATCAACTCAGCCAAGGACCGGAAGAAGACATTGCTGGGCTGTTAGCCCTGCTGCCTGCACCAACAGTAACAGAAGTGTATTTTAGCAGAAAAAGAGATCCTGGGAAAGAGAGAAGATGTGCGATGCTGCTAAATCCACTGGCAGAGGACCAAGGGATGTTACATGGGAGCCCACTGCAACCGTAGACTGGGGGGAGACTTGGAAACCTGTGATAAGTCTCAAATTTAACAACCAACCTTACCAAAGGAGACTAGTCCTAACGAGGTTCAGGTAACCGGGGCACTATCCCAAAGACCATTATACACACCAGCATCCCCAGTAATCACCCTGACAATTAGTTCAAGGAGGGACTGCAGGAATTGATAGAAACGGAACCATCCTCCAAGAAAAGAAAATCCAAGTAAAGCCATCGGCCTAAGCCCCATAAATACCAAAGGGTTCTTCTTGAAAAGTGGGGACCATAAATCATCAGTCGGTCCATCCCACCAGCAAGGGAGCGTTTCACAAGGAAGAGGGGAAGATACGTGACAAAGATTTCTACCTAACCATGAGCACCTTCACTGGAGCAGTCAAAGGAGCCGGGGGCCACCCTTTGCTAGTAGATGCTAGACCCGGAGAAGTTATACAGGGATCACCAGACTGCCTAAATTTGGCCTCTGCACTAGGGTGGGGGAAGTCACAGATGCACTTACACATTCCCCAAACACCACCTGTGCAAAGAGGGATACCCACAAGCCCCTAAAGGATGCCCTCTACTTATATTGTGAATTATAGAAAGCTATTCCAGACCCCTATCCCTACCCAAAAATCCAGGCTAAAAGCTAAAACCTTTACCTTTTTTGCAACATACTTGTTTTGGGTTTGACGATGAGTGCAGAAATTACTTTAATACATTTCTTTCTTTGGCACAGCTACCTAAGGAAACATTCAAGATAATGAGTCAGACTTACGAAGGCCATAGAATTCCAGCTGATACAAAACACATTTAACAAAAGAACAAAATGAGACACACACAAAGTTTCAGCGCAACAGAAAAAAAGCAAACTCCCATTTGTCATTTCCCCACAAAGAAAGATTTACATTGAGATCAAACATATTAGTTTACTTACTAATGGTCTCCCACGGGTTTGATTTACATGTTGACAAACTGAGGGACGCTGTTGAAAATAGACAATGTCAGTAGGGCTCCAAAGCAGAGGGAACGAAAACGTACACATATTAAAGGACATTTAGAATCCAAGATAACGACACACCTTAAAATACACTCATTCCAGATTCCTTTCAGCCAAGATGGCCATAGTCAACTGGCCCAATCAGAGATCAGCCCAGACTACATTGCACAAGAGGAAACCAGGCCTCCAAACAACACCCAAAGAGGAGGGGAAACAAGACTATAAAAGCCAGTTTGCTCTGTCAAAGAGTGCAGTGTGTTCGAGTAGGAGTTGAGGAAAGGAGGTTGGTGGAGAGTGGACATATAGAGTAGCATATAGAGGACATATAGAGTAGCTGGAAGAGGTTGGAGGGTGAAAGGGGAAAGAATGTTTAGGGGATGAGGAAAAGGTGAGTTGTTACCATCAGAGGGAGAATTGTATGGAGGAAGAGAAGGGGGACTGCTATTACCACCTGAGAGAGGGTTGTCTTGGGCTGGAGGAGAAAATACATAATCACAAGGGGGTAAAAGACACTGAGATAGACCAAGAGAGTGGGGCAGGTGGGTTGTAGACCAAGAAACATCAGCAATAAGAGAGGAAGAGGAGCTAGAATCTGAGACAGAACAGGAGTCTGAGTGAGACTTCCAATAGGCCATACAGGTTGAGATGCAGCCCTGGGAGATGAAAGTGGGCCAGGAGAGACAGTGGAAGGAGGCCCTTGTGAAATGCAAGCTCTGGCAACCAGCAGGTTGCTAGAAGGAGGTAGGAGGGAGGAAATTAAATTGTAGAGAGAAAGAGAACATAGAAAGAAAGAGAAAGAGACACAGAGAGACAGAGAGAGACAGAGAGAGACAGAGAGAGAGAGGGAGATATTACAACCTGAAGATAAATATTGAGGAGTTGGAGGAAGAGTGCTGTTACCACTTGGGGAAGAATGGTGTGAGGAGATTGGAGGGGGAGAAGTGGTTTGAGGAGGAGCATTGTTGGCAGAGAAGGAGAGGGCCTTTGGCTAGAAGTGGAGACCATTAAGAGTCAGTAGAGGAGGCCAGATACCCCTAACAGCAAAAGAGACTAGGGAGGGAACAGGGTGGTCCTAGGAAGTTCAAAGATGTGGGAGAAGGACCATGGAGGTGCTGTTTTATTGAGGGGCAGGAAAGTTATGGCAATGCCTGAAAGTACAGAATAAATCTGAAATCAAGGCTCTTGAAGGAGCTGGCCCTGAGGTGGAAAGTGCAGCCATTTTTCAGAGTCCATCTGAAGCCCAGAGACGTTTGCCTCAGACACTGGAGGATACTCATCTTGGAGCCTACGCCACCGGGTACGAGAACGCTGCAGAACCTGCAACACAGAGATAAAGACAAGAGTACAGATACAAACTGTGGTCTTTGATTTTTCCAAACACATATGTGTATACTGAAATAAAAGCCTTATGAGCACCTGTGTCAGTCCTTTTTGGCTCCCACCCGACTTCCTTGTCACACCATGTATACCCAATACATTATGCAAAAAATTATAGTCTCAGAAACAGAAAACGAAGTGCACTTTTAATACAGCATTGTGTTTCATAGCCTACTGAGGAATGCTTGACAGATGGAAGTACCTGTATTACAGATCAATTGCTATTAGATGTGATCAAACACCTTTACACTTTCATCAGCCATTGCCAAGCTGATAATAGTTCATCATGTCCAATTGCCAATTCCACTGCTATCTATAAATCAATTGAATGCTAATGAACCATGCTCCCCATTAAAAACCCTTGAATAATTTAAAACAACACTGCAATGCACCCAGATTCCCCATGATCATATCAAACCACTTCTAAAAACACATCTGGAGACTTAGATGGCCTCTCCAAATGCCAACCTATCTCAAAAATACTGCTCCCAGCCAGAATTCTAGAATTCCACATTTACAGGCAAATATTGGAACATGTTAAATCTAATCACCTATGAGATCACTCACAAATTGGTTTTAGCTGTACGAGAGGCACCTAAACAGCACTAGTATCCATTTTAGATTACGTCAAAATATCTGGTGATGAAAACACTACCGCTTTCATAATTCTCGACATCTCAGCGGCACTCGGCACTATGAAACACAGTGATTTAATTAGACAACTTGGAGAATTTGGACTCCAAAACACCCCTTTACAAATGGATAAGACACTTCCTAATGGACAGGGGGTGTGGACGATTGCTATAAGAACTTGAGAGGACCTTGGGAATTTGAACCTGCTGTTGCTGCACGGATCGCTTATGGTGTGACACTCAAACCAGTTTAAAAACTTTGGGACGGTGTGACGGATGAGTACTGTTAGCACTGCTGTTTGTCTGATGTTGGACTACGCAGTGGTGAGTGTTGAGTCACTTTATACATGTCTAATTTCAGAATGTAGGGTTCTGCAAGGAAACCTGTCTCATGATTCTAAACATTTGGATATGACGCAGCCCTTCCACTCCCGGAATATAATAATCCATTGACTAGGGCCTAATATATAACATAGCGACACCCCCTCACAAAACCAAGCAAGAAGCAAAGATGACCTGGTTTTTAAATCCTAAAAACAATGACAAAAATCTATCAGATAACAGGGCAAAAATGGCACAAATGGATGTGAAGGAATTCCTCAGGCTCAGACTCGCAGTCTTATGAATTAAGGGTGGGCTTGAGCTTGGGCGGTACGAATGATACCTGTTTAAATACTGCCCCTATTTTTACTGACTACATGAGTGACCACAGTTATTGTTCTGTAACCTCTTCTCCGGTACATTCACAGCACAGCAGTTTTACCTTAATGCTTAGACAATCCTGTAGTTGCGAATTTTACAATCGGCCTTGTCAGCTTTAAATTATGTCTTTGGTCACTCTGTACGCAACAGAAAAGAAAAACTCCCATTTGTCATTTCCCCACAAAGAAAGATTTACATTGAGAGCAAACATATTAGGGCTCCAAAGTAGAGGGAACGAAAACGTACACATATTCAAGGACATTTAGAATCGAAGATGGCGATATACCTTAAAATACACTCACTCCAGATTCCTTTCAGCTAACATGGCCATAGTCACCTGGCCCAATCAGAGATCAGCCCACACTACATTGCACAAGAAGAAACCAGGCCTCCAAACAACACCCAAAGAGGAGGGGAGACAAGACTGTAAAAGCCAGTTTATCAATACGGAAGTAAAACTGCATTCCGTCCTCCTTGAAACCATAAAGAAAAAAGTGGATAATATAGCAAAAGGGGACGATATACAGTCCTTCTTTCGGGTAAACAGAAAGACGACTCAGAACGGCGAGGTGATGGGATATGATCATCTGCATATGAAGGACCTGATGACAGAGTGTAGAAGAACGGGTTTCTCCTATCAAGGCGAGTCCCTTGCCGTACCACGGGAAGAAACACACTGTGATTTGTGAACCAATCATTATACAATCAGGTACATAGGATCGCATAAGTGAGAACAAAAATCTCATTGATAAGGAACCAGAGGCGGCCTTATCAATGAACCTATAATAAATTCAGGTGAACTGAATTTATTATAATCCAATCAGGTAAATCTGTCACACAGAAAAATGAAAAACGATCCCAATTACAGGGAAAGAAATTAAAAAATGTAAAAACAAAAAGAAACAATAGGAGATCATGGAGAGTCTCTGAATAAGGAAATTATGATAGAAACACGGAACATCAACGAAAGTCTGAATGAGCCGCAGAAAAACCAGGAAGAAACAGTCGTCACTAACGAGGAAACAGAAGTGGAGTCTTTTGAGACTGCTGGAAAGGTAACCCAGGGAGACATTAGACCTCAGTTATCAGTACATACGGATCAACAAAAGAGTATAGTAAAACAAATGGATAATTTGGTGGGAAATTATTTACCATGCTCTTTGGGGTGGATGGTTGAACAACAGCCCAGAATAAAGTCATCTCCAGAGTGCATCCCAAACAAAGAACAGTCTACAGTGTTCTGAGAGGAACAGGGTCAATACAGACATTATCATCTAAGGATACAAGGCAATATGATCTTCAATATATGTGTTTGGACGAACTAAGGTACCCGGGGAAGGAAAACGATATCCTCCACAAGTGTACATTCAGAGATGGGATACCTCTTATTCTGAACAGATCCAACCTTTTGGCACTTTTCTCAGAAGTACCCAATTTAAGAGGTATTTCCTGATGGGACATCGATTTGATGGAATTCATTGAACTGCATGGAACCAATAGGGTCACCCTGGATATTATATCCAAAACTGTGTATGATGTTATACTTATATGGCTGAAGAAAGACTTTTATCATTTAGTGATGATTACGCTGCAGCCCTGATGGCAGATGACTTTGATTCTCACATATGGTGAGATCGGCGGAAAATAGCCAAACCCCAAATTACTGGCATGAAGTCATCTAACTACACAAAAGATTTATCTGTACAGAAGTGCACAGAGCAATTATGCTTGAATACTTGAAGAACAAATCTCTCCCACAGGAGTTGGTTGTTAGAAATGAACCAAGGCTCTTTCTTGACAATGAAAAATTCAGGATCCAATAGAGCTAAATAGCCAACCGCTGTGAGGGAGATTGGCTGATCTAGATATTCGACACAGCCAAAGAAACAGCACAGACAATAGAAATTGATCTTAAAAAATGCATGAAGACATCAAGAAAATCACATTCATTGATACATATAAAATAAGAATTGAAGAAATAGAAAAAGATATGAAATAGTTCAAGCAAAGTAATACTTTTTAGAGAATCGAGAGATTACACAAAGACCTCAATACCTTTACTCATGAAAATAAAAATTCATATATTAAAGATGGATATTGTAATGTTGCACTATTCCAAGCTGCTGGTCCAAACAAAAAGAATCGAGGTGTACGCTTTTTTTTATTTTTTATTTTTATTTGTAACATTAGTTTAGTACAAAAGAAAGACAAACTTTACATTACAATCAATGAATTCAATATCATGTTTCCTTTCCAAAATAATTCATTCATCAACAAAGCATCCAAAAAATTTATTGTGGCACAAGTCAACCGAGTATTAGTGCCTGCAATCAAATACGCCCACCACTCTACCACGTTATCATTCTGCGGCGCAAAATTAGAAAGATGCAGAGAACGCTGTGGGGAAATCATAGCACATTCAATCATTAAATGTTTAACTGATTCTACTGAATTATTACAAAACCGACAGTGATTATCAACAGTAAGTGGATCTCGCTTTAGCATTTTTACGTAGTCTCAAAAACTTGTCACGATGATAACATGAAGGAAATTTGTCCAGATATTTTGGGATCTCATCAAGTTCGTGCAATGCAGTTCCAAAGTCAAGTGTTGATGCTAGTTTTTTTTCGTTTCTCATCAATCAGGATCCAATTTCTTTGACATAGTTTTTTTTGCGATTTGTGGTCTTAACAGAATTGAATCTAATGACACACCTGCCTCTTCCATAATGAGAAGCAATTTTGCAGCCCTTATGTTTAAAAGGTCGGCCGATGGATGCTTCAAATTTGTCTTCAATATATCATAGGATCTAGCACCAGGGGTCAGCCGAATTTTTCAGAGAATCGTTATGGCTTTCCACAAAACAGTACCATGAAGCAATTCAATACCTAACTCGTAACGAATCGCAGTTATTGATATATTTTGTGGTAATCTTAAAACCTTGCGCCAAAATTTCCCCTCCAGCTTAGACCAGATATCATGGAAGATATTCCAGCCTGCTTCACTCCCAAATGAAATTGCAGGTACCACCTTTTGGCGGTAGAATGTCAAAACTGGCCCGAGAGTAAATTTGCCAAAGGCAGCATGAAGTTTTACTCCTTGCATGGTAAATGTCTGCATGCGGCTGAATAGATCGTGCGTCCACTCCCATTCACGTATTGAGGTATTAAACAATATGCCTAAATAGCGTATGCTATTTGTCGATTCAAGTGGTTCATTTTTTATTCGCCAGACAAATTTGTTATTTCCCTTTGAGCTTTTTAGTCCCAACGAGATGATCTTTGATTTCCTGATTTTAATTTGTAAGTCATTTGTCTCACAGTATCCTTGTAGGGCGATGAGCAGTCTCTGGTGCCCAATTTGAGTAGTATCTAGAAGCACAATATTGTCTGCGTAGATCGCCCAACTTAATTGCTGACCATTTATTATTGGTGGAAAGGACCTTGGCTTGCTTAATGCAACAGGTAAATCAGAGATGAATAATTTAAACAGCAGGGCTGCAAGGGGGCAGCTCTGCTTCACCCCTCTCTTAGTCTGGATTTCTTCTGATGTCGCCCTGAGCATTCAGGCGTATGCGAATTGAAGTATTAGTGTGTAGGGCTATTAAAGGTTGCAGAAATTCACTAGGACAATTCCAGGTTTGCTATTTAGCCCACAGTCGATTCCGATTTATACTGTCAAAGGCCTGACTCAGGTCTATAAAGGCGATAAATACTTTTCTGCCCTGCCTCATGGCTTCAAGTTTTATTATATTTAGGAGGAGCATATTTATCTCTACTCCCACACCTTTAGTGAAACCGGTTTGACGTACATCGACCACCGCTGTTTCTTCCGCCCAGCTTGTTAGACGTCTTTGAAGAAACGAAGCAAAGACCTTACCAATAGTATCAAGAAGGGCAATCGGGCGATAGTTGGAAGGATCATCCCGATTGCCCTTCTTGAATACCGGGACCACAATCGCCTTCATCCACGACTCAGTCAAGACCTTCTCTATTGCAATTCTTTTGAAGAGTGCCACCATAAAGTGTGCCCATAAGGGACAGTTGGATTTAAGCATCATATTGGAAATCCCATCTGGGCATACTGCCGTTGAGTTCTTTAGTTTGTGAAGGGCCCATTCAATGTCATCTTGTGAATCAACGACATTCCAGCTTACTGGTGTTACAGATGTTAGAGGTACAATCGAACATCTCTGATCGTCGAAGACCGTCGCAAAATACTCGACCCATTTAGCACCATTCACCCCATTTGACAATGCATAGGCATGCTTTAAAGAACCTGTGTTTATGATTTCCCAAATGTGTCTGCTATCTTTTTCTATGATGAGTTGGAGCATCTTTTCCGTCTGTTCTTGATCTCGAATTATATTAAATTACTTCAACCAATTTCGGTATTGGAGTCAATGTTTTTTCATCAAAGCAAGACAATCCCCGGTTTTGGATCTTTTCAAGCGTTTTAAATCCATCCGAAGGGCTTTCTTTGCTCCATTAATTGCCAAACTGAATGGATGTATCTTTGCAATGGTGTCGCCGTTATAGATGTTTTTTTCCACTGTATATTGCTGAAACAGGGGGGTGTAATTAACAATTGCATTCTCAACAGTGGTGCTAAGAAATTTGGATGTAATTTTGCTTAAATGGGTTGCACTTATTCGCACTCTGTTTGCTCTGCTGTTTACAGTGAGGTTTTCAATATATTTCACTTGGTGCAATTTAGAGGGGCCCAGCCAGGTCAGAACCACGGCATCATGATCACTTTTAATTGTCTTTATTACAGAGAGAGATGTAATTTTAGCCAATAAGTTTCTTGAGGCCCAAATATAGTCCAGGGTCTTCTTACACTCGCCACACTGCCAAGTGTGCGCTGGTGGAATGTCCCCACTGTTGCAGCCATTCAGCATTGTGCATTCTCTCCAGGATAGCTCATTTGCCCAGCGTTCACCTCTATCCATTTGTGATAAAGCACCATTTTTGCCAATTATTTTATGGATCACCACTGAGTTGTTGAGCCATGAATAGTTAAAGTCACCACATATTATGATTTCAGGGTCAGTAGATGAAACAAGACAGTCGTTGATCAGAGCAGTTACAGATGAAATAAATTTTGCCTGAGAGATCATTGCTGGGTTCCAATATATGTTGATTATCAAAGTCAATTGTGTTTTTGTGGTCACTGAAATACTGGTTTCAAGAGTGGTAGCTTGTACAAACATGTTAGGGTTTGTTGATGATATCATTTTCCACTCACAGCTGTTTTTGATCATCGTGATCAACCCGGAAAAGGGACGGCCAAACAGGTTTTTCCCTGCAGGATTCAGGAGAACTGTGTAGCCATCACAAACAGGTAGTTCACGGAGCCAGGTTTCCTGCAGACATACTATGGAGATTTGGTCCGATAACTGCCATTTTTCCTGAAACAAATGAGCAAATCCTCTAGTATTCCATGAAGTTAATATATGACATGGCTCCTTATCACCAGCATTATGCTAGTGGATGTAATGATGTTGACATACGTAACTTAAGGAGTTTTGATTAACATTTGTATTCAGGGATTGCTTGGATTTAAGCTGGGTCCATAGCTCCTCTCTTCTTTGTTCATTAGAGGTTTGGGCCCCTCTGTCATTTGGAGAGCACTCTTGTTCCAGGACTTGATCTTCAAAAATCTGCAGTTCAAAACCGAAGAACAACAATTTGTCATTTGCTTCCAACATAGTCATTGCTAACGATTTTGATTTAATATGTAAAGTAACCCAGTCGGAACGATCTTCTGACATATATTCGACCACGGCTACGTCAGCTGATCTTAATGAGCATAGTGTTGGAATACTATGTAATAGGTTCAGCATGTTGCATCTCTTTGTTCAATTAGGATGTTTTCAATTTGAACTCTCCATAGTCCACTTCCTTGCCTTTTATTTCTTTTTTGGCACCAGTCATTTGTTTGTCTCTCGTGTTTCAGACGTTGCGCTATAGTTTGTTTGGGATTTAACTTCACAGTGGAGTCATTTGTTTTAAGGAGCGTGTTGGCAGAAAGCTGTCCGGCCTCGTCATCTCTTAGGTTAACTCGAGGATCAGTCGTGTATGCCACCTTCTGTTTTTTTGAGGGTGCACCACTTTGAGCCACTAAACCACTTGGTTCACTCAGCATAGATGGACAGGCGTTGCTTTTATGGCCAAGAGGAGGCTGTTCACCACCAACTGTGGCGATAGAGACATCACCATCGTCCTCAATTGAATAAGTTGAAAATTCACATAGCTCGATTGAAACTTCAGAGGTTAACTCCTCAGCATCATCGGAATTTTCTCTTTGTCTTTTGGGACATTTAGATAATCTGATGTTTTGCCCAGCATCATTTGATATTTTTTGGATTTTCAGAGTGTTTTTCTCAGCACGTGCAAATATATTTGTTCGCGGTGGTGTTGTAAGATTCCTAATGAATTTTTTAGCATCATTTGTACGAGCGCTCTTTGCTGCTGGTCTCTGGTTTCCGCATTTTGAAAGAACATTCTTGCCATCATTTTTTTGTTGTTTGTTCTTCCCTAACACCTGCTGGGGTTTTGCAGCACTTTTAAAGATCCCAAATGACAATTTATTTGTCAAATTTCCAGATTCGGGATCAACTGCACTTTGTGCAGTGGCCTTGGTCCCATTTAAACCAATGTCGGACTTTGCAGCAGTAGATGTAATTTTAATGCTGCAAGCTAAGTCAGAGGACATAATTTGTGGCATGCCTTCACTTGGCTGTGCAAGCGTCGGAACCACTGAAACTTTTTTCTTTGGTGGCACACTACTTGGCAATGT
The DNA here is from genome assembly GCF_040938575.1 of Ambystoma mexicanum. Classification (NCBI taxonomy): domain Eukaryota; kingdom Metazoa; phylum Chordata; class Amphibia; order Caudata; family Ambystomatidae; genus Ambystoma; species Ambystoma mexicanum. The sequence goes on from NC_090933.1 coordinate 241,239,433, forward strand.
GTTCATTGGAATTAAGGGCACATCTGTGTAAGAAGCGAGACCTCTTGACACAAGGTCGCCAGTGGTCTCCATGCCACTTCCTGGATGTGTAGTAGACTCCACGTTACTCCCAAAAGATTTAGACACAGAGTTTTTGCAGCATCTAAGGGCTCTCCGAACTCATCTCCCAGGGAACACCTTGTTGTCATTACATTGTGGCGCATCCATTTTGTGCATTCTATAACTGCCTCGATCATGGCATCTTTGTCTCCCGTCACACATCGGACGACATCAGATAGACGGGATTGACATCTTAATGAGGTTTCAGCTTCTATGGTCAAGTCTTTGCACTATATTTTGCGAAAAGACATCCAAAGAGAGAAGCTCATTGTTCATTGTTGATAACAGGACATTTGGTCACGTACTGCATCGTTTAAAGATTCGTATAATTTCATGAAAGGCAGAAGAGCAATCGAGGTAGCAGCAAGAACATTATTATGTATTTGAATGCCGGCAGCTGTTGACAGGAAGCCTTTGGCATTCTGCTCATGTTCTACACCAGCTGATATAGCTTTGCCAGCAATGCCAATGGAAATATTTTCCTTTGAGGGCCCCGAGTTTCTTGGATTTACATCGGTTACCCTCGTCTCCGTCTGCTTTGTAGCTGAATCGTCCACGCAACCTGCTAATGAAGGAAGTGGTAAGGCATTTCGCTGTGGAGTCATGCTATTTAGATGCGTGTTTACATTTGGCCGCACCTTTCCATTTTGTGTCTTTCCATGTTTGGTAGAATATTTTAGGCTGTAGCTGTCATTTAGGCAATCTTGTATTGCTAGAAAATCTGCTTTAAGCCTTTCTGTGAGCCGAGCTTCCCGTGCCGTAATTTCTACGGTGCCTGCTTCCAAAGTATGACACCTTCGTGAGATTTCAAATAGATGTTCTGGCAGCATTTGGCAGTCGTCACTTTGCAGTAAATCACCCGCTTCGGGTTCCACTCCTTCGTCAATAATGCCAAACATTGTACCTCCCCCACCTACATTCTTGGCTAAGGATCTATTTGCTGATATATCGACTTGTGCTTGCTTCTGTGTATAGTTTATGTTGTTAATACTTACTTGGCATCAGACGGTAGCACAGGCGTGGCAGCAAAATGGTTCCGCTCCTGTGACTGTGGGCTGTGTGCTTGCCAATCGCCTGGAGCGCCAGCACTACGAGAATCAGGCACCAAAAATGACGCGACGAGTGGGCCATTGTTAGAGGATTCATCAGTTGGCAAGTTCATGGCCATGATGTCCGAGTCAGTGATCTCAAAAGGCGATTCTTGTACAAAATCGTTGGCGTCAATATAAACAGAGGGGGAGGGAAGCAACGGAAACTCCGACTCGTAGTCATTATGCTGATAAAAAGGGTAACTAGAGGCCGCAGCCAGTGCCCGTCTGCTTTTTTCATCGTTTTGTACAGTTAAGAGCGAATCACCCACTATTCTTCATGTAAGAGTAGCCAAAGAAGGGACTAAACGTCCAACAGTGCATGTTTCAGAGCATGTTTCAACAGCTGGAAGTTTTATTGCATACTGATAGTCTTGTCACCTCCAAAGGCACCCCCCGTTCACGTGCTTTTGTCGAAATAACAGAGATTTTTGACGCGTCTGAGGTCCCTGCAGAGTAGATCTCACCGCCCCTGCAGCCCCCGCCGCCCCCGGCACCAGAGACACCCGAGTTATGACTGCGGTGGTAGCGTTTTTTATTTATTTTTCCGTGCAGACTAAACAGACTGGCGCAGACTGGTGCAGACTGAACTCGTCACTGAACTCTGCGCTCTGACACAGCTTTTGAAGGGCAGGCTCAGGAGTTAAAGGGGCAATGTCCAAATTTAGTAGAACGTTGCTGCAGCTCCTCAAAGAGTGTATCACCAAACAGAGTTCTGTGCAGACTGAACTCGTCGCCGAACTCCACGCCGCGCTCTGACACAGCTTTTGAAGGGCAGGCTCAGGAATTAAAGGGGCAATGTCCAAATTTAGTAGAACATTGCTGCAGCTCCTCAAAGAGTTGTAGTACCAAACAGATGCCTGTGCAGACTGCACTCGTCACCGAAGTCCGCGCTGCGCTCTGCGCTCTGACACAGCTTTTGAAGGGCAGGCTCAGGAATTAAAGGGGCAATGTCCAAATTTAGTAGAACATTGCTGCAGCTCCTCAAAGAGTGTATCACCAAACAGAGTTCTCTGCAGACTGAACTCGTCACCGAACTCCGCGCCACGCTCTGCACTCTGACACAGCATTTGAAGGGCAGGCTCAGGAATTAAAAGGGCAATGTCCAAATTTAGTAGAACGTTGCTGCAGCTCCTCAAAGAATGAATCACCAAACAGAGTTCTGTGCAGACTGAACTCGTCACCAAACTCCGCGCCGCGCTCTGCGCTCTGACACAGCTTTTGAAGGGGAGGCTCAGGAATGAAAGGGGCAATGTCCAAATTTAGTAGAACGTTGCTGCAGCTCCTCAAAGAGTGTATCACCAAACAGAGTTCTGTGCAGGCTGAACTCATAACCGAACTCCACTGTACGCTTTAGGAAAACCTCATACAGTAGTAGTAACAACAGCAGCGAAGCAGAGGATATCAATGAAAGTCCCTCTACTAGCAGGCCTTCCACTAGAGGACAAGGACAACCAAATAGACAACAGTTTTGAGGAAATAGAAATAGGTCTGAGAGGTCTTTTTTACACCGAGGCCCCAACAAGGTAGATTGGGAGGATGACAGGAGGCAAACAAGAAGCAGGACTTGCTCCTAGTTAATCTCTCCAACTACATTATATCTGACACCGATAACAAGTTTTGAACAAAGTTCTCGGTTTTGTTCTTACCAAAATGCATAATCCTTTTGAATTTAGAGGAGACCACACAGGTATGAGGAAAATTAATCTTAAAGAATTCTTTGAAGACTTTTAGGAGAACCCCTCTACTAATTGTAGTGGATTGAGGCAACCTTCTACGTTCTACTCACCTACCAATACGCGCTCTCCGAAATCGTTAGTTTTTGAAAGAAAGGTTCTGGCAGAGGCAGAACGCCTTGAATACAATCCAACACAGGTGTTTCACAATATGGCTAAAGCATAAAAAGCAGCCATAAAATCCCTAGCGTCTAATGAAAAGATTGTCATAAAAAAGCTGACAAATGCAGAGGGAGACTATGTTAATGAATGCCTTTGCCAACTTAATAACACAGATTGTTATACAATATTCCCTACTGATCCAACTAAAATGCTCCTCACCACCATAGAGCTAAAAGTTAGAAAGACTGAAGAGCGAGGATGGCTTAGTAAACAGGACGCCGATTTCCTGTGAATTCTAAATCTACCATCCCGACTTTTTATTGCCTTCCCAAAATACACAAAATGCTACATAACCCACCTGGATGTCCCATTGTGGCAGGCATCAAGTCGGTCTTGGAACTGCTTTCACAATTTGCCGATCATTATCTTAAAGGATTATTATTATTTTTTGGTTACCAACCCTAATTTGACCATGCGCCTGGTATCAACTTAAGTTCTCAAAATTGTGTTGCAGATGCTTGAGGCAAAAAAGAGGCAATGACCCCAACCTCTTGGAGAAACTGAGTGAAGTACTAGCCACACACAATAAAAACTGTGCCACACTTGATAGGTGAATAGATCCTTTTGAGTTTATAAGATCATGTTGATTGGAACATATTATTTGAAAACAAAACAGTGCCCTATTGGATTACACGTCTTTCAACACATCTGTGTCCTTATCAAATCAGGGCAAATAAGGTCTATGTAAATAGCAATAGTCAGTGATCACCGTATTAGACAGAAAAAAAAAGTAATTTGTGTGTCACAAAAAGCAAAAATCATCAATTAAATTATTGTGAAATCACAGACATTAAGGACGGGTGAAAGGGGTGGAGGTTTTAGGGGTCATGAGAGAAGGGAAATACAAAGGTGGAACATAACATCAGTTACACAATTCCAACTTCTGAGATCTTGTCACAATTATGATACATGTGTTATATTCTCTGCTGTAGAACAATATTGCCCAAATAGGACCTTACCTAAATTCCACATATATGTTCAATTCCGAGAGGCCAATTATTCATGGGTTAAATCCCCCTGAGAAGTAAATTCATAACAATCATGGGTCAAAGGTATTTTAACATTCCGATACTACCTGTCTAATCAGGCTTGTTTTCATTTTTGTGATGGTTCAGTTAGATTTGTATAGTGGGAGCAGCCTGGTATGTCCCTCTTTGCAACACTGTTTATTGTATGCAGGGATACTACAGGAATCTGTTTGCTTATGCCATCTGTGAAGCTAGGGTGTCAATAATCAAATATATGTTCCTATGAGAAATGGTATATATAATGCCAATGCATACATATAAACACATAGCAGTAGTGCGTGGCAGAAACTGGGTATTTTATGCTTGTGCTTAGTAGGAATTCACTCAAGTTCGCTCTCATTCCTGTTAATAATAGAAGCTGTTTTGTATATTCTGGATGTTGGGAGTGCAGTATCTCTTGGATCCATTACTGCGTGTCAGCAACTGGATAATTGAAAAGCTAATCCCTTGTGGGAGTAGGCTCGAGTGCGCTCTAATCCCTGTTACAGATAAACACTGTGTTATGTGTCAAAAATGTAATAATTACGCTGTCCTGGACCCATGTGAGGTTTAGTCACGAGGGTCCACAGATGTATTGCTCTGATAAGCCCACTCACTTGGGCGGTCTGATTTTTAAGGGCTTACCTGCAAAGTCTGCATACGGTCTCCACGCGTCGGCGGAGATCCCTGTTCGTGCTGGTTTGTTATAACAAGCGTTGCCTAGAGAACGCTAGTCCTACCATAGTTTCTCTGTCTCTCAGCACGTACCGTGGCTGGCAGGCGCCATGTTTTGGGCTAAATATACATGATATGTATGGAAGTAAAAGGAGAAACCCCAAACTGCACCTATATATTGTGGATGTACTTGTACTGTTCAATATGCGTTATTGTATAATGACAACAAACGGTCAATGCCACATTTTGGCCAGATATAAGGCAGTCCTTTATTCAGCAATTTCGATTGGACATTCTAAAATTATAAATTGTAAATTCTTTTTCCCACCTCCGTATGTTGGTACTGCTTTGGGAGTCTGTCATAGATGTGGAATACGTCGGAGGACACAATCCACACGAAGAAAAAGTTACTTACCTTATCTGGTAACGTTCTTTCGATGGGATGTTCCTCCGACATATTCCACATCGCACCCTCCCAGCCTGCCCATCTACAGAATTTCTTATGCGATTGTAGCTTACGTTTCCGCAAGGCTTTCTGCAGTCATACTGGCAGGAGATTGGTGCCACACGTGCTGGGAAAAAACTACAACTGAGGCTACGGGCGCCGTGCATCCTATATATAACATCCAGTGACGTGGACCCTCGACGGAGGCCCTCGAGGAGCAACGTATCGACGTCATCGACGTAGGTTGCCCTCTGCCGAAACTTTTCCGAAGCAGCACAGCTGTGGTCATAGATGTGGACTACGTCGGAGGACACAATCCCCTCGAAAGTGACGTTACAGGCTTATATGAAGCGATTAAATGGCACAAAATAAAATAAGAAACACCCTTTTAATTTATATGGGTTTGAGTCTGAACTCTCAAGGATACCTGGCAATTTGTGTTCTAATGAGCCTGTAGCTATCCATTATGCATTTCTACATATCCTTCAGGTGGCTCAAATAGACTTGATTCTTTCTTATTTCGTGTGCGCCTCATTATGACGCATACTTTTAGTGAGCTTATGACTGAGGTACATAGCATCCACCATTATTCCGAGGGCAGAGTGACAAACGGTAGCTAGATGCCTGTGATACAATGCTGGAAGTATGGAGATCTGATTATTTACTAATCCAGGAGTACACATTCTAGTTCTCATTTTGGCAATCCAGTGTGGAGCAATCTACCTCTACTAAAGCGAAGGCTCATCTGATTAGTTTTTTATTCTCCACCTAGCTCCTGGAGTCTATCACATAAAACTCGGATCGATATCAATATCCCCAAGGGAGTGTGTATGTTATTTCGTTACACATTACACTCCTTTTCACGTGAGAGCAGCTCATAGCTAGTATGTTTCTTGGGCTGCTGACCTGTACCAACACAAGAACAGCCAGCCACATTACCCTAGTGCTATATCAGGCGTGATTAACACATTAGCCTATACATTAATAGTGTCAAATCTTACTGCCCTGATGTTCAGACAGACATCAAAGAAGTCCAGCTTCATAGGCACGTTTACCAAGGTAGCACAGGACTTATCTTACACTCATTTTTACCTCTTTAAAATGGCAGCTGGTTTTTCTCCCACCCGAGCAGGAGCTTAATAGGAGTTGCCTAGCAACACTAGCTTCCCTGATACCGGCAATGATGCGGCACATACTGTTATAACCAGATACCCCATTACCGAGGTAAGCGACCCACTCTTCTGATACCACCGCAATTATATAATTCCCTGGCCCAGACAGAGACTTAGGTGTCTTTTTATTCTCCCTCTTTAGAGCGGTGATTGCCTCGGTGTGGCGTCCCTAGTTACACACACGCCTGACCATAACTAACACACGGCAACATACAGCTACTGTCTGATACAGTAAGATTTGAGTTTTCTTACATTAGCCTTATATCGCCACTTAGAGGGATAGAGATATATTTATTCCCACTTTCATCTCCAGGGTATTCAAGATGATTACTTTCTCTTCGCTACACACAAGTGCACCGCTGCAGACTTAACAAGGGTAGTATAGAAACGGTCTGATAGCACAGCGAGCAGAGCGATCCCTTTGACATCTGTGCTGAGCCTGCTGACCCAGGTTCGAATCTCGGCAGGAGCAGCGCTCAGATACCTGAGGGTTCGTAGCGCTATATAAATGCTAAATTATTATTATATCTCAGTGACAACGCACTCGTCTTGGAATCAAGGCGCCGCAGAGCAACACAGGTTCAAACCCCAGGTCCGCGCTTAGAAACCTCTTCGGTATTAAGCGCGTTATAAAATACCAATTATAATAATAACCCACCTGAGTAATTCTATATCAGCCGCTCACTGCAAGACGACTGCAGAGATTTTTCTGTACTGCACGGTAAGGCCTTGCATTACTATTCTTACCACAGTTATTAGCCTTTCTAAGAGATTGTATTTAGCTACTTTGCGGGAATTCTCCCTCCCTCTTCTCTTTCGATATTAATACCAGGCCACCCTTACGGCAGCGCGTTCAGCGATCGCTTGATATTTATTTGCCTTATCATGATACAACTTCATTTGGAGCTTGTGCATTAACGCGATCTGCTTCTCAGCCGCTAGCTCCTTCTCCAATCTCAGGACACTCGCCTGTAATTCCACATTCTGTTGATGCACCCTTCGGAATGCATGTAACAGAATCCACCCTCTCCTACCCAAAGCGGAACACTCTTTCACTTTTTCCACAGGCACCTGCTGTAGGCAGCCCACCACTTCGGCCGGACTTGCCTCTCCTATGCTGGTGTCTCAGGTCTCACTCAGACCCGTACCACACACCCAGGTCTGCACCACTTTGTCATATGGACCCTTGGCCCAACCTGGGATACTCACTTCAGGACATTCTCTGCCTGCAGAACTTCCTTTTTAACTAAATAGGGAACTCATAATGCCAATGAAAATGTCACGTCACTATCAACAATACCTTAAAACACACCCACTTTCTTCTCCAAATATTCACATCGATTGCCTTTCTGAGTCCAAAACTTCAAAATGATCAGATTCTGTCATGATGCCTACCCCCGGAGCACCAGGCCAGGCCCAGCACCCCCGGAAGCAGGCATCATGCCCTCGGGTAAAAGCCCAGCGGCCCCTTATAGGGGCTCTTTGGACTCAGTCCTGGCGCCTTTGGCGCCAGGCTCATGTTGGACATCAGTCCTGGCGCCATAGGCGCCAGGCTCATAAAGGGAGGTGTTTTGTGCACTTACCTGATGCAGACCATGCTGCACGCTTCAGGCCTCCCTGAGACCTGAAAGGGACTATTTTTTCATAGGGACTATTTTTTCACTCGGGCGTGGCCAGGGAAGGATACATACCTAGTTGGGGAAGGATACATACCTGGGACTTCTTTGGAGGCTATTTAAGCCACGCCCAGACAGCAGCTCATGCTTCGCGTTGTTCTGCTTCCTGCAGCTTAACGCTCACCGTGTCTGCTCCTGCTCCTGGACTCCAGCCACGCCCGCCTCAAACCTGGAAGACCTGCAAGGAAGGAAGAGAAGAGAAAGGTGAAAACCAAGGACTATTTCAAACTTCTTACCTGCATCCGGAATCTTCTCGCCAGCATCCCTGAAGAAAGACTTCCATTTAAAAGCATCGCGTTGCTCGCTGCAGCGCCACGCTTCACTCACCTGTCCTCGAGACATCTCCCGGCTCCATCGCGGCTGTCAGCATCGGACGCCACATCTCTGCACCTAGGGGAGAGAGGAAGAAACAAAAGGTGAGCAGAAGGAACACAGAAGGAAAGCCTGATTAACAGCCATAATACTTACCGGCTTTTCTTCCACATTTCGGGTCGGCGCCGCCCCGTTGGCAGGTACCGTACCCCGGCCCCTATGGGGAAAGGACAAGAGACATTTCTGGGGAATGATAAGGACATTTAGAGAGATCGCCCTCATCACTACTCACCTCGGCAGTTTAACCCCTCAACGCATCGACTTCATTCTGCACCTGAAATAAAGGACAGATCACAGGTTAGAAAGACAACATAAAGGGGGCCTCACTTGAACTTTGAACTTTCATACTTACGGCGCATCGCTCAGGAAAGTCAAGTGGATTTTGCCAGCGCCATTCTGAAAACCAGTGAAGTAACTGGACGAACACGCGCCCCTGCACCAGAAGCAGGATGGAGAGTTCATCCTTCCAAACCATAAGGTGAGCTTAAACCGGGGTTTGGAGGAAGTTAGAGAGGAACGAAGGGGGAAGGGGGAAAGGGGGGAGCTAGCACACTATTCTGCAGACTGTTAATCCCCTTTCTCATCTGCAGAAGGATATTCCTACGGGCCACGCAAGCACGATTTGGAGGTCCTGTCCAATCGGTGTTCCGGGTCCTGCGCATCACGCTAGAAGAGGCCACAGCAATCCAGACTAGACCAGCGCCCCCGTGGGAACCAGGTGAGCGTTACAGATTCGCAGGGCTCTTTGGCATCAATATAAGCACAAAGACCCTGCTCACAGCGCCAAATGTTTTGCTTTTCAGGACACATGCAGGGCCCAAACAACCACTTGCCCTCTTACATGGACCCAGAAAAGTTCTTGGACTCAGGTAGGCAATAACACACACACAAACAAATAGCTGCAATATAAATGGCTTGTTGCAGGCCTTTTATTCACAAACACACAAACACCTAAAACATAAGATAATAATAATATCTAGTTTTATATAGCGCTACAAGCCCGCAGGCATCTGAGCGTTGAGATAACAGTTGATATTATTCTCCTACAACGTGGTATTGCGTGGTACTCAATTAATCGACCTCGGAAGGATGAAAGGTTGAGTTGGCCTTACCGGGATTCGAAACTGCATCAGCAGGCTGCACACAGATGTCAGAAACTGGCGCTCAGCTCGTTGTGTTATCTGACCGGCTAACCAAGATATAGTTGGTTATACATAAACACAGAAGGTGTAATTCACCGTTAGCATAGTTGCAGAAGGAAACTTCATCTCGGCCACCACGACACAGCTCAGTCGCAAAGCAGGTAGGCAGAGAGATCACACGCGCTAACGGGGGTCTGCAGCGGAGCATCCTCCCTCTCAGCGAGACTTCATCATCCAGGATTCCAACTCTATTTTCCATGAGGAATACATCTCCTCTTTATGGGGAAACCCCTGCCCCCTCATGGTTACCAGACTGCCCCCGGCCGAAGGACAGACAGCAAGCATGGGGAGCAAAGAGTGGAAAAACCCAGCTTCTCTCTCTCGCACTCCTTCTCAGCACCCCTTATCACTGCACATGCACCTGCATAGCTCCGACTCCCTTCCTGGCTCGTCCTTCAGTGGACAATACAACAACTATCTTCCCCAGTTAGCTCATCTGACATCATTATGTGACCTTGCAACCGTTGCAGAATTCATGTTTGCTTACTGAGCCCACCGAAACGTAGGCTTTCATTGCGGTAATGGAAGTGAATGTCCAAAATGGCTGCGCACCGGCGCAATGTTGTTTTAACTCATTTTTGCACACACACTACAACTAAGCAAACAAAATGAAAGTAAAAGGCTTTTGGAGTGAGATACCCAGCCAGCCAGGAAAGGAGAGGAGTGTCATGGGAGCATATTACTGTTCAGAGGAGAACCACACGCAGAGAAGGCAGCTGGTAGGGGGAGGATCTATAGTCACATTGAGAAACGTGCATGCAGGAACTAGGAAAAAAGTTCCTAAATCATGAGAGTCTGCACACAGGGCCCTGGAAGAAAAGTTCCTAATATATCTCAGGAAGAGTATTTGCAAAATCAAGTTGGGAAACGCTACACAAAAACTGAGAGAGAATATTCCTAAACCGTAAGCATGCATGCAGGAACCAGGAGTGAAAGTTCCCAAAGCGTATAAGAATGTAGTAAAGTCCAGTTGAGGACCATTGCATACAGGAACTTGGAGAGAACGTGGCAAATTAAATAAAACATAGTATTACTCACTACTGGCAATATCTCCAGAAAGATAAAACTTGTGAGCCAGTCAACAAGTTCCAGATAAGATATTCATCAACAAATGGATTGTTTTATCTCATTAACTTACCCGAGCAGATGAACTGAGAATGGAAACAATGCATCATCATGTGGCAACGCAAAAGAAAATGTCAGACCTGTGCTTAAACTGTTAATGCTGGAGCAATATAATCAAAGGAAAAAGCATAGTTCATCCATTATCTGGCAAGACAATAAAGACATTATGCAATATTAGTTGGTGAACACATACGAGCTCATATTCAAAAAATTAATAATCTTATGTTTACATTGCAACATAAACTGCTCCCCGCTGCCAAATTTTCAACATTTGCACGGCGGAGTGCAGAAATACTATGCCGCCTTTGCCCTGTACCTTTGCACTCCGCTGTGCAATGTGAGTAAACTCTGCCTGGCATGTTTAAATGCCAGGCAGTTTTTACTTTTAATTACGGGCTTCGCTTGCCATCCTCGTATGGCAAGCTACACTCACAATTACAATTAAACCCTCCCCGACATGCTCACGATTTCGAGGAGCGTGTACAATGGACCCATATGGGGTCTGCCTGCTTATCCCATTGGGCGAACAAAACAATGCTTTAACCCAACCTATTTAGGCATAAAAGGCTTTCATAGGTGGTGCAAAAATCACTCCAAGTCTCAGAGGCAGTCCATGGGTTTTTATTGAAACTCAATGGGCCTCAGGGCCTGCCCTCTCTCTAGTCTCAAAACACCTACACATTAGCCCAGACGTCCTCAGCCCCAGGTTAGTATTTAGTGACTGTTTCTCCCTCAGTATGCTAATTGATAAATAAACTGAGATGTTAACTTAAAGGCCATTAGCCTTATCTCCCTAGACTCCCTCAGAGATTTCCTAACTTTCCCTACTCTAGCCAGCAGTTAGTGTTCTTCAGGGATAGCAGATTTGCCCTTACACCTGGCCTGCTAAACTCAGGCTGACTCTACACTCTCTTCTCATTCTGAAGTATCTCACTCGCTTCCAGCCTTTGATGTTGCAAACTCCACTGTCACTATTCTCCCCAACTCCACTACAGCTCCCTCCTCCACACTACTACACCTTCCTCCACTCTACTACTCTCACCTCCACACCAATACTCACTCCTCTAACTCTTACTCCCTCCTCTCCACTACTTCCTTCTCCACATTACTACTCTCTTCTTCACAATACTACTTCCTCCGCCACTAAGCCCTCCTCCACACCACTACTACTCCCTCTTGCATACCACTACACCCTCCTCCACACTACTATTACTACTACTACTACTACTACTACTACTACTGAGACATCCTCCTTTCACTCACACTTCAGTCACTCCTTACACTAACTCTCTTAACTGCACTTTCCACACTGACATGCACACTCACACTGCAGTATCACTTTCACTCGCTAGCCGATACCTCACCTTCATCAGAAATCGCCTCTACATTCTGATTCTCCTTCCTCCCTCCTGCTGATCTCTTGGTCACAAACCTCCTCCTTCTCTGATGTCACCTGAATAACCCAGATGTCCTGCTTGCTGTGGGGAACATTTATCCCCTTCTCCCTGTCTGGATTGAGCCGCTCTCCCTCGCTAATCTGGCCCTGTTGCCCTTCCCAATACGTGTTATCTGCAATGAAATTCATAAAAAGGGGGCTATGCATGGCCCACTTCCCCCACACTGGTCCACTTTGGGACAGTAATGGTGGCCTAGGAGGCTGAGGACTCGTGTTCGGGGTCTTGTTTGTTTATGACCGCACAGGTAAGTCCCAGTATTGAATGCGGGGTGTATGCCCTGTTTAGTCCCTGGTGGTCTAGGGTTGTTCTCTACGTCTCAGTGAGCTCACTGTGCATGCACTGCGAGACCATGCAGCTTCCCGGGGGGGAGGGGGGTGGACACCAGAGGTGCTACAGCTCTGTCTCTGTTGGTCTTCCTCCTGTGCTGGCTGAGTGCCGGCTGATGTGGGTGGTTGCTTTTGGTGTTCAAGTGTCTGGAACTGAAATACCTCCCACTAAGTGCTTCTCGCTGGTTTCTATTGGGATTCTGATGTCTCTAGAGGTTAATCAAAGAAAACTGACAAGTATCTTGTTGCAGAAATATAGCTGGAGAAAACAGTGGACTGCTTAGATACATGTTGGCACTGGGGGGGAGGAGGAATTGGGGCCCTCTCAACTGTGCCAGTCCAGCTCAGGGTTAGGACTGGCTCTAGATTTCTCCATGGAAGGCATCCCGCCTCTGGCCCTCCTTACAATGCAAGAATACTGGGCTTGTCACAAGGCAGAGAGATCAATGGACTTAGTTATGGGTCTTACCGAGATTGCCTTAAGCAGATATTTATTTATCATTAAAAATGCACTGTTTGTCCAAATAAAGGGGTCGAGTATGGGGTCTACATTCACCCCAAGCATAGCAAATCTCTTTATCGATTCATTTGATCGCAGTTTCGTTAACAATGTTTGCAACCTGCACAAGTCCAAAATACTATTATGGAAACATAGACAATGTGGTCATGATGTGGGAAGGCTCCAACACAGAACTAGAGTTGTTTGTAAATTTGTTAAATATGTGCACCCCACACATCCGCTTCTCTCTACAATGTGACAATATGAGTATCTCATTCCTCGACCTCATGATTTGTAATGATAATAATCATCTAAAATTGAAGGCATACACAAAGGAGACAGATAGGCATACTCTCCTCCATTGGGGCAGTTTCCATCCTGTAAACCTTAAACAGCCCCTACCGTATGGCCATTTTCTTAGGCACAAACAGCATTGCACTGATGTGCAAAAGTGGCTGACAAATTTCAAGAGAAACTCTATAAGAGGGGCTACCCTAAGAAAATTGTCAGAAATGCATGCAAAAGATCAACTTGGTCTCAACGAGACAGGCTTCTAACTGGGGATGCAAGAACAATGCAAACCAACATGATCACTTGTGTGACAACCTTTTATGCTCACAGTACCTCGCTGCAACAGGCAGTGATAAAGAACTGGCCCATCATAAAAGACAGCATGGACAAAAAGAGGGTGCTGTTTGCATTCAAACGAGGAAGTAACCTCAGACAGAAATTGGTAAAACCCTATACCAAACCTCAAACCATTTCTTTACCAGAAATATGGCAAGAATAAGGGGACCCTACCAATGCGGGAGTTGTACAGCGTGTTATTCAACTGAGGCTAGCAAACATTTCAAGTATAATAACATCAAGTGGGAACTGAGGTTCCATTCTAATTGCAACACGTGCCATGCAACATATGCATTGACTTGTCCTTGCATCAAAATTTACATTCGACAGACTAGTAGAAATGTCTCTATCAGGCTATCTGAACATAGATCACACATCAGGACACAGACGGCCTCCAGCAGGATAACAGAACATTTAGCACAATATGGGCATAATGTGAATGAATTACAGTGGACTGTCATTGTGAGACTCACCTTGTCTCGCAGACAGGGAGATCCTGCACAAATACTGGATCCATCTGACCGATGCAGTCAGAAAAGGCCTCAATGATATAGAAGAATATGGAACTAGCATGTTCTCATTTGAATGGTCAAGATTATGCAATTAGGCTGTATTTGTACACAGTCCACATGATTTATACTTACCCACACTGAACTGCCTGATGGTTGACACAAAGCGATTTTGGATCTTATACAAATACGCATTAATTATAGGATGCAGCAATCTATATTATCTTTCCCCACAATGGCATCGGGACACCAGTACTTTCGCACATCTTTGCAATGACTTATATTGTATGACACAAAGGGTCTATGGCACATACTTCTAGTCTTGGTAGCGTATATGATAGAAAATATATGCACTAACATGTGTGGCACACTTGTGTCAGCCACATCCCAATTGTCCGATCTGTCTATTATCAAATAAAACACTAATTTCAATGGCTCACGATATGTTATTATTTCTACATTAGATATATTTTGATGAACAAATATGTTGTGGCCTCTAAGGACGACAGGACGCCTGGGTGATTATAACTGCCTTTATTGCTTAACAGAACGAGTGGCTGCAATAGTCCACGTGCGGGACAGGGGCAGGTACTCACAGTCTCAGCTGGGCCTTCCAGTTAACTTCACTGGAGGCAGGGTGTGCACTTGGACTGCACGCTGTAAACTTCCAGGGCCCCCATGAGGCCTCCTGTGGCATTGGACTTATGCACTGGAAGTAGGGTGGCACTGGCTCGTGGGGCCTCAGTAGGTTGGTTCCTCATCAGGAGCAGCGCTCTCCAGACCGACTTGTCTGGCGCTCCGCCAGCCTTACACTGGCGCCAAAGTCCCGCCCGCGGAGCACGGGTCAGCAAGATCCCGTTATGCCGAGATCTTGCGAGACCGTGCCCCTGCGATTACGTGATATCCCCACACAGCTCCTTTGCTGGGAAAAGGATGGATGGTCATTCCATGACGAAGTCTGCAAACTTGTTGGGTTTCCTTTTCTCTCTCTGTGGTCTGCCTTGATCTAGAAGCGGAGCAGGGTTGTGGGAGTACTCTTGGGGAGGTGCGGGTGATTCAGATTCTCCTTGTTTTGTTTTCCGCTGCAACTCCCTGAGTGGAGCTAGGGAGTTGCTGCTTGGGAACTCACTGCCGTAGGGTGACTCTGAGGCATCTCTTTCTGACTAGCAAGGGTTTTCGGATGGCTCTAGTAGGTCTTGATCTTCTCTGGTTTCCCAGTGTGGCTGTTCAATGGATTCTTTCCTGCGGTACATGGCCACCCTTTCTAGATTCCATTTCCTTCCATTGCTGGTGCAGATGTGGTTTGACCATTTGGCAACGACTTCTATGGAACTGCTGTATCTGGAGCCTGTCACAGTGTCCTTGTGGGGAAGCCGTATCTTGACCAGGTTGCCTCTGTTAACTGATGTGCGGCGAGCAGCCCGCCGTGTGTCTCCTTGAGCCTTCATGGCTTCTTTGCTCCGCTGCATGCAAAAGACTACGCCTTCCATGTCCACATCTTCGTCAGCCCTCACTTGCTGGAGCCACGGTGGTACCAGTGTGGATGCTGCCCTTCTCCCCCTTAGCAGATGGAATGGTGACATGCCGGTGACAGCATTGGGAGTGATGCGGTGGGCTGCGATGGCCTCTTTGACCGTCTTGTATGGGTTTAGAGCCGAGGCATGCGCTAGTTGCAGCGCCCCTTTGATGAAACGGTTCGCCCGCTCGACCAGGCCATTGGCCTGTGGATGGTAGAGACTTGCTCTTCGCTGTTGAATGTTGTTGAGTTTGAGGAATTTCTCCATTTCTCAAGAGACCAACTGGACCCCATTGTCTGTCACAATTTCCTCCGGGAGGCCTTCGCGCTGGAATATGGCAGTGAGTGCTTCAATGACTGTTTTTGTGGTGATATCCGAAGTAAAGTCAAATTTGACCCATTTTGAGAAATAGTCAACCGTGACTATCCCGTATTTATGTTCTGGGGGCATGCTGTCCAGCGGCCCGATGAAGACCAATCCTAGTTTGCGCCACACCCCTTTGGGGATTTCAGTGGGCAGCATGGGGGCTTGTCTCACGGACAGGCACTTGTCGCTGTTCGTGCACTTGTGGCACCTTTCAACCATTTGTCGTATGTCCTGATCCATGCCTGGCCACCAGTAGGCGTTGCGTATCCTGCGCCTGGTCATGTTGCAACCCAGATGGCCTGAGTGCGCTCTGCAAGGTATTACTTTGCAAATTCCGCTGGGCGGGATCACTTGGTTGCCTCTCAAAATGAGACTGTTCATGGCAGTGATTTCGTCGTTCACCTTCCAGTAAGGACGTAGGCCTTCGGAATCGCCCTTTCATCAGGCCACCCTCCGCGGACCCAGGCTGCTACGCGCCGTAGGGCATCGTCCTGCTCGAACTACTCCTGCCAGTGGAGCTCACTCAGGTCCATGTACTCGCCGTTCCTCAAGTCGCCTATGGAGGCTACAACACATTCGTCTTCTAAGAATGTGGTCCCAGGGGCGTTTTGGTTCAGGAGCCTGGACATGCAGTCCGCATGTGCGTTTTTACAGCCTGCAATGTGGGCTATTTCGTATGTGTACTCTTGAAGTTTTGCGGCGATCCTGGCCAGTCTCGGGGTGGCAGTCTTGGTGCCGCCTGGGCTCAACATGTGAATGAGGAGTTTGTGGTCAGTGACCAGCCTAAATTTCGTGCATCAAATGTAAGATCTGAAGTAGTCGACGGCCCAGGCACAAGCCAATATTTCTTTCTCTACGGTGGAGTAATTCATCTCCGCTGACGATAGTGCTTTAGATGCAAATGCCATGATATTTTCAGTGTCGCCCTTCTTCTGGGTCAGGGTGGCCTCCAGTCCGTACGCGCTGGCATCTGCAGTGATGCATGTGTCCCATTCGGGGTTGAAGGGTTTAAGGCGTGGTGCGTGCAGAATCCTACGTTTGATTTCAGTGAAGGCTCCATCTTGCTCTGGCCCCCAGGAGTAGGTTGCCCCTTTCTTCAGAAGATCCCTCATGGGGGACGTGGTTTCGGAGAACCTTGGGACAAACTTTGCGTAGTACTCCGCTAGGCCCAGGAACGAGCGGAGTTCTTCTCTGGACTTCGGGGCCGGGGCATCTGCTATGGCCTCCATCAGGTTCTTCTTGGGGTTCACCCCTTCACTTGAGATGCAGTACCCAAGGTATTCTACCTTGCTCACTTGGAAAACACATTTCTCGTGGCGAAGATGAACGCCTGCCTCTTGAAG
This sequence comes from Ambystoma mexicanum, assembly GCF_040938575.1. Lineage (NCBI taxonomy): Eukaryota > Metazoa > Chordata > Amphibia > Caudata > Ambystomatidae > Ambystoma > Ambystoma mexicanum. The sequence continues at coordinate 241,256,836 of NC_090933.1, forward strand.
CTTGCTCAGGACTGCCCTGAGTGCTTTGTCATGAGTCTCGTTGTCCTTGGCATACACCAGGATGTCATCCTGAAAGAATGAGACGTTTGTGAGTCCTTTGAGTAGGGAATTCATCATTCTCTGGAATGCTGACGCTGCCGAGGACAGCCCAAATGGCATGCGGGTGTATTGAAAGGTGCCGAAGGGAGTGATAAACGCCGTAAGGGGGCGCAAAGACTTGTCTAATGTAATCTGGTGATAGGCCTCATGCATGTCCAGCTTCGAGAAGATTGCCGCCTCCTTAATCATTAGGACAATTTCGCTGATACTGGGGAGCGGAAAGCTATCTGTGACAACCTCTAGATTCAGACTTCTCAGGTCGATGCATATTCTGAGGTCGTTGCTGGATTTCTTCTTGACCAGAACCACCGGACTCAGCCACTCTGAGGATTCCACTGTCTCAATGGTCCCTTCTTCGACCATCTTCCGGAGATGGACCTCTAATGCAGGTCTCGCCGTAGCAGGCACCGGTCTAACTTTGTGTTTCACAGGCACCACATTGGGTTTCAAACAAATCTTGTGGACAAAGTCTCTCACTTTCCCGGTTTCTCAGAAAACAGGCTTGGGAACATCTACTTGAAATTTTGCGCTGCTCCTGAGGAGACCATGAGTACCTGTTCCGGAGTGCTGGGGTCTAGTTTAATGCTGAGTCTGTGTTGATCGTCCCACCCGAGCACGGGTTGAGAAGGACACTTTGGTGTTGGTAGACCTCCCTTTGAATTCAATTTGGGCACTGATGTAACCTAGTAGGTCGACGGTTGCACCTCCGAAGACCGTCGGTTTTTGCCTGGTCGATCTGATCTCCACTTTTGCTTGCCCCATCATCTCCTTGTATGTGTCTATGGGAAGGATTGTGAGGTCTGATCCTGAGTCTGCCATGACACGTGTTTCCATACCATCCACTTTAATGGTGCAGTGGGGCTTTTCTCTCCTGGCGTGGAGAGCATTGACCATGACGACTATGGGTCTGTCCTGTGGCTCGTCCTCGTCGCTTGAAGCGCAGTCGCCATCGACGCGGAAGACGTTTTTTTCCCACCACGTGCATGCAGGGGCCACGTGACCAATGCGTCCACACTTGGAGCACTCCTTGTTTCTGGCGGGGCAGTCGCGATCATTCGCCATGCGTTTGGTGCTGGCACATCTGTAGCATTTCGGAACATCCCTTTGCCTGGGGCCTTTTTCTCTGGGGCTGTCACAGGACTGCTTGTCTCTGCGCCCTCTCCACTGCAGCGCCGTATGCTCGGGTACGGGTAGATGACTTCCCGCCTCTTTGCGCCTGCTGGAGGTTTCTTCTTCCGCCCTGGCGATTTGGATGGCCTTGTTAAGGGTCACTTCCTTTTCTTGTATGAACTTGTCCTGTACTTTCCTGGAGTTGGTGTGAACGACCAGCATGTCGCAGATGACCTGTTCTGCGTTTTCGCCGAAGGTGCATAAGGATGCCAGCTCCCTCATCCTGGTGATGTAGCCGTCCACAGGCTCACTGCCTTCTTGTTTACGGGTGTAGAACCTCAGCCTGTGTAAAACCATGTTCTCCTTATTGGTGAACCGCTTTACAATGCGACGAATTGCCTCTTTGTAGGCGTTGTCATCGTCATCATCCGCTGGTATGGCTGTCAAACTGGCAAAAATGTGCTGTCCTTCAACTCCCATTGCGTTCAGCAGCATCGCCTTCTTGCTGGCGCGGGCATATCCTGTGCCGCCTACGGCCTCCTGGTACGTGGAGAAGAGTGGCTCCCACTGCATCCACGGAATTGCCGGGGTCCCAGGTGAGGGGAGAAACGCAGGGGGCGGTGTGGCGCCTTGCATGGTGGGTCCGTGGGTATTCAGATATCCTCGTCGCCAGTTATGTTGTGGCCTCTAAGGACGACAGGACGCCTGGGTGATTATAACTGCCTTTATTGCTTAACAGAACGAGTGGCTGCAATAGTCCATGTGCGAGACAGGGGCAGGTACTCACAGTCTCAGCTGGGCCTTCCAGTTAACTTCACTGGAGGCAGGGTGTGCACTTGGACTGCATGCTGTAAACTTCTAGGGCCCCCATGAGGCCTCCTGTGGCATTGGACTTATGCCCTGGAAGTAGGGTGGCACTGCCTCGTGGGGCCTCAGTAGGTTGGCTCCTCATCAGGAGCAGCACTCTCCAGAACGACTTGTCTGGCGCTCTGCCAGACTTACACTGGCGCCAAAGTCCTGCTCACGGAGCGCGGGTCCGCGAGATCCCGTTGTGCCGAGATCTCACGAGACCGCGCTCCCGCGATCACGTGATATCCCCACAAAATATAATACACTGCAACGCTAATATTAGCGATTTCTGCAGGTAAAAACGGCATTCCGAGCATATGCGGCAAGATCTGATCATGCTGAATAGGAGAGCAAAATATTCATTGTGCATGTACAGATATGGGACATGCTAGCTTAGTCCCTTGCAATATGCCTCTTAAATCTGCAGCCTTCAGTCTGGCTGCGCTGACCAGACATCAGCACGCATAGCAGGAACTCCAGGACAACAGTTGCCTGGTTACCAGAAGGCGTGTCTTTATCTAGCGCTCGGCAAACAAACGCGGAAGATGGTATAGCTCAAAAGCCTGCACAGGTCCTTACAGATCGGAAGGACCGCGCTACTGGGGCAGGGGCACTTTGATCTCTTCACACACAGGAGACTCTGTAAGTGTAAAATCTACAAGCTGCACTCTGAGCGCCCGGCAAAAGCAGGAAAAGCATGTATATGCATTTAAGATTAGGTTCACATAGAAATCGTACACAGCTTCATTTTCTTTCACTTTCCCTTGCCCGTTTCAGCGAAAAAACATGTGCGCTATATAAAAAAAGACACGTTATCAGCCCACAAGTTGCGATAAGCTCGAACGACAGAAGCCTGAGCTCCTGAGAAATCCCCAAAAAACAGCTAATCCCTTTAAGAGGTGCATACTATCATGGGCTATTAACAGCATTATATAGTGGAATACATTTCTAGCACGTGTGTGTGCCTTTCCAGTATGTTTTATTTGAACTCTGTGATTCCCCCTTATGGTGCTCAGATTACAGAACATTTGTTAGGAAGTCAGATCTAAGGACCAACATACCTCATACCCACTTTGGGCCAGGACATAATTCTATAATACGTCAGTGTCTCTTGAATTGAGTATCTGGGCCCTCAAGTGATCACCACTATTCAAAATGGGGCTATTTGCCTGCAGACACATTTGGGTGTCCTCACTTTCTATTTTCTTTTCTCTACAACAATTACACCTTTCAGGCCTAATAGATAGATTTTAATGATATTTGTGGAGTAATCACATTATAGGGCATGCTTGTGCACCCTCTTATTCTGGGACTGAGTCCACTGCCTGCGTTCTGGCATGGACAAGGTGTCGTCCGCATGCACCTAGGTTCCTCTTACTTTTGAACTACGCTGGGCGTTATGGTTTACATCACATTGGGGTGATTCCATCCCCCTTTTACGCTTGCCCTCACCTTCATGTGGACAATCACCCACTGTCCAATCTAGGGAACATCTCATATGTCTTTGACTAACTTTACATTGTGGTATAGTCATAGATCAGTGACAAGGAAGGGCGTGGCCAAGATGGCGGGCTGAGTGAACGTGTGGTGGAGGAGCTCTGTCTAGACCCACGAACACTGAAGGGAATACCAGCATCGGGCACGTCAGGAAGGCAAGGAAACAGTGAGCTACAGTGGGAGAATGCCCGCGAGGAAGTAGAAATAGTGAAAGCTGCTCCGATACTAAAGGCGAAGGGAGATGTGATCGGAGCAGCAACGGGCATATTTGGAGAAAATGGCACCCAGCGCCTCTGAGCCCGGAGAGAAGCATTGCACTGCATTGTGTGAGTCGGCCGAGGAGGCAGAAGAGCCACAGAGACGAGGCAGAAGAGCCACAGAGACGATCCGACAGCTACAAGAAGTGGTCCGCAGGTGCCCCGTATCAGAGAATCGCAACCCGGTGAGAGCAAGGCAGCAAGGAGCTGAAGGGGTGAGAGGACCCAGGACACAGAAGGAGGGGGGAGGATCACACCGGAGCACCCTGGTGTAGCGGCAGGGTTTTGGAAGGAGGACAGGGTCGGACTCCACGGAAGAAGTGGAGCGGGAGGTGCGGTAACTAGCCCAGACCTCCTGAGAGCGGACACTGAACGAACAAGATAGTACCTGCCCCCAACGGCGAGAGGCGGAGATGCCAGCGGAGTGGGAGAAGAGCACCACGGGAGGAAAGGTAGGCCCAAAGAGACCCTGCTACCGGAGCATCGAGACCCCGGATGTGAGGGGGGAAGGTGAGAGGGTGAACCCGCTGGTCTGGCGCCACAGAAGTGAGATAATGAGGTGGCACCACCTACGCCCCTGTAGTCTGGGGCGGAAAGCTGAGGATGGATCCGTGAGGCGGTGGAGAAGTGCTGCGGCTAAGAAATAGCCTACAGAGACACCCAGTGCATCCATACACCCCCGGGAGTGAAGGAGGAAGCAGCTGAGCACAGCAAGTGCGTCTGGCAGGTACCCGCATAGGAGAAACACAGGGCAAAATCAGAGAGGACCCAGCAGACATCTGGACCGGCAGGACCTGCAGAGGGGGGACAGGAAGGTGCTAGACATGGGTGCAACGATCCCCAAGAGTGAAATAAGTCTGGAGGGTCCCGAGCACAGTGACCAGCTGCAAAGTGGGACCCATCCCGGTGTGTGGCAGGGGAATGGCCGGGTTTGCATCTCCTATGGGAACGAGGAGGATCTGCACAGCCAACACAGCACAAGACTGCTGGAGGAGAAGTAACCCCTAGGGCCAGGGGGCACAAAGTATTAAAGAAAGAGGAAGGGAGAGCAAGCCCTAGCAATACAGGACTGGGTCCAGAGAATGTAGGGGAGTTAACCACAAAGCACAGTGAATGAACACGCTAGAGGGGAAAATGAAGGGGACGAAGACCAGCAGGGATAGAGCTGCATAAGGCGGTGAAGTAGATCAGCTGAGTGGCCGGCCGAAGATTATAAATCAGTCCGGAGTGGGAAGGGACGACAGCACTTGACGGATAATGGGACAGGGTGCAATGGAATAGTGCGAAGCTGATGGGACCAAAGGAGAGGAATCCTAATCCGGGTGAGCGAGCTCAAGAAGGACGCAGCAAGGGTCACATACAAACAAAGCTCCCCTTGGCAACTCACCAGAGAAGAACGAAGGGGGAATGACACTCACCAAAGAAGACCTACTTGAGGCCCTGTCCAAATTTAAAATTTAACTCACGGAAACGGTCAAAGCAGAGGGGGCGAGCATAAGAAAGGAACTGTCACATGCCTTCACAAATGATCAGAAAGATATTGACTCACTGGGGGAACAGGCGATGGCAATGGAAGAACGCCTAACGGAGCTGGACAATAAGGGGCCACAATGGACGCTACAGGCTAAGGAAACGGCGGATAGGCTGAGGGCACTTGAAGAGAAGTGCAAGGACCTGGAAAATAGGTCAAGAAGGGACAATATACGGATCAAGAACCTGGGGGAAGGAGTTGAAGGCCCAGACCTATAAGCTTGCATACAGGAAATGTTTTAGATCTTGGTAGAAGGAGATGCGGCCCGCACCATGGGGATAGAAAGAGCTCACAGAGTGGGCAGTAGGGGGATGGACCCAGGGGCGAGACCCAGGAACATACCGGTCAAAATGCACAACTACAAAGACAAGGTGCAGCTGATAGGGGCGGCCAGGTCAAAAGGGAAGATCAGCCTGAGAGGATACAAAGCGCAGGTGTACGATGACCTTTCTCAAGTCACATTGTCAAGGAGGCACGCATTCAAGCCACTCACAGAAGAACTGAACAAAAGGAAGCTGAGATACCAATGGCTCTTCCCGACGCGGTTTCAATTTTGCATGGGCAACGAGGAAAGGACGGTCGCCAAGGTAGAGGATGGATGGAGGGCCTTGGGGATGACCCCAAGGGAGGCGAGAGGCAACAGCATAGGAGACCACTCTGGAGATCCAGTATCCAGGATCCAGCCCGGTCGGCAGGGCTGGATCACGAAGAAGGCGAGAAAAACCTGAGGAGGAACGATGAAAGATGAACCAACGCTCACAATGAAAAAGAACTTTAGGCCTAGAATATAGCCTGGTGTGCGGTAAGACATTGAGGATAGGGGCGGGTTGAAGGGGGGGGCAATACCACGAACGGATCACAAAGAGGGGACCACGTCAAGAACCTGGACGCGGATCCAGGGAAAGTTACAAGAGGGGAATCTGTAGCCAGTGCGGTTGGCCGTTGGGAACAAAGGGGAGGTGGCTCAATCACTCGGAAGAAATGTAAGGTGCCAGAGAGAACAGGGGAAAACCTACTCAGGGCGGGATGTATAAACTGACATCATGGAATGTGAGGGGACTGAACAGCCCCAACAAGAGGGTGGCAGTCCTAAGGGAAATTGACAGGGAGAGGCCTGAGATAGTATGTCTACAAGAGATGCACCTATTGAAAGAGGATGAGGGACGCCTGCGTAGCAGGAACTACCCATTGCAATATCACGCTACGGCAAGAGCCAAACGAGCGGGGTGGCAATTCTATTCCACAAAAGTATACAATTCGAAGGAGCCATGGTTAAATGAGATTTGGAAGGGAGATATGTAATGGTAAAAGGGAGAATGAGGGGCCAGACATACACGTGGGCATCAGTGTACGCCCCAACCAGGGACAAGAAGGATTTCTGGTAGGATCCCTAGATGAGCTGAGCAAATTCGGGGAAGGAGAGATAATTATATCAGGGGGGTTTAATTTGGCAGTAGACCCTATCTGGGATAGGCCCAGGGGCCTGAGGGGACATGCAACGGGGACAATGTCCAGACACTTGGTGGGCAGGTTTCAGGAGGAGGGTGTCTGTGATGTGTGGAGGGCGTGCCACCCGCAAGAAAGAGACTACTCCTATTACTCGCACGTTCATAAGACCTATTCAAGGATTGATTATGTAATGGCAACACAACGAATAGTCCAATCTACATGCAGAATACAAATAGGAGTGATGGCACTGTCGGACCATGCCACGGTCGCATTAGAGTGGGAGGGAGGCAAAATGCAAAGAGGGTCAGAGGGTTGGAGACTAGAGGAATACCTACTTAGAGACCGAGAGGTGAGGCAACAGACTGAGAATGAGATACGCACATTTGCGTAAGGGGAGGTGATGAGGGGGGCAGCCCAGGGGAGAGATGGGATGAGTTTAAACAACACATAAAGGGATGTTTTATAAGGGCTGCAAAGAGGATGCGTGAGGAGCCGAGAGAGACTGAGGAGGGCTTAATAAAAGAGATAAGGGATCTCAAGAAGGCCCACAAACAAAAGGGCACAAATAAAGTAGCTAGGAAGCTAGCCCATGTGAAAGGACAGTTGAGACAGATTACGAACAGGAAAGTAGAAAGCACTCTCCAAAGGAGCAGGCAGAAGTTTTACGAACAGGGTAATTAAGTAGGCACTGCATTGGCAAGGCAGATTAGAGCAAGGGAGCAGAAAGCTTTCCTCTGGGGGACAGTGCGCGCCCTGAGTGAAGTACCTTGAACTAAGTACCGCTTTGCCCGCTCAGAGATGCTTTTCGTGGCTTGGAGTCAGTTTACGTAGCTACAGTGATTGTTCAAGGTATTGAAGTTCTCCTGCTGAAGTCTACGTTCCACATCTATCAGTGCAGTGAACAAGGACTTACATTTTATGTTTGTTTTGTTTACAGATTAATTGCTCACCAAGTGTTCAGCAACGCTCCTAACAGGGCCGGACTTGATTGTACATGCATAAAAACGTGCTCGCCCGTGCCCCAGCGCGCACACCGTGAGCGAAGTACCTTGAACTAAGTACCGCTTTGCCCGCTCAGAGACACTTTTCACTTTTCGTGGCTTGGAGTCAGTTTACGAGGCTGCAGTGATTGTTCAAGGTATTGAAGTTCTCCTGCTGCAGTCTACGTTCGACATCTATCAGTGCAGTGAACAAGGACTTACATTTTATGTTTCTTTTGTTTACAGAGTAATTGCTCACCAAGTGTTCAGCAACGCCCCTAACAGGGCCGGACTTGATTGTACATGCATAAAAACGTGCTCGCCCGCGCACCAGCGTGTGCCCACCCTGAGCTAAGTACCTTGAACTAAGGTACAGCCGAGCGCAGTTGTTTCCTTGTTTCCTTATTTTGTTTATTTTTGTTAGTAGCAAGTCGTAAATTTGTTCATTCTTTTCAAGTTTTCTAATCTTTGTCATTTATTTATTTTAGTCCAAGTTTGTCATGTTCAATCATCTGCATTCTTTAAAAACAGGCATGCCTGATCGTGCCATAATCCAAACAAAAATGGCAGCCTCGGCCGTAGGCAATATGCTTGCTATGTGCAGAATGCACATCTTGCACACTCTTTCACCCAATTCTAATAATAAGAACATACTAAATGTGTCCTCTCAAAAAAGTAACTTTGCATGTGTAAAGGCCCTCAATGTGCATTCGCTTAACACCATGTCGACATCCTGCAGTATTTTACCCGGCGCATTGCAGTCTCCATCTTGTGCCTTTGAACATCGCTACTGTTCTGTTTTTACAAATGCACATTCCTACAACGTGGCTCCTATGCCTCCACTGCTCTCTGATGCTACCTTGCTTGCAGTAGACGGCACTCGGAATGTGAGTGCCATTGAATCGCCAACATGTTCACCTCCTAACGTACATTCTAGTTGTGAATCTCATGATCCCCACAACAATGACTCCATTTCCATTCATGCGAGGCAACGCGCTTCTCCCATATCCATTTCCAGCGCAAGAATTGAAGAAGAACAACAACATAGTTTCTCTTCAATAAGTAGTGCTTCCGACGATACCTCGCAATATGCACCAACATTCCAAGGCACATTTTGAACAGCCTTTAGCTTCCACAACCCCTTCAATGCTAGAAATCACTCTTGCTGCCCTTAACACCATGATTTTGAGTATTTTTAAATTACTCGAACGATTGGAAGAAAAGGCGTCCAAACAAACCTATCAGATTGATTCTATTCATGAATGGATTAGCAATCTAAAGAGTTCACTTCCTGCTACAGATCTTCTGCCGCTCATGCTCCCACCCACTGCAATAGAAACCGGTAACCTTTTCGGCAGTGCCTGCCTTTGTTGACATTATTCGTCCCACCGCGGGTGCGGTACAAAGTCCTGAACCTCATTTCGGTCAGGAGGCCTTATCACACAAGTCGGTAGACCAGGTAATCGTGGCTGCTCCTGAGTTGGAATCTTCAGATCAGCCTACATTGCCTGGTCCAGACTCTTTACCAACTGTTCGTAAGGGCAAAGGACAAAAGAAAGAGAGGTCAATTCCACGCCAATCATTAATTAAGAAATCCAAAAATATGATTGCTCTGAAACTTCCCAAAAATTCTATTGCTCGTTTTTTCAAAGCTGTCACTACAGCTTCAAACTCGGAGATCATCGTGCCTAAGAGCATTCTTCTGACTCCACAAGAACCACCAGTTGTGATTGTTCCCGATCTTTCAGCTCATAGTTTGCATTACTCTCCTCTAAATAAACTTGTCAATGCCTTAGGAACTCACCATTCTCAGTCCTTATTGAAGCCTCCGATTCCTCCTGCACACGAGCCGAAATCCTTGATTGCCTCAGCTCGTATTGTGTCTCCTTTTGCATCTGAGAACTTGTTTGCTACTAATTCAAACATTGCCTACATAAAATCCAGCATAGATGAATATTTAACTACAAAAAGCTCTATGTTATTTCCCCCACTTGGGAAACACTCTGATAACATGGCTCAAGATCCTATGAGGGTGATGGTCGATGAGTATTTACAATCTAGACTACCTCCATCAGTCTCTCATTCTCTTCCACCACCACATATTGAATCATGCTTTCCAAATATCCCCATTAGGTCTGACCGGTCAATCCCCCAAATGGCTTTGTCAAGGAATGGTGGCCACTTGATGGCAGAAAAGATTGCTTGCAAGGATTCTTCTCAACCTGATATGATAGCACTTCAGATAAAGTCCCTTGTAGATGCTTTCCTTGACACACAAGTGCATGCGTCCTTGGCCATTAATAGCATAGAGCCGAAGATTGATGTTCCAGCTCATGGGCCTACTTTGATAGAACCCTTAAAGATGGCCAGAGGGTCTTCTGGCCGCGCCTTGATGCCTCATGTTTTGCAAACCAATATTCCAATTAATATAATTGGCAAAAATGTGTCTCGTCTCAGTCCTCATGGAAACCTGCTCGCAATGGTCACTCACTTGTAATGAAGTGCAGAGGAGGCACATTTTCTCTGTATGATCTCAACAGACAATGGGGGTCATTACGACCCAGGCATTAACCATGGCGCTATTAGTGCCATGGTTGACGCCGGTATTTTACCGATTGCGCCATGGTGGATGGCGGAATTACCGCCCCATTCCAAGGTTGGCGGGGAGGTAATTCCCCATTCACCATTGGCCCTTCCCCATTCCCATTTTTGCCCCCATAGGGCTCAATGGGAATGGGGAAGGCAGTAATTACGGTACCGCAAATTGCGGTCCGTAATTACCTCGAAAGTCCCTTTGCGGGTTCCTTCCTTAACGGCTGGTAAAACCAGCTGTTAAGGTGGGGACCTGCAAAGGGACCTCGTAATTAGGCAGTAAGGGGTTCACTGCGCCGCCACCTTTTACAGCGCCGTTAACCCCTTACCGCCTGGGTCGTAATGAGGCCCTATGTATATTAAATATATTTAATGATGTTGACATGTTAGAAAATGTGACGTCAGGTGATATTGACCTTGTAGAATTTATTGCGGATCGAGACTTTAATATTGTTCAATTATGGATACCTTCAACAATAGTTGCTAAAACCATATGGAATGCAAAATTATTCATTTTTGACATGGGATTCTTGATTTCTCAAGATCCTGACAGATTTCAAACTCTGTTCCACCCCACCAATCCCTCTCTAAATGGGACTGAAAATTTGCTTCCTAAACTACGCACATACATTTCTACCAAACATCCGATTAATATTTTGTAACCACCAACATCATCTCACACTTGTACTGTAACTTTAGGTAGCTGGAACACAAGAGGTCATGCACATCTTGAGAAATAAATTGATATGTTCCCACACGCTTATGGTATTCTGGCTTTTCAAGAAACGTGGTTCACCTCCCCGCCTTTCTGGGACAATTATTCCATCTCTTTAGTCCCAGCTACGAGAGGAGATAAGGGACGACCCATGTCAGGCCTATTGGTGGCAGCTAGATTAACTTCTAATTTTTCTATTGAACCCTGGGGTGTACTTGACACCTCTATCCAACTGGTTAAACTAGTTGGTTGTGGTGGAAACATTGCTTTATTCAACATTTATCGAAATCCGGCAAAAATCTCAAATGATACATTTTTCAAAAAACTCTCAGACATGATAGAGCTGGTTGCTCTGTCAAGAGACATTACAGCCACCTTATTAGTTGGCGATTTTAATATTGATTGTTTCAATCCTACAAATGACGCGGCTGTTCAAGAGGCCCTGACATGGTCTACCTTTATGTCCGATCGTAATCTAAAAATGGTTAACGGCGCTGTAGCCGGAGACCTACCAGCAGCTACTACTTGGCATAGGGACAGAATTGTCAGTACAATTGATTAATCTATGTTGACTCAAATCTGTTCCGAGACATCATCTCTTTAGTAATAACTCCTCAAGTGTATAGTGATCATAATTTGTTGTGTCTTGTTTTCTTAAGATCAGTTTTGCATACTCCCATCCATAGACAATGGCTTTGCCAACCTTTAACGATCAACCTGGCTAAAACTAGATTTTCTTGGACTCCTAATAGACTTAGCGATCTTAATAACTCTGTCGCTCATTTGTCACATAATAACATGAAGTTGGAATACACCCACATTCTCAGAATATTCCAAAACAACATATTAACTATGAAGTCCAAGTCTGTTAGTCACTTACACTGCTTTGACATTGAGTTATCTCAAAGGAGAGCTAGTCATAGAAAGGAACACAAATTGCTGCCCGCCTCTCCATCAATGCTTCGTTTTGATGCTATCAAAAATGGCAAATGTAGATATCTGAACTGGGTTCCTGGACATAGATCAATTCTCTTCCAGCATGATGGTGAGATCATGCTCAAGACTCTTGCCTCTAAAAACTCTGCAGATATCTGGAAACTCCTCAATCACACAAACTGCTCGAATCAACTTGAGTCCCAGGCAAACGGTGTGCAAGAGGATCAATGGGTCTCCTACTTTTCCAAGTTATATGCCAATCCTGCATTTGATAACTTTTCATACAATGTCCAGACTAAGTCCAGGTGGGACTTGGATTGTGACATTGAAACCATCATACATTACATAAAACTGGCTACAAATTCAAGAGCAGCCAGGCCGGATAGTTTAAGCAATATTATGCTAAAGCAGAATCCGGAACAGTGGGCGCAAATTCTGTTTCATTTATTTCAACACACATTAAATACAAAATGTCTATCAATTTCATGGCACACATCCATCATCGAGCCTATTTTCAAAAAGGGCGACCGGTCATCGCCAAAGAATTATAGACCCATTGCAGTACTTGACACTCCAGGAAAGCTTTTTGCTAAATTTGTCCTCCGAGATTTTGCTGCATGGCCTTCACACCATCAACATCGAGATCCATGCCAATCAGGCTTTGTTGCAGGAATGGGTACGGCGGTCAACTTGTTTTTCCTTAATGCATTAAAGTTACAATGTCATTCACAGAAACAGCAGATCTACTTCGCTTTCGTAGATCTGCATTTGGCATTCGACTCAATTTCCAGAGTCAAATTGATCACAAAATTTGCCAGAGACAAATGTCCGCCTACCCTTTCTGACATAATTTATCACTTTCATTCTTACACGTCTGTGCAGATTAGACTTAGTCTTAATGGCTTACTATCTAGAAGTATCTCTACATCTCGCGGCTTCAAACAAGGCTGTTTATTGGACTCAGCCATTTTCAACTATTACATTCATGACCTCAAATTTAAGTTTGAAACTGTAATGTCCGATTCTCCAAAAATTAATGGTGTCCCCATCAAAGCCCTTCTCTATGCAGATGATATCGTGTTAATATCTAAGCCACCTGGAGGGTTGCAAAAACTATTATCAACTTTTGAAACCTACAGAGCAGAGAATGAACTTAAAGTAAACACAACTAAGACCCAAGTGGTGATGTACAATCCTAATTGTGGTCACCACACTTTGAAGCACTGGTCCATTGATTACGTAAAATTGTCTATTGTTCCATCTTACACATACCTGGGTGTCCTCTTTGAAGCCGTAATAAAATCGACAAAACATCTAAGTCAGATCAACTTCAAACTTATAACAGCTATTTCCCAGGCTCGCATTCTCCTTGCTAAGTATGGCAAATTCTCGGTGATTCCGGCAGTAACCTTCTGGAAAATGAAAGTCACCCCTGTATTACTATATGGTTTAGAAACAGGGTCTCCGATGCCCTCCACCATTTTTGACAAATGGGAAGCCAAATTTTGGCGTAATGTGTTGCATCTTCCTCAATGCATACCCATTTCGTGGTTGTGTTATGAATTGGGCGCTATTTCATTGTCTGCCATTTATCATTGGAGACAATGTGCATTCTTGAGAAAGTGTCTTATTTCAAATCATACAGAAACTTTGCTCAAGATGCTTTCAAATTATATGTTTAGTACGGAGCATTCATTCCTTCGAAAATGGCTGTTATCCGTATATAAGACTTTGGCACCGGCAGATGTTAAAATTGATCTTTTAATCTCAAATCCTGATAAGGCAAAACTAATTTTTTCCAAATGAGCTGGATCAATAATCAACAGAAATGTTTATCATTCAAGAATGCCATTAGCCAACGATTTCCTCCGAAATCAATAGGCATTATAGAAAAATATTTGACTAAAGCTCCATCTCCTCAATATAGACACCTGATCTTGCGTTTCCGGTTTCATATATGGGAAACCAACAATCTTTTGTGTACACGTAAAACTCTTTTGTTTGATAAAAATGTTTGTCGCTTTTGTCAAATTCCTGGTATTCCTGAAACTTTGGAACATCTTATTACTCAATGTCCTGTGTTATGCACTAGAAGACAATTGCCATTGCATTTCAATAAGTATTGTTCCACCTTCATCTTGTGTGATTCAAGTCAATATTGCGCCCTTATTTGTGCAACTTGCTCATTAGCACTTCAGATTGCTACTGTCAAGTTTCTGCTTTCTTTACAATTACACTCGGTTGAAACAGCATGAATATTGGTCGCTCTATTTCAACTAGGAATTGATCATGTTTTTTCTTTGTTTTGTGTAAACGATGGATATTGGGATGCTTTAATCTTTTGTCTTTTTTATTCTTAGCTTTGTTTTTATTGTTAAGCTGATCAAAACAATTTTTGTATCTTTCTCATGTGAACATTGTAATCTGATGTTTTAGTGACGTTTTATTTTTGATTTGTTTGGTATTAGTAAATTCATAGATGTAAGCAATGTTGTATATATTGGAAATTATTATATTGTATAAATGTTTTCTTTTTACTGAATACTATAGTGTATATTGAAAAGTTGATGAATTCAACTAAATCAATAAAACAAATTAATTACTCTGGAGGACAAAGATGGTAGGCAAGTGGGATCAGAGGGGGCTAAAAGGAGAGTTGTCAGGGACTTGTATGAAACCCTGTATGGGGAGGACCCAACAGAAAGAGAAGAACAGGCGGAATACCTAGCCAACTTGGAAGGTTCGAGGTTAACCACTGAACAAAAAGAACAGCTGGAACAGCCTATAGGGATAGAGGAAGTGCAAAGGGCAATATCCCGATTAAAAGCGAACAAAAGCCCGGGGGAAGACGGCTTGACGGCTTGACAGCAGCGTTCTATACAACATTCAGGGATGCATAACCCTCACAAACCTGTTTAATCATTTTAGAGAGACAGAGGTTACTAAATCCATGAATATGCCGCAAATCACCCTCATCCCCAAGGCAAGGAAGAACCCACATATGTGCACCTCATACAGACCTATAGCACTTATCAACATAGATGCTAAGATATACACAAGGGTGGTGGTGGCGAGGTTAGAGGGGATTCTACCGGGGCTGGTGATGCAGGACCAAACGGGGTTCATACAGGAGAGGAATTTGACAACATAAGCAGGGTACTGCATGTCATAGACAGAGCGGGAAGGGGGAGGAACACCCCTACATGCTTGTTGATGTTAGACGCCGAGAAGGCGTTCAACCACATCAACTGGGCCTTCATGGAGCAAACACTATTAAGGGTGGGGATGGGACCAAACTTCATGAGAATGATATGGGCAAACTATCAACACGAACAAGCTAAGGTGAACATGAACGGAGGGCTAACAATTCCATTCCCAATAAGAAGGGGGACAAAGCAGGGGTGTCCGTTTTCACCACTTCTCTTCACGCTAGTTATGGAGCCCTTTGCGCTCCGGATAAGGGAGAATGGGGAGATACAAGGGGTTGTTTGCGGATAACGTGATCTTAATGATCACCGAACCGGGGAAATCGCTGCCAGCTATAATGGGAGAGATAAAAACCTACTCGGTGGTATCAGGCTTCAAAGTCAATTTTGGGAAATCAGAAATCTTGAACTTATCCATAGGGGAGGTCGAAAAGAGCTAACTGGAGAGCAACAACCCCTTTCAGTGGGCATCGGGACCAGTCAAATACCTAGGGGTAAATTTAACCACATCTATCAGACAAATGGTGGGGATCAACTATCAGCCATTGCTGAAGCAGCTCACAGCAGAACTGGCTAGATGGCGGGGTTTGTATATATCATGGTTCAGGAGAGTTGCTGCGATTAAAATGAATGTCCTATCCCGTTTGCTATACCTGTTTCAGGCAATTCCACTAGCGATTCTCAGGAAATTTATAAAAGACATTCAGGAATGTATCATGAGCTTTATCTGGGGTGGGAAAAAGCCAAGGATAGGAAGGGAAACAATGTTTAGGAATAATTTGCAGGGGGGAGTGGCCTGCCCCAATATAATGGAATACTATCAAGTGGCGCAGCTAAGGGCACTGACAGAATGGGCAAAGGGGGAGAATCAGAAACACTGGGTAATCATGGAGCGAGCAGTAGCAGGGAAAGTAACGGGACTAAAGAAAGGAGACAGGACAATGGGATTGCTTGAGAACCCAATTACTTGTAATACTTTGAAAGTATGGGAACAGACAAACGTAAGGCTCAAACTATCACCCTGGCCATCGCAACATACACCCATATTTGGGAACCCGGCCTTACCACCAGGCAAATATTATGGTAGGTTCGAAAAATGGATAGAAGGGGGGATGAGAGTGATCAGCGACCTCAATGAGGGGACACAATTCTGATCGCTTGACGACTCCAAAGGGGAACTGGGCTTGAAGAAAGAGGACCGATTTGCATACCAACAATTGAGGCACTGGGTGGGAACCCCCACAATGATGGAAGGGCCTTGAGGGAGCACACAGAGTGGGAAAAATGTGTCATGATCACTGGCAAATCACCATCTTTGAATTCCCAAAAGACTTGGACAGTAGCCTACCATTCCTGGTTAGCACACAATGGAAGCCTTTCAGAAGAGGAATTCCAATGAGCAGACAGGGGACTTCAAATAACCCAACATGGAGGCCCTGTTTGTACCCAGCATGTTGTGTGTGTTGTTTTAGCCCTTCGGCTCTGGTTCCCTTATAAGCCCTGCCCACTGTGAAGTCTCAGCTTCACATTAAATCTGCGTACTAGCAGTGCAACGTTTACCGCGGCTCAGTTCCTGCGCTGTAGTCCCTCTCAGAATTCCACAGTCCTTGCTCTGTTCCCTCCTTTATTTTCTCTTAGTCCCTTCATTGTCCTTCTTCCTGCTTGCTCCTAGTTAGTGTTCCTTCCAATTTTCCTGTCACTTCATAGAAGAAGCCACCAGTCAGACGCGCGTACCGTGGAATTTCTCAGTCTTCCCCTTGTTCCATGTGTACGCCTTGCATTGTCTTCGAACTACAAAAAACGCAAGTACTATCAAAATTCATTTTACTGAAGGACAATTTATTTGCCTCATAACGTTTTTTCATGAAGAAGTTGTAAGCACGTAATTTGTGTTTTCTTACCATTGAAGTAGTTAACGTTCCGTTTTCAATTAAAAGCCTTTCTGACACTGTTGTCAGTAATTACCCCAGCTATAAGTTTTCCAACGGTTCTCCGTGTGTGTGGACTTTAACATAACACGGATTATATATATATAAGAAGGTGACTATTTGTAGCGGACTCTCCCAACGCCCAATTATACCTACGCTACATATTCTAAGAAGAGATTACAAACATCATGTCTACAGAATAAGCATCGTGTCTACAGAATCCTCTTCAGCCCTCCTATTCATTCAGTTTTTTTTCCCTCAGTACTACGCAGTTGCTAGAGACTCGTCAGTGGAAACACAAGAATTAAACAGCAGTCCTTACATCAACTAGTTACCACGAAAACTCCATTTAACACTCTCATCTTGTGGTGGTTGTCCTTGCCAGTCAGACTTTCATAAGATTTTTTCCCATAGGAGTTTAGTCAGTTTTCACTTCATGTAGTACCATCCAGTGATTGTCGTTCCTTCCTTTGAGAGACTCTTAAGAAGACTTCATCTTTTCTTTGGAATTCACTTCTTATTTCCTACCAGTCACGGATTAATTCTTCACAACATGCGCCCCTGTACACGTGCAGGATGGAGAGCTCATTAAATAATCCACGCAGGTGAGCAGTGCAATGCTATCAGAGATAAACATTCTAACCAAGCCTGCAAAAGAAAGGACTAAGCCCAAGCTTATTTTTTATACAGAGTGTTGACTGTTATATTTCCACAGAGCCTATTTGACGGATTCTTCAATAGAAAACTCCTAGAAGAACTTACGCAGTCAGGGTGCTCCCGCACAGTTCAGGTAAGCGTTACAAAACTAATGTCATCCGTAGAAAATAACAGAGGCCTGATCTCTGCAATATACAAGATCCTAACAAAAGGGGAGGTGCAGAAGGGGGGGCTCTGTTGGACAAATGGGAGAAGGTAAAAGGGAAGGCGATTAAGGACAAGGAATGGGATAGGGTGCAAAGGAACTGGTACACTTCATACACATTGATATAACATCAAGAGCTACAATACAAGCTCTTACACCACTAGCACTACACCCCGGAGAAGCTCCGCAAAATGTTCACCACGAGATCCGCAGAGTGCTGGAGGGGCTGTGCGGGCAAGGGGGCAATGGAGCATATATGGTGGGTTTGTCGACGGCTTAAACATTTCTGACAGGAGGTGAAATCTAAGGTGCTGTAAATAATGGAGGTAGACAGGGAATTTGAAGGGGCAGAAATACTCCTAGGCACTCTATTTGACAAGCAACAGAGGGTAGGGGGAAACGCTGGTAAATTGTGTGCAAACTTAATGATGGCCGCAAAGAGATGCATAGCCAAACAGTGGAATCAGAAAGAACCCCCATCCATCATACAGTGGTATTATGCAATATGGGACACAGTGAATGTGGAAATAATAACAGCGACAATGCGAGGAACGCTAAGGACATTTGGTAAGGTTTGGTCCCCATGTATAAGCTATGCAAGTAGGGACGCAGTGCACCTATATATCCTGAAGAGACTGCAGGCACTGTGAATTTTAGAGGAGGAGGAGGACTGAGCCGAGGAATGAGCAATACGACTGAAAGGGGCACCTGAAGGACTGGGTGGGAAGAGGATCGGAAAGGGGGGTGTTTTTGATTATCT
The DNA here is from genome assembly GCF_040938575.1 of Ambystoma mexicanum. NCBI lineage: Eukaryota > Metazoa > Chordata > Amphibia > Caudata > Ambystomatidae > Ambystoma > Ambystoma mexicanum. The sequence continues at coordinate 241,275,607 of NC_090933.1, forward strand.
TGACTATTGATGTTTAAGTTTAGGATGTTGACTGACAAGTAACATGTTGTTGTGTTATATTGGGTGGTTGGAGTACTGGAATGTGGTGCGCGTGTGACGTGCTGGAGTGCACGAGTGATGTGCTGGGTGTTCGGAGAGTTCAGAGAGTGGCAGTTGGAGATCAGTAGTTTGCCGGACGGGTGCCGGTGCCCTCGCACAAGACCTAAGCTGTAGCCAGAATAAATACACATGAATGTAACGTATCTGGCTTACCTACGCCTGCTCAGTAATTATAACACTGGCGACAATGATTTTGGAGCGACTGCTGCGGAGGGGGCAGAAGAAGTGAGGACACCGCCCTCCACAGCATTACCCCGTCCCGTAGAGTTGAACGCCTAAGAAGTTGGCGTTCCCTGAGTGAGTGTGCCTGGCGTAGCGCTGAAGCTGGGTCCAGTTCCTGGCCCGGGGGCCAGCGCTGAAAGTGTCGGGATTGTGTCCACATCATGACTGGCGTGGCAGTATCTAGTCGTGCCCTGTAGAGATTTGGGCGGAGTTGGCGTTCTGAAAAAACGTCATGCCAGGGGTGCAAAGATTTGGGAGGAGCACAAGTGGCGCTCTGCTGTGCCCGTGAGTGAACACCAAAGTAGGACCTCAGTGGAGGCTTGAGATCCGTTGTGCAAGTGTGCTGAATAGAGGTCGGGGCAGGTACAGGTTTCTGGAGTTTGGAGGCCAGTGGCGGCGCCGAGTGGTGCCTGGTGCCAGTTGCCAGCAACATGAACTTGGAGTAAACGGAGGGTCTACCTGGCGTACAAACAGCTTTGAGTGACGACGCAGAGCAGCAGTTGGGACAGTCAGGACGAGGTTTGTGTGACGAGGGTGTTGTCCCTGCGGAGCCGGAGTCTACAATGATGATGTCGCTATCCCGCGCTGGTCCGCTGGAACGCAGTGTGGCTAGCGTAGACCTGGAACGCGGCGTACCACCTACGGATGTGTTTCCTGATCGCGTCAGTTAGAGAACATCGTTAGGTGTGCAGGTGCAGGAGGGCGCAAATAGAGTTCCTCAAGTATTCCTCAAGTTGACGTGGCTCTCTACACTCTCTTTAGGGTGTTGGGAGAGGGGAGCCATTATTGCTCTGAGTTCAGTGTTTCCTGGATTCAAGAACTTTTGGGACGATGCTATGCAACTATTTATGTTAGATGAGTTGTTGGTTGCATGCGTTTGTGTCCGCGATGTATGCGGTGTAAATGGTTTGTGTCCGCAGTTCTATGCCTGTTGTGTGGTTGTGCATACTAAAAAGTGGTGTGTGCATTGGAAGCTGGGTGGTTCCAATGTTGAGTAGTGAATCATTGCACGTGGTTTGTGCGCGTGGCCTAGTATGTGTAAGGACTTATGTGTTGAGTTGTGGTTAGGCCGTTTTCCTTGGGGCGTGGCGGGATTCCGGCCGGGTTCTGTTGCCTGACCGTTGGATTTGTGGAGGTAAAGTAATTTGTGTGTGGCGTCCTGTTATGGGTGAAATGTTAGTAACTCGTGGGCAGGGTTCATCTTACACTTTTGGCTATGGTGGTGCCATCTGAGTTAGAGGCTGTGACTCGAGTCATGTTAGAGGTAGAGGCAGTGACTTGGGGTCATGTTAGAGCTAAGGGCTGTGACTTGGTTCACATTGGAATTAGAGGCTGTGACTTGGGGTCACGTGAGAGTTAGAAGCTGTGATGTTGGAGGCTGATTTATAGTCATGTCGGAGTCCGTTGGTGGTGGTTGTGAGTTTTGTTTTGTCATGTTTCATCTAGTACGCGTTAATAGCTGGTGGAGACAGTGCTAGTTTTTTCTTTTGGGCTTTAAGTTGGCCCAGTTGTATTTTCTGCTGGAATGGGTGATTGTGCTTGTTGTTGCTCTGCGTTAGAGTTGGTTCGTGCTCAAGCATGGCAGGTTCGAGGCCACGAGGGGCAGCTCGGGGCGGAAGGAAGTTTGTGCACTGATGGTTTCGGTAGGTTAGTTTTAGTTGTCGGTTTGACTGGAAAGTTCGGTGTGGCAGGCCTAGTTCTGGGGGGCAGCTGTGGGATGTTCTAACCCACTAGTCTATGCCCTGCAACATCACTGTGTGCTGTGTTCATCAAAACAACAGAACGGCTGCCGAAAAGCCTTAAGTGTGCAGGAAAACCTGAAAAATAGGCCGCCAATCCATTTTTCCTATGTCAGTGGTAACACAGGAGACCACTGCCAAAACCTATCATTGGGCTGCCCACAGAGTAAAATGAGACTACTTGAAAAAGCAGTGCTGCATTGCAAGGGAAACCCAGAACTGCTTTAAAAATCAGTTTTTCCTTGGCTGTGGAAAGTGCAAAAATCATGGTTCCCAAACATCACCAAAGATCCAACATCCTTGTTGGGTGTTAAACATCACTTTAGTTAAAGAATCTACCTAAGCACAATGTCATGAGAAGTACATTTTATCAGAAGAAAATCCACATTAAAAGGTGCTTGCTTGGAAAAATATGTCAGAAATGGGCGAAGTATCCCGCTCGCCTGTGTCAGAAGCTGGCATTTACTTAACCTGTCATTTAAACTTGTACATTAAAATCAAAGTATGGAAAAGAAGAGACTTCCCATCAAAAGCAATATAGGTTGATAAAATTCAATCTCTATATTTTAAAAAGGCTGGAATTAAGAGATTTGTGGCTATATTTGTTAAAAATATAAATTGTATTCTAGAAAAAGACTATTTAAAACATTGTTTTAAAAGTGAGTTAAAGCCTGCCACACTGAGCTTCAAAGACATTCCACAGCTTCTCCCAAACAAAGGAATCTTCCCCCCTGCTATCTGCTAAGGAACTGGCAGGGAGTTGCTAATGGAGGTGGGAGGGGGACTTTGGCCTGTTGCTCTGACAAGAGACAAAAGACTCCCTTGACTAAAAGGAAATGCAAATTTGGGCGTCAACAGAAACCAGCTGCTGGCAGGAAGAGGATCAGGTTACTCTGGCCTAGCCAAAACTTTGGGGCGGGACTAGACTGAAATGTGTATCTGGAACTGAAGAAAATATACTTTTGAGAAAAAGACTTTAGAAAACTGTGTCAAACTGGTAAAAATCTGAAATATATAGGTTGTTATAATGAAAATGTTGCTCACAAGTAGAAACTACTCTGGAATTTGTGTGATGTTCAGAGACTGAACCACGAAAATGTTGATATTGTAGCAATTGTGATAATGTTAGGAATATGAAAATGTACAGGTGTATGCCCAGATATGATGCGCATATATGTGGAAAAATGTGTACAGATCTGACACTGGGTAAACAACCAAAAGCGCGAAAAACTGTCAATTGTGAACCAAAACTCTTAAGAAGATGGTACTTGGACAGATAGGTGCCTTATTTAATTTGGGATGTAAATATGTATTATTAGCAAGTTGGTGATATTGTAAATATGCTTTATATGAAAAATATATTTTCTGTGAAGAAACAAAGGGGAGTTTTTTCCCTGGGCCATAAACACAGCATTATCATGACACATCATAACACACTGTTTCCTTCTCAAATCAGGAGAGAGGGAATACTTTGACCAATCAGTTTCCTAGAGTGTGGGTTTATTATAATCAGCCTATCCACCCCTTTGAGAAATACACAAATATGGACTGTTGAGGACCTAGAGACACACACACATTCACCCATCAACTGATTTACTGGCGAAGCGCTCTGCAGGAAGAACCCAGACCCAGACTCCAGAATTCTGAAAGCAGAAGGCCCAAATCCAAAGCTGAACCCTTCTCAGCTGGCCTTTAAAATCTTGCAACCTGATTTTAACTCCAAACTTCCAAGGGGCACAACCAATTGAACAGCCGGACTGTGCTGTTTTTCTGCTTCTTGCCAAGAACACTTGATAGAACCCAGAGATCCAAACCAGTAGAGCAGAGCTGTAACCCAGAACCAACCCGTCGATCCAGTCCAAGAGGCCGTGCAGAGACCAGAGTGCCTTGCTGAGTGCAGAAACAAGCGGCTGAATCCTGTCCGGTGGCAAGCAGATTCCAGTCCAAAACCCTTTGTCCAGATCCTGATGGGCCTATTCCAAAACCATAGTTGTAAGTATTTAGCATAGAATAGTCCATAGCCAATCTCTTATCATTAAGTAATCCTATCTTAACTCATTGTATCATATCTAGAACTGCATGGTAGAAGCTCTTTTGTCTGTTCTGAATCTTTCCCTCATCCATATAATCCTGTGATAATTGTAGTGATAAATCATCTTTGCGCTAAAATAGTTGCTGAAGAAAGGCAAGTGTCGCAGCTGGCAAAGATCAGACAGAGGCACCTCTGGACTGGTGGCTGTACCGTTGGTAACTCGCATCTTCATAGCCCCTTAGTGTAAAGCCAATCCTTGTTTGTAATCTTCAAAAGCGCACCTTTCCTTTGAAATCTTGACTCTTTTTAGAAAAATCGACCTTTACGAAAACCTTCATAACTTCTGAACCGTACATGCTAGGAACAAAATCCAAGTGTCAAATTGAAGCTAACATCCTTAGCTTTGAAATCGCTTAACGTGGGCAGAAAAGTTTGCCGCGATTCTGCATTTGGCTCTATTTCACCACATGTAAAATAGCTATTTCTTTGCATTCAACCTCTGAATTCAGTTTCCTATCTGCCAGCCATTCCATCATCTTTGCTAGTGTCTACCTGAAGCCATCCAAAGCGGCTCCCACTAGTTCTGAATCCATTTTAGAGAATTAAATACATTTTTAGCATTTTTCTATTCATTGCAAGCCACATTCAAAAGCATCTGACCTGTTTAGAATCATTCCTGTTTCTCTCTAAGCTTGCTGGGGGAATTGGGATTGAACTGCATTTGTAGAGTGTTTATTCCTGAGACCTGTTTTCTCTCCTTCCATCTCTATACTGTATATTAGGGGGGATTGAGTAGAATCAGGGGGAAAGAGTGATTACATTGCAGTTGCTTGAATTCATATCAAGTTTTATTTCTGTGCTGCATTCTTACCTATCATTGCATTTCATTCAACCTACACAAAGTTTATTCTATGCTACATTATTCTTTTCATCCATACTCCTATTGATTAAAGAGATTGTTGATTATTGTAATATCACCCAACGCTGATCATTGTATAAATATTAATAGTGTGATATCTAGGTATTGTTCAAATTCATAAAAGTGTGATATATATATATTGTTCAAATCCATATAATAAATCTTTTAACTTTGCAAAACAATCTTCTTCTTGGTTCAGTGAGACCGGGGGGATTCAAAGAGAGGGGCGTGATATAAGAGTAAATCATTCAGAAATAAAAGAACTTTAGACATAAAAATATATAATTAAGGGTTCCAGCTGGGCATCTCTCGCCAGGCATTGACTTAGGTAGAGTGCTGGGTTGAAACCACTTACACAGCTCGGGATCAGTGGATGTTCTTTTTTTGGCCTCAAGGGTTTTTGGTCCCATTAAGGTGTTCCTTGTTAGGTGATGGTGTTGTTCCTTTTTGGGAGAAAGGTAGAGATAGCAGTACCTAGGATAGTTGGTGGTTGAATGTTGGTTGTGTCTGATTCATGTGTTTTGTAGGTGGGGTGCCGATTAAGGGTCGGCGTGGAAATTCATTTTGGTTCAGCATGAATGTATTTAATTGTGGTAGGGCATGCTTGTTCATTTGCGCAGTAGCCATGCATTAGGTGTCAGGTATGGAGTTTGGTTAGGGTCCCCTGTGGTGAGGTTAGTTGGTATTCCCCTGGTGTGTGTTGTGTTAGGTTGTTGGCCTTTTACGGGGGAAGAAGTGTTGTGTGGGTTTGATGGCCTTTTTTTTTTACGGGGGGGAGAAGTTTTGTTGTGTTATATTGGGTTGTTGCAGTCTGGGAATGTGGTGCGCTGTATTGCTCTCCCCAAAGTGCACGGAACAATCATAAATCACCAATGCAATTACAGAGCAAATACTTTGAACCTAGACAGACTCAGTAACTCACAGCCTCGCACTCTTAGAAGATAATCATCTCTTATACGGCTATTTATTCAAAGCTTAGAAGTACATAGAAATAACTCACAAAGATAATATGGACATAAATCACAGAAGAAGTAAAGAATTCAAAAGGAAATACATCACCATGAGCGTAACAGGATTCCTCATCTGGTCCAGAAGCGGCTGGAAGACCCCGGGAACAGCCAGGCCGAGAGCACCACAGCTCACAGGAGGGCCGGACATAAGCGTCCTTCTCCGGCTGAAGTCTCACCTGACCACCTCCGGGCTTCCGCATATATACACACTCCACAAAGGGGAGTTAATTCTCGAACCTTCTGGAAATTGCCCTTGCACAGATGAGGAACAGCCGTCGGTTGCCAGCTGGATCAATCGAGAGCTCCCCCCAAGAAGCGCAGTGCCTCCCTTCTCTAAAAACACGCTCCACGGAGAACAGTAGCAGACCATAACAAAGTTAGCATTCCCAGCAGAAATGTCCTTGACCGCATACCAGGTTTGGAAAGCATGTTTTTCTCAGCACCGTGAATCTAACACTCGGCAAAATGTGTGCAGCTTTTCACTGCGGCATGAAGTAAATATCCATCATGGCTCTGAGCGCTCCCAAAATGCATTGCGCACCAGCGCCATTTTAAATCAAGCATAACAATTCCACCCTTGGATATTTACCTTCCATAGCCCGGTGGCACAGGAACCGGTCTCTGAAACCTACGAAATGTTAAAACTAAATTGGGAATACACTGAATGCAACAACAACAAGCAATTATGATCGATAATATAATAAAAATACAAGCAAAAACGTAACACATTGTACCCCCAATATCAGGTATCCATGAAAATAACCAATCCCACCAATTTCTATTACGATCTTGAGACACTTGAGAAATTAGATCCCTCAATCCCCGAATATGACTTTCAATAGATCGTGAATGGTCACTTAAATTGAAACACCACATACCTTCAAATGTGTTACACCCTAAATTATGTTTTAGCAATAGATAATCAACAGCAGCTCTGTTCTGCAAAGTTGCTGTTCTAATAACTTGACTACCAAGGAGCAATTCTTCTAAAGCCTGCAAAGTATGATTAAGGCTTTTAACTACTAAACATGCTAATTTCATCAAAGATTTGTAACCTCCAGCAGCTAAACCTCAAACTCCCACTAATGAAAGGGTTAATGCTAGAACCTCAGCTTCTGATAACAAATGTACATGTGAATCACAGTCAGGAGATAGACCTACAGATTCGAAAGTTGACCTTTTACCTCAAGTTATCTCTGGGTGTAAAGGAAACATCATTAGTCCTAATCGAGTTAAAGCACATGGACTTCCAGAAATATTAGATGGAATATAAGTATATGTAATGTTACCACATGAAAAGAGCCACCCTGTTGGAAGTTTCACATGATTCAAATGACTAGCAGTTATCACTGTATGATTGCAGGACATAGTGTTATTTACACTGGTGCATTTGCGTGGCACTCGCAAACACAGTCGCCTCTCGAACATCGTATGATTGCGCTGATTGGTCAACTCTGTTTGCCGGCATTTGCCAATTTCTTGTGCATTGCATGTCATAACATAACATACATCACCTTGGGTTATATTATAAGTAATAACACGTGTCAAATTTCTCCATTTACGGTCAGTCTCTTGGCAGAACTGACAGTATTCATAAACTGAAAAAGATTGTCTAATGTCTGAGTCTTGAACTAAAGAATCATTGTGTGTGATGCCGAAGATATGCTTTAAAACCGGAACAGGCGTCGGCACCGCTACTAAACACGTAGTCAATAAAGCTTCAGCATTGGGCACATCAGTAAGACAAAAGTGTGATATGTTCAGTACTTGCTGTGCCAGATATATCCACATATTCTCCTCTTGCGTGATCATAGGAGAATGTTTTCGCTTTCCTGCAAACGCATCTTGCGGAATTGGCATCAAAGTTGTTTTCACTTGCTCCTGATGTGTTTGTTGCATTTCACGAATCCATGTCTTCTGTCTGGTTGGCTTTTCGGCACTGGCATAAGGCTGCTTGGGGACAACATTATTCATCACTATCAGTATCCCCTTGATCACTGGCACAGATGTGACATTTTTCGTTGGTAGTTGCAGACTGTTTAACTCTCCCAACTGGAGTCCATTTAGTGCCACAGTTACCCCAACCAGACACAGGATCTACAAGGCAAACACAGAAAAGAGATATCAGTGTTGCACATCACTCTCTCAGGTAACATTTGTCTGCGGGTACATATTGCCATTTCTTCCTACCAGGCTCCATAACTAAAACTACTTGATCTTTGCCTGATGCAATGACATCTGCGGGCACTGGTGGGCCATTAGGCTTTTCCACCCACACCTTTGTACCCGGTACCATACTGTCTGAAGAGCCAAAACCGCGGTCCCCACGGGTAGTTAACACTGTAGGAGGCTCCCCCTTCCTAATCATGGACAACTTAATTGGAATGACTATCAATTGGGCCACTCGATCACCCTTGTGGATTGATAGCAATTGATCCCCACTATTCATTAGGATGACTTTAATCTCACCCTGGTAATCAGCATCAATTACCCCCCCAACACTTGAACTCCTTTCAATGCTAGGCCAGATCTAGGGGCAATCCATCCCATATGCTCTGGGGGAATCTGTACTACAATCCCTGTTTCAATTACAACTATTCCTCTTGGATCTAATCTGATTTCTTCATGGGAATGCAAGTCTACCCCTGCTGACTCTGGAGTTGCTCGATAGGGAGCTAAAGAACCTGGAGTAATTTCCCAGTACAATAGTGTTTCTCTAACTGAATTGGGTTGAACCTGTAAAGTAGAAGTCATTAATCGCATCAAAGGAGTTTCATGTTCATACACAGGCCTATTGTTTAATACTTGCACCGCATCAAACACACGATCACGCCAGACTGCCAAACTGCCGTCTCCAGATTTGCGCAACTGTTCTTTCAATAACCCATTCATTCGTTCAATTAACCCTGAAGCAGCTGAATGATAGGGAACGTGGTACAGCCACTCAATGCTCTTTTCCTGACAAAACTCCTGGATTAATTTGCCTTTGAAATGTGACCCATTGTCACTTTGAATCTGCTAAGGCACTCCATAATATAATATGATCTGATCTAACAACCTGATGGTGTTCAGTTGGGTTGCACATTTACACGGCAAAACCATCAAATATCCTTAGTATGTATCCACAATAGTGCATGCATACTGACAACCTCTACTGATTGGCATGGGACCGATCAAATCAATCTGCCAAATTTGACCTGGTAATTTTATTCTTCTCAATGTGCCTCGAACAAGTTGAGGGATAGGTCTATGCAATTGGTGTTGGCACACGGGACACTGCAAAATGATCGTTTTCACTACTTCTAAAGGAAGACTGATTCCTCGAGCTTGTGCCCACCTGATAGTAGCCTTTTCTTCAAGGTGCCCACATTTCTGATGGGCCCATTTGGCCAAACCCTCCAAATCGTCTTCCTGAGCCTCTGCATCCACAGATGAAATCTTGGTGTGTTTGTCTGCAACAGAATTAAACCAACGTTCTAATGAGTCTGTGGCACAATATGCATCCACATGATATACAGTGACTTCACTTTGTAATAACATTTCCGCAATATCTTGCCACAATTCTTTTCCCCACAACTCTTTTGAATGAATCTTCCACCCATTCTTTTGCCAAGTTGGCAACCACACTGTCAATCCATTTGTCACTGACCATGAATCTGTGTACACATAACATTGACCAAGGGTCTCTTGTTTCAATGCTTGGTAAACTGCGTAACGTTCTGCAAACTGACTGCTCTTCCCTTTCCCTGTCGTTGTCAACATCTTTTTTGTTTTGGGATTGTACGACACTGCTTTCCAGTAACGCTCAGTTCCCACATATCGAGCTGAACCATCCGTGAACCAAGCATGCTCTGTTTGTTCCACGGTCAAATCGCTGTAAGGTACTCCCCATTTCACAGGAGACTCACGTTGTTCAGGCACTTCCGGTGGTATGTAATCTGAGGGCGGTATGTTGGCTACTTGCTCATGTAATTTTGCCACTCCACCCTGTCCTCGTTTGGCTCTGTCTTGAATATACCATTTCCACTTAATTATGCTGGCTTCTTGAGCATGTCCTATTCTATGCCTTTTAGGAGATCTCAGTACCCATTGCATGATTGGTTTTTCTGGTCTCATGAATACATCATGGCCCACCGTCATCTGCTCGGTATCAACAAGAGCCCAATAGCACGCCAGCAATTGCTTCTCAAACGGAGTGTATGAGTTACCAGCGTCGGGCAACTTATGACTCCAAAACCCTAATGGCACACGTTTCCTGTGTTGTTTCTGCCACACACTCCATTTAGCATAATTTTCTTGTACAGACACATTTAATTCCACGCCTTCCTTCAAGGGCCATAAATCAAGCACCTGCTGCACGGTGTCTTTCGCCATCTCAAAGGCTTTCTGCTGCTCCTCCCCCCACTGAAACTCATATTTCTTTCGTGTCACCTTGTAGAGGCGGGCCAATATCTGCCCTAAATGAGGAATGTGCTGTCTCCAAAACCCAAACAGTCCTATAAACTGCTGAGCTTGCTTTTTGTTCATTGGAGTGGTGAATTCAAGTATTTTCTGTCGGGCTTTTGGCACCATTTCTCGATGCCCATGATGCCACTGAATTCCTAGGAATATCACTGTTTCAGCTGGACCTTGAATTTTACTTGGATTAATCTCCCACCCTTCCTTCTTCAATCCTTCTATAATGACATCTAACTGACTTTGCACCCTGTGCTCATCCTTGCCCTGAATCAAAATATCATCAATGTAATGCGAGATTTGTATGTCAGGTTTACACGGTATCTTGTCTAAGTGTTCTGCCACCAGCCGGTGACAGATAGTCGGGCTGTGTATGTACCCCATAGATAGCCTCATGAAAGTGTACTGACGTCCACTCCACGAAAATGCAAATTGTTCTTGACACTCGTCAGCAATTGGCACGGAGAAAAATGCATTAGCTAAATCGATCACTGCATACCAAGTCCCCTCAAACTTTTGGATATTTTCAATCAAGGTAATCGCATCTGGGACTGCGGGCACTAAGGGAGGAGTTTGTTTATTCAACTCCCTGTAATCCACCGTCATCCTCCACGACCCATCTCCCTTTTTAATAGGCCAGAGAGGATTGTTCCATGAGGTGGTAATAGGGTGTAATACACCCGCCTCCACGTACTCTTTGATGGTGTCTGAAATTTCCTTGTGCCCCCCAGGAATGCGGTATTGTTTCATTGTTAACCGCTTGGTTGCCACTGGCACTTGCACTGGGGGCATCTTCAATTTGCCTACGGTAATGGGATTACAGATTAATGCACTCACCACAAACTGGTACGTTTTACTGCCAAGTCCCAAGGTTAACCCTTCCAAAATGTCAAAGCCAATTATATATTCAGGTATCGGGACAATCAATACTTGGTATTTCTACCTCTTAAAATTGCCTATTTTCATCTCCACTTTCGTTTGTACTGCGGAGGTCTCCTTTCCCCCTAAACCTGTAATAGTAAACTGTTTGCCTTTAAATCGTGTTGGATTACCATGAATCAAAGAGGCCTCCACTCCAGTGTCTATTAATGCTCGCACCCCTTGTGTATTTCCTGGCCCCCAAAAAATCTTAACATCAACATGAGTCCGCCTATCCACTTTTATGCGGGCAGACGCTGCCGGAGCTTAGCCAAAGCCCTAGTGAAACTTTGAATGAGTGTGACTCGACTCCGCCTCTAGCATCGCACTCACCACCTTTCTCAAATCAGCGTATGTTGGCTGGTACGGGGAAGGTGTCCCTATAGACCCTTCATCTGGTTCCTCTGCAGGGGGAGCAGAAGGTGAGGTGTCCCCCTGTGGCGTGGTAACTACTTGTTTCTTAACCTGTTTATAGCGCTCTTTGGATGCAAGTCCTCGTTTTTTGAATAATTCATACATTACTCTGGTTTCAATGCCATCAATTTCTTCGTGTGGCACGCCATCTTTTCACAAAGCCAAAAACATGTCTTTTCGGGACACTCGAGAGTCTCTACTATCTTGCTGCCTGCCTTCGGTTCTTCTCTCACTACGCCCCTCTCTCTCCCGTGGCTTGTTATCGCTCTTATCCCACTCCCCCAAATCTGCAAGTTGCCGAATGGCATCTGCTACCTCATCAGTAGCCTTTCCCATCATACCTACGAGCAAAGTCATAATGACACTTTTGTATGCGGGTGGCGCAGTTCTAATCACCCTGTTTCGAGTTGAAACTGAGAGCGGCACGGCTCCCATGTGATCAGGGGCATCTATGTGAATAGCCTCTTTCATTGCATGCTCCCTGACTTTTTGAATTGCTTCTCTCAACGTATACCACTTCGTTTCTTCACTAGGCCAATCTGTGGTAATAGGGTATTTACGGTTACATGCTTGGGCTACCAGGTGCAACAAAGACAACTGCGTATCTTGACCATTTGCATCAGGGTGCGGTCCTGCTCTTAATACCTAAGTACATTGGTGTCAATTGACAGGTGTAAAAAACGCGGTGAATCTGCAGAATCTACCAACAACCCTGCAGCACCCCATCTAGTAATCTCACCATCCATGTCAGTAAAGCTTCCCCTGATTTTTGCCTCAAACGGGTAATAATTTCCCCAACCTCCTGTTGTGTGCAATCCTCCAGCGTGGTTAAATCCACCATTCCACCAGCAGGATTCTGCAGGTGGGGTCCGGCTCGCCGTCTTCTAACGGGCTTAGCCGCCACTGTTTTCTGTTTCGCCTCTGGTTTGGGGTCAGACTCATCTGCGGAACTACTTTCTAGACTAGTCAAATCAAAAATATCACCATCCCACTTATCCGGATCCCAGTCTACGCCAGCGGTAGCGATTACAGTTGCCACCTTTCTTTTGTTGACCCCTCCCCGTCTTTTCCTATACTTATATCGGGCTACTCTAACTGCTGCCCTCTCGGCCACCGCCTGATATGTGTCGGCCTTATCTTTTTATTTATTTTTTTTTTTATTTTTTTTAAACAACAAACAACTTCTCACCCACATTAGGGTGGAATTAGCCTAGCCTTGTCCCCCCGACCTCTCTCCCCACTTCCACCCTCGCCCCCGACCCCTATATTGTGTATACTCCACCAAGTCTATGAGTATGTAACCGAATCAGCGGTTGGTATGAGAAGAGAAACTTCACCCGCTGTCAATGACGAGAAGGTACTACCTTTACTGAGTAATGGCCGGTGAGGCAAGAGCACTCACAGACTCATTCATCAAAAAAGTTACTAGTGGTCCCCAGATGTCAGGTGGGCGTGCATGTTGTGGCAGCAGCTTAATGAAATCGGTTTCAACATCTTGGCAGTAAAGAATGTCTCTGCGCCATGCGGTGACAGTTGGGGGAGGACCGCGGCTCCAGGCCAAGGCGACTCTTCTGCGAGCCAGTGTCAGCAGAATACCTGCTAGCTTTCTCGTAGGGGTCTTCAACAGTCTGGTCATGCCCAACAGAGCTGCAGTGTTGGCTGGGAGAATCGGCTCACCGATTATCTTACTCGTGATTTCCAGCACCTGGGGCCAAAATGAGGCCAGCTTAGGGCAGTCCCATGCCAGATGTAAGAAGTTTGCTGAGGTCAACCCACACCTCTCACATCCGAAAGACGATTCTGGATGCTGCATTTTTGCTTTGGCTGGTGTAAAGTATGTTTGATGCAGGTAGTTGAAGTGGATTAACTTGAGGCGGGTATTGAGGGCAATCTTCTGGGTCTGTCTAAGGATAAAGGACCAATCGGTGTCGGAGAAGGTTATATTTAGGGCCCTTTCCCATCTAATCTTGGCTCGGGACACTGTGGGAGATGTGTCTGAAATTATGGTTCTGTAGATCTGAGAGAGTGGTCTCCCTTCACCCTGAGACTGAATTACTGAGTGTAAGAGCTGCCATGTTTGGGGTTGCTGTGGAAAGGTAGGAAGGATTGCTCGCAGAGTGTGGCGTACCCTGAAATAAATAAAGATGTCTAACGAGGTAGTGCCGCCTTTTCCCCTTGCTTGATCGGGAGTCAGGAAACCGTCATCTGTGAATAGGTCCCCAAGGTTCTTGATTTGAAGTTTCTCTAGCCATTGGAGATATACTTTTTCGGACGTCAACGGGATCCCCGGTATGAATTTTGCTGGGAGGAGTGGAGAATATCGAGTGTCGATGTTGTATTTCTGCGCCAAGAGCTTCCATATCTTGTACGTTGTTAAGATTATATTCATAGTGTCGTTGGGGACCGGGATTTTCCCGAAGATGACTGCTTTCAGTAGGTTCGGTGAGGCCAGGGCCCTCTCTATTTGCACGTGTGGTCTGACAGGGTTTGTGGTGTACCAGTGGCTAAGAAATTGCGCCTGGGCCGCCCAGTAGTATCTCTCCAGATCGGGGAGCGCCAAGCCACCTTTTATTACTGGGAGGGTTAGCGTGGAATGAGCCACTCTGGCGGGTTTAACGACTCACAGTAGTTCCAGGACCAGACTCTTTAGTTTCTTCAGGAAGGGTTGTGGAAGTAGGATGGGAATGTTGGTGAAGAGATATAGAAGTTTCGGTAGAATCACCATCTTGACAAGAGAGGCTCTTCCCCATAGTGTTAGGGGTAGGGTTTTCCATCGGGCCACTTTTTCTGTTAAGGACTTGAAGACCACTTCATAGTTGTCCTGGAATACTTCTTGGTGATTTAGTGACATTTGGATGCCTAGGTATCTCACCTTGGATGACTTCCAGGTGAGATGGAAGTCATCATGGAATGGCCGAGTCGCCGGGGTGAGCGGGAAGATAATTGTTTTTGTTTGATTAATTTTGAGGCCAGATGCAGCTCCGAATCTGATCACTTCGCTCATGATAGGGTTTAAATTGTCGACTGGGTCCCTTATATAGAGAACCACGTCATCAGCGTACAATGAGATGATGAGTTTGTGCGGGCCTATGACCAGACCTCTGTGTTGCCTATGCTCGCGTAGATTGGAGGCAAGGGGTTCCATTACTAGGGCAAATAGTAGAGCTGACAGTGGGCAGCCTTGCCTGGTATCACGTTGTAAGTTGATGATGGATGATCTAGCTGTGCCGACTATTATGTTGGCTGTAGGTTTAGAGTATAGCAGGGAGACTAGTCTAATGAAGCGAGCCCCCAGGCCCATCCTGGTGAGTACTGAGAATAGGAATGGCCACTCCACCGAGTCGAATGCTTTTTCAGCATCAAGAAGAAGAGCAATGGCTTGTTGGGATGGGTTCAGTGCTCCCATCACTCCAAATAGTCTCCTAATGCCGAATGTGGTATTGCGGCCCGGTATGAACCCCGCCTGGTCAGCAAGGACTAGAGCAGGCATTAGTGGCATCAGTCTATTCGTTAGGATTTTTGCTAGAATCTTGTTGTCTAGATTTAGGAGGGAAATGGGGCGGTAGGAAGCACATTTATCCGGTGGCTTGTCTGCTTTGTGCAGGAGAATCACATTAGCTTCACGCATGGTCTGTGGTAGGGTACCTTCCTCCAGGGCTTCCTTGTATACATCGGCCAAAAGGGGAGCAAGGGTAAGCGCAAAGGCTTTATAGAATTCCCCGGTTAGGCCATCGGGGCCGGGGGCTTTGGTATTCGGGAGTGATTTAATTGCCTCAACTATTTCTTCTGGGGAGATCAGTTCGTTGAGGGGTTCCCTTAGCTGTGCTTCTACCCAGTATAATTCAGTCTCCCTCAGGTATCTCAGTGGAGCATCAGAATTGTCGGAGTGTTGGGAACTACAAAGCTCTTGGTAGAAGAGTCTAAATTCCTCCGCCATGTCGACATCTGTTTTCAATGTTTCTTCCTTCTGGCTGCGAATTTCTGTAATAGGCGTCGGTGTGCGGTCAGCTCTCAGCAACCTCGCCAGGAGTGCTCCAGGTTTTTGCCCCTCGCCGTATTGTCTGACTACAGTGCCACGGTGGAGAAATTTTAGTTCGCGCTCGGCGAGTGTATTAAACTTCAGTAGTTCTTCTTTCAGGGTAGCTTTCGTTTTCGGCTCGTCCGAGTCTCTAATTTTGTGTTCGAGATCTTTGAGGCGGTCCTCACAGGTTTTAAGTTTGCGTCTAATAAGTTTGATGATGCCGTTCTCCTTGGCTTGGCACACTCCTCTTACGAAGCATTTCAGAGACTCCCATAGCACTCCGGCCGAGGAGACCGACCCCACGTTGGCTTCTAGAAAAATATCGATTTCCTCCTTTAGCTCTGCTGCGAAAACCATGTCCAGCATGGAACCCGTCTTGAAGCACCAATTCTGTAGTCTGGGAACAGACTGGGAGGGGAGGAGACAGAGGACCATTGGAGAGTGGTCTGATAGAGTCCGTGGTAAGATGTGAAAGGGACTGGGCTGCAGGGGGCCAGTTCTGGATGTGAACAAGTAGTCGATGCGAGAGCTGGTATTATGGACCGCTGAGTGAAAAGTGTAGTCTCTCAGATCACCGTTAACCGCTCTCCAGGCGTCCCTTAAGTCAAAGGCACGGCAGATTTCTGTTATTTGCATGCTGGCTTTAGAGGTCTGTTGTGACGTGGTGTGTGATCTGTCTCTGGCCGGGTCCATGACAGTGTTCATGTCGCCACCCCAAACCACCGTGGATTGTTCAAGTGAGGAGAGCTGCGACAGAACCCAGCCAAAGTTATCTGGACCGTCCACATTGGGGGCGTAGGAATTAATGAAGGTTATTGCCTTGCCTGCTATTATGCCCTTGACCAGTACGGATCTTCCTATAGAGTCTTTTGCAACATGTGTGAGACGAAAGTTGGTTCTTCTGTGCACTAGAATAGCCACGCCTCTAGAGTAGGAGGAGTATGATGAATAATATCTATGGCATCCCCATGATTTGGCCCATGTGCGTTCTTTCTCGGGTGTTAGATGGGTTTCCTGTATCATTGCCACATCAATTTCATGTCTTCTTAGGTATTGCAGGATTTTGCGGGTTTTGGATGGTTACCTCCCCTTATATTCCAGGTTGCAACCTTGAATGTTGAAAGGAGAAAAATGTTTGGAATTGCGTTGGAGGTTCACTGGTCTTGCAGTTGTTATACATTTGTTTGTGGAATGATGGGCTTGGAGCATATCGTGGTACGTTACATGGAGCATGACAGCTGGAAGCAGAGAGCGGGGAGCGAATCTGGTGGGGGGCATTCCGGGAAGGTGCTGGCTTTTCCTTGTGAGAAATTTGCACTTAACAAGTTCTGGCAATGCCAGAAGGGTGGTTATTATCCCAACCCTGAACAAAAAGCAATAAACAACCCAACAGTCCTTAGAACTATTCCCATTACGCGGACAACCCCCAACATGTCCAACGGGATCCCCCCAAACTTGGGTGAGGGAACGGATGCTGTGCTCGGGGCGCTTGGGGCCTCTCCAAGAACTCTGCCCAATTGTTTAATGGAGAATGAGCGTGTTCCGGCTGTTTGGGTATGTTTCGGAGCCTGGCCTGGGTTTTAAGGAGGATTCCTGGGGACCCTCTCTCTCTGTGCGCGGGGTCGTCGAGGATTGTGAGCTGGGCAGCCGTTACGATCCAGAAATAGATGGACTTCCTCAGGAGAATCAAAGAAGTGAGTCTTTTCGTTGTGTTGTACCCTGAGACGTGCAGGGAATATCATGGAATATGCAAGCTTCCCCTCACAAAGTCTTTGTTTGGCGCTGGTGAAAGCTCTTCTCTGGGTCTGTACTGTCGATGAAAAATCGGGATAAATATGGATTTTGTCTCCGTCATGGTGTAAATCTCCCTTCTCCCTTGCCAGCCGTAGGATGGTGTCGCGATCTCTGTAATTGAGCAGCCTCGCTATGATGACCCTGGGAGGGGCGCCCGGGGCTGGTCTGGAGGTCGGGGTCCTGTGGGCCCTCTCTATCATGAACATTTGCGAGAAGGAGTCTTTGCCGAAGAGGGAGAGGCACACGGCTCCACAAAGTCCTCCATCTTCCTTGGGGTGTCGTATTCCTTGACCCCAATGATTCGGATATTGTTCCGCCTAGAGCGACCCTCCAGGTCCTCGCACTTGGCCATTGTTGCAGACATTTGGCTTTCAAGTCGCGCGACTTTGTTGGAAAGGGATGTAGCACCGTCATCGAGGTTCGAGACTCTTTGCTCGACGTCAGTTAGCCGTTCCGAATGTGTGTCTAGGCGATGTTGCATCAGGTCGACTTTGGAGGATAGACCATCCATCTTGTTATTTAGACTCCCTATGCCTGCTTTTAGGTCTAGAAGGAGTTCTTTTATTTCCACCGGATAGGTTTCGGCTACTGGTTGATTAGAACTGCACGGTGACGGGTCATCTCCTTGTTGTGGGTTTGGGGTTTTGGGTGCAGTGTTGCTGTCAAATGTCAGCTTCTTTTGTAGTTTGTCTACTTTGCCCATCTTGGCAGATGTATGTAAGCAGTTTAAATGAAGAGGGTCAGCGGTGGCTAGGTGGCTCGCAGTTATCGCCGTGACTGAAGGGGCATTGGCGTTGGGTCGATGGAGGGTGAAGGACTGCGCAGTTGTATGGAGGACAGTTAAGGGGATAAAGTTAGGATCACACCTTGATCCTCCTGAAGCTTCAATTGTGTTCCAGAGAGAGAGTGGCTGTATTATCTTGCGCTTGCGATGAGAGGGTCGAAGACCTGGAGTTGGTTGGTATATGATCCGTCCCCACGCAGGGGTCGCACAGGAGGCTGCCCGACAGCACGGCCCGCTCAGGAGGAGGCGCGACTGCCAGTAGGGTATCAGGAGTTTTGGGGCGAAGTAGCTCCAAGGGTCGAAGCCGGGGCCATGGCGTCTTATGGACTTCTTAGTAGACTGGAGGAAGTTCAGCCCCCCGAGCCGCCGCTACCAACGGCCAACCGCGCCCACGGCCACATTTTGGGGGCGCAGCAATCTACTCTCCGGGGCCCCCGGTGATTCCCGGCATGTACCTCAGGTCTTCATCCGTCGAACGGGTGCTCTGGCGTTCCACAGCCCGCGCCGCCGCCTCCCGGTCCGGTGCGGCTCTGCAAGATGGTTCCGGGGAAGCGGGAAGGCGCCACTATCGCCGGACGCAGGTGCTGCAATCAGGAGGGGGGGGGCACCCAGGATCATGTTGGGGCCTCCGCCGGCCCGGAGCCGCCCGTGGGCGAGGATTCGCCAGATGGTTAAGCGTTGACACCCCTCTCCTCGGAGTCCGCTGGTGAGGTGGTCCTGGGAAGGATGGGAGGCAGCCGGCTGCCCGTCGGGCTCCAGGTGGCTCCACTAGCGCCGCGATCAGGAGGGGGGGCCATACAGGATGACGTTGGGACCCACGCCGGCCTGGAACCGGGGGGGGGCTGCACCCCCCGAGGGCCGCCGGCGCCCGTGGATGATGGATCTCTGGAGGATGAGACGTCCGCACAGCGGCCCTCACGAAGCCGCGCCCCGACCCTCAGCGTCCGCTTGGCGCGTGGGGAGGCTCCGGCCTCCGCACCGTTGTAGTGGTGTGGGGTCTTGAACTGGCCGATCCTCCCCCAGATTTCGCCAGGGAGGGCGCGGTGCATACAGAAGCAGGGAGAAGCCTTCTAGTTTCCAAAGCGCAGCCAGGAACCGCAGGATTCAGCAGGATTTATTACGGGCAGAGCGGGAGCTCAGGTAAGAGCGGCCATCTTGGTTGACCCTCTAGCGCCCCCTCTGTGTCGGCCTTATCTTTAAACAGTTACATTTGAATCTGCTGCATTAAGGCAGTCTGCCGTTCTGCAGCCAGCTCTCTCTCTAATCGCAAAACCTCATTTTTCATTTCCACCTTCATTTGATGTATTTTCCTATAAGCATGCAAAAGAACCCAACCTCGCCTACCTAATGCCGCACATTCTTTACCACGTTCGACTGGAACTTGTTGCAAGCATGCCATTACATCAGCCGGATCGGCATCTCCCAATCCTTGATCCCATGTTTCACTTAGACATGCACCACATGCCCACGCCTGAGCCAACTTATCATATGGACCCTTAGTCCAGCCTGGAATAACAACATCAGAACAGTCACCGCCAGCGGTTACGTTCTTCTTCCTGAACAAGCTACTCATTATCGCAAACAAAACAAAACCTCGTTGAATCTATATATTTTCCTCTCCACGCTACAATCACTCCCACAGACACTCACACACTGACAAAAAGGAAAAAAAACTTCACTATTCAAAAACTTCACTTACAAGACAACCAAATCCTATCTACGTTTCAACAGATTCTTGAATACTCGGCACAGCTCATCACAAGTATCCTGTTTGTGATGCCAAAAATGTATTGCTCTCCCCAAAGTGCACGGAACAATCATAAATCACCAATGCAATTACAGAGCAAATACTTTGAACATAGACAGACGCAATAACTCACAGCCACGCACTCTTAAAAGATAATCAGCTCTTATATGGCTATTTATTCAAAGCTTAGAAGTACATAGAAATAACTCACAAAAATAATATGGACATAAATCACAGAAGAAGTAAAGAATTCAAAAGGAAATACATCACCGTGAGCGTAACAGGATTCCTCATCTGGTCCAGAAGCGGCTGGAAGACCCCGGGAACAGCCAGGCCGAGAGCACCACAGCTCACAGGAGGGCCGGACATAAGCGTCCTTCTCCGGCTGAAGTCTCACCTGACCACCTCCGGGCTTCCGCATATATACACACTCCACAAAGGGGAGTTAATTCTCAAACCTTCTGGACATTACACTTGCGCAGTTGAGGAACAGCCACCGGTTGCCAGCTGGGTCAATCGAGAGCTCCCCCCAAGAAGCGCAGTGCCTCCCTTCTCTAAAAACACGCTCCACAGAGAACAGTAGCAAACCATAACAAAGTTAGCTTTCCCAGCAGAAATGTCCTTGACCGCAGACCAGGTTTGGAAAGCATGTTTTTCTCAGCACCGTGAATCTAACACTCAGCAAAATGTGTGCAGCTTTTCACTGCGGCATGAAGTAAATATCCATCATGGCTCTGAGCGCTCCCAAAATGCATTGCGCACCAGCGCCATTTTAGATCAAGCATAACATGCGCGTGTGATGTGCTGGTGTGCGCGTGTGACGTGCTAGGTGTTTGGAGAGTGGCAGTTGGAGATCAGTAGTTTGTCGGACGGGGCGCCGGTACCCTAGCACAAGACCTAAGCTGTAACCAGAATAAATACACATGAATGTAACGTATCTGGCTTACCAACGCCTCCTCATTAATTAAAACATAACACATACTGTGATCTACAGCAATTCAATTTATTTACAAATGTAAACTAAGCTGTGAAATAAAGATCTGGTTAAAAAAAAAGATCAGTGACAAGAGTTAACTTTTTTTGTCCCTCAGGTTTTTTAACACACATCCAGTTGCCCTGATGAGACGCAGCCAGGCCATTTAAACACCTTGATTAATCAACTAAGACCAGAAAATAAGATTAAACTGATCCAAAGCACCGGCCCTAATACGTCGAAACACATAACGGCAATCTAAAGATGTGTATATTTGTGGCAATTCAAGATATATATATCTTTGTTTAAGATATGTTGTGTTTTTAATTCATCGTATTACAGATGATTTGCAAGTGTTTTAGACTTAAGCTGTTGCTCACATTTCTTAGTCTAAACTAGTGATGAATGAATTCATGAGTGACAAAATAATAGATTAGGTATCCACCATTTTGTGTTCAGTTTACATTTAATTAATTTTGTCTTCTGTAACCATTGTTGTTACCAGAAACATATGACAAATGTATTTATTTTGTAAACAAGAATATATAAAACAAGAAAGTGCAACACATAGTTCACTGTTTTTGGCATTATTTTGATCAGTAAACCCATCTGCTAGTTTGAATTATGCGAAAAGTGCTCCAAGAAAAAGCAACTAATGTTCGTCTCTGTTGGTCACTGCATGTAGTTTTGGTGCCTAGTTAAACAAGAGCATGCGTTATTGAATTCACTATTTTGGGTCGCAATGCCTGGATGCTTTTAACGAGGACGTTCATTTACAGGTATTGATGTCAACAATCAATTAACAGATTCACGTGACTTTAATTTGTTTCAGTGATAAGCCTTTTTCTTCCAGTCTATTTCCAGTACTATGGGTGAGGCCAAGAATGATAGGACGTGATTTTTTTCTACGTTCTTTAAGAGAGGAGATATGTCATTCAATTAGGTAAGAGACACTTTAGTGTTACTCGTGTTGTCATTGATATAAGCGTGGAGCTGACCGACTGGATACTTTGCTTAATTTTCTACCAGGGTTAAAACCTTCAGGAGTCTGTGGAGAGCTCTTTTGTCATTTATTTGGATGGTTATGTTTGTTCTAAGAGAAGTGTAGCCCGATTGACAAACTGTGTGCTTCACCAAACCTGCCGTACTGGATGGGCAAAATGATTTTAAAAAATTACATTGAAATAGTAATGGACTGTTTATTACTGAGTAAGTGCCTGGATGGGATTGAGAAAACATAGACAACCCTTAATGTCAGTAACCCGCTTACGCAGAAATATGTGCAAAACAAGATATTTAGTGTTTGTGAACATGCAACATGCATTTGTCCATGATCTACAGTAGTGGAAGGGGGACAGGAGTAAGACATGTTTGCGTGGGTGTGAGTTCTGCCTGTTGCCCATTGTGCAGGCCAGAGACACATAGAGGTGGTGACGAGGGACCCTATGTGGTACAACCAGGATTATTATCTCTGATCTATTTCTTGGAATTCTCGTCTGGGCAGAGAAGTCTGTTTTCTTTGCATTTGTGACCTATCATATTGTGATAGAAATGGTGTAGCACTGGTCACTGAGTGAGGAAAATGGTACCTCGATTGTGTGTCCTAAGCATACATTGGGACCTATGTTAAAATGGCGAATTGTTTGCTGCAAGGTAGAAAACCTTGCATATAAAACAACACATTTCTGGTATTTTTAATGCAAGTTGAAACCCGCCGCAGCCCCTACTGTCAAACTGGATATTAAATTATGCCTCCTATTGTATGTATATTGGCCTACGCCAAGTTGCTTGAAACTTTACGCGAATAACTCGTCGGTGCAGAGTCTCTGTTGGACTGCTGTTGGAACCTTACAGTCCTCTTTCTATTTCTATCAACTGAGAGGGGTGTGCTTATAACCCCCTGTACTCCGCGGAGCGGCGCGGAGTCGGTGCAGAGTCTCGTGAGTCTGCTTTGCCTGCTGGACTGTTGGACTGCTGTTGGAACCTTACAGTCCTCTTTCTATTTCTATCAACTGAGAGGGGTGTGCTTATAACCCCCTGTACTCCGCGGAGCGGCGCGGAGTCGGTGCAGAGTCTCGTGAGTCTCTGGAGGCTCCCGAGGCTCAAGGGGTTCAAGGGGCACAACCCTCATGGATCGAGGGAAAATATCCAAAGTGCCGACAAAAATCGTACATCACCCCCTTACTCGTATGCAGCTGAAGCGTGCTGAAGAGGGATCGGAAGGAACTTTACCTGCATCTTGGAACCGCTTTGCCGTGTCTACTACAACAGCGGGGAGCAATCAAGTAAGGAAATCCAAATCCCATTCCTCTCCAGTCGCACGCACAATATCATTGCCGCGCGTGTCAATGGAGGACACGAGCGTTTGTGCTGGCGACATGCAAACCACGCACGCTGTTGTCTCTTGTGTGGATCGATCGTGCAGTGAGCCAGACTGCAGCCTTTCCGCCGATAGCCTATTGAGCTTGAGGAAAACGGGAAATGTTTCTGTTAGTTCTGCTTGCAGAGTGAATGAAGGGGGGCCCTGTGACGGTGAAGTTTGGAGAGAGGATGATAGTGTCCCATTAAGCGACACGAATGTGAGTGCAGGTTATCTTCCTGGGCGTGGTGTACAAGCGCTGGGAGAGTCCTCATGTGTGGAGGACGTTCCCAGCTCTGATGGAGTCCAACTCCCATGCGTACGGTCAGTTGATTTGGCTGGGCCTGTACGCTTACCGGGAGATGTAGAACTGGCTGTCGTTATGCGGGGTTCAATGAATCGCAAATCGCAACGGCTAACCTCGGAAGCCACTGGATCATGGCTTGAATGTACTTCTGATACCACTTCCCTGATAACCATGACCTCCCATGCCGGGAGTCCTTCACTGTCCCTCAAATCTTGTGCCACTCATCCACTGCCAGACGCTATCAGCCCCTCGTCTTCCAATAAAACTTCCTCCAATGTGGAGAAAAGAGTCCACGTCAATGAAGCACCGTCAAGTAACTTGGCTGAAATTATGACAGAAGCAGAGGAACGAGGTGTTAGAGAAGCTAAATGCAATTATCCCTCTTCCAACTGTATCAACCCTAATGTCTCGAAATCTCATTACTATGAAAAAACCAATTCCTTGGCCATAGCGAACAAACTCCTCTTAGATCTGACAAAAATGAACAGCTCATTGAATGCCAAATCAGTATCAAATGATAGTGATCCGAATAGTGGATTAACCACCATTGAAACCCGTTCCATAGCAAATGAGCTGGAGGTTAATGTACAATCAAGTAGCGAATGGGCTAGGGGTCCTAGAAAAAGAAGACGAATGGCTTCCAGTGCATCTCCCCCCATACCATGCTCCCAAAATAGAAACCAACGGAACCGAATTTCTCTGTCTCAAACCTCCCCAGCGACACCCAGAGGTTACACAAAAACCATTACAAGGCCACCTATATCCTCATGTAATGAGGAGCTGTCCGACTTTTCATCTTTGGACGAATCGCTGAGTGCCTTCCCTGTTAGACATCAGCTTCTCAAAGGGAAATCAACCAACTACAGAAAAACTGCCTCCCAAACATTGAAAGACCTCAAGCTGCAAAACATGGTGAAAGAAGCCTTAAATGATCTTAGACCGTTTGTTTTATCCTCACTGACCATAGCTATGGCTCCAATGCTCAAACTGTATGAACAATTGAATGACAATGTCAAAGATCTAACTACACTAGCAGCATTGACAAACTCTAAACTGGCAACAGCAGAATTATCGCAAAATGGAGGAAATTCCAAAATACAGGATTACATACAAAGATTCGAAACCTTAACCAAGGATCTTGCGGACCAGAAACGCTCAAACGTTGATGAGAAACGCCTAATGTCTGAAATAACATTGGAAGCGTTAAGCCTATTGAAACAGGCCCAACCACCAAGGAGAATGCACGACGAGTCCCAACCAGCTTCTTGTGAGTCTGAGACGGCCCCTCTAATGGCAGATACCTTATCAACTGAGCGGGAAGGCTGTGTCTTTCGCAAAAATGATCCAGGACAGTCATTGAGGACAATTGTTCCATCCTCAACAATGAATGGTCGAAAGGAGCCAAATACCTCTAGGCCTCAAATAATGTAGCTGAATGGGAGTATTCCCCAGAGGGTTCCCCTGGATGATGAAAGATCTACGAGCGAGGGAGACAATCTCTCGGATGTGTCTCACTCAGACTCGTCACAGAAGCTACCACCGACTATTCGGGTTGCAGATGTTGTTATTCGTCTGCCAGATGTAAACATCATATCATCTCATATTGAGCAATCAGAAACCCCAATGAAATCCCCCTCAGGTATTCCATCGACTCAACCTGACAACAACCTGTTGGATGTAAGTATCCCTGTGTCATCTACGTCTGCAAATACTGAAGGAATCACTGGACTTTCAGAACATGAAGCAGACCGTTGTTCTGAAACAAAAGATAAAACCTATGAAATATTCCAGAAAGCACATATTACCGATGTAAGCAAACTGCAGGAAAAAAAAACAAAGAATCAAAAATGCAAACGAAAAGGCAATAACATGGCATCAAGGAAATTTCTAAGAAATCTAAAATCAGTCAATGTATTTGTTAATACAGAAAAAGCAAATTAATCATCTAAAAAGACCAATATAGAGGTCCAGCAAAAGTGCCCGGACGATTCTGAACCGACAATTGTGATAGATGAAAGTGACGAAACTGTTGAGCAAGAGCTCTTAAACTTATCAGTCTATGATGATGTGACAAATGCCGAAATAGATGATGAGGAGTCGGCACACAAAACCACACGTCCTGAGGCCTTGGCAAAAATGGACTGGTCAAATTCTTCGAATGGGGCCCCTCCGAGCCAGCAACGGGCGAGCTTGCGAACTAATACTCCCGCCAACAGAAGTGATCGTGTTGTCCCCCACTGAAAACTCCAACAAATTCGAAACTATGGCAGAAAAAAGAAGACGCCAGGGAGCTCGGAAAGAAACCCTAAAATCTGGAACTGAAAATAGCTCAGCCTGCGGGAATGTTCATAGCAAAACACAGGCTGAAGAACTTGACAAACCAAAACTTAACATGACAGACATGGTTAGTACAATTCAGCCCATCCTGCAGGATCCCAAAATAACCACAACATCAAATGTAGCTAATAAAAACCAACGAAGCTTGCAACAAAACCTTTTCGAAAACTAAGACAAACTGGCAAAAACTGTGAAGTATATGCTAATACTGGAAAGAATATTGGACACTAAAGATGGACTAACTTTGAACCGAAACAATGTCCTTAGACTTTTACATCATGTTCCTGGACTCCGATCAATTGAGTCCAATGACATTCAAACAGTGGCCTTTATCAACGATCATCAGAATGACAAAGTTGCACTGCATATAAATTCCAGACTTGTCTGTGATTCACTCCTAAATGCAGTCTCGTTCCTGCTATCCTTAGGCTTTGACATTCATGAGGTCTTCCAAAATAATACTTCAGACTCTAGCTCCACAAAGGCAACGGTAGCACTAGATAACAATTCGTCCTCAACCCATAAGGTTATCTTTGGAAACAATGCTAATCTAAATCCTTCCACTAAAGCTGCCATTAAGACATCGAACAATAAGCCACAAATCAATAAAGAATTAAACAGCCTCCCCCAAGAAGGAAAATTCTGTAACTTGGGAGAAAACATCAAAATTACAATTCTTGGAACAAATTCTGCAGTTGTAAGCGAGCAAAACAACGAATCACACATTTTGGATGATAATAACACGCCAGAAAACTGGAATTGGTTAGCTGGCGTTCTGGGAGGGCAATCTAGCTAATGCCACCAGGGACACTGTAGTCCCTACATGAATGTCCTCTCATGGAACACCCGAGGATTCATGCATCTATTTAATGAATCAAAAATAAATCCATTGAATCAAACAGTGATTTGTCTGCAGGAAACGTGGCTGACTCTGTGCCCATTATCAGATGAGTATGAAATAGTTATGAACCCAGCCATAGTGAGAAAAAAAGGTCGCCCATCTGCTGGTCTAATAACAATGGTGAAAAAAAACTCGGGTTGGACAGTGAAAAGTGTCTGTAATTATACTCCCTACATCCAACATACAATTGCAGAGGCTACTTCAATGAATCCCGGGAAAAAATCCAGCTCAACATAATCAATTTATACTGGCATCATAAAGAAGCCGGCACATACAAATTTATGAATACAGTATTGGATCTAATTGATGCGATTAATAGCGAGCAACAAGTACCCAACGTAATTTGCTGTGGCGATTTCAACTTATCATGCTTGAGGAACGCGCAAGATTCTGCAGCATCAACCACACCGCAAAAGTTGGCAGAAAAGTGGTGCTCGGCCCTACAAGAAAGAAACATAGCAATGGCAAATGGGAACACTTGTGGAGACATTCCAGCACAAACAACATGGAAAAGTGGAAAGGCAACCTCCACTATAGACTATTTCTTTATTTCTGACAATCTGAGCCAACGAGCTGTGGAACTAACGATACTAGAAGATCCAAATAGTGACCACAGTAAGTTAACACTCACTCTGCTTTCTCCGATAGTAGTGAAGCCAAACATCTGGAGGAACCAGGTTGAAGTAGAATCTAACAGAATTCGCCTGAAAATAAAGCCATCTGAGGTGAAGCAGATTACAGATTTATACTATAACCTCATAACAAACTCAACAGACGTTAACCCAGAATACACTGTTGTATTAGAACAGTTTATGACCATTCATAATGGTTCAATAAGACCGGACTTTGCTCCTAAACACTGTTACAATCACGAAATTACAGTAAGAAAGAGGCAATTAAGAAAAGAGCTAAGACATCACGCACAAAATGACACTGATCAGCGACAGCTTGCAAAAAAAGCCTCAATGCAGAAATACAAAAACTGGCTAATTTTGCATAAATCCATCCAATACCAACAGGATAGCGAAGCCATGTTAGCGGTGCTTAGCAATAAGAAGTCAGCCGACTTTTGGAACCTGATCAACAACATGAACTGTCAACAAAGCGCAATTTAGAAAAACATGGTCCCACAAGCGGAATGGGTTACTCATTCCGATTCGGTATATAGAAAAAACAGCTCAACAACTGAACCTAAATTTCCGAAGCTCACCAAATGGGACTTAAGGTTCGACAAGGAGAGCATAGCACAGAGCATCCTACGAGCTTCCTCCTCAAGAGCACCGGGTCCCGATGGACTTACCAACTATCTAATAAAACAAAACCCAGAGGATTGGTCTGAGTTCCTCATGCTATTGTTCACACAGATCATGGGAGAAGCCACTATACCATCTAGCTGGAAATCAGCAATTATAATTCCCATCTTCAAGAATGGAAACAGAGCAGACCCGAAAAACTATAGGCCCATAGCATTACTAGATGTCCTAGGAAAAATCTTTGCTACCCAACTACAAAATCAACTAATGAAATGGATTGAATCTACAAAACATCTAGACCTCCGGCAAACTGGTTTTGTCCGAGGTGTTGGCTGCGGACTAAATCTGCTACTGTTGAACATTTTGAAAATGGAAACCATAAGAGCAAACAAAAAAATCTATCTTGCATTCGTGGACTTATCCCAGGCATTTGACAGCATTGACCGGGAATTATTATGGAAGAAAATGGCTACCTGGAACTGTCCTCTCAGTCTACTCTTGGCTATTAAAGCACTTCATACCGACACAGTGATAAGGGTGAGATTGAATCAACAAGGACTCCTCTCCGAGCCAATAAATACTTATAGAGGAGTTAAACAGGGCTTCCCACTTGCTGCTATAATATTCAATCTGTTCATCTCAGACCTGGGGGCTGCCTTTGCAAATATCAATGCCTTTGCGCCAAAAATAAACAGAAACGAAGTAAATTGGCTTCTGTATGCGAACGACCTATTTCTATTGGATTTAACACCTATAGGACTGCAACTGAAATTGCAGATTCTTGATCAATATGTCACGCAAAACGGCTTAGTCGTGAACTCGAAAAAATCTGTAATTCTAACTCTGCAAGATCTTCAAAAAAACAAAAAGAGAGAGGGAAAAAATTTAAATGGAGAATTGGGAACGAGGTCTTACAATGCGTTGACCAGACTATGTATCTTGGCATGTGCATTAGCTCAAGTATCAATGAGTTTCCTTGGGTTGCGAAAAACAAAGGATAAATGTAAACAACTAACAGCACAGGCCTGTATACTTAATAAAAAGTTTGGTAAACATTCATTAAAACCTGTCATGGACTTCTATAAAATGAAATTCATTCCGGCAATTACACAAGGAGCCAATAGTGCTCTGGGATGTCCAGACACACTATGGTCATCGCTTGAACATCACTTCTGGTCCAAAGTTTTGCGCCTTCCAAAGGGTGTACCAACAGCTTGCATAAGATACGAGCTAAGTCTCTTGTCAATCAATGCAATTGTAACGTGGACCACTCTAAATGAATTTAGAAAAATAACCTCTGAGCCAACTGCTCCTCAATACCAGATTCTAATAAGTGCCGACACAGGACCGACAAACTGTATTCTGTCCCAATGGATAACACGCTGTGACACCATCCTCAGTGATCTATGCACCAACAGAGAGTTACTCCATACGAATCCTGTCAAAGTAAAATCACTATTATGGCAGCAAGATTGGTTTGATACAGGGGACATAAGAGGAACTCATAGAATTATGAAAATATGTCCAGCTGAAGCAAGAAAATTAAATGACCCTCAATCCTACTTGCTTAAGTTCCCAGACACTGCCCGTAGACTTCTTTACATGAAATTTCGCCTGAACCAATTCCCAACAAGAGAAATGTTGGCAATTCGTCAAAAAGATGGAGCTCCAATATTGACCTGTCGCTTATGCGGGGAGGAAAATGAAACACTGAAACATCTTATTTTGTATTGCACACAACTGCGACAAGAACGATCTATTCATCTGAGAAAATATATTGTGGCAAGACCAACCCTGTCTGCTGAGGACTGGTGGGATATGATGCATCAAGACGTGGAACGCAGTTTAACAATCGAACTGACTTTCCTTCTTGAAAAGATGATCGAAAAGCTAGAAAAATATGAAAACGACATCAAAGTCGCCGTAATCTCTGCTCGAACATTGGCAATCTAAGAGTGCTTTGGACTCCAAACGCTCCTTACTTAGTCTTATGCCTCTGCCTTTCGCCTTCCTCCAGTCTATTTGTCTATCTATCTGTCTATCTTTGCCCTTATACTTCGATTGGAGCTCCTTCTGTAAATCTCTTTTCTTTAAGAATGAATATTTCTAATGTTTTTAGAGATTTTTCTTTTTTCCTTTTCCCTTTCTTTACTTTTTTTAAAGGTTTGTAACAAACCAATAAAAAAAAAAATAAATAAAAAAAATAAAAAATAACTCTCTACGGCAAGGTCTTGACCTTAGAAATTGATGTAAGCCGCCATCTTGAATCAAACTGCCATTTTAGGTTCTCTTGCTTTGTAAAAGTCACTCTGTACATCAAAATGGTGGACGATGCCATTCCGAACAGAATCTGGTCGACATGACCTCCGTACAGCTAATGTATAAGTTGCCTGCAAGCCACTTGTTAGGGTCGTGAACTGAGACCTTGTCCTTCTGTTGACCTGCATGTAAATGGATTACCTGTATCAACGGAACTGATCTATGCGCATACTGATGTATGTATTAGAAGATTGACCTGTCAGAGACCCTAGACCAGTAATAAATTCATGGAATGGTTAACCCGCGAAGGGGTTGGACAACAGGCTGGAGAAATGTATAAAAGCCTGAATGTCCCAATGTACAGTCTCTCACTGAATACATCGAACCCCGTTGAAGTTCTTTGTGTTGTACTGAGGGCCGATAGCTATCTGACCTGTCATTGACTTTGTCATTGTTTGACCTTAAAATAAAGTACTTTGTATGTTCTTTTGTAACCGGTGTTTGGTGTGTTTCCTTTGGGTTTCCCGGCCTCATATTATTTTCCTCTTTTCACAGTTGGCGCCCGAATAGGGACCCTCAAGATTGATGCCGGACCATTGAAGGTTGACGCATGCTATCGGACCGGGATCGGACGGTGTGATACTACGGGCCCGACTGAACGAGACGCGACACCTCTACAGCGCTGCACGATCCGATCCTTGGACGATAGCCGTGCGGTTTGAGACGGCATCTTGACGATGAGCCACCTTTGAGGCGGACAGATTTGCCGAAATCACCAAACACAAGGTAAAAATTTGTTAGGTAAGTTCTTTGATAAACCGTACGGTCCTCCTTAGGTTTGGTCAGGTGAGTCGTGACCCGACTTTTAATTTAACCCTGACAATTTGAATTTGGCGCATTGTATCTGCAGACACAATCATTGACCAGGTAACACCAAGTCTTTGAGAAATGCCTGGGAAATTGTCTAGCTGCTTTAGGGCATTATTCCGCAGCGATCGACAATCTTTGGAATTTAGCCACCCGGCACCACAGGAGGGGTCGCCGGCGTTTACTATGTATTGTAAACATGGCAGTGGAAGTGTAGTATTTAATGATATTTGGCACAGACAAACCAGACATGCCTCCGAACTTCAGTCGCCAATCAATGGTAGTTTTGAGATCCCTCGTATTGAATACTTAGAGTCGGTCTTGTTAAAGAAAAAGGCCCGACCCGCAGCATTTGATGTTCTACATAATTGGAAAAAAGAAGCGTTGCAGCAGCTTAAGAGTAGGGAAAAACATGCGTGCCGTCATAAAACGAACGCTGACAAGGCGTTGTTATATGATCAGGACTGTAGGGTATTTTGTGGAGATTTGGGGCCTGACGGTATTTTCTTACCGCCGAAATATAACTTAGCAACAATCACTCCTTGTATTCAGATTGGGCCATGTACGACAATAATACAGTGAACATGCATTATTTCAGCACCCAGGCATGCATATTTGGTATGCGTGGGTGGTAGGCGCGGTTGGTGGTATTCTGGTGAGCATAATTCCCTTGTTTTATTTGTGGCCCCAATGTCCAAAATCCCTTATCATTGCTTAGATTTTTCGTGTGATCACTAGAGAGACCTCAGACCTACATTTTAGGAATACCACATTTTTCAGTGATAGTGTTGGTGTGCCACCATGGGCAAACTCACTGACTTATTTACGACAGAGAGCTATATATGGTAGTCTTGTGGTAATTTCCACTACCTTATATACGGTAGGGAGCTATGTTCAGAGAGTCTCTCTTCCCGTTGGCTCATGTACCTCCAACAAGCTATGCTACAGTCACTCACAATTATTCATACTGATTCTGACATGCACACATCTGTCTTAAAATGACCATTGCACTGTTTAAAAATCTCCCCACATCATCGGCATTGTAATGGTAAATAGTAAATACACCACCCGTCTGTTTTCAAATATTTTTCTGTATTATAAAAGTTGCATTTAAACACGATGGGCCTCATTACGACCCTGGCGGAAAGTGACTGACCGGACCGCAACAGCGTAAATAGCGTTTCCGCCATTGCACGAAGGAGCAAAGTGGGCCCATTCCGACCCATCGGGCACGAGCACCACGGCATGGCGGAAGTGCAAAGTCCGCAATGGCGGAAATGACCCCAAAACGGCCCACACCGCCGCCGTACGTCGCCCTAGGTGCAATACCGCCACCCATCACAGCGGACACCGCAGAGTGCGCCTACCGGAAAGTACGGTGACCGGAAATATACGGAAACGGAAGTAAAAACATGGGCCCGGAACGGGAAACATCCCGCCGTACACCTATAAAACCACAAAAACCACACAACCACTAAGAACACTACCCCGAGACACACCCCAACCCGTCATCCACCCTAGCGAAACCAAGAAAAATGGGAAAAGTAGCGAAGAAAGCGTGCGACCGCAAGCGGCAGGTCCACTTCTCCCGTGAGGAACTCACCGTGCTAACAGAGACCCTCCAGGAGAATGCTGCCGTCATCTTCTCCACGCAAATGACCAGGACGGCACTTGCGAACAAGAAGGCCATATGGGCTCTGGTGGCACAGCGGGTAAGTGCGGTGGGGACCGCACCCCGCACCCCACAGCAATGCCGAAAGCGATGGGACGACCTGCGGATACGCGTCCGCAGCATACTCTCTGCCAACCGCAACATTGCCACAGCCACCGGGGGAGGCCCAGAATCACCCATCAAGTTGACCCCCTGGGAAGAAATCTGTGCCTCCACCATCGGAATGGAGAGCATAGAGGGAGTCGGAGGGATGGAGAAAGGAGTGCAGACATCCGAAGATTCAGGTAGGTGGGCCAGATAAAACAATGCTAAATCCACAATGTCCAATCATGTGAACTACCATGTGTCCACATAGTGCAACAGAAACACATGTCCAGGAGAACGTCCACACACATCGCCCTGATAGTGCACTTTAAAACTCACAATAAATACATAAATAATTAAAAACCCCTAAAACACCCACTACACGTGCAGCAGGCACACCCTAACTGCAGGCTGCCAAACAACTGCACCCTCACTCCACACACAAATGAAAGCACCTCCAAGGCCCCGACCCAAATCACCCTCAGGTACCACCCCAATGCATGTGATACAATGCCATTCCAATACCCATAGACCCATTATTAACCCTCGCCCTCCTTTACTCCACCACAGGGTCTGATCCAAACGACGAGCATCAGGACACCCCTACCAGCGCACCTGCAAAGAGGGCCAAGACCAACGGCCAAAGACCCTCCACCTCAGCTGCACGCATCAAGACACGGCAGCAGCACACATCAGGTGGCAGCACAGAGGAGGGAACATCAACAGGCACCCCAGCAGCCAGCATGCCCACAACACCACCACCACAGGTCCCCCCAACGGATGCCACAGAAGGCACTGCCTCTGGTGGCAGCAGCACCATAGGTGACACCCCAATGATGGCAGCATGCTCCGACACAGAAGACGGGGATGTCGAAGTCAGATCCATCCATGACCTGTCCCATTCCCCCTGTCTGTCCCATCCCATACAACATGAGGATACCACGCAGGGGCACCCACAAGACGACGACTGGCCATCCCCCACAAGCCCTGTGGCAAGGCAACATGAGGTCAACAGCCCCTCTGTGACACCCCCGCAAATGGCCATGGCCCAGCAGAGGCAACAGTCCCTCGACCAGTTAATCGTGCAACAGCAGCAACTGGCCACGCTCCTCAAGGACCATGCCGATGAATGTGGGCGCACTAAGGCAGACATAGAAACATCAACTGAGACACTCAGGGCAGAAATGGAGAGAAGTACAGAGACACTAAGGGCACAAATGGAGAGTAGCACCGAGAGCCTGAGGGGGGAACTGCATGCGACGTCCAAAGACGTATGTGCCGAACTTGCCGCAGTGCGCCGTGTGCTCACTGAGCTCTCACAAACCCTTAGGGACATGCATGGACGTGAGCAGGCAGAGACATCATCCGTTGCAAGTTCCGTCCAGGGCAGCCCCCAACGTAGATCTGGGAGGAACCTGCGCTCCACAGGCAGGGGTGCCCCTGACACCCGCAGAGGGGGCTTGCAATAGCGACAGCCCACTGACAATGAGCATCTTTGGACACTGGTGTTCGGGGGGGAGGTAGGAGGGTGGAGGGGGTGTGTTGGGCTCACTAGGGTGGCGGGTCGATAGGGTGTTCAACATGATATCACATATGCCATAAACAGTGCACGATCAACCAATGAGATGTGTGGACAATGATCTTTGTGTACTAGGCCATCATAGGCGTACAGTCCATATTGTGCATGTACCAGACACACACAGTGCCACGAGTCCCGTGTCCATGTATCAGCCACCAGGCGTGAGTGCTAGAAGCATGCATCAATGAGATGCTGACGAATGTCACGGCCCTCCGGTGCCTCGCAGACTCCTTGAGGTGCTGCCACATCCCCACCCTCATCATGACCATCATCAGGTGCTTGCAGTTCTGCGTCAGGGGGCATGGGCACATTTCTACGTACGCACATGTTGTGGAGCATGACACATGCCATGACCATCTTAGCAACCTTCTCATGGCGGTACAGGAGTGCCCCGCCAGACCTGCTGAGGCAGCGGAAACGAGTCTTCAGTAGGCCGAATGCCTGTTCAATGACTACACGGGTACGTGAGTGGGCATGGTTGTAGTCCTCCTCTTGCTGGTCCCGTGGGTTCCGTACTGGTGTGAGGAGCCATCTCTTCAGTGGATACCCAGCATCACCTGTATGTGGACGATAAACGTATGATGTGGAATGCCATTGCTACGTACGCACACACCCCCCCCTTCCTGCCAGGTCATTGCAGCATCACATGCCCCACATCATCATGCATGAAAAGAGACTCACCGAGTAGCCAGGATCTGTTCCCTGCGTGTCGCTCCATGTAGCATGGTATAGTAGAGTTCCTCAAGACCATAGAATCATGGGTTGATCCAGGGAATCTGGCACAACAATGTGTAATGATCCTGTTGGAGTCACACACCATCTGTACATTCAGGGAATGAAATTGTTTTCGGTTGCGGTACTGGGCCTCCATGGCATGTGGGACGACCAATTCCACATGGGTGCAGTCGATGGCACCAATGCAACCCGGTATGCCGGCAAGTGCATGGAATCCCACTTTTGTGTTGGTAATTTCCTGCTCCGAGCGTGGTAGAGAGATGTAGTCGTCTGCGTGCTGCAGGAGGGCATCGAGCACTTGCAATAGTGTCCGTGAGAACAGTGGCTGAGAAATGCCATGCAACTGTCCGACTGTGTGCTGGTAGGTGCCTGTGGCCAGGAAGTGGAGTACAGACACCACCTTCAGTAGGGGTGGGATGGCGGTCGGGCTATCTATCATGCTGACAAGGTCAGCCTGTGTCATGCCCACTATTGCGGCTATGGTGTCCCGGTCCAAACGGTAGAGGGTGTGGATCTGCTCATCAGTGAGGTTGAACGGATGTGCTCGGAGGCGTGGGATTGCGGGCTGCCTGCGTGGTGGTAGTGGCTGTGCTGGCGGCCCTTGCTGGCCCTGCCTTGGCCTCCTCCTCCTCCTGCCTCTCCTCCGTGCGGCCGGTTGTAGTTGGTGTTCGTCTTCTTCTTGGAGTTGCAGTACTTGCAGTGCTATCAAGTCCCCCAGGGCCAACATCGCGAGTCCTGCCGGTAGCATTTCGGAGTGGGTGTGGTTGTGGGAGGAGACTGGGTGTGCATTTTATGTGTTTTCAGGCTGTATGGCCTCCACCTGTGGTGATTCATTCCACCTGTGCAAGCTGCTCTCCCCTTTGGGCGAGCACGTCCCGCGCACAACGCTGCGAATCGAGGAATGGCATCTTGCTATTGCAATCATGTATTTGTACCCGATGGCCGTGTAACATTTGTTGATATGTACATTCGGCTATGGTCCCATTGTTTCACATACAATCTTTGCAGTCGCGAACAGACTTGTGATGGGTCAGTGGAACGTAGTACTCGAGTAACGGTGGGCCCTCATGCATCACTGTACCGAGTTGCAACGACGGGCGGGGCGTCCCATTAGTGGGTGATGGCAGTTGCCATTTTCACACACAGCCGCACTAGCTGGATTAATTTGTGATTTCAAACGGCCACAGATGCCTTTTCGACGTGATGTTGCAAATGAGGAATTCGAAGGCCGGCGCTTTCGGTATTCAGCTAGCGGAGAGGAGATGCCCACAGGTCTGACTGCAAATATAACGTTCTATTGTTCAATGTCCTTGAGACAGAGGCCATGGCGAGGAGCAATGATTGATATGAATAGTTTGGGGTGCGCAATAGTGACGTGGCCGATGAGGCCGGACGTTCCCAAATACATGTAACTCCACAACACTGGAATTACGGGCTGGGGCACTGTGGATTTTGCAGGCTGCATAACGCACAGACTCAATGGAAATTTCGAATGTTTTGTGAGTAAATATTCAGGCGTTTTTATGACAGGATGAGGGAATGATGAATGGATGCTTGGGCAGGTGATTTGATACAGGGTTTGCCATGTACAGGGCTTCTTGGAATCTATCCGCCTCCCCTGCGCTATGTGATGCAGGGCTGCCATAGTGGGACCATCGTCTATCTGGCCTTGTTGAGCCCTCCCTGTCTCGACGCGCCTTCAGACACTTGTGTCCATGCACGTTAACATTCCCATCTGATGGAATCTGTTTTGACAGACGCATGCACACGTACACTCGTTTGTGATGGTGTTTACACCTCGATATGGATAGTTATGAGTCGCAAGTGGTTTTGGGGTGGTGATGATCCTTTGGAGTGGGCTAGCATGCATATGGCTGTGGATTTAGTGTGATCATTGAAGTGAGTTGTTCGAATGTAGTTCTGATGGCCATTCTGTTCTTTTTCTTTTCTTTTGGTTGACAGGTATCTCCTCCCCTTTTGCCACTGCCATCTGTATGCCACTCCTGCAGATGGCGTTTACTCCCGACACCTGCTGCTTCGTGTTAATCAGTGGAGCAGCATTACGATCTTATGGGACGATCGCCAATGGGCCACATGCCCTTACGCAGTACTAGTTGCTCGGAGCAACATTTCGGCCTTTCAGCTGGACTAGTGCCTCCCCATTGGGACGGGCCTGCGGTTCTGTGCGCTTCCATGTTGCCTTTTCGTACGTGAATGTGGCTCTGTGTGCCATGATGGAACAGGGCGTCACACAAGTAGTAGCTGGTCATTCCTTGCGGATGCAGCCCACGATGGTGATATGTGTTTTGGAGTTCATGGACTAATGGCTGTATGAGCTTGGTGATTTAGTTGTGCATTAAATTTCTATTCTGATATGGGCCGTGTAGCGTTCTTCTTTGCGAGTGATGTGGCATATTCCTATTTGGGGAGCGATGTATTGTGAGGAGATCTGCATTGGGTTCCGGCTTCGGAGTATAGTCGCGTGGTACTGTGCTGGGCGCGTTTGCCTACGGAGCCCAGTGAGGTAGGGATGGGGGCTGCCAATATGACTGTTTGAATGTTGTCATGCTCAGGGGCGGGGGATTGGGTTTTGTGTAACAGACGCCGGTCAGCCAGGTGGACTGGTGGAATGTTGTGATTTTCGGAATATTGCTGGTCACAGGTGCCTGTGTTTGCGTGCGTTTCGGGGGGGGGGACTGTGGTCATGTCCATTGGAATGGCTTCTGTATTCGTGCCATCTGTGCCCTGCAGCTCCCATTGGCCCCTCTTGTGAATCTTTTGTTCGTTGGCATGCATGGGTGACTTGTACATTTCACTGGTTGCATTGTGACTTCATTGCACCTACGGGGAGTTGTACTTTGTGGGCAGGGAGCGGTGTACAGGCACTCAGTGGGGCAGTTTACGGTTGAATCGCGATGCCGTACTTCTCACCATGGCGGAATGGTGCTTTCCGCCATGCTTGATGGCGTTAGGTACATGTCCGCTAGGGTCGGAATTCGCGTACCCTTGCGCCATGGTGGTATTTACGGTTTGGCATGGCGCGCGCGCGCGTACTTGGTGCAGTTAGCGTTGGCGTTCACTACGGTGTCGCTAATGGCTTCGTACTTTGCGGTGACGGGTCATAGTCGCACCGAGCGCTATTCGATGGCGGTATTGCATTTCCTGTTTCAACAAAGGTTTTGCCGTTCCCCTTGTTTTAACATTCCCTCTCTCTCACGGTTAGGGGATAACCAACATTTTCATCATATAAAGGAGACAGTAATTACATTCCCTCATTCAACACTGATCTTATCATTTTGTATGATACTATACAACCCTCTTTGTACCAATGATCTTGAAAAAATAGACCTAGTACCTAGTTATTTTTTTGCAATATCAAAAATAGTTTATTTTAATAGATTAAATCACAACCCAATATTTTCTTTTATAAAACTAATCTAAAAAACAGAATTTACAGTAAAATAGACCCTACAACACAAAGTGGATACATATACAATAACAAATTACTAGTTTCGCATACATACATTCCTATAACATGACAATACAATACAACAGCATATAAAATTTATATAATGATTTAAACATTTCCAATCCCTGAGTATTATTAGCTCAGATTAAACAGTCCCGACATGTTTCAGTTCCTCATGGCGCTTGGTGCATGAACCTTCTTCAGGGGAAGAACGCTTTTATTATTATTCTCCACCATGTAATCCAGGGCCACAACAATCCTCTTCAACCCGTACTCCTATAATTTATTGAATACACAAAACAAGAATGGGGTATCACTACAGATCTACATCATCACAAATACATAAGTCAGCTCTATAATACTAAATATACTACAGTACCATTGAAATATATACCAATGTACTGATCAGATTCAATACAACCAGAAAAAACCACTACATACCTCACATGTAGGATTACTGCAGTGTAGGTGTGCCGCAATGCACCAGAATAACCACAGACCTCTTAGATAAGTCTGGTACTATTTTCTTAATGGTTCTTAAATAACCAGGAGCCAGATTTCTGCTGAAAAGGAACATCAAACAAAACAAACAGTGGTGTGAACAACAACAACCACTGCTTCCTCACTTTTTCAACACCGTCACGTGACCACACAAACTAAAGTGAGTATAGAAAAACAAGCCGCTCCAGGTGGAACCCCATCGTGAACCACTATCATTCAATGTGGGCATGCCATCCATGAATTTACCTGTGGTGCTACTAAGACTACATCCTTCACTGTGGCAA
This sequence comes from Ambystoma mexicanum, assembly GCF_040938575.1. NCBI lineage: Eukaryota > Metazoa > Chordata > Amphibia > Caudata > Ambystomatidae > Ambystoma > Ambystoma mexicanum. The sequence continues at coordinate 241,315,341 of NC_090933.1, forward strand.
TATCACCAATTCAAAACAATATATAAATATATACCTATTATATCACACCACCACTCCTGCGTCAAATGCTGAGATTGTTTACGTATTCTTCATCGCTGGTTGGTGATCCAGGAAAATATCCTACAACGGAAGAAACTGGATAAATGCTCAAGCCTCACACTATCGTGTATATTTCTAAAACCACTACATTATGATTAGCTTAATATAAACCATTATTAGCAACAAAAATTCAGATTATGCTCGCGTATCACGATGACCCGTCATTTCATACCCTGTAGTGGGGTCTACAATACAATATACTCAATGTCACTCGTAGTTACCTTAAATAAGGACAGAAGCTTCACCCAATGTAACTCCGGGAACCCCGCAGTCGATTCCGATTAGTGCGACAGTTCGGCTGTTAACCACCTACTCTCGCGATGAGCAACAGTTAAAGTACTCTATAGCTCAAACATAAACGAAGGACTAACCTTCTTTGTTTCGTGATGCGTCAAGCCTACTATTGTGGGAAACATAAACAACGGACTAACCTTCTTTGTTTAATAAACATAGACAGCATGTCCCACTCAACCTTGGTTCAAGGGCCGACAAGTGAACACCGATTCCAGGTTACAAAAAATGTAGCCCAACCATTATGGTAGTCATTATCAGCACAAACGGCGGCTGCACGCCGGCACAAATCTCATCTTCAAAACAAAAATGTGAATCAAATAGCATCCATCTATAGCGGTGGGCACATTAGTGATCACAATTGCAATTAGCACAGGATTACATGATGGAGAACTTAAAATCCACTAGACAATTTCGAAAACCTAGGGATTATAGCCCAACTCGGATCTGAATAAAATTGATTATCGGCAATCGAAATTTATCACCAATCATATAGTGTTGCATACAGCCCATTGCACAAGTACATTACTCTACTAAAACATAATTGACTCTTCACGTTATATTTTCGAAGTCTCAACATGTACCATTTTTCTATTCAGTAGATCATATTAAGTCTTCATATTATACACTCATTACCAATGGGATATAACCATATCTCCACACGAATGTATCAACATCAATGGTCCATTTCTCTCTGAGTGTGTGACCAATCAATTTCTTCATTAAGACCAATAATATGACTTTGGCACTTGTAAATCATTTTTTGTTCAAATACAATGAGTTTGTCATCTATTTCTGCTTTGTTTTTACCACAAATTTTCTTTAAGATCACCCAACTGAAATCCTCGTATGAATGTTTCAACTGTACAAAGTGTTTGACCATAGGGGCTAACAGTACTTGATTTTTTATGCAACTACGATGTTCTATCATACGGGTGCGACATTTCCTGTTCGTTTTTCCTACATATTGTAATCCGCACGGACACGTGATTAAATAAACCACATTTTCAGTGTTGCAATTGGTCATTTCATTGAGAACCCACTTAGTATTGGGATTCAACATAATATGTTGAGTTTCCTTCGTCTTGGCACACATCACACATTTTCCACAGGGAAAATGTCCCTTAACAGGCGGAAGGCCCCATAGTGTAGTTTGCCTGGGTTCTAATGATTGTTTGATGGATATATCATTCCTGATTAGCATCTGTCTGATGTTTTGGCTTCTCTTAAATGCCATCAAAGGGGGACGAATCGATTCGTCATTATACACTTTTTTCCATACTTTGTTAACAATGCCTTTGATCTTATATGACAAATTTGAAAACGTGTTAACAAATATAATCCGATCCCCTTTATCCTCTCTTTGTCTTTTCTCTAATAAAGCTTCTCGATTATTGTTGAAAGCTCTTTTAGAAGATCTCTTTACCAACTTGGCTGGATAGCCCTTATTACACAATTTTCTTGACAACTGGGCTGCACTTTCTTTATAATCCTGCTGCAAACTACTGTTTCTCCTTAGCCTCAAAAACTGCCCAAAGGGCAGGTTGGCCTTGATATGGTTGGCATGGTGGCTGGAGAAATGAAGGAGAGCATTTTTGTCAGTTCTTTTGTTATAAGGTTTCACTTTAAGATAGCCTTCATAATGAAATATGGTGATATCTAAGAAATTGATTTCTTGTGCATTGATCTCTTTAGTGAATTTTAAGAAAGGGTTCTGTACATTAAGCCATTCAACAAAAAGTTCTGCCTCTGAAACTGTTCCTTCCCATAATATAAAGATGTCGTCAATGTACCGGAGCCATTTCAAAAGATGTTTCCTATATGGGTTGGTGACCGGATAGATGAACATTTTTTCAAAAAATTCCACATATAAATTAGCAAGATTGGGTGCCATGGCGGCACCCATAGCTGTGCCCTCAATTTGTTCGAAAAATGCACCTTGAAACTGAAAAAAATTACGAGTCAAAGCAAACTCAGCACACCACATGATAAAAGCATTACTAACAGGATGACCATCTACCCTATCTCGTAGAGTTTCTTCTATAACCTCCAAAGTGGCCCTTTGAGGAATAACTGTATATAAGGATTGTATGTCCAGACTAATCAACAAAAACCGGCCTGAAGTGAAAGGTAAATTTTCAATTTTGTTGATAGCATCCGATGTATCTCTCAGATAGCTGTCCATTTTGAGCACAAATGGTCTTAAATAGAAGTCAACAAATTTGGACAAGGGTTCAAGGATAGAGTTTACTCCAGAGACAATAGGTCTACCTGGGGGATTGGTGAGGCTCTTGTGTACCTTAGGTAGAATATAGAAAACAGGTACACGTCCTTGTTTTCTAATGAGGTAGTCACGTTCCTGTTTACTAATCATTTCTGTTTCATATGCTCTCTGTACTTTGTCTTCTATAATCTCCATCATAGAAATAGATGGGTCAGAAGGTATAGAATGATAACTAGTGCCATCACTCAGTAGACGCTGGCATTCCCCCACATAATCAGCGCGGTTCAAAAGTACTATGGCTCCACCTTTGTCGGCCTGTCTCACTATTACATCTTGTGTTTTGGCCAGCCGTGATATCAATTCTCGCTGAGCATTACTAAAATTAGAATGATGCGGTATGCCTAGTTGTTCCAATTTCTGTACCTCTTTGAGAACTTGTTTTTCAAAGACACGAGATTCAGGGGTATAACTGTGTGTAGGGGCACAAAAGGTAGATTTATTTCTAAGACCCGTGTGGTTAACGTTCCCATACACGTTGTCATTACGGAAAAACTCATTCAAATGGACCTTCCGCATGAAACTGTGGAATTCCGATCTGAACTCGAAAGGATCATGATATTTAGTGGTAACGAAATTCAAACCTTTATTGAGAACCGTTTCTTCTTCAATGCTCAAATCATAGGTGGATAAATTAATCACCATTGATTCCTCGCTCGACTGCGGGTTTGAATTTGGTTTCCCCAATCTCCGCGGTTTGGCCCTTGTCCTAAAAAAGGACGTCCTTGTCTTTGTTTATTTTGATAACGTTGTCCTCGACCTCTGCCATTACTCCCTCCTTGTTGATTATTAGGGTCTGTAGTCCCCGTACTCCCATCATCACTCGAACTATAAGAGGTGTTACGAAAATGTACCCTTTTCTTAAAAGGGACTTGAGTATTAGTACCCTGATGATTATTGCCAAACTTGTAACCCTCAACAATATAAGGAAATACTTTTTCATGTGCAAATGTAGAGAGATCTTTTTTCATCCTTTTGATGCGATTAGAATTAGTATCATTTTTAAATTCTGTTAGTTCTTTAAGATGTAGATCTAGCTTTATTTTAAAAGCATCAAGGTCTAGATCTTTTTTTATTTCCTCTTGTAGTTTAGAAATGTCCAGTTCAATTTTTTTAGAGACTTCTGTAGCCGTATCTATTATAAGGACTAGCCAATCACGGCCGCACTTATTAGAAATATAGCTCCATTTTATCTTAAATTCTGGATTATCCAGAAATAACCTTGGCTCATTTCTAACTATGAGGCCTTGAGGTAATGCTTGGTTCTTGAGATATTGTAACATGATAACCCCATGTAATTCTGTACGAATTAAACGCTTTCTGAGTTGGGCTAACTCGTCCCATTGGTCATTATTCTTATTCAAAATGCCATCTTCCGCGTCTGCCAATACGGACAAGGATTCTAATAGTTTTTGTATATGTTCTTCACTGTATGCAAGACACTTGTCTGAGGCGGTCGCCATACTGGTCACTAATTAGTACACCCACAAGGAGACAAACAATTACAATTCTACGACATTCAAGACAAGACTATTCCTTTAACAGACTGAACCTGGAATTCCTATATTCAAAAAAAATACCTTCGAGACCACAAGGAGCCTCCTAGAAACCTGTTTCAACAAAGGTTTTGCCGTTCCCCTTGTTTTAACATTCCCTCTCTCTCACGGTTAGGGGATAACCAACATTTTCATCATATAAAGGAGACAGTAATTACATTCCCTCATTCAACACTGATCTTATCATTTTGTATGATACTATACAACCCTCTTTGTACCAATGATCTTGAAAAAATAGACCTAGTACCTAGTTATTTTTTTGCAATATCAAAAATAGTTTATTTTAATAGATTAAATCACAACCCAATATTTTCTTTTATAAAACTAATCTAAAAAACAGAATTTACAGTAAAATAGACCCTACAACACAAAGTGGATACATATACAATAACAAATTACTAGTTTCGCATACATACATTCCTATAACATGACAATACAATACAACAGCATATAAAATTTATATAATGATTTAAACATTTCCAATCCCTGAGTATTATTAGCTCAGATTAAACAGTCCCGACATGTTTCAGTTCCTCATGGCGCTTGGTGCATGAACCTTCTTCAGGGGAAGAACGCTTTTATTATTATTCTCCACCATGTAATCCAGGGCCACAACAATCCTCTTCAACCCGTACTCCTATAATTTATTGAATACACAAAACAAGAATGGGGTATCACTACAGATCTACATCATCACAAATACATAAGTCAGCTCTATAATACTAAATATACTACAGTACCATTGAAATATATACCAATGTACTGATCAGATTCAATACAACCAGAAAAACCACTACATACCTCACATGTAGGATTACTGCAGTGTAGGTGTGCCGCAATGCACCAGAATAACCACAGACCTCTTAGATAAGTCTGGTACTATTTTCTTAATGGTTCTTAAATAACCAGGAGCCAGATTTCTGCTGAAAAGGAACATCAAACAAAACAAACAGTGGTGTGAACAACAACAACCACTGCTTCCTCACTTTTTCAACACCGTCACGTGACCACACAAACTAAAGTGAGTATAGAAAAACAAGCCGCTCCAGGTGGAACCCCATCGTGAACCACTATCATTCAATGTGGGCATGCCATCCATGAATTTACCTGTGGTGCTACTAAGACTACATCCTTCACTGTGGCAATATCACCAATTCAAAACAATATATAAATATATACCTATTATATCACACCACCACTCCTGCGTCAAATGCTGAGATTGTTTACGTATTCTTCATCGCTGGTTGGTGATCCAGGAAAATATCCTACAACGGAAGAAACTGGATAAATGCTCAAGCCTCACACTATCGTGTATATTTCTAAAACCACTACATTATGATTAGCTTAATATAAACCATTATTAGCAACAAAAATTCAGATTATGCCCGCGTATCACGATGACCCGTCATTTCATACCCTGTAGTGGGGTCTACAATACAATATACTCAATGTCACTCGTAGTTACCTTAAATAAGGACAGAAGCTTCACCCAATGTAACTCCGGGAACCCCGCAGTCGATTCCGATTAGTGCGACAGTTCGGCTGTTAACCACCTACTCTCGCGATGAGCAACAGTTAAAGTACTCTATAGCTCAAACATAAACGAAGGACTAACCTTCTTTGTTTCGTGATGCGTCAAGCCTACTATTGTGGGAAACATAAACAACGGACTAACCTTCTTTGTTTAATAAACATAGACAGCATGTCCCACTCAACCTTGGTTCAAGGGCCGACAAGTGAACACCGATTCCAGGTTACAAAAAATGTAGCCCAACCATTATGGTAGTCATTATCAGCACAAACGGCGGCTGCACGCCGGCACAAATCTCATCTTCAAAACAAAAATGTGAATCAAATAGCATCCATCTATAGCGGTGGGCACATTAGTGATCACAATTGCAATTAGCACAGGATTACATGATGGAGAACTTAAAATCCACTAGACAATTTCGAAAACCTAGGGATTATAGCCCAACTCGGATCTGAATAAAATTGATTATCGGCAATCGAAATTTATCACCAATCATATAGTGTTGCATACAGCCCATTGCACAAGTACATTACTCTACTAAAACATAATTGACTCTTCACGTTATATTTTCGAAGTCTCAACATGTACCATTTTTCTATTCAGTAGATCATATTAAGTCTTCATATTATACACTCATTACCAATGGGATATAACCATATCTCCACACGAATGTATCAACATCAATGGTCCATTTCTCTCTGAGTGTGTGACCAATCAATTTCTTCATTAAGACCAATAATATGACTTTGGCACTTGTAAATCATTTTTTGTTCAAATACAATGAGTTTGTCATCTATTTCTGATTTGTTTTTACCACAAATTTTCTTTAAGATCACCCAACTGAAATCCTCGTATGAATGTTTCAACTGTACAAAGTGTTTGACCATAGGGGCTAACAGTACTTGATTTTTTATGCAACTACGATGTTCTATCATACGGGTGCGACAAGTATTTCCTTATATTGTTGAGGGTTACAAGTTTGGCAATAATCATCAGGGTACTAATACTCAAGTCCCTTTTAAGAAAAGGGTACATTTTCGTAACACCTCTTATAGTTCGAGTGATGATGGGAGTACGGGGACTACAGACCCTAATAATCAACAAGGAGGGAGTAATGGCAGAGGTCGAGGACAACGTTATCAAAATAAACAAAGACAAGGACGTCCTTTTTTAGGACAAGGGCCAAACCGCGGAGATTGGGGAAACCAAATTCAAACCCGCAGTCGAGCGAGGAATCAATGGTGATTAATTTATCCACCTATGATTTGAGCATTGAAGAAGAAACGGTTCTCAATAAAGGTTTGAATTTCGTTACCACTAAATATCATGATCCTTTCGAGTTCAGATCGGAATTCCACAGTTTCATGCGGAAGGTCCATTTGAATGAGTTTTTCCGTAATGACAACGTGTATGGGAACGTTAACCACACGGGTCTTAGAAATAAATCTACCTTTTGTGCCCCTACACACAGTTATACCCCTGAATCTCGTGTCTTTGAAAAACAAGTTCTCAAAGAGGTACAGAAATTGGAACAACTAGGCATACCGCATCATTCTAATTTTAGTAATGCTCAGCGAGAATTGATATCACGGCTGGCCAAAACACAAGATGTAATAGTGAGACAGGCCGACAAAGGTGGAGCCATAGTACTTTTGAACCGCGCTGATTATGTGGGGGAATGCCAGCGTCTACTGAGTGATGGCACTAGTTATCATTCTATACCTTCTGACCCATCTATTTCTATGATGGAGATTATAGAAGACAAAGTACAGAGAGCATATGAAACAGAAATGATTAGTAAACAGGAACGTGACTACCTCATTAGAAAACAAGGACGTGTACCTGTTTTCTATATTCTACCTAAGGTACACAAGAGCCTCACCAATCCCCCAGGTAGACCTATTGTCTCTGGAGTAAACTCTATCCTTGAACCCTTGTCCAAATTTGTTGACTTCTATTTAAGACCATTTGTGCTCAAAATGGACAGCTATCTGAGAGATACATCGGATGCTATCAACAAAATTGAAAATTTACCTTTCACTTCAGGCCGGTTTTTGTTGATTAGTCTGGACATACAATCCTTATATACAGTTATTCCTCAAAGGGCCACTTTGGAGGTTATAGAAGAAACTCTACGAGATAGGGTAGATGGTCATCCTGTTAGTAATGCTTTTATCATGTGGTGTGCTGAGTTTGCTTTGACTCGTAATTTTTTTCAGTTTCAAGGTGCATTTTTCGAACAAATTGAGGGCACAGCTATGGGTGCCGCCATGGCACCCAATCTTGCTAATTTATATGTGGAATTTTTTGAAAAAATGTTCATCTATCCGGTCACCAACCCATATAGGAAACATCTTTTGAAATGGCTCCGGTACATTGACGACATCTTTATATTATGGGAAGGAACAGTTTCAGAGGCAGAACTTTTTGTTGAATGGCTTAATGTACAGAACCCTTTCTTAAAATTCACTAAAGAGATCAATGCACAAGAAATCAATTTCTTAGATATCACCATATTTCATTATGAAGGCTATCTTAAAGTGAAACCTTATAACAAAAGAACTGACAAAAATGCTCTCCTTCATTTCTCCAGCCACCATGCCAACCATATCAAGGCCAACCTGCCCTTTGGGCAGTTTTTGAGGCTAAGGAGAAACAGTAGTTTGCAGCAGGATTATAAAGAAAGTGCAGCCCAGTTGTCAAGAAAATTGTGTAATAAGGGCTATCCAGCCAAGTTGGTAAAGAGATCTTCTAAAAGAGCTTTCAACAATAATCGAGAAGCTTTATTAGAGAAAAGACAAAGAGAGGATAAAGGGGATCGGATTATATTTGTTAACACGTTTTCAAATTTGTCATATAAGATCAAAGGCATTGTTAACAAAGTATGGAAAAAAGTGTATAATGACGAATCGATTCGTCCCCCTTTGATGGCATTTAAGAGAAGCCAAAACATCAGACAGATGCTAATCAGGAATGATATATCCATCAAACAATCATTAGAACCCAGGCAAACTACACTATGGGGCCTTCCGCCTGTTAAGGGACATTTTCCCTGTGGAAAATGTGTGATGTGTGCCAAGACGAAGGAAACTCAACATATTATGTTGAATCCCAATACTAAGTGGGTTCTCAATGAAATGACCAATTGCAACACTGAAAATGTGGTTTATTTAATCACGTGTCCGTGCGGATTACAATATGTAGGAAAAACGAACAGGAAATGTCGCACCCGTATGATAGAACATCGTAGTTGCATAAAAAATCAAGTACTGTTAGCCCCTATGGTCAAACACTTTGTACAGTTGAAACATTCATACGAGGATTTCAGTTGGGTGATCTTAAAGAAAATTTGTGGTAAAAACAAATCAGAAATAGATGACAAACTCATTGTATTTGAACAAAAAATGATTTACAAGTGCCAAAGTCATATTATTGGTCTTAATGAAGAAATTGATTGGTCACACACTCAGAGAGAAATGGACCATTGATGTTGATACATTCGTGTGGAGATATGGTTATATCCCATTGGTAATGAGTGTATAATATGAAGACTTAATATGATCTACTGAATAGAAAAATGGTACATGTTGAGACTTCGAAAATATAACGTGAAGAGTCAATTATGTTTTAGTAGAGTAATGTACTTGTGCAATGGGCTGTATGCAACACTATATGATTGGTGATAAATTTCGATTGCCGATAATCAATTTTATTCAGATCCGAGTTGGGCTATAATCCCTAGGTTTTCGAAATTGTCTAGTGGATTTTAAGTTCTCCATCATGTAATCCTGTGCTAATTGCAATTGTGATCACTAATGTGCCCACCGCTATAGATGGATGCTATTTGATTCACATTTTTGTTTTGAAGATGAGATTTGTGCCGGCGTGCAGCCGCCGTTTGTGCTGATAATGACTACCATAATGGTTGGGCTACATTTTTTGTAACCTGGAATCGGTGTTCACTTGTCGGCCCTTGAACCAAGGTTGAGTGGGACATGCTGTCTATGTTTATTAAACAAAGAAGGTTAGTCCGTTGTTTATGTTTCCCACAATAGTAGGCTTGACGCATCACGAAACAAAGAAGGTTAGTCCTTCGTTTATGTTTGAGCTATAGAGTACTTTAACTGTTGCTCATCGTGAGAGTAGGTGGTTAACAGCCGAACTGTCGCACTAATCGGAATCGACTGCGGGGTTCCCGGAGTTACATTGGGTGAAGCTTCTGTCCTTATTTAAGGTAACTACGAGTGACATTGAGTATATTGTATTGTAGACCCCACTACAGGGTATGAAATGACGGGTCATCGTGATACGCGAGCATAATCTGAATTTTTGTTGCTAATAATGGTTTATATTAAGCTAATCATAATGTAGTGGTTTTAGAAATATACACGATAGTGTGAGGCTTGAGCATTTATCCAGTTTCTTCCGTTGTAGGATATTTTCCTGGATCACCAACCAGCGATGAAGAATACGTAAACAATCTCAGCATTTGACGCAGGAGTGGTGGTGTGATATAATAGGTATATATTTATATATTGTTTTGAATTGGTGATATTGCCACAGTGAAGGATGTAGTCTTAGTAGCACCACAGGTAAATTCATGGATGGCATGCCCACATTGAATGATAGTGGTTCACGATGGGGTTCCACCTGGAGCGGCTTGTTTTTCTATACTCACTTTAGTTTGTGTGGTCACGTGACGGTGTTGAAAAAGTGAGGAAGCAGTGGTTGTTGTTGTTCACACCACTGTTTGTTTTGTTTGATGTTCCTTTTCAGCAGAAATCTGGCTCCTGGTTATTTAAGAACCATTAAGAAAATAGTACCAGACTTATCTAAGAGGTCTGTGGTTATTCTGGTGCATTGCGGCACACCTACACTGCAGTAATCCTACATGTGAGGTATGTAGTGGTTTTTTCTGGTTGTATTGAATCTGATCAGTACATTGGTATATATTTCAATGGTACTGTAGTATATTTAGTATTATAGAGCTGACTTATGTATTTGTGATGATGTAGATCTGTAGTGATACCCCATTCTTGTTTTGTGTATTCAATAAATTATAGGAGTACGGGTTGAAGAGGATTGTTGTGGCCCTGGATTACATGGTGGAGAATAATAATAAAAGCGTTCTTCCCCTGAAGAAGGTTCATGCACCAAGCGCCATGAGGAACTGAAACATGTCGGGACTGTTTAATCTGAGCTAATAATACTCAGGGATTGGAAATGTTTAAATCATTATATAAATTTTATATGCTGTTGTATTGTATTGTCATGTTATAGGAATGTATGTATGCGAAACTAGTAATTTGTTATTGTATATGTATCCACTTTGTGTTGTAGGGTCTATTTTACTGTAAATTCTGTTTTTTAGATTAGTTTTATAAAAGAAAATATTGGGTTGTGATTTAATCTATTAAAATAAACTATTTTTGATATTGCAAAAAAATAACTAGGTACTAGGTCTATTTTTTCAAGATCATTGGTACAAAGAGGGTTGTATAGTATCATACAAAATGATAAGATCAGTGTTGAATGAGGTATTGCATTTCCGCCATCGTTTTCCGATTTCCGCCAGGGTCGTAATGAGGGCCGATCTCATTCTTTACAGAAACAAATAAAATGGTACAGTAAAATCATTGTCTATGACACACTGCAAAGAGCGTGGCGGAGAACAGAACTCAAATTGCAACATTGGTATTTGATTAAGACACGCACAGGAATCCTACACTGACTGCATATTACCGTACACACTCAGCTCCCACACTTCTCATTACCTTATCTTTTTAGTTGTTCTCTTTGGCTGTTCTCTTTGTGAATGTAGCTCCCTTGAAGATTAACTCCAGCAAAAAGGAACGCTTGCCTTCTCAAACCGGGGTCATTGCCTGGAATTCTCAGCTTTTGCAGATAGGAATGCCTCAGCCAGTGGAAAGGTCCTTCTTTCAGCTCTCCCCAATCTCGACTGCAGCAGGACGCAGGAATCTGCATTCAGTCAGGAGTCCCACAGCCAGGTCTTCTCCCCAGTAGTGCAGAAAAATGTCTGCCTGTCTTTTTCCCCGATACTGCCCACTAAAACTTTCATCTCAGCCCTCTGTATGACGTGTCCCAATGAAATCCATCATCTCTCATCCTCCTACTCTCAACAATAGCTTCGCTTATACATTTGCAATTGTTGCAAATCTGACTTCCTTCTTCCTGCAGTTACTGTGCACAAAAACACGGAGAATCAGGCAGAGAAGAGAAGAAAAAAATCTGCATACACATTTAAATGGCTTTCAGAGTATGCCTAATTCTGCAGTGGAGAACACATTTTATTAGTGGGTTATGTTAAATAAGGTTTTATTAGTCAGGTTAATGGTTAATAGGTTAGCTGTTAATTTTCAAATGTGTCTCTCGCACCATAGGCATTTCAGGTGAAAAATAGTGTGCATTTTTAAATGAGCACGTGTGCTTTTAACTGTAAAAATAGATTTGCATCTTATATGTTAAAATCGTTTTTGACTGAATAGCCTGTCTTTCCTTGTTAATCTGGTAACCCATATAGCAATGAACCGCACCCTTGTGGTGGTGCTGCAAAAAAAAATTTGCTACTTGTGCAGTAGTGCTGTACTCTATGCTGTTTGCTACCTGTGTAGTAGTGTTGTACTCTGTGCTGTAACACGCCAAATATCCTTACATACCCTCCTTTTGTTTTTAGAATCTGGCCACGATTCAAGCCAATTCCTAAAAACAACTTGTTCTTTCTTTTTCTTTTAAAATGCATGTGTATTGGGATATCTTTCTCTTCCTGACGTAGTCAGTAAAATCAGTAACATTTTCATTTTTACTGATAGCACAATCAACCATCCACCCATGATTAGCACCAGGATAGCCAAACCCACTATTGAGCGTTCCCCCCAGGTTCCCCAATTAAATCTTTCCACTTCTATTATGCCCAGATTACTAATTGTAATATTGTTTTTTCTCAAATTCATTTTTATAACATGTCTTTCTTTGTGATTCAATAAATATTCCACATCCGGATCTATTGGAAAAGTATCCCTTTGAAAAAAATCGATATTTTCCACTTGGCTTTCCCAAACATCATTTGTTACATGAAACAATGTTAATCCCCCAATTGACACAATTGCATCCTTTGGAACCTGTAAATAAAAAACATTATATTTCACCTGTTTAACCACGTATGTTCCATGGTTTAAATGTACTACCGTCATGTTCTTTAAGCAGGTGCTGACCAACTATTTACCTCTGACCATCTTAGCCTGTGCCATTTCTTCACTCCCCATATTACTAATAATCACTTCACATCCCTCTGATATACTTGGGTCAGATTTCAACCCACAAATAGCATCTGTGGCATCAGGAACAAACGGTTTACCTGGACACATATAATTTTGTTCTTTAAATGTTACACATGTTTCCAGGTTTGGTATTAAATAAACTTCAGGTTCCCATGACTGAAATGCCACCACTTCTGGAGTCTTAATCTTAATGAATTTGTCCTCTTGCCAAAATCCCACGTTGTGTACCCACTTCGTTTGATAAATAAGTTCAGGGGCTACAAATGGGATGCATAGCAAAAATCCGATCTCTAGTCTTTCCAAGTCCACATATAACGGCATTGCATTCCCCATTTCGAATGCAATTTTTACCTGTATAAGGTCAATTTCCCTCCTGGTCAATCTTTCTATCATTTGACGAATGATATCCTGCGAAACAAAATACAAGGGAATATGTCCTTGAATCAATTGTGAAACTGCAGTTTGAACTTCTCTCATATAATTCGTTAATAGTCTATCAACAGGACTCATTATGTTCAATATTTCATTTAAAGTTCTGTCATGCTTAAGTATTATTTTAGTCGCCCGTTGCATCACATCCGCTTGTTCATTTAGAATGATTGCAGTTTCATTTATGAATCTTACTTGTTCATCCAGTCCCCCTCTAATTCCATCTAATGTCTTTTGTATTATTTCTAGGTCAATACTCAGTTGTTGTGCTTTAGTACTCAGTGTTCCTACCGAAATAGAATTGGCTGTTGATATTGTGGTACCTATTATTGCTCCAATTATAGACATTACCATTGATATCGCGAGCATCACCGCACCTCTCTTTCCTCTCTTCTTCTTAATGTCTGCTGAATTCACAAATGTTTTTTCCAATTGCATTAGTATATCTCTTATTGACTGCTTAGTGTCCTCTTTTCTTATTTCCAGCCACTCTTTAGTCTGTTCAATCTTAATTCCGGTATTGTTCAAGTGTTTTTCAATCAAAATCTCAGGATTTAACGGAATGTATATATTTTGGAAAATCATCCTTCTATCACTCATGATGAATCCTGGTGCCTCTTCCACCGCGATACCAGATGCTGGTCCAGGTTCAATGACAACCTGTGCTTCTGAATTCTTGAAGATCCCTCCAAATATCATCATCATTAAACCTATCATCGGTATCATATTCAATGCTGATCGCTTTGTAGCCTTGGTCTTCACCCCTCTTTGGGGCTTTCCCGCAATCCGTCCTCGTGGGCTCCAGGACTCCATCGTCTCCCGTGGGCTCTGATCCCAGAACCTCCGACCAAATAATGTTAATTTTCTAAATCAAAATAGAAAATAAACAAATTAAGTACATAGCACAATACTAACTTCATCCTTTTGCCAAAAATAAAACATGCTTGGTAAAAATATTTCATTTTTTTTTTTCTGAAATTAAACACAAGTTAAAAGAAAACAAGCAGATATTCAATATTTAACACACTTTTCTCTCTGTACACCAACCATGAGCTTCCATTATATGTGCATTTATTTATTTATTTATTTATTTATTTATATTTATTTTATATTATATTTTACATATACTACAGTGTTTATGTGCCTTCATAACAATCAACTTTTTAACTTCTTTGTCACTGCCTCCTGATTGTACCCATTTATTTTCTCTTTTTGTGTTCAAGGGATTTTATCTGTTTCTACATGCTCAAGCCGCCTGATCTCATGTCTGGGATGGCATGGTTTGACTTGATTTACATGGACAAACTGCTCTATTGCTGTTTCACCTTCATTTTTCAAAATGTTATACACTACAGGAGAGACCTTATCTATAATCCGAAATGGCCCCTGCCAGGCTGCTAGAAATTTAGAATTTTTCTGTTTACTTTTTCCAAAATGAAACTTGTACACCTGATCCCCTACACTGTATTCCTTTGCTGATGTCTTTTTATCATAATATGACTTTGCACTGTCAGCAGCTCTTTCCATATTTCTCTGCACAAAAGCAAATGCATGTTGCAAATGCCTCCTCAGTTCATCAATATATTCATGAACTGTGGATGCACTCACTAGAGTTTGCTCATGTGTTCTGTATAGTAGGTGTTGTGGTAACACCATTTTCCTACCTGTCAAGACCTCATGAGGGCTAACACCTGTTGCTTTGGCAGGAGTCGACCTGATTGCCATCAGAACCAACGGTAAACGTAAATCCCAGCTGGAACCTGCTTCTGCCACAAATTTCTTTAAAATATCCACAACAGACCTATTGCTTCTTTCAACTGTACCTGAAGACGCCGCCCGATATGCGATATGTAGTTTCCTTTTCACACCTAGTATTTGCCATACTTTACTCATTAGAGTACTTGTGAAATGACTTCCTCTGTCTGACTCAATTCTTTGTGGCAACCCAAACCTTGAGAACACATGGTTCACCAGCAATGTGGCTGCTGTTTGCGCACTACAATCTGGTGCAGGAATGCATTCAACCCACTTTGACATCAAACATACCACACTCAAAATATAACGGTGTCCCCTGCTCGACCTTTTTAAAGGACCTACATAGTCTATTTGCAAATCTGACCATGGGAGAGTTAGGCCTCTTTTCATCAATGGTGCTCTATGCATTGGTGAAGCAGGTTTAAATTGGGTGCATACTAGACATCCTCTAGTATATAATTCCACATCTTGGGACATATGTGGCCAGTAAGCATAATCTTTTAATATTTCTAATGTTTTTTGTGAACCTCTATGGCCTGCAGTTATGGCATCATCTGCATGGTGTAGCATCAGTCCTCTGAATGAAAGGGGTACTACCCACTGTATTTGTCCTGTTATGGACTCTCTAATCATGAGTCCATCCTGTAATCTGATTCGTGTTTTGTTCTTTAATAACACCCTCAACTCTTCTTTTCCCATACAATCATTTTCTGTTAAAGGATTTTGTTCAGGATCTATCAAATGATTATAATAGATTCCCAAAATTTGATCATTCTTTTGTGCCTCAATCAAATCTTGGTCTGGCGTGTCATGACTCCACTGCACCACCGGTTGATCTACCTCCTTTGGTGCTTTAGAACGTGTCACTGCATCAATTTGTATTTCACCCATTAAATAATCAATATGTAGCAATTCTCCCATCACAGCCCCAATCTTAGCCAGATGGTCTGCCTTATCATTTCCCTCCTTATCCTCTCCTGGTGTTTTTAAATGCCCACGAATTTTTCTCCAGTATATTGTTAAATTATTTTCTGACACCAATTTGTCTATGGCTTGTATCATTTTTCCATGTTTAAGTGGCTTTTTGTTGTATGTAACCATGCCTCTTGCTTTCCAACCAGGCAAATACTCCACAAAGCTATTCCGTGCATAGTCAGAATCAGTCACCAGGACAATGTCACTGAACTTTTTATCAACTGCAGTAGCAATTGCTTTATAGATGGCTGCCAATTCCGCCACCTGACTGCTCCTATCCCCAATCCTCATCCCTATACTGGGGACGCCTTCACATTTCAACCAGACATTTCCTATTCCTGCCACTAACTGTTTATTACTGTCATTTTCAATGTGAAAAGCACAACCATCCACATATACAGTTGGCAAATCCTTGCATGTTTTTTCATCAAAAGCTTTGTGTGATGATTGTTCAAATTCCTGCAAACTAGTTTCCACTTCCATTTCATTTGGTATTTGTTCAGCTGCACAGTCATGTAAGTCAGCTAACCCTTGAGCAATTGGGCTCTTTTTATTTTGTCCATATCTCACTTCTACGGGAAAACCTTGTAATGCCAGCGTCCATGAAGTGATTCTGGATTGTGCTAGATTGCCTGATCTAATTCTTTTACTCTCTAAAAATTGCAAAGGTTGATGATTTGTTTCAATAATCACCTTTTCTCCCTGAACAATGGGGCGGAAATGTTGTAGCGCCCACACAGTGGTTCATAGGGCCTTTTCACATTCATTAAATTTCATTTCAACTTGGGAAAATGCCTTACTTGCATATGCAATGGTTTTGTGATTCAAATTGTGTTTTTGTGATAACACTGCTGACATACAATGTTCAGAAAAACCTATTTCTATAAAGAAATCCCTGTCCTTTATGGGGTATGCTAAACATGGTGCCTTTACAAGACATTCCTTCAATCTAGCCACTGCATCAGACTGCTCTCTTTCCCATCTCCAGGGAGTATTTAGTTTAAGCAGTTTAGTCAATGGTTGAGTGATTTCTGCATAATTCTCAATGAACTTTCTGTTATAGCCTGTCATCCCTAATAAACTTTTTACTCCTTTCACATCTTTAGGATCTTTTAATCTTTGTATGGCCTCTATTTTCTTCCTTTGTGGATTTAGCCCACGTTCAGTCACTTCATGCCCTAGAAAGTTCACTTTTTTCTTGCACCATTGTGCTTTTTGCAAAGATACTTTGGCGCCTGCTTTCTGCAATTGGCCAAGTACATGTCTTATTTCATCAAAATGGCTTTTCAGGCTTTCATTTTTTTATCAGGACATCATCCACATAAACTATTGTTCCTCTTTCCGCTGCATCCGGCATGGCCTTTCTCAAAAATATGCCAAATTCACTCCCACTATTGATGTACCCGAACGGAGCTCTAAGCCAGGCATATTGAGTCCTGTCAAATGTAAAGGAAAATAAGTGTTGTATCTCCTCTGCCAATGGCACACACCAATATCCAGATGTGAGATCTAACGTGGTAAATACATTTGAACCATGTATCTGAGCTAGGCCCTGATCAATGAATGGTAGTGGCCATCTAGATACTGGTACTCTTTTATTTAACTCTCTTAAGTCTGCACACAGCCGCCATTGACCATTTGGCTTTAACACACCTAAAATAGGCGTATTGGATGTGCTATGAATGGGCCTGATTATTCCCCGTGATTCCACATTTTTAATAATCTTTGCCAATGATTCTAAACATGCCAGCGGTAGTCTATACTGGCGTACAAACACTGGATTTCTGCTACAACCTTCTGGTAGTGTGGCCACATGTAAATCAGTTAAACCACAATCATAAGCATCTTTTGCAAATACATCCTTAAACTCCATAAATATTTCCCTCAGGTCGTCTCTATCCTTATCGCTGTCACATGCATCCGCTAAGGAGATCTGCTCTTCTACCATTCTGGAAACTCTTCTGGTAAAGGAATCTCAGCGCTTTCCTCTAACTGTGTGGCTGTGTCTTTTTGTAGAGCTGCCACTTTTAAATATTTTGGCATATCAGCTTCCACTTCAATGGGCTGATTTCCTGTTTCATTTTCATTTAAATTAAATATTATGCAATCCTCTTGATGGCAGCACACTGTCTCATTTGAATCATAAGGATACACAGAATGAATTTTAAATATTCCTTTGGGCTGAGAGTCCAGGTGTTCTGGCAACTCGCCCTTGGCATCTACATATTTTTCAGGAATATTCCCAATCACCATGTTATTTAAATCTGCCGTATAATGTGACTTTTGTATGGCCATTCCTAATGGGGAGTTTTCCTCTAAATGAATATCCTGATAACCTTTATTATTTACCATGATTTTTACAGATCCCTCACCAATGTCTACCAATGGAATGTATTCATAATCCAGGCCTTGCTGTTTTATGGATTCATTCAGGCATACAAATGCATCAGAGCCTTTCATCTGCTGCCCATTTTTGCATTTCAGTGTTATTGCAAACTGTTTTGTAAATGCAGGAATAATAGTATCTTTCCTTATTTGTAATTCGACTGCATAAGGAACCAGTTGTGCACAATGATAAGCCCTTCTTTTGTCTTCAAATTCAGGTGCTGGACCACCTAGGCGTGACCATATTTTTTGATTAAGGAAATCTAACACCATACACATTCTGTGCATGATGTCATTGCCCATGTAAAATTCATTTTGTGCTCCACTCACTATCCATACATTATGGTAAATTGTTTTCTGCCCAATGCTAATTTTAAGCATGCATCTGCCTGCAATTCGGTTTTCAAAGTCTGGACTGTCCAACCAAGAAACATATTGGTTTTTAATCCTAAATTTCGGGATTTCTTCCCTCTCCATAATTTTTTGCAACAATTTCTCATTAATGAAACTCCTTTCATGTTCAAGTGCTAAAGTGGCTTTTATTGTTTTAAGATAATCATTTATACCAACATGAACCCATGGTTGCTCATCTTCCATGTGTATTTCTGCCAGAGTGGTAATGTGTTTTTCTGAATCTGTTTTAGGAATAATATTCTGTTTGCATGTTTTCTCTTTTAAATAGAAACGTAATGTGTGCTCATCTATGGAAGTCTGCCAATCTTTCCTTGGGTCCAAGTATATTTGTACAGGTAGTTTTTCATTGTCACTCTGCATTTTGTCTTGACACATTAATATAACAGTGACACTAGGTATGCAGCTATTCTGGAGATATACCTCCACAGCATCATTTGTTTTGGCAACGGTGTGACATTCATTTATATTGCTGTTTTGTGATTTTAGTTTCTTAGGCCTCAATGGTTTTTTGGTTAAGGACCACAGCACTCCATTCACCCCATCTATGAGAGGAGACAATCTTTTCAGGCAATCTGTCCCCATCAGAAATGGAATTTCACAAATAGATGTGATCAATACCTCTTGTTTCATTCTGTGCTTTCCTATTTTTATGTCAACCTCAGTTACACCTATGATGGGCACCTCCTCCCCATTAAAGTTATGCACTGGGCCTTGATTTGCCTTCACTGTGATCTGACTCTGTGGAGGCCTCCCTTCATTGATACTCTTTACCAGCTCCTTGGACATAATTGTGGCCTGTGCGCCAGTGTCAATCATAGCAAAGGTGTGGCATTTTTCTTCTACAGTGATGGGTGCATAATATCTGTCCTCAACTTCCTCTAATACACATAAGAAATGTGAATTCTTACTGATTTCAGGGCTCACCTTTCTCAGATCTTTTTCACTTTTGGCTAAGCACATTGGTAAATGAAAAGACATTTTTCCCTCCTTTTTACCCATTTCTGTGCGAGATATTTTATTCATTTCTCCATGTTCAGAGGTTTTTTGGAGTGTGGCCACTGTTCGCCCATCCATCTGGGTAACATCAGAGACCACATTACAACCTTCCAACTGAATATGTGTAACAACATCATTCAGCAATTTGTCATGTTTTAATTCTGTGCATTTGTGATCATTTAGTGTAATACCAGCCCTTTCAGCCTCTTCAAAAATATGTGGCTCAAAGAATTCTTCAGGTGATTGACTTGTACCCTCATTGTGAGTATTTCCTTTTTCTGTCTGTGTTTGGTCATTGTTTTGCTTGCCCATGGAAGGAGCTATGGCATCCCCACTTACTCCCTGTTCACTGGTATTCCCCATGCATAAGTCATTTTTCTTAAATCTGTTCCTTTGTTCTTTTGGAATTCCTAATGTTTCTTTTTCATTTGTGCAAATCTTTACTGTTTTATTTGGCTCTAAGTTAAACCGTACCTCTTTTTTAGAAGTATTTGCACTTTCTATCACAATTTCATTTACTGGTACTTTCATTTTTAATCCATTAGGCATCTCAGAGTCGTTATGCAAAATTATATCAGAGCAATCTGTAATTTTGGCACTGCAGTTATCATGAGTACTTTTCGGAAGCCCCCCGGTCATTGCTATGGCCATCAGCCCCCTCTTTGGAAGGTTGTTTTTGCGCTGTATAGAGCTTTCCTATTTGCTCAGCTAACATTTTCACTTGGGCCTCAAGGCACTGGAACCTTTCCATCTCTCTAGGATCCTCTTTCTGTGGCCTAGGTCGATATTGGTTGTTTTCCCCCTGATTGGATCTATTCTGATACCTCTCAGGTGATTGATGTCGGTTGGGATGGTTTCTGAACTCTTGATTCATTTGTGGAGGGGAGCGGGTTGCACCCATCCTTTGATTATAGTCCCCTGGTGGGGAATCATTGTACTGGCGTGGACTGTAGTTCACGTTTTGCCTCATGTCCTGTCTCTCAGATTGTGGGTACTGGCCCCTATGTTGATTTCCATTATCAGTAAATCGATCCACATATCGGGGCCTATCCTGATTACCATATATCATGGTGTTGGGATCAAACCTACTCTGTGTCCCCAATGACTGGTAGGGACCATCATTTCTTTGATCTTGATTTTGTCTCTGGTTATTGTTCATACCTGTCATATCAGGCCGATATCCTACCCGGGGTCTATCCCCTAAATACCTAGGGCTGATGTAGCTCTCTCTATTACTAGGATCATGTGTTTGGAACATTGGTACAGGAAATGGCGATCTTTGTTGATTACCCCTTTGTTCAGGTGTCACATTATTTTTACCTTGGCTTTGAGCAGACTCAAGGGACATTTTGGCTGACCTGATTTCCATTACTGTGGCTGAGGGTTCTTTAGATTTAGGCCTAGTATCTTTCATTTTATCACTTTCTCTACCCTGACAATAGAGTACCTCATATAGCTTTGTGCTTTGATGTACAATCCATTCAAGGGACTTGTCACGGTCAAATTCACGGACCAATTGGGATATGATGTCTTTCTGTAGCCCATAGAAGTATGCAGTTTTAAACTCATTGGAATTTGAGTCAAAAGATACATCAAAGCGAGAGAATGCTCTTTTTAAGTCTTGTAAAAATTGGCGAGGGGATGTATTAGGTCCAGCAGTAATTGTGTACGCGACTTTCTTTGCCTCCTGCAATGACTGAAAAGGAGAAAAATGACGCCTAA
This sequence comes from Ambystoma mexicanum, assembly GCF_040938575.1. Taxonomy (NCBI): domain Eukaryota; kingdom Metazoa; phylum Chordata; class Amphibia; order Caudata; family Ambystomatidae; genus Ambystoma; species Ambystoma mexicanum. The sequence continues at coordinate 241,337,073 of NC_090933.1, forward strand.
TTTCTTTTTCAAACTCCAGCCATGTCATATTCTGCTGTTCATTTAATCCCCTTATGATGCTGGCCGTCGGGGCATCTAAAGTCAAATGAAAATATTGTCTGTACTGTTCCCTAGGTATCTGGAGTGCTTTAAAAATGTCATGCACCGCTTCTAAGTGATCCTCAATGCAGCATTCACCTCCCTTTTTAAATGGTTTGATCAGGGCTTTAATGGATTTCATTATTTTTATGGGGTTACTTGTTGCAATACATGGAATTGCACTATTTTGTGAGTCAATCCTGTTTTCAGGTGTATGAGATTGGTGACTGCCCCCAATGGGAGTATCAAATCCCCCAAGGGCACTGCAACCAAGTTCAGTCACCGGCCCAGTCACTGGGGCACTAGCTCTTTGGGCAGAGCTAGAATTCACCTCCACTCCATTGAATGTGGTACCCTGCCGCCTCTCCTGGGACCTGGGAATGCACATTTGCTGTTCTAAGTCCTTACACTTTTTAAGGAGTCTGTTGGCTTCATCATGCAAATAATTATTTTCATCACTCATTTTATTAATCACCTCCTGCATTTCGCACATTTGCATTTGGCATTCATTGAACTCTTTATTTCTCTTGTCTCTTTCTTGGATCATTTTAATCATTTCTTGTTCTGCACTCTGGAGATCACCTTCTTTTTCACAATGTTTTTTTTGTAAAATCTGCATTTCTGAAACAACCTCATCTTTATCCTGCCTAATGTGATCCACTAAGGCTTTTAAGTGTGCCAATTCTTGCTCACTATCTTCAAATTGTTTCTTGCTTTTGGATAACTGAGTATCAAAGTCTCTGCATTTTAATTGCATGTCTTTTTGGCATACATCCAATTCTGCTCTCAACATTTCCTGATTCTTACTTGCCCCCTCTAATTCAGTCTTTAACCTGTTAATTAGCTGAGTATCATTCTCTTGCATTCGCAGGGACTTGTTTAAAATAAACCATATTTTGCCGCATAGCCGTATTAAACAGTCTTTCTCTGTACTTTTATCGGCTGCATTCAATAATCTTGTAAGGCAGACCTGAATTATGCTGCCTTCTGTAAAAATATTGTCTAGTTTTTCCTTCTGCACCTCACCCTGAATGCGGTTACTCCATTCTAACGTGCTATTCGAAGACCAATTCCCATGTGCAAATAACTTTGCCTCTAAATATTGCACTAGATCTGAGAATGTGGTTTCCCTTTGTGACATTCTGAAATTCGTTTTTAGTGGCACACTGCTATTATAAAATGGGTTCCCTTTAATGTGCAAATGGCAGTGTGAGACACGCTTGCCACGCCCAGTAGGTACTCTATGATCACTTTCCCGGCCTGCAACGCACCATAAATATGTAGGGTATTTTGTGGAGATTTGGGGCCTGACAGTATTTTCTTACCGCCGAAATATAACTTAGCAACAATCACTCCTTGTATTCAGATTGGGCCATGTACGACAATAATACAGTGAACATGCATTATTTCAGCACCCAGGCATGCATATTTGGCATGCGCGGTTGGTGGTATTTTGGTGAGCATAATTCCCTTGTTTTATTTGTGGCCCCAATGTCCAAAATCCCTTATCTTTGCTTAGATTGTTCGTGTGATCACTAGAGAGACCTCAGACCTACATTTTAGGAATACCACATTTTTCAGTGATAGTGTTGGTGTGCCACCATGGGCGAACTCACTGACTTATTTACGACAGAGAGCTATATATGGTAGTCTTGTGGTAATTTCCACTACCTTATATACGGTAGGGAGCTATGTTCAGAGAGTCTCTCTTCCCGTTGGCTCATGTACCTCCAACAAGCTATGCTACAGTCACTCACAATTATTCATACTGATTCTGACATGCACACATCTGTCTTAAAATGACCATTGCACTGTTTAAAAATCTCTCCACATCATCGGCATTGTAATGGTAAATAGTAAATACACCACCCGTCTGTTTTCAAATATTTTTCTGTATTATAAAAGTTGCATTTAAACACGATCTCATTCTTTACAGAAATAAATAAAATGGTACAGTAAAAGCATTGTCTATGACACACTGCAAAGAGCGCGGCGGAGAACAGAACTCAAATTGCAACATTGGTATTTGATTAAGACACGCACAGGAATCCTACACTGACTGCATATTACCGTACACACTCAGCTCCCACACTTCTCATTACCTTATCTTTTTAGTTGTTCTCTTTGGCTGTTCTCTTTGTGAATGTAGCTCCCTTGAAGATTAACTCCAGCAAAAAGGAACGCTTGCCTTCTCAAACCGGGGTCATTGCCTGGAATTCTCAGCTTTTGCAGATAGGAATGCCTCAGCCAGTGGAAAGGTCCTTCTTTCAGCTCTCCCCAATCTCGACTGCAGCAGGACGCAGGAATCTGCATTCAGTCAGGAGTCCCACAGCCAGGTCTTCTCCCCAGTAGTGCAGAAAAATGTCTGCCTGTCTTTTTCCCCGATACTGCCCACTAAAACTTTCATCTCAGCCCTCTGTATGACGTGTCCCAATGAAATCCATCATCTCTCATGCTCTTACTCTCAACAATAGCTTCGCTTATACATTTGCAATTGTTGCAAATCTGACTTCCTTCTTCCTGCAGTTACTGTGCACAAAAACACGGAGAATCAGGCAGAGAAGAGAAGAAAAAAATCTGCACACACATTTAAATGGCTTTCAGAGTATGCCTAATTCTGCAGTGGAGAACACATTTTATTAGTGGGTTATGTTAAATAAGGTTTTATTAGTCAGGTTAATGGTTAATAGGTTAGCTGTTAATTTTCAAATGTGTCTCTCGCACCATAGGCATTTCAGGTGAAAAATAGTGTGCATTTTTAAATGAGCACGTGTGCTTTTAACTGTAAAAATAGATTTGCATCTTATATGTTAAAATCGTTTTTGACTGAATAGCCTGTCTTTCCTTGTTAATCTGGTAACCCATATAACAATGCACCGCACCCTTGTGGTGGTGCTGTGAAAAAAAATGTGCTACTTGTGCAGTAGTGCTGTACTCTATGCTGTTTGCTACCTGTGTAGTAGTGTTGTACTCTGTGCTGTAACACGCCAAATATCCTTACAGGACAAACAGTCTGAGTCAGTTAAGAATATGGATAGGGCTTTCTCACTTGGTATTCAGAAAATCTATCCTTCTAAAGACCTTCATGTTTCTGACGAGTTTCTCGACAAATTGTTAAAAGAGCGAAGATCTGGTGCCTCTGCACCACCTCCGTACGATCCTCTTCCTGTTGCTTTGCCTCTTCCTGCTGTTATTCCTGCTCTCCCTGCTCAACCTGTTGCTCCTATTATTCCGGCTGTTGTTCCTCCGCCTGCTCTACTACCTCTTCCCATTGCACCAGTAATAACACCTCCATTGAATCTGCCTGCACCTCCATTCCCGAGTGGTTCTGTACCGACTATAGTTGACCGGGTGCAGGATCGAAGGTTGTTACTCGTAATACTGTCCCTACAGATAAAAAGCGGGATTTGTTTGCATGGGCTAAGCATTGTATGGAGAGAGATGATCGAGCTAATGTTTTTGCCACACTGTCTAAGAGGAATAATTTTCCTGAGAAAAATGTTTTTATTGAAGGTTTAGGGATTCATTTATGCGTAATGTGGCGTAAATTAAATAATGTGGATCTTCCACAGGGGCTGAGGGATCTGAATACTTTAGCATTATCAAGAGATACTGTGGAGAAAGTACATGAGCATGTTGAGAGGTTGTTTAAGTATAGGAGAGATTTGGAGAAGTTACGGAATGAGGATGACGAAGAGGAGAGTATGTATGTACAGAAACTATTTCTTCCGTGTCGTAAATGGGCATCTGAGGAAACACAAATTTGTACAAAAGATGCAATTAGATGGATTTCGGATTTATCGATAACTCCGGTTGAGGTATATGACACATATAGTAAATATACGCTAGAAATGCAGAGGAAGGTCATTCAGGTAACGGTAGAGTACCTGCAGGATGAATGTGTGAGGAAGAAGGTTAGTTGTCCCACAGAGTTACTGGGTATTTATAAGAGAGCTTTTTCACTTGACACTTCTTCGACTGCTTTAGCACTCGACTTAGCTCTGTTGCTTAGTAAGCGTTCGGAGTTGCCTATATCTCAGTTGCCTATGAGAGAGGTACCTCCGACATTTGTCCCAAAAGTTAAGATTGCCGTTAATGCTGCAGCAGGTGTAGCTGCTGTGGACATTCCTGCACATTATGTATCATAGTTTGTTCACGTCCCGTTTTCACGACAGGAAGTGAACAATATTAGGCAATCTATTCCCGACATTAGGAAAAATCCGACAGGATTCTATAAAGTGATAGAGTCCGTCTTGCAGTCCTCAGTGTTCACCCTATGCGATATTGACTTGTTATTCCCTGTACTCCTGCCCGTAGATTTGTGGAAGCAGGTTAGAACAATAGATGATGCACCTGGGTGGGGAGATACGTGGGCTAATATAACTAGGCTTGACGGGGAAAGGCCAGCTGGTGAGAGACCGCCTCAGCTGATACTCACTTTGCCTGACAGAATCATTGCGAAATTAAAAACTATAATTCCTGAAAAAAGAATTATTTGGGACAAGCTTACGGCCTGTGTCCAAGGAAAATCTGAGGGTCCCACCGAGTTCTTTAATCGGTTCGAACAAGTATTCTCGGACTTCAGTGGACAGGATTTAGGCACAGAATCTGGGAAAAGGTTATTTGTGGACAAATTTGTGTGTGGACTGCTGCCTGACATCCAGTCACAGATTATGTCTTCCGAGAGCGCTTGGCAGGCGAAATCCCAATCAGAAGTACTGCACATGGCTCAGTACTACGAGAACCGTGTCAATAATGAAAAAGATAGAGTAGAAAAGAGAAAAAGAGACTTAAAGACTAAAGTATTGTTACAACAAATTGTTAGCGGCCCCAGAGGGGGTAGTTCGCAGATTAGAGGTCAGTATGTTCCACAAGGGAATGTGCCCTTGGGTCCTGTGAACATTAACCAGTGTGCCTATTGTCGCCCGGAGGGTCACTGGCGTGCACAATGCCCCGTCCTTCCACAGAGGTCGAATAACACATTTGGGAGTATGGGTAGATGACCCAGAGGTCGGCCCGGGGTGGGAGGGCCCTGGTAGAGGTCAGTTTTCGCAGGATCCTCAGCAACCTTTTTCACAGGACAATCAGACTTCGAGTGTGGATACTAGAAACATATTCGATCACCCTTCTGCTGCTTACCTCTCTGAGGAGCTTCCTTCTGATGATATTCTGTTTTGTTAGGATTGCCCAAAGCAGGGTTTGGAACCTACACCTATTTCCGTTAGTCAGAAAGGTCCCTACGTTGAAATGGTAGTGGGAAATAGGAAACATCAGTTCTTGATAGACACTTGAGCACAGAAGTGCTCCATTGATCATTCTTGGGTTCCAAACATTCCACTGTAAGGGCAAACCAATGTCTCCGAAGGGTTTTCTGGCACACCAGTCATTTGTCCGGTTTCTTCGCCGGTACCTATTTCTTTGGGTCCCTTTACGGACCATTGTCCCTTTCTTTTGACTTCGAATTGTGGAGAGAATTTGTTGGGGTTGAATCTGTTGATGGAATTAAATGCGCTAATTCATTGTTCATCTGATGGAGTGCGTTTGACGATTTCACCACAGCAGTTTTCTGTTTCACAATTTTTGACTAGACCTTTGCCACCAGAATTCAGTAATGTCCCGGAGTGTTTGCGGGCGGCTGACGACAATGATGTCGGTGTTCTACAGATTGAGCCTGTTAGAATAGTCTTGAAACATGGTATTAAGCTGCCACGTATTCCGCAGTATAAGATCTCGGTTGAAGGTGAGCAAGCTTTGAAGAGCATTGTTTCCGATTTTGTGCATCGTGGGGTGATTGAGGAGACTACAGGAAGTTTGTGCAATAGTCCGATCCTACCCGTGTACAAAAAAGGCGATAATGCTATTCCGTTTCGTTTTATAATTGATTTGCGTGCTATTAATAGAGTTGTCGCTCCACAATTTCCAATTGTGTCTGATGTGACGACGATATTAACTATGATTCCAGCTACGGCTACTTACTTTAGTGTTGTGGACCTGAAGAATGCTTTCTTCAGTATTCCTATACAGAAGGACAGTAGATATTTGTTCGCGTTCACCTTAGGGGGACGCTCGTTCACATTTACTCGTGCACCTCAAGGTTACATCGAGAGTCCTAGCATTTACAGTAGGGCCTTGAAAGAACAGCTTGATACTCTTGAAGTCTTAGTTACTTACCTGTAGCTGTATTTCTCCAGCATTGGCATCTTTCATAGATTCACATGCTTGAATATTCCCCGTCGTCAGACTGGGAATCCTCGGTGATAAATTAAATAATAATAATATATATTTTTTTATATATATATATATATATATATATATATATATATATATATATATATATATATATATATATATATATATATATATATATATATATATATATATATATATATATACTGCCACCTAGCAGTGCATGTACATAGCCCATTATAGCCTATGAGCCACTTCATTGTGTAGTCCCTCCACCTCACTTTGGTCCTTTATGGCCCCAGCCAATGAGGTGGCAGGGCTCAAGCTCCGCCCCCGGCAGCCATCTTCAGATTTTGAACCGTAGAGATTACAGTATGATGGATGCCGAGCATAGGAGCAGCCTCTCAGGGGAGGCGGGCGGGCGCATGTGAATCTATGAAAGATACCAATGCTGGAGAAATACAGCTACAGGTAAGTAACTAAGACTTCTCCAGCATTGGATCTTTCATAGATTCAGATGCTTGAATAGAATACCAAGCAGTTAAAACATGCCACCATTATAAACAGATATGCATAATTACAGAAAAACATATTTCTGATCAAACCTTTACCATGCAGCAACACAACGGTTACATACTTCGGGAAAGGTGGGAAAGGAGGCTGGTCCTACCTTATACAAAGAGATGGCGGAGCACTGCCTGTCCAACTGCAGTTTCTTTGTTGGTATCTTCAGTCAGGCAGTAGTGTTTCGCGAAAGTATGCAGAGTGCTCCACGTGGCGGCTCTGCATATGTCTTTCAAGGCCACCCCTGCGTGGAATGCTGTTGACGCCGCCCTTCCTCTGGTGGAGTGCGCAGACGGCGGTCTAGTTAAAGGGTCGCCTTTCAACTGGTGACAGTGGGAGATGCAGGACGATACCCAGCGTGCCAGGCTTTGTTTGGATATATGTTGGCCCTTGGTACGGCCAGAGAAGGAAATGAATAGCTGGTTTGAGTAGCGGAACTCCTTGGTTCTTTGCAAGTAAAACTTCAACACCCTAGAAACGTCTAGAGAGTGTAATGTCCTTTCCGCTTCCGAAGCGTGATTCTGGAAGAAGGTTGGTAAAACAATGCGCTCAGTGAAGGACATCTCCGAAAGTACCTTGGGGAGGAACTTCGGGTGAGGCCTTAAGATGACGCGGTCCTTCTGGAACAAGGTAAACGGAGGTTCCGAAGACAAAGCTTGCAAATCACTGATCCTTCTGGCCGATGTGATGGCTACCAGGAAGGATGTCTTCCAGGACAAGAATTTCATATCGCATCTATGTATGGGCTCGAAGGGAGGTTGCATGAGGGCTGTTAAGACGGTGTTGAGGCTCCAGTCCGGAACTGGTGTAGGTGTAGGCGGATAAGTACGCATCAGTCCTTTCAGGAAGATCTTGATGTCGGTTGGGATGGTTTCTGAACTCTTGATTCATTTGTGGAGGGGAGCGGGTTGCACCCATCCTTTGATTATAGTCCCCTGGTGGGGAATCATTGTACTGGCGTGGACTGTAGTTCACGTTTTGCCTCATGTCCTGTCTCTCAGATTGTGGGTACTGGCCCCTATGTTGATTTCCATTATCAGTAAATCGATCCACATATCGGGGCCTATCCTGATTACCATATATCATGGTGTTGGGATCAAACCTACTCTGTGTCCCCAATGACTGGTAGGGACCATCATTTCTTTGATCTTGATTTTGTCTCTGGTTATTGTTCATACCTGTCATATCAGGCCGATATCCTACCCGGGGTCTATCCCCTAAATACCTAGGGCTGATGTAGCTCTCTCTATTACTAGGATCATGTGTTTGGAACATTGGTACAGGAAATGGCGATCTTTGTTGATTACCCCTTTGTTCAGGTGTCACATTATTTTTACCTTGGCTTTGAGCAGACTCAAGGGACATTTTGGCTGACCTTATTTCCATTACTGTGGCTGAGGGTTCTTTAGATTTAGGCCTAGTATCTTTCATTTTATCACTTTCTCTACCCTGACAATAGAGTACCTCATATAGCTTTGTGCTTTGATGTACAATCCATTCAAGGGACTTGTCACGGTCAAATTCACGGACCAATTGGGATATGATGTCTTTCTGTAGCCCATAGAAGTATGCAGTTTTAAACTCATTGGAATTTGAGTCAAAAGATACATCAAAGCGAGAGAATGCTCTTTTTAAGTCTTGTAAAAATTGGCGAGGGGATGTATTAGGTCCAGCAGTAATTGTGTACGCGACTTTCTTTGCCTCCTGCAATGACTGAAAAGGAGAAAAATGACGCCTAATTTCTTTTTCAAACTCCAGCCATGTCATATTCTGCTGTTCATTTAATCCCCTTATGATGCTGGCCGTCGGGGCATCTAAAGTCAAATGAAAATATTGTCTGTACTGTTCCCTAGGTATCTGGAGTGCTTTAAAAATGTCATGCACCGCTTCTAAGTGATCCTCAATGCAGCATTCACCTCCCTTTTTAAATGGTTTGATCAGGGCTTTAATGGATTTCATTATTTTTATGGGGCTACTTGTTGCAATACATGGAATTGCACTATTTTGTGAGTCAATCCTGTTTTCAGGTGTATGAGATTGGTGACTGCCCCCAATGGGAGTATCAAATCCCCCAAGGGCACTGCAACCAAGTTCAGTCACCGGCCCAGTCACTGGGGCACTAGCTCTTTGGGCAGAGCTAGAATTCACCTCCACTCCATTGAATGTGGTACCCTGCCGCCTCTCCTGGGACCTGGGAATGCACATTTGCTGTTCTAAGTCCTTACACTTTTTAAGGAGTCTGTTGGCTTCATCATGCAAATAATTATTTTCATCACTCATTTTATTAATCACCTCCTGCATTTCGCACATTTGCATTTGGCATTCATTGAACTCTTTATTTCTCTTGTCTCTTTCTTGGATCATTTTAATCATTTCTTGTTCTGCACTCTGGAGATCACCTTCTTTTTCACAATGTTTTTTTTGTAAAATCTGCATTTCTGAAACAACCTCATCTTTATCCTGCCTAATGTGATCCACTAAGGCTTTTAAGTGTGCCAATTCTTGCTCACTATCTTCAAATTGTTTCTTGCTTTTGGATAACTGAGTATCAAAGTCTCTGCATTTTAATTGCATGTCTTTTTGGCATACATCCAATTCTGCTCTCAACATTTCCTGATTCTTACTTGCCCCCTCTAATTCAGTCTTTAACCTGTTAATTAGCTGAGTATCATTCTCTTGCATTCGCAGGGACTTGTTTAAAATAAACCATATTTTGCCGCATAGCCGTATTAAACAGTCTTTCTCTGTACTTTTATCGGCTGCATTCAATAATCTTGTAAGGCAGACCTGAATTATGCTGCCTTCTGTAAAAATATTGTCTAGTTTTTCTTTCTGCACCTCACCCTGAATGCGGTTACTCCATTCTAACGTGCTATTCGAAGACCAATTCCCATGTGCAAATAACTTTGCCTCTAAATATTGCACTAGATCTGAGAATGTGGTTTCCCTTTGTGACATTCTGAAATTCGTTTTTAGTGGCACACTGCTATTATAAAATGGGTTCCCTTTAATGTGCAAATGGCAGTGTGAGACACGCTTGCCACGCCCAGTAGGTACTCTATGATCACTTTCCCGGCCTGCAACGCACCATAAATATGTAGGGTATTTTGTGGAGATTTGGGGCCTGACAGTATTTTCTTACCGCCGAAATATAACTTAGCAACAATCACTCCTTGTATTCAGATTGGGCCATGTACGACAATAATACAGTGAACATGCATTATTTCAGCACCCAGGCATGCATATTTGGCATGCGTGGGTGGTAGGCGCGGTTGGTGGTATTTTGGTGAGCATAATTCCCTTGTTTTATTTGTGGCCCCAATGTCCAAAATCCCTTATCTTTGCTTAGATTGTTCGTGTGATCACTAGAGAGACCTCAGACCTACATTTTAGGAATACCACATTTTTCAGTGATAGTGTTGGTGTGCCACCATGGGCGAACTCACTGACTTATTTACGACAGAGAGCTATATATGGTAGTCTTGTGGTAATTTCCACTACCTTATATACGGTAGGGAGCTATGTTCAGAGAGTCTCTCTTCCCGTTGGCTCATGTACCTCCAACAAGCTATGCTACAGTCACTCACAATTATTCATACTGATTCTGACATGCACACATCTGTCTTAAAATGACCATTGCACTGTTTAAAAATCTCTCCACATCATCGGCATTGTAATGGTAAATAGTAAATACACCACCCGTCTGTTTTCAAATATTTTTCTGTATTATAAAAGTTGCATTTAAACACGATCTCATTCTTTACAGAAATAAATAAAATGGTACAGTAAAAGCATTGTCTATGACACACTGCAAAGAGCGCGGCGGAGAACAGAACTCAAATTGCAACATTGGTATTTGATTAAGACACGCACAGGAATCCTACACTGACTGCATATTACCGTACACACTCAGCTCCCACACTTCTCATTACCTTATCTTTTTAGTTGTTCTCTTTGGCTGTTCTCTTTGTGAATGTAGCTCCCTTGAAGATTAACTCCAGCAAAAAGGAACGCTTGCCTTCTCAAACCGGGGTCATTGCCTGGAATTCTCAGCTTTTGCAGATAGGAATGCCTCAGCCAGTGGAAAGGTCCTTCTTTCAGCTCTCCCCAATCTCGACTGCAGCAGGACGCAGGAATCTGCATTCAGTCAGGAGTCCCACAGCCAGGTCTTCTCCCCAGTAGTGCAGAAAAATGTCTGCCTGTCTTTTTCCCCGATACTGCCCACTAAAACTTTCATCTCAGCCCTCTGTATGACGTGTCCCAATGAAATCCATCATCTCTCATGCTCTTACTCTCAACAATAGCTTCGCTTATACATTTGCAATTGTTGCAAATCTGACTTCCTTCTTCCTGCAGTTACTGTGCACAAAAACACGGAGAATCAGGCAGAGAAGAGAAGAAAAAAATCTGCACACACATTTAAATGGCTTTCAGAGTATGCCTAATTCTGCAGTGGAGAACACATTTTATTAGTGGGTTATGTTAAATAAGGTTTTATTAGTCAGGTTAATGGTTAATAGGTTAGCTGTTAATTTTCAAATGTGTCTCTCGCACCATAGGCATTTCAGGTGAAAAATAGTGTGCATTTTTAAATGAGCACGTGTGCTTTTAACTGTAAAAATAGATTTGCATCTTATATGTTAAAATCGTTTTTGACTGAATAGCCTGTCTTTCCTTGTTAATCTGGTAACCCATATAACAATGCACCGCACCCTTGTGGTGGTGCTGTAAAAAAAATGTGCTACTTGTGCAGTAGTGCTGTACTCTATGCTGTTTGCTACCTGTGTAGTAGTGTTGTACTCTGTGCTGTAACACGCCAAATATCCTTACAGGACAAACAGTCTGAGTCAGTTAAGAATATGGATAGGGCTTTCTCACTTGGTATTCAGAAAATCTATCCTTCTAAAGACCTTCATGTTTCTGACGAGTTTCTCGACAAATTGTTAAAAGAGCGAAGATCTGGTGCCTCTGCACCACCTCCGTACGATCCTCTTCCTGTTGCTTTGCCTCTTCCTGCTGTTATTCCTGCTCTCCCTGCTCAACCTGTTGCTCCTATTATTCCGGCTGTTGTTCCTCCGCCTGCTCTACTACCTCTTCCCATTGCACCAGTAATAACACCTCCATTGAATCTGCCTGCACCTCCATTCCCGAGTGGTTCTGTACCGACTATAGTTGACCGGGTGCAGGATCGAAGGTTGTTACTCGTAATACTGTCCCTACAGATAAAAAGCGGGATTTGTTTGCATGGGCTAAGCATTGTATGGAGAGAGATGATCGAGCTAATGTTTTTGCCACACTGTCTAAGAGGAATAATTTTCCTGAGAAAAATGTTTTTATTGAAGGTTTAGGGATTCATTTATGCGTAATGTGGCGTAAATTAAATAATGTGGATCTTCCACAGGGGCTGAGGGATCTGAATACTTTAGCATTATCAAGAGATACTGTGGAGAAAGTACATGAGCATGTTGAGAGGTTGTTTAAGTATAGGAGAGATTTGGAGAAGTTACGGAATGAGGATGACGAAGAGGAGAGTATGTATGTACAGAAACTATTTCTTCCGTGTCGTAAATGGGCATCTGAGGAAACACAAATTTGTACAAAAGATGCAATTAGATGGATTTCGGATTTATCGATAACTCCGGTTGAGGTATATGACACATATAGTAAATATACGCTAGAAATGCAGAGGAAGGTCATTCAGGTAACGGTAGAGTACCTGCAGGATGAATGTGTGAGGAAGAAGGTTAGTTGTCCCACAGAGTTACTGGGTATTTATAAGAGAGCTTTTTCACTTGACACTTCTTCGACTGCTTTAGCACTCGACTTAGCTCTGTTGCTTAGTAAGCGTTCGGAGTTGCCTATATCTCAGTTGCCTATGAGAGAGGTACCTCCGACATTTGTCCCAAAAGTTAAGATTGCCGTTAATGCTGCAGCAGGTGTAGCTGCTGTGGACATTCCTGCACATTATGTATCATAGTTTGTTCACGTCCCGTTTTCACGACAGGAAGTGAACAATATTAGGCAATCTATTCCCGACATTAGGAAAAATCCGACAGGATTCTATAAAGTGATAGAGTCCGTCTTGCAGTCCTCAGTGTTCACCCTATGCGATATTGACTTGTTATTCCCTGTACTCCTGCCCGTAGATTTGTGGAAGCAGGTTAGAACAATAGATGATGCACCTGGGTGGGGAGATACGTGGGCTAATATAACTAGGCTTGACGGGGAAAGGCCAGCTGGTGAGAGACCGCCTCAGCTGATACTCACTTTGCCTGACAGAATCATTGCGAAATTAAAAACTATAATTCCTGAAAAAAGAATTATTTGGGACAAGCTTACGGCCTGTGTCCAAGGAAAATCTGAGGGTCCCACCGAGTTCTTTAATCGGTTCGAACAAGTATTCTCGGACTTCAGTGGACAGGATTTAGGCACAGAATCTGGGAAAAGGTTATTTGTGGACAAATTTGTGTGTGGACTGCTGCCTGACATCCAGTCACAGATTATGTCTTCCGAGAGCGCTTGGCAGGCGAAATCCCAATCAGAAGTACTGCACATGGCTCAGTACTACGAGAACCGTGTCAATAATGAAAAAGATAGAGTAGAAAAGAGAAAAAGAGACTTAAAGACTAAAGTATTGTTACAACAAATTGTTAGAGGCCCCAGAGGGGGTAGTTCGCAGATTAGAGGTCAGTATGTTCCACAAGGGAATGTGCCCTTGGGTCCTGTGAACATTAACCAGTGTGCCTATTGTCGCCCGGAGGGTCACTGACGTGCACAATGCCCCGTCCTTCCACAGAGGTCGAATAACACATTTGGGAGTATGGGTAGATGACCCAGAGGTCGGCCCGGGGTGGGAGGGCCCTGGTAGAGGTCAGTTTTCGCAGGATCCTCAGCAACCTTTTTCACAGGACAATCAGACTTCGAGTGTGGATACTAGAAACATATTCGATCACCCTTCTGCTGCTTACCTCTCTGAGGAGCTTCCTTCTGATGATATTCTGTTTTGTTAGGATTGCCCAAAGCAGGGTTTGGAACCTACACCTATTTCCGTTAGTCAGAAAGGTCCCTACGTTGAAATGGTAGTGGGAAATAGGAAACATCAGTTCTTGATAGACACTTGAGCACAGAAGTGCTCCATTGATCATTCTTGGGTTCCAAACATTCCACTGTAAGGGCAAACCAATGTCTCCGAAGGGTTTTCTGGCACACCAGTCATTTGTCCGGTTTCTTCGCCGGTACCTATTTCTTTGGGTCCCTTTACGGACCATTGTCCCTTTCTTTTGACTTCGAATTGTGGAGAGAATTTGTTGGGGTTGAATCTGTTGATGGAATTAAATGCGCTAATTCATTGTTCATCTGATGGAGTGCGTTTGACGATTTCACCACAGCAGTTTTCTGTTTCACAATTTTTGACTAGACCTTTGCCACCAGAATTCAGTAATGTCCCGGAGTGTTTGCGGGCGGCTGACGACAATGATGTCGGTGTTCTACAGATTGAGCCTGTTAGAATAGTCTTGAAACATGGTATTAAGCTGCCACGTATTCCGCAGTATAAGATCTCGGTTGAAGGTGAGCAAGCTTTGAAGAGCATTGTTTCCGATTTTGTGCATCGTGGGGTGATTGAGGAGACTACAGGAAGTTTGTGCAATAGTCCGATCCTACCCGTGTACAAAAAAGGCGATAATGCTATTCCGTTTCGTTTTATAATTGATTTGCGTGCCATTAATAGAGTTGTCGCTCCACAATTTCCAATTGTGTCTGATGTGACGACGATATTAACTATGATTCCAGCTACGGCTACTTACTTTAGTGTTGTGGACCTGAAGAATGCTTTCTTCAGTATTCCTATACAGAAGGACAGTAGATATTTGTTCGCGTTCACCTTAGGGGGACGCTCGTTCACATTTACTCGTGCACCTCAAGGTTACATCGAGAGTCCTAGCATTTACAGTAGGGCCTTGAAAGAACAGCTTGATACTCTTGAAGTCTTAGTTACTTACCTGTAGCTGTATTTCTCCAGCATTGGCATCTTTCATAGATTCACATGCTTGAATATTCCCCGTCGTCAGACTGGGAATCCTCGGTGATAAATTAAATAATAATAATATATATTTTTTTATATATATATATATATATATATATATATATATATATATATATATATATATATATATATATATATATATACTGCCACCTAGCAGTGCATGTACATAGCCCATTATAGCCTATGAGCCACTTCATTGTGTAGTCCCTCCACCTCACTTTGGTCCTTTATGGCCCCAGCCAATGAGGTGGCAGGGCTCAAGCTCCGCCCCCGGCAGCCATCTTCAGATTTTGAACCGTAGAGATTACAGTATGATGGATGCCGAGCATAGGAGCAGCCTCTCAGGGGAGGCGGGCGGGCGCATGTGAATCTATGAAAGATACCAATGCTGGAGAAATACAGCTACAGGTAAGTAACTAAGACTTCTCCAGCATTGGATCTTTCATAGATTCAGATGCTTGAATAGAATACCAAGCAGTTAAAACATGCCACCATTATAAACAGATATGCATAATTACAGAAAAACATATTTCTGATCAAACCTTTACCATGCAGCAACACAACGGTTACATACTTCGGGAAAGGTGGGAAAGGAGGCTGGTCCTACCTTATACAAAGAGATGGCGGAGCACTGCCTGTCCAACTGCAGTTTCTTTGTTGGTATCTTCAGTCAGGCAGTAGTGTTTCGCGAAAGTATGCAGAGTGCTCCACGTGGCGGCTCTGCATATATCTTTCAAGGCCACCCCTGCGTGGAATGCTGTTGACGCCGCCCTTCCTCTGGTGGAGTGCGCAGACGGCGGTCTAGTTAAAGGGTCGCCTTTCAACTGGTGACAGTGGGAGATGCAGGACGATACCCAGCGTGCCAGGCTTTGTTTGGATATATGTTGGCCCTTGGTACGGCCAGAGAAGGAAATGAATAGCTGGTTTGAGTAGCGGAACTCCTTGGTTCTTTGCAAGTAAAACTTCAACACCCTAGAAACGTCTAGAGAGTGTAATGTCCTTTCCGCTTCCGAAGCGTGATTCTGGAAGAAGGTTGGTAAAACAATGCGCTCAGTGAAGGACATCTCCGAAAGTACCTTGGGGAGGAACTTCGGGTGAGGCCTTAAGATGACGCGGTCCTTCTGGAACAAGGTAAACGGAGGTTCCGAAGACAAAGCTTGCAAATCACTGATCCTTCTGGCCGATGTGATGGCTACCAGGAAGGATGTCTTCCAGGACAAGAATTTCATATCGCATCTATGTATGGGCTCGAAGGGAGGTTGCATGAGGGCTGTTAAGACGGTGTTGAGGCTCCAGTCCGGAACTGGTGTAGGTGTAGGCGGATAAGTACGCATCAGTCCTTTCAGGAAGATCTTGATCGCTGGTAAGGAGAGTAAGGCTTGCGTCTCCGCGGTTACTGTGTAGGCCGCTATGGCTGACAGATGGACCTTGATAGAGGACAGTGAGAGCCCTGATTTAGCCAGGTGCAACAAATAAGGCAGAATTTGATCAACCGAGGCCGTGAGGGGATCGATCGCAGAGGTCTCGCACCATTTGGAAAACCTGGTCCATTTTCTGGTGTAGGTGAGTTGCGTGGACGGGGCTCTAGCGGCCCTGATGATATCCCAGCATTCTGATGGTAACTTTAGGTGCATCAGTTTACGCTGCTCAGGAACCATGCTTTGAGGGACAGGCTCCTCGGGTCGTGGTGGAGGACCTTGCGGTTCTGTTGTGTCAGTAGATATTGATGCGATTTGAGACGAATCGGGGTTTTGCAGGATAGATGTCTCAGCGTCGGGTACCAGACTTGCCGTGCCCAATCGGGTGCAATAAGAATCAAGGAACAATCCTGTTCTTTCACCCTGCGAAGTACCCTCGACATGAGGGGAATGGGTGGGAAGGCGTAGAGGAGCTTCCCCGACCAATCCACTGAGAACGCGTCTCCCAGCGATTGGTGCTCTGGGTATCTTGACGCAAATCTCTTGCATTTTTTGTTGTTCCTGGTGGCAAAAAGGTCGATCTGCGGATGGCCCCATAAGGCAAATATCCGTCGGGTTTCTCTGTCGTCCAACTCCCACTCGTGTGACGCTGTGTATTCTCTGCTTAATCTGTCCGCTAGGACATTGTCTACTCCTGGAAGGTGCTCTGCCCTGATCTGTATCCCGTAGCGCAAGGCCCATGCCCATAGCTGTTGGGCTTCTTGCGACAGAATCTGAGACCTCGTGCCTCCCTGCTTGTTTGTATAGTGCATGGAGGTCGTGTTGTCTGTCTGGACCGTAAGAACTTGACCAGCTATAACCGGTAGGAAGGCTTTCAGCGCCAACCTTACGGCCCTGAGCTCCAACACATTGATGTGGAGCTGGGACTCTTGTGCCGACCAAGATCCCTTGGTTTGAAGGTCCGCAAGATGAGCGCCCCAGCCTGATAAGGAAGCGTCCGTCCGCAGCAGGAGGGTCGATGTCGGTGCTTGAAACGGCATTCCCTGTAGAAGATTCCTCGGAGCGTTCCACCATCGAAGGGCCTTGTGCAACGTCGATGGAATCTGGACAATGTCTTCCCAGCATCCAAAAGCTTGTTTCCATTGGTGGTCCAGAGCTTCCTGAACCGGCCTCATGCGAAGCCTGCAGTTCGGTATGAGGAATATGCATGATAACATCATGCCCAATAGGGATTTGTAAGAGCGTACAGATGTTGTCTCTTTCTGTAGGAAGTTCGAAGTTAAGCGTAGAATCGCTGCTATTCTCTCTGTGGATGGTCTCACTCTGGGAATGCTGGAGTCGAGCTCGGCTCCCAGGAACAGAGCTACCTTGTGGGAACGAGGCAGGACTTCGTCTGGTTGATGGAGAAACCTAACTCTTTTAGGAGGTTGACCGTCCTCGACACTGCCGAATGAGCCTTTGCAGCTGAACTTGCCTTTATCAGCCAATCGTCCAGGTATGGAAAAACGTCCGTTCCTGCTCTCCTGAGACTTGCCGCTACCGGTGCCAGGCATTTCGTGAAAACTCTTGGCGCCAATTTTAGACCGAACGGAAGCACTTGAAACTGAAAGTGGAGCCCTCCCACTGTGAACCTGAGGAACTGCCTGTGTGCTGGATGGATCGGAATGTGGAAGTATGCATCCTCCAAGTCTAAAGTGGCCAAGAAGTCGTGCTTGTTTAACCAAGGTAGCCCCCCTTGTAGAGCTACCATCTTGAAAGTTATGCGCTTGATGAACTTGTTGAGAGCCCTCAGGTCCAAGATGGGCCTCCATTGACCGTTTTTCTTTCTGACGAGGAAGAATCGGGAGTAGAAACCTTTTCCCCTCTGAGAATAGGGTACTGGTTCTACTGCTGCCTTCTGGAGCAGTTTTTGCACTTCGGACATGACCTGTTTTAGCATATGCACTCTGCGGGGAGTTGGAGGCAGGGAAGGAGGTTGGTCCAGAAATTCCAAGGTGTGACCCTTTCGGATCACCTGTAACACCCATTTGTCCGATGTAATTGACCGCCAGCGCTGGAAAAACTGGCTCACCCTTCCCCCCACCGGGGCGTGGCGAAGGGGGGGGGGAGATTGGTCGTCAGTTCTGCTTACCTTGCGACTTCCCTTGGGCGGAGCCACGTCTGCCTCTATGGGCGTATCTGTCGGATGACTGATATTTATTGGCTTGGTACGTGCCGCCTTGTGCTTTTTGACCATAGGAGGAACGACTGTATCCCCTGAACTTGGAAGATGAACCTCTAAAGGGACGAAAAGACCTATGGTCCTTACTTTTGTCCTTTAAAGAACTGATGGCTCTGGCTGTGTCAGTGTCTGTCTTGATTGCCTTCAAATGGTCGTCTATCTTTTTCCCAAAGAGATCTTGGCCATCAAATGGCATGTCTAGTATCTGCGCCTGAACTTCAGGTCTAAAGTTAGTAGCTTTCATCCAGGCCTGCCTTCTGAGCACTGTGCCGTGCGCCATCTGCCTGAAGCCTGATTCGGCCACATCAACTGCTGCGTCGATCATGTGATCCGATGTTGCTTCACCATCCGCGATTATGGATTTTGCCTCCTCCTGGAACTCCGGTGGTAATTGTTTCGCTAAGTTAGACATGCGGAGCCAAAGCTCGCGATCGAATCTTGCGGTCATGGCCAGTGCGTTACCGGCTCTGATTGTAAGTGATGCAGAAGATGACACTTTCCTGCCCATGGCTTCCAATTTACGTCCGTCCTTATCCGGTGGGGCCGACAACGGTGAGGAGGGGTTGGCGAGTTTCTTTCTGGCCGCCACTGTAATAACTGAGTCCGGTTTCGTATGACCCCTTAAACAAAGCGGTGCCGAATCCGGAGCTTTATATTTATTTTCTGGCCTGGACACCAAAGCCGGAGTTGATAAGGGCGTAGATAGGATCTTGGATCCGGAATCCCAGATGGTATCGAGGAGGGGAATTGTGGTCACTGTCCTCCTTCGTTTGTCCCTGTGCTCATAGAGCACTGATTGCCTTTCCTCCGAAGAAACCTGAATTTTAAACAGTTCTGCGGCTTTACCTATTATGGTGTGGAAAGAGACGAGATCATTCGGTGGTGAGGCCTTGCCCGGCGAGTCTCTCCTCCTGGGCTTCTCGACGACGTAGTCATCCCAATCACTGGGTGCATCTGGCTCCTGAGTTATTTCTCCTTCTTCTGGTTCCGAAAATTCACCAAAAGGATCCTCCTGCCAGTCTGATACCGAGATGGTGGACGGTACCATGGTGGGATCTACGTCCGGCGATCGCGGTCTGTGCGATGACTGTGGTGACGGGACTCTTGTAGGTGAAGCACTGTGGGTGCTGCTCCTCGGTCTTCGAGCAGGTGATCTCATCCGTTTTTGCGGTCTACTCCTGTAAGGAGAGCAACCCGATGTGCCTGGAATCGGGGATGACTCTCTAGGAATGGGATTAATCGGAATTTGCTTCTCCCTTTGCCGTTTGTAAAATTCTTCTACAATCCTCTGCACGGATAACATGAGCACCGGGTCATGAGGATATTCGGATTCTCCCGTGGACGGGTGCCAAGGAGGGCTGTATTGTTTCGGTAAGGGACCGATGGACTCTTCCAACACTTCCGCATCAGAGAATTCTTCCTGAAGAATTATATCCGGAAGTTCTGCCATGTGCCCCAAAGGTGAAAATTGCTGCACCAGAGGTTCAGTTACAGTATTCTTCTCAATGATATTGCTTGTAATGACAGGAGCTTCAAGAGTGAGAGGCAGTAATTCCTCTGTAACTGCCGAAATTTGCGGTGCCTCTGAAGGCGTTATGGATGATGTTATCCTCGTCGACGACTGAGATTTCCCCGTCGACGAGGGCTTCGCCGCCGACTGAGATTTTCCCGTCGACGACTGAGATTGTCCCGTCGACGAATTCTTCGGTGTCGACTGAGATTTTCCCGTCGACGACTGAGATTTTCCCGTCGACGATGGATTCGTCGTCGACGACTGACATTTCCCCGTCGACGAGGGCTTCGTTGACGAATGTGGAGTGTGTTCCGTGGACGACTGTGTCATGGACGAATGCTTCGTGGACGAGTGGTGTTTCTTGCTCGTCGACGATTGCTTCGCGGTCGACATGTCCGATGACGATGATCTAACTGTCGACGATGTCTTAAGCGTCGTCGTCGTCGATGCTGGTTTCGTCGATGGTATGGCCGATGACGGGCCTTTACCTTTCCCTTCATTCGTGGGCGGTTTACCCGCCGACGACTGCCCCCCCCCCTTTTTTTGCAAACTCCTCCTTACCTCTGGAGGCAGATTTTGCTGACTTTTTCTGGCTTGATAGGTCAACTGGAGGCAGAAAGGGTATCAATTCCAGCTTCCTCTTTTTGGATTTGGGAGAGGAACTCCTTTCCACTGAAGAGGCCCTTCTCTTTGAAGTTTGCCTCTCAGATGGAATGCTGGATTGGACAGGAGCTGTTCTGACAGACTCTTCGTCCGAAGATTGATCCCTGGATTCCAGGTATGAAAGGAGTCTTCTATCCCTGTCATGAAGGGTCTTGGTGGAAAAGGTTTTACAAATCTCGCATTTTTTAATGTCATGTGGGTACAGACAATAAATGCAATGCTCGTGGGGGTCCTTGTAGTAAACCAATTTCTTCTTGCACCTCGTGCAGTCCCTGAACAGGGAAGGCTTCCTGACAGCCTGAGGTGCCTCCATTTCTGAAGAGAAGTTCAGTCGACGATTTTGAGAGGAAAACAACAAGTTTTGCCACCAAGGTTAATTGGAAAGAAAGCCCCTAAGAAGGGGAACAAGATGGAATATATTTTACAAATATATTCCACACAAAAGTAGAAAGAATTTGAGAAAGCTCAGAGAGCTTGAGGATTCCATGTGTCTGATAGACTGCGGTAAAAAATCTGAAGATGGCTGCCGGGGGCGGAGCTTGAGCCCTGCCACCTCATTGGCTGGGGCCATAAAGGACCAAAGTGAGGTGGAGGGACTTCACAATGAAGTGGCTCATAGGCTATAATGGGCTATGTAGATGCACTGCTAGGTGGCAGTGTATATATATATATATATATATATATATATATATATATATATATATATATATATATATATATATATATATATATTTAAAAAAAAAATATTATTATTATTTAATTTATCACCGAGGATTCCCAGACTGACGACGGGGAATATTCAAGCATGTGAATCTATGAAAGATCCAATGCTGGAGAATTACCCCCTACTTGTACGCTGCTTCAGTACGTTGACGACTTGCTTTTAGTAGCAGATTCTGAGAGCTCTTGTAAAGAGGGCACTGTATTGTTGCTCATCCATCTAGCTAAGCATGGTCACAAAGCTTAGCTTAAAGAGTTTCAATATTGTTGCCAGGAGGTCGCCTATTTAGGCTACCTCCTGTCAAAGGAGGGAAGAAGATTGACACCTGAAAGAATAAAACACATTTCTGGCATGTCTGTCCCAAATACACAGAAGGAAGTCAGAGCCTTAATAGGTATGGCTTCTTACTGTAGGTTATGTATCCCGAACTTTTCACTAGTGATAAAACCGATGTTGGCTTTGACAAAGAAGGGCATTTCTTTGCCATTGCCATGGAAATCGGAACATCAACAATCATTTGCGCTTCTCAATACTGCATTATGCTCTGCACCGGTTTTGGGTACATCAAATTACAACAAGGCCTTTGTGTTGTTTGTGCATGAATGGGAGGGATGTGCTTTGGCTGTATTAACGCAGGAACATGGCGGGAAGAATAGGCCGTGCGGTTACTACTCTTCCGCCCTTGATCCTGTCGCATGCGCTTTGCCAAGATGTTTGCGAGCTGTCGCTGCTGCTGCCGCGTCTGTAACACAGAGTGAGGGAATGGTCCTAGGCCATGATCTTGTTCTATTGAACAAAACTCAAACACAACACCTCACTTCCGCATGATTGACGAGATATTAATTAATTTTGTTTGCTCCCCATATACAAATTAGGAGGTGTTGTGTTCTTAATCCGGCTCAACTCCTACCTTTCCCGCAAAATACTGTTTGCGGAATGATGAGTCACATGACTGCCTGTATACTACTGAACAAGAAACAAAGGGCACAATTGATCTTAAGGACACTCCTTTGGATAATGCGCAAGGGGAGCTATTTTGTGATGGCTCCTGTTTCAAACTTCCGGATGGTACATCCACAGCTGCTTATGCAGTCACTACATTGAGCACGGTTGTAGAGAGCAAGCGAATTACACATAACTCCGTGCAGGCCGCAGAGATTATAGCATTAACCCGAGCTTGTGAGCTTTCCGAAGGGCTAACAGTGAATATATATACTGACAGTCAGTATGCTTTTGGGGTGGCTCACAACTTTGGGAGACTTTGGTCAGAGAGAGGGTTTCTAACTTCGCATGGGACCAAGATTCAGCATGGCCCCCTAATAGTACAATTGCTCTCGGCGCTTGCGCTCCCTAGTCAGTTAGCGATCATGAAATAAGCAGCGCATCGAAAGATCACAGACGATGTAGGGAAAGGGAATGCTTTCGCTGATCAGATAGCCAGACAAACTGCCACAGATCTTCGCACAGAAATGTATGCTCTAAGAGAAACTAGGGATGTCTATGTAATGGATGAGGATATTGGGTCTGTGCGGGATATCCAAGCTGATGCCACAATAGAAGAATCTAAGAAATGGGCTGAAGGCTTGGGGAAATTAGATGATGACGGTGTTGGGTGGACACAGTTGAAGGGAAATGGTTACTTCCTAATGCCTAAATAGTCATGATGGTTACCATGGCACACGGTCCCACACATGTGTGTGCTCAACAGATTACGAAAATATTAGAGAAAGTCTGGGTAAATGATAAGATTTCGAAAATTGCTCAGCATTATGTCCAGAATTGCATGATTTGCCTACAGCACAATGTGGGGAAGGGGACGGTAACTCCAAGGGGTAGCTTTGGGCCTCCTTCTGTCCCGTTTGAAGTGATTCATTTTGAGTTTATTGAGATGGAGCGGTGCAATAGTTTAAAATATGTCCTTGTGGTCATTTGTGCCTTCAGTAAATGGGTTGAGGCTTTCCCTGTCAAAGATGCTCCAGCCATGACCACTGCAAAAATTATGATAAAGGAGTACTTCCCGCGGTTTGGGTTGCCAAGAGTCATCTGGTCGGACAATGGTCCACATTTTGTTGCTGCTGTAATTTTAGAGATATGTACGGCACTACATATTGATAAGTGATTTCATTCGGCTAGACATCCTCAAAGTGCCGGGTTGCTAGAGAGACATAAAAGTATCCTAAAGAACAAACTCGCTAAGATGTGTGCCGGTACCAAACTAAAATGGCCGGACGCCTTACAGATCGTGTTATTAACCATGCGCACTACCCCTCAAACTAAGACTGGGCTCTCTCCATTTGAGGTGATGATGGGGAGACCTGCCAATATTTGGGGTCTTCCGAAACCTAAAGCCCTGAGAAATGTTGAGAATGTATTGCTTTCAGACTACTGTAACCAGTTGACTAAAAATCTGTATTTCATTTATTATCAGGTACGATCAGCTTTACCTGTACGTTATGAGGGCCCAGGACACAACATCCGGCCTGGAAGCTGGGTCCTGATAAGAGGATACGAGCGGTCTTCTTGCCTCGCGCCTCGCTGGCGGGGACCATTCCAGGTCTTGTTGGTCACCCAAACGGCAGTGCGGGTGGCTGGAAAGAAGAACTGGATACATGTGACGCATGTCAAAAAACTTCCTTACCCGACGCCGCACGTTACAGAAGAAACAGAACCCCTCGCTAACGCTGTAATCGATGATCCTGAAGCAGCAAATAGCACTATGAGTGAGTCAGAGAATCTCTCTGGGCCCGTGGGGCTTGGGGAACCGTCCATTTTGTCTCCACACTCTTTGGAAAAGTCATTTCCGGAAACCATTGCTTCGAATTCTGCAACTTCCGTTGCCTCTGATACGTTGCTTCCCTCAGGGAGTGACGTTACCTTATTTCCGGATCAAACAGTACCGGGAACCACCAGATATAATCTTCGGCGGAGAAAATAGACCTACAGCACGGTTCGACTGTGCATTCAAAAGAAGGAAAGGATCATCAAGGGTTTGCTTTTGCCCAAATTTTGAGAAGAGGGCTCTGTCGGCTAGGGTTGGGGAAGGACTAAGAAGCCGCGCGACCGGGGGGTCGCCAGCAACGAACATTGGGGTTTCCATCCGAAGACTACAATGTCTGCCACCGCTACTGCCGTACTGGACTTGTAAATAAGGGTGTGACCAACTTGGACAATGAACAATGTGCCTGGGCCCCGAAAACGTATTGATGTGTTTTGATGATAATCATTGGGGTTTTTATAGTAACTGCTTTAGGATTCTGGTACGTTGAGGAGATTTATCCTCTAGAGCCTCTTTTGCCAATTGAAATTGCACCTACTGTTTTTACTCCTTTTGTACACCTGCATACTCTGTCACCCAGGGACTCTCAGCATAGACAGAAGTATCACAATAATACTATGATGCTGATTATGAATTCGACACATACCATTTTTAACAAAACCAATTGTTGGGTCTGCTTGCATTTACCGCAACACGGGGATAAGGGGCTAGGTTGGTATATTCATCCTTTACCTTTGAAACTGCTTGCTATGCTTCTCTTAGAGCACTGTTCTTTGGCCGATGGAATGATAGCATCTTGGGGAACTTTGATGGAACTAATTTGAATGATTCTGAGAAACGTATTCTGACTCCCCTGGGATGCTCGCTTTTCGCGAATAGGAGCAAACTCAACGTTGCTTCAATTAGGCCTTCTGATAGACTTCCCGTCCTTTCCAATCTTTAGTTTCCTTTAAAATGGCTCCGATAGAAAATAAGAGTGCCGTGCCTCCTTCTTACTCTGTTAACCATAGCCCCGATTCAGTTTCTTTCTGCATACAGAGGCATGGTACCCGGTCAATGGGAGATTTTAAAGGCTGTGCCAACGTTGCAAATTTGACTGGGGAAAACAGACCTTTGTATGTGGGCGAACCTGTCTAGTTCGTTTGCGGTAATGTAGCATGTCCATGGTTGCCCAGGGATTGGCAGGGAACCTGTTATTTAGGGATCCTGTTACTTGGGGTATTCGTAGCAAGCACTTTGGAAGTTTTAAAGGCTCGTCCACGGCGGGACGAGAATGGTGATACCCCCGCACAAGTGATGGGAGATATAGCGAAATCAGTTGTGCCATTTTGGGGGCAGATAGCAAATTCCGAAGACATCAGGAGACTAGCGAGAGTACTGGAGCGAACCATCAACCGGACCACAGATATACTCTATAACATGACATTAGAGCAGAAAGCGATAAGATTAGTAGCACTCCAGAACCGGATGGCATTAGATGTCATTCTGGCTGAACGTGGTGGAGTATGTAAATTAGTGGGGTCCGCTTGCTGTGTTTTTGTACCAGACTCCTCCCCAACCATTTTCAAAGCAATTCAGAATCTGCATGTCCTTAGTTTAGAAGTGCATGTTCCCGAGGGGAACTGGAATCTTAGTGTTTGGTTTTGGGATTTCTTGCGATCTTGGGGTTGGAAGGTACTTTCGGTTTTGTTGATCATTTTGGGAGTTCTGCTATTCCTTTGTTGTTGTATCCAATGTCTGTCTAGTATATGTTCGATGCTAGGGGGATGTTGTGCTCAGGCGATAGGTACGATAGGACAAAAGGAACAAGTTACTTACCTGTAACTGTTGTTCTCCAGCATGGGTCTGGCATGGATTCACATGCTCATGAATATTCCCCTTCGTCAGGCTGGGAATCCTCGGTAAAGAAAAAATCAGTATCAGTTTCGTTTCTGATCTGTCTTTCGTAGTAGTAACCAATCACTGATCTCTGCGTCATACTGACCACAGCCAATGACTGCCCTCTGCCTAAGCCCCGCCTCTGGCAGCCATCTTCAGATTTGGTAGCACGTGAAGAGGCAGTATGACCAAGTGAAGAGCCGCAGAGGGGTAGGCGGGAGGGTTTGCATGTGAATCCATGCCAGACCCATGCTGGAGAACAACAGTTACAGGTAAGTAACTTGTTCCTTCTCCAGCATGGGGTCTGGCATGGATTCACATGCTCATGAATATAAGAATAAATAGCAGTACACACATGCACAACCACGGGGGGTGGTAAAAGGCTCAACATTAAGCAATACAAAACTCAACATTAAGCATCTCTTACCTCCTCACCAGGCTCACCTTAAGCAAACAGGTTGCGCAGCACTGCTTGGCCGACCCTGGACTCCTCCCTGGAATCCCGATCGACGCAGTAGAATCTCGTGAAGGTGTGCGTCGATCTCCACGTAGCAGCCCTGCAGATGTCCATCAGGGGCACACCAGACAAGAACGCTGTAGTAGCAGCGATCGCTCTGGTCGAATGGGCTCTCGGACGGCCTGGCAGCGGTCGGTTAGCCAACCAGTGACAGTGCATGATGCAGCCGGAAATAGAAGACTTTGAGAGAGCCTTCCCTTGATTCACATGTCCAAAGTTCACGAACAGCTGTGATGTCCTCCGGAAACTCTTCGTGCGGTCCACGTAGAACTTCAGCGCTCTAGCCACATCCAGCGAGTGCAAAGTCCTCTCGGCCGGTGACGAAAGAGACGGGAAGAAAACAGGTAACACCAAGGGCTTGTTAAGATGGGAGTCCGACGGCACCTTGGGCATAAAGGAGGGGTGCGTCCTAAGCACCACCCTCGAGGCATGGAAAGTCAAGTACGGTGCTTTGCAGGATAGGGCCTGGATCTCTCCCACTCGTCGTGCGGAGGTAATGGTCACCAGGAATGCAGACTTCCACGACACAAACTTCATCGGTGCGGAGTGCATCGGCTCGAATGGGGGCCCCATGAGCCTGGTCAGCACCACGTTAAGTTCCCACGCCGGGGCCTTCACCGGCGGGAATGACCGGAACAGTCCTTTCATAAACTCTTTTACCAGTCGATGGGACCACAGGGACGTCCGTCCTGTGGTTCTGGTATATCTGGAGATCGCCGCCAGATGAATCTTAATGGAGGCATGGGCTAGCCCAGCCTTCACCAGCGATACCAGGTTCGGCAGCACTTGAGGGGCCGTAATCCGTAGGGGGTTGATCTTCTGTGCTCGGCAACAGATAGAGAACCTCTTCCACTTATGACCGTAGCATTTGAGAGTCGAGGACGCCCTGGCCTTAGCAAGAACCTCTCTGCAATTGGCCGGTATATCGTAGCCTCCAAACTCTAGCGCTGCAGGAGCCAAGCCTGCAGGTTCAGCGACGCCGGGTCGTGGTGGAAGATGGCGCCTCCTTCTCTGGAGAGAATGTCCGCGTCCGCCGACAGCTTGATGGGAGGGGACGTTGACAAGTCCAGAAGGTCCGGGAACCAGATCTGCCTCGGCCACGCCGGTGCGACGAGGAGCATCCTGCTACGGGACCTCTTGAGCTGGCTGATGAGTCGAAGCAGCAACGGCAACGGAGGGAACGCATACAGGTATAGGCCGTCCCAGGGGAACGAGAACGCATCGCCCATGCTTCTCGGCTGGGGAAACCTGCTGGCGAACCTCTTGCACTTCGAGTTCGTCGCTGTTGCGAACAGGTCGATTTGGGGTTTGCCCCATCGTTGGAAGAGTTGATCCACCTGATCCTGGCGCAGTTCCCACTCGTGACACGCGCGGAGCTCCCTGCTGAGCGAGTCGGCGATGGTGTTGCTTTCTCCTGCCAGGTGGAAGGGAACCAGGAACATCCCCTGGGCGACCGCCCAGTGCCACAGATCCTGTACCTTCTTGGATAGGGATGGGGATCTGGTGCCTCCCTGCTTCCGTATGTAAAACATTGTCGTGGTGTTGTCCGTGAAGATCCGCACCACCTTGCCCTTGAGCGACGGGAGGAACGATTTGAGAGCCCAGAACACGGCTCGGAGTTCCAGGACGTTGATGTGCAGGAGCCTCTCCTCCGGGAGCCAGAGGCCTCTTGCGTGGAGATCTCCGGTGTGGGCGCCCCAACCTTCCAGGGAGGCGTCCGTCGTCACCGTCTCCTGGTACGCCGGCGTCTGAAAGTCCTTGCCCGCCGTGAGGTGCGCTGTAATGCCCCACCACTGAATCGCCCGCCGGAACACCTCGTTGGGGGGGACCCTGTCTTTGAAGGTGTCCGTTGCCTGCATCCAACGGGCGTCGAGAAATTCTTGAAGAGGGCGCATCCGTAGTCTGCAGAGGCACACCAGGTAGATGCAAGAGGACATCATCCCCAGGAGGGACTTGATGGACTTCACCCTGGCCACGTCCGTGGCTAGCAGGCGCTGCACTTTGCCTAGAATGGTCTTTGTCCGTTCTTCCGACGGGGCTGCCAGGCGCCTCACTGTATCGAGCTTCGCTCCCAGAAACAGGACCACCTGCGACGGCACCAGGTGGGACTTCGGGTAGTTTATGGCGAATCCCAGGTCTGTGAGTAGCTGGACGGTCCTCGCGGTGTGTTCGACGGCGAGTTCCCTCGTCCTTGGGCGGATGAGCCAGTCGTCCAGGTAGGGGTAGACGTGAATCCCCTGCAGGCGCAGCCGCGTTGCCACTGGTGCTAGGCACTTGGTAAAGACCCTGGAGGCCGACTTCAATCCGAACGGCAGTGCTCTGAATTGGTAGTGGCGTCCTTGGACGACGAACCTGAGGAACTTTCGGTGACTTTTGAGGATGGGAACGTGGAAGTAAGCATCCTCCAGGTCCAACGACGATAGAAAGTCGCCTTCCTCCAGCTGTCCCAGTACGTGCTGGAGGGTGACCATCCTGAACTTTTGTGATCTGATGTATTTGTTCAAACGACGAAGGTCCAGGATGGGGCACCAGCCGCCCGTCTTCTTCCTGACGAGGAAGTACCTTGAGTACACCCCGGAGCCCAGGAGCCTCTTCGGGAAAAGCTCGATGGCGCCTTTCCTGAGCATCGCCCGTACTTCCAAAAGCAGTTGCGGGACGTGATTTTCCTTCCTGGGCACAGGTGGAACGTGAGGGCACTTCTTCAGGAATTCGATAGAGTGTCCTCTTGACAGGGTATCCAGCACCCAACGGTCGTTGGAGATGGACTTCCACACGCCGACGAAATTCGTCAGCCGGCCTCCCACCGGGGTGCTTCGGTGGGGGCCCGAGACCACGCCTGATTCAGGCTTAAACCAGAGCTCCCTGTCGTAACGGGCCACGATTGCCAGGGCGTTGGCCGCTTTGATCGTCGTCGCCGCCGACGAAATGACCCGCCGCCCCATGGCGTCCAACTTCTTTCCCTCGCCGTCCAGCGGGGAATTCGACGTCGAGGCTCCTGACCCCGCTGCTTTCTTCTTCGCCGCCGCCGAGACGACCGAGTCTGGCATTGGCTGGGCCCTGAGGCACAGGCGAGCGGTTTCGGGGACCCGGTACTTCTTCTCGTACCGGTCCCATTTGGCTGGTGCCGTGGAGGGGTTTTTGAGAACCGACAGGCCCTCCTCCCAGATGTCATCGATTAGGGGCACTGCGATGACCATCTTCCTCTTGGCCTCCCGGCGCTGATAGAGGAGACCTTCCTTTTTCTGCTCCTCCGGGCAGAGCTGGAACAATTAGGACGCCCTGGCGATCATGGTGTGGAATGAGCCAATCTCGTTGGGTGGTGAGGCCCGTGCAACGGGAGACGGGAGACCCGTTCCGTCATCGCCGCTGTCGCCCTCAGAACCCGTCGTCGAGCCCAACGCACCGTCATCTCCCGACTCGTGGGAGGACGAGGAGGGAACTGTAGGCCTTACGGGGGCGAGCGGAGGAGAGGGTTGGGTCCTCTGTCGTTTGTTCTGAGGACTTCCCGACGGGCCAGGTTGCGGGTCCTCCGGCCTGGCCCGCGGGAATCTCGTCCTTATCTCAGAGCATAAGGACTGGATGGCAGACAAAATGGCCGCCGAGCCATCCTGAGGCCTAGGGCCCGGCTGCGCCGGAAGGGAAGGCTGCTCTTCCTCACCATCGTCTTCTTCCTCGGTTATCTCCCGAGGATCTTCCTGACGGGATCGAACCTTCTCGAAAGTCGCCCGTTGGACTTCGAGGTTCCTCACGGCCTCGGTCAGTTCCTCCTCCGAGGCTGACTCCGAGCTCGAGGAGGGCACCGTGCCCACCCTCGCTTCTTCCATCATGGCGGCCACGACGATGGGCTGAAAAGAGGATTCCCTCCTTGGCGGCAGGGAAACTCTAGTCCTGGAGGCAGTCTCCGCTGGCGGTGTCTCTACCGGCTTGGCAAGAGTCGCCGCGATAGCCTCGATAGAGGCCTTCGCCTGCTGGGTAGGGGCCTTCACCACCTTAGGTGCGTCCCGGGCCTTCTCCTTCGGGGGAGGGGCGACGCCTCGCTCCCCCTTTTCCGAGATCGGACGGGGCTTCTCCCGAAGCTTACCCGTGGTCTCGGACTTTCTCTTCCCCGAACCGGAGCGTTGGCTCGTGGTTGACGGCGCCGGGGAAGGTGCGCCCTGCCTGGCGACCGAAGAGCCTGACCTTTCGGCCCTCCCGGAGCCAGCGGACTCGCGGCGCTTGGCCTGGTGTTGGGCCCCCGTCGCCGGGGCGCCCGCACAGGACTTAGAAGCCCGTTCGGACCCTTGCTTGGAGATGGAGGCCTTGCCGCCCTGGCCACCTTGCCGACGGCGGCGAGGCGCTCCCTGCTTGCCGCGACCCCTGTAGGCCTCCTGAGACGAGGAGCGTGCCGCCTGGCGGTAGGACGACAAGCCACCGCTGGATCCCTTGGAGGCACCCTGTCTGCCTCCGGAGCTCCGAAAGAGCCGTCATTGCTGAAGGGCTCCTAGGGCGCAGGCGTCTCCGTGTCCGTTTTTATGGCTTGGATGGATTCATCCACCGCCTTCCCGAACAAGTTGCTGCCCTCGAACGGCATGTCCAACACCCTGGTCTGGACGTCCTGACGGAAGTCGGTCGCCCGGAGCCAACCCCGTCGTCGTAGGCAAACACCGTTGCCCAGCTGGCGGAACCCGGTATCGGCAATATCGGTTGCCACTGTTATGACGTGGTCCGACGCCACCTCGCCCTCTTGCAGTATTTCCAGGGCCTCAAAATGGTGGACGATGCCATTCCGAACAGAATCTGGTCGACATGACCTCCGTACAGCTAATGTATAACTTGCCTGCAAGCCACTTGTTAGGGTCGTGAACTGAGACCTTGTCCTTCTGTTGACCTGCATGTAAATGGATTACCTGTATCAACAGAACTGATCTATGCGCATACTGATGTATGTATTAGAAGATTGACCTGGCAGAGACCCAAGCCCAGTAATACATTCATGGAATGGTTAACCCGCGAAGGGGTTGGACAACAGGCTGGAGAAATGTATAAAAGCCTGAATGTCCCAATGTACAGTCTCTCACTGAATACATCGAACCCCGTTGAAGTTCGTTGTGTTGTACTGAGGGCCGATAGCTATCTGACCTGTCATTGACTTTGTCATTACTTGACCTTAAAATAAAGTACTTTGTATGTTCCTTTGTAACCGGTGTTTGGTGTGTTTCCTTTGGGTTTCCTGGCCTTATATTATTTTGCTCTTTTCACACTACCTTCACCACCCCCACTTTATTAAACTCCCCTACCCAACCCCCCATCTATTATTTGGGGAAAATCATAGTTTTGCATGCAAAGTTTTCTACCTCGCAGTAATTGGATTCAGTATTTTGTAGTGATACCCATACATTACATGTGTAACATAACAGCCAGGTGTGGTCCGAATATTTATAGGACCTTGCAGTCCCTATCATATGCCTGTGAGTTTAGCAAGCTGTCCCGTCTCTCGAGATTTCAGGCTACGTCACCAGCCTGTTTTTGTGGTAGCTGGCAACCATTGAAGGCCATCTGACAAGTCCAGCTGGCTAGGTCACGGGCTATCTACATTTACCCTACCCCTGGTGTCCTGGACCTGGGCATCACAGGAAAAGAGATATGAAGGTGGTCATTGTGACTTTCTCCCTGTAAGGTCCTTGTAGGCTCACAACCCTCCTTTTCTGGCTATGGTCTCCTACAGTCCAATCATCAGCTCCATAATGCGCACATGGTCTCCTCTGTACCCCACCTGATAGTCCACCAATTATTGTGTATGTTACTTCTGTTACTTGCCTACGACTCTCCACTCCTATGAACCGTGTCATTGCTACTCGATTACAGTACACTCTGTTCTTGCTACACAATTACCTTCTGTGTGTGCTCCAAACTGGCGACTGCAAGATTTTGTGTTGTAGTCCAATGCATTTTTCAATACCCCTACTGCTATGATTTGGCATCTCCTTGGCATTTACTCACTCATTATGGACTTGCTCATGATGCCTGTCCCTCTTCTCTTCTAATAGTGACTCTGCCCTTCGCCACCTGTAAGTAGCCTTCATGCCGACTTACTCTCTACTACCCATGTCACCTCCTTGATCAGTCTGAACCCTCATAACTCCTCTAACAGCACTGCTCATTCATTGTAGTGTGATCCGCATCTTGACCTTTTACCAGTGCTTGATTGTGCATATACTCTGATCCATTCCCTCTCTACTCA
Source organism: Ambystoma mexicanum (assembly GCF_040938575.1). Taxonomy (NCBI): domain Eukaryota; kingdom Metazoa; phylum Chordata; class Amphibia; order Caudata; family Ambystomatidae; genus Ambystoma; species Ambystoma mexicanum. The sequence goes on from NC_090933.1 coordinate 241,369,872, forward strand.
CACTTGCCTGGATGTGGGGGTGGTCCTTGGCTGGTGATCAACATACCATGCCTCTTGCTCCTTTACAGACTTCTCATGTTGCACTTTCACCATTGGGATCTATGGAACCCTGCCTCTCCCCAAATCGTTCTCTCCCTCCTTGTGAAATGTTGTTGGCACCCCTCAAATCTGCTTCTCTGACGTGGGACCCATCATACACTTCGTTTGTAAAATGGCCACAATGGCTTACAATGATGACTCAAGCCTCCCAAAGATCAGCAACACAAACCAGCGCTTAAATTTGGTAGAGTCTGTGGGCCTATTCATCTATTGTACCCACCTCAGAAACCTGTCCTCGGCAGGAATGGCTTCCACCGCTCTTTCATTCCCTAGACTACATTCTGCTGATCCACGTGTTGTTCACACACTCAGAGAGGCATATTTGTGCCATGTACACTCTGGGGAGCAGTTGGGGCAAATGCTGGGTTGGGGTGTTTTGACATGCATATATACAGTGCGGGGTTTCTTACACATATCCGAGCAGCCACGCAGAGAGTTGTTCTAATCCTCCCATGATACATGGCAGGTTGCTTTGAGCCAGGATCAAGGCGTCATTTCTGGAGCTGGAAAATGGCACACACATGGGTAAATACCAACTCATTTTCACAGACCATCTGCACATGAATAGAATGTTGTATGGGTATGTTTCAGAAGACATGCTCTTTTACCCTGGGTGGAGAAAGGGCCACATGTCTGCACTTCACAGCTCCAACGTCTTTGGGGGGAGCCTGGGATGGCATAACAATGGACTATCATGTGGTTTTGGGCCACTGGGTTACTTTCGTTTTTCTCTCCTGCAGAAATGTCTGATTATTCGCTTCACCCACCCCCTTACTTACCTGTGGGTGGCACACCTCCCTGTGTACTGCCGTCTCCTGCATCCCTCTGCGACGCTGGTTCCCTTGACTTACGTGGATGTGACCCGGCGTGGCAGGGTCCTCTTTTCCTTGTTTTTCATAGTTTTATTTGAAAGGGTGCTAAGGACACCCCTCCAATCCCGATGATATTATAGTGAACAAGGGTGTGGGGAACAACCCCACAGCCCCCGCTTCCATTGTTCACTATAATGCCACCAAATGGGGAATTTGTTCAAAATGTTCGACTGTACGAAATTCAAAACAAATCTCCCATTCTTTGTTTTTTGTTGGATCAATTATACAGATACCACTGGGTCCATGGGAGTATATGTGGTGATGGATACATTACAAAAAAGACCTGTGAGAGAATGCAGGAGAAGCTTGACTCGGTGATGCCATGCGCCAGGGCCACATTGTGCCAAAAAGTGCCTGTGACACAAACATGGAACACTAAAAGAAGCTTTTGAGGTTTTGAAGGGGTGAGAATGAACATTTCAGTATGCCTGTTTGGGCAGAATGTGAATGTGGAACTCAATTTCTAGACAGAGGCAGTTGATGGTGGACATGCCCGGTTCCATGTCATTTCATTGCGGGAAGTTTTTTCGCAGGGTTTTCTACCATGATTTTTTTTTACGAAAAAACCCATCGAATTTTTTAAACATTATTTTGGGGGGGGGGCTCCGTCCACAACCCCCCATTTTCTTTCATTTGTATGTATTCCCAAACACCCACACCCCATATACATAATTTACTAACCCCCCCTAAATGTACATCACATCATCTGCGTGGAGGGTCTTCATGATCTCCTACCCCTCCTCCTGCCATGTTGCTGCGGGAGTAGGGCCTAAGGTGCAGGTTTATGTCCCTCCTGGGAGGAGGAATTGGGGGTGCAGGCTGTTGGCCTGTCTATGGGGTCGAGACTGGGTTGCAGGCTGATGGACTGCCTGCTGGGTTTGTAGGGTCGGTTGAGGGGGAGGGCTGGGGAAAAAGGAAAAGGCTAATGCCTGCCTGCAGTGATGGTCGAAGGAGATCAAACTGATGGGCTGGCTGCTGTTGTTGCAGCTGTACCACCTGTGCCTGTAACTGGATCCATAGTTGACTGAGGTGTAGCGCAAATGGTCCTCCTCTTTCAATGGTGATAGCAAAGTGAGGCTGGGGTGAGTGCTTTTATGTGCGGTTCCTATCCCTTAATTGCGAGTTTTATTTATGTGTGTCCTGTTGTGGGATTTGGGGTGCTCATTGAGCTGATTTGACCCACCATTGTGAAAGACCACTTTTATAGAAACAAATGCTATTTTAAGCTGTAGATTGGGTGGTAAATGAAGTGGTAGAGACTTGCATTATTTTGCATTAGGCATTTTTCACAGGTGTTAACTTGAGGCGTACAATTGTGGCATAATCACAAGGCGATTCTCATGCACATTATTGATAATGTAGCAGGGAACACTGCTGTGTGTTTTATGAGGTGGAGTTTAAAACTAAGGCATACTCGGTTTATGCAATGGTTCTATGTCTTCGTTTTGCGCTTTGTCACACTATAAAATGAGGCTGTTTTTCTATTTTCTTGTTCATGAGTTTGTATTTTGGGTTTTAAAGGAATGCATTTTAATGCTATGATGTGCTGCTTTGTTTTGTATGTGTCTGCATGCAATTCCCTTGTTGCCCTTGTGACAAAAGTCTGCGGGCCTCATCACGAGTTTGTCGTTAACCCTTAAATGTGGCGGTAGCGCTATTACCGCTGCATTTAAGGGTCCGCCAGATCATGGCTTTGGCGTATTTGCTGATTATTGGCGTATTACCACTGCCGGCAAATCCGCCGTCGGTAATAGGGCAAATTTTCCCCATTGGGCCCAATGGGGAATGAGGAATTCCCGAATGGGCCCAATGGAGAATGGGCACTAACCGTTCCGCCAAACCTGTGATCCGGCGCTAATAGTGCCGGGGGGGTTGGCAGTAGGGCTAATAGTGCCGGCGGTAATAGCGCCGGCGTTACCGCCCAACTCGTGATGAGGCATTATAAATCCCAGGAAAACCAACTTTAATTGGACAGCCGGTGTTTCAGTTTCAGCCAGACTCCTGAAGGCTTGCCTTTTACCTGCCAAATCTGAACTAGACATGGCTTTGTACACAATGAGCGCTACAAATATACATATACGTATTCATACCCACACTCTCTCTATACATAAGTTCATAGGGCCTCATCACGAGTTTGGCAGCAACCCTTAAATGCTAGCGCTTTTATCGCCGCATTTAAGGGTCCGCCAGATCATGGCCTTGGCAGATTTCACCCCAGCTCTGAGCCGATTTTCGGCGCTATTACAGCCGGCGGGTTAATAGCACACATTTTCCCCGTTGGGCCCAATGGGGAATGAGGAATTCCCGAATGGGCCCAATGGGGAATGGGCACTAACCGTTCCGCCAAACCTGTGATCCGGCGCTAATAGCGCCGGGGGGTTTGGCGGTAGAGCTAATAGCGCCGGCGTTAAAGAGCAATATGTTGGGATTTGCTTGTTGCAATTTCTTGGATCTGTTATGTAAACAGTGAACTTGTGAGGAAATGAAACAAGAGAAATTGTATACTGAGTATGATATTTAATCAGAGAGAGCAAACAACCATAGTAGCTCAGATCCGAGGGGAACTAGCGAGAACAGTGTTTAATGAACTGACCGAAAATAAAATTTCATCAATAAAATCTATAATGAAAGGATACGTGAAAAGCCGTTCCCCTATTAGCTTGAAGTACACACTGCAGTACACTGGATTGTCTCCTTGATCGTCGGGCAGCACATAGCCATACTAAAAAGAAAAAAAACACTGTGGCACAGCAAGCTAAAAATACAAACAATTAGCTCAGCCTGAAAACGTCAATAATATGACTTCTGCACGCTGTTTTACCAGATTGTTCCAGTGGACCTGCAAATCCTTGTATGACTGAAAAGGAGTCTGTGGTGGAATCGTGTGATGTATACTTATGATCTGTCCCATCTTCATGCTAGGGGGAAGAAAAGAAAACATAAACCCTTCAGCAGGTACTTGTGAATAAAGAGGATTCTAGAAGAGCAATTGAGTGCAAGTGCACACAGTGACGTCATTTCACCACAATGCCAGGAGTTGCGGAAGTGACATTACACGACCCCTTCACCTCTGATAGCATTGTTCCTAAGTACACTACGAATAAATATGGTTGCCATATCACTGTAATGTGATATATATTTCATACAAGAATGAATCACCACATGTATCGTTAATATCAGTGTGTATAGACCCATATTACCAAATTACTGTAAATGCAAGCAGACGTCCAAGGCCAAATGATAACGATGTGTTATTATATACATACAATATCACCCAACCTGTGTTGGTACTCATTTATCGACCTCAGAAAGATAAACGGCTGAGTTGAGGTGTTCAAGAACAGGCTAAGGGCCTGATCACGACTTTGGTGGTAACGCCGGCGGTATTACCGCCAGCGGTTTTAGCCCTACCGCCAAACTCCCTGGCGCTAATAGCGCTGGATCACGAGTTCGGCGGTAATGTAATTCCCCATTCCCCATTGAGCCCATTCGGGAATGCCCCATTCCCCATTGGGCTCAATGGGGAAAATGTGCGCTCTTACCGCCGGCGGTAATAGCGCAAATTTTCGGCGGATTTCCCTCCAGCTAAGAGCTGGGGTGAAATCCGCCAAAATCCTGATTTGGCGGACCCTTAAATCGGGCGGTAATAGCGCGACCGCCGGATTTAAGGGTTACCGCCAAAGTCGTGATGAGGCCCTAAATCAGTGACTCACTCCCTGAAGTGTGCTTGAAATAAACCTTTAATGAGTCTAGAAATTATTGTATAGAATTCTTATTTAAGGTCACTGCTCAAAGTGTTACACCTGTGGAACCCCCTGTTTTTTTAAGAGGCCTGAACAAGAAAGCCATCTGTGATGCCCTGTGACTTCCGTTGGTGAGGGAGATCAGGACATGAGGGTGAGGGCCCGCTCGGGCTGTCAGCTATAGCACAGCACAGAAACACAAGATTGCTTTGTATGGTGCATAAACCCAGATTGACGCCTGTGGCATAGTTCTGGTGGTTCCTTCATTTCCCCGGTCCCGTCCCCAGCACGTGACCTCAGTCGACCACGATACACATGATGTCACGTTCCTCCCAAACTTATAATGCTTTTCATATTACAGGTATGTAACTCTAACTATATTCTAGTCCTTTTCATTATCATCTATAGACACCTTGCACGACATACCCATGGAGTCCGGATGACAGCTTTGGTTTTTCTCTCAGGTGGTAGCGGGTGTGAGCCCGTGCAGTACCTTCTTCTCTCGGGGGGCTCAGCGGGGGACCTGGCGCGGTGGAGATTGGCTCCTCAGAGGCTTGCAGTATCTCGTCCTCCCTGCTCTGTCGCATTGCCTCCGCCTGCCCTGGAGGCTCCCGCCCCTCTCTGGGGGCTTCTGCGCTTTCTTCCCACATTGTTGCGGGGCCTTCCGGAAGAGCGAGATGTTTCTGGTCACTACTTCATTGTCCCTGGTAGCTGTGATCATGCTTTGATTTGCATCCCGTACCTTCCATGGTCGTGATTAAAAGTTGAGACCCATCTTTTTCAGGGTGCGCGATTTCTCACTAGCACTGTGTCTCCAGGTTGCAGCTCATGGTGTCTGGCATGGCGGGTTAGGCTCTCTTGCTCATTTCGTCTTCTCCGTTTCGCCTCCATGAGCGAAATGTCCAGTTCTGGGGATATGCAGTTTGGGTGCATAGGGAGTTTCGCTTGGATTGGTACCCCAAACATGAGCGCTGCCGGACTGACACCTGTGGAGGTGTGTGGGGTTTGGCGATGCATTCGCAGAAATCAGTACATGGCGGTTAGCCAGGGGCAGTTTCTTCTTTGGCTATGCATATCACTTTGTTCAGTGACCCCGTGAACCGTTCCGCATTGCCGTTTGCTTGTGGCCAATACGGAGTGATCTTCTTGTGCTTTATACTGAGGTCTTGGAAGAATTGCTTCAGTTCTTGGCTGGTGAAACGCGGGCTGTTGTCACTTTTTATATTGGCGGGTATGCCGTGGATGGCGAAGACCTTCTCCAGTGCTATGATCATTGTTTCTGCATTAGTGGACTGTACATGTTCGACTTCTGGATAGCGCCTGAAATCGTCCACTAATACCAGCAGATAGCCTTCCCCTGCAATGGTGCAGAAGTCGATGCTGACAGACTCCCACCGTGTGTTGCTCCTTGGGGCGCTGATGATCGGCTTGGGCGCCGCTGCTCTTCTTGCGGAGTGGCAGGCCGCACAGGAATCAATGAGACTCATTACGCGCTGCTGCATGCACTGCATCCACATCCTGGGCTTTAGATATGAGAGCGTCTTGACAATGCCTTGGTGTCCGCTGTGGGCCCTTTCCTCCAGCGTTGTTGGTAATATGATCCTGTGCCCCTTTAGGAGCCTCCCTTCGGGCGCTATCGTGAGTACGTGGCAGATCCCGAATATGGCCTGCAGCTTCTCCTGGGCCAATGGTGTCTGCTGTGCCACAGTGGCTAGGTAGTTCGTCCCGTTTCCTGGATGGGCAGCTTGTATGGTTCGTGTGAGGATGGTATTGGCCTTCGTCTCTTCTGTGATTTTTTGTAAAGTGAGAGACCGGGGCCGTGAGCATGCCACCACGTGGCACACATGCTCTTTCGGTTTCTGCCTCGTGACATTCTTCCAGCTCAGTGGCTGGCCATGGATGGCGGGAAAGATAGTCTGCTGGATTGTCTGCTCCAGCTCGGTACTCAACGTCGATGTTGTATGGTTGTAGCTGCAGCATCCACTTCTCGATTCTTGCTGGGGGGTGTGGAGCTGAGCCCTTGAAAATGGGGATAAGGGGTTTATGGTCAGAAAGAACTTGCGCCCTCTTTCCTAGCAGGTAGACTTTGAAATGGCGGTTCCCCCAGAGGATCGACAGCGCTTCCTTTTCAATATGTGCATAGTTCTGTTCTGTTTTAGTTAGAGCGCGGCTGGCGAAAGCAATGGGATGCACGCTGCTGTCGCTGTCGATTTGAGTCAGGACTGCTCCTAGGCCTACCGGGCTTGTGTCTACTAGGAGCTCAGTGGTGCGCTCGATGTTGAAAAACGCCATGGTCGTGGAGCTGGACAGCAAGCCCTTGATTTGCTAAAATGCCTGCTGGTGTGGATTCGTCCATTCCCATTTCTGGTCCTTCTTTGTTAATTCTCGATGAGGGCTTGCGATAGTGGCAAGGTCAAGTATGAACCTCACGCAGTAGGTTACCATTCCCAGGAAGCTCCTCACCTTGGTGGCTGACGTTGGGGCTTTGGTGTTTTTGATATTGCTCACTTTTGCGGGGTCAGGTGATACCCCGCTGGAATTGAAAGTGTAGCCGAAGAAACTGAGTTCTTCTTTACAAAACTCACACTTCTCGCCATTCAGTGTAAGTCCTGTGTCTTCCAGCTGCTGAAGTACAGCTGTGAGGTGCTCATGATGTTCCTTGGCATTTGTTCCATAGACTATGATGTCATTGCTTATGTTGGTTGTGCCTTCTAGCCTGCTTAGGACCTTACGTATTTAGTTTTGGAATACTTCGGCAGCAGAAGATATCCCGAAGTTCAGGCATTTATATCTTCTCAGTCCGAGGTGGGAGGAGAATGTGGTGATATACCTCGACTCCCTTGATAGGCGCAGCTGGTGGTACCCCGACCTCAGGTCGAGTTTGCTGAACAACTTGGCTCGGGTCATGTCGACAATGAGCTCGTCAATGGTCGGCGTGATGTGCCGCTCTCTGCCGATCGCTGCATTCGGAAGCCTCATATCTATGCAGATTCTTACTGCATTCAGCTGTTTTGGCTTCTGCGCCACCACCATGGGTGACACCCAAGGGGCTGGTCCTGATGTTTTCTTTATGAAGCCAGCTTTTTGTCCAATTCCTTTTCAACGGCCTCCCTCAGGTGAAAGGGGACTCAGCAATGTCGTACGGCCTTGGGTTCAATGGTGGGGTTAATGTGTAGCTTGATGGACCTGCCCGGAAGGCATCCTATACCTTGAAACACGCAGTGGTGCTTCTTGAGGAGCTGGTCAATTTCGGTTGGCTGGATGCTGAAGGCGAAATGGATTAACCACAGTTTTTCTGCTGTTCTGCAGCTCAGGTGAGTCTCACACCCAGCCTTTACGGCGTAGATTCTTGTTCAGTATACTATGTTGTTGTGCGAGAGATTCGGTCGGAAGGATCCTTGTACCAGCAGTGGCTTCTTGCAGCCATATGTGAATAGTTGTACCTTCCTGTTTTGGAGCGCCGGTTTCAGGTTGAGCTTTTGGAAAGCCTGGACTGGCATTACGTTAACGGTTGCCCCTGTGTCGATGACGACTTTCATCGGGTTGCCGTCTGAGATGACGGTGCATGAGGGCCGCTTCCGTTGTTTCCTGACCTTCCCTCGCTTGGTCTTTCCTGGCTCTATTGCAGAAATCAGGTGCACTCGGTGGACCTTCTTGGTTGCCTTCTTCAGTCTATCTTTCTCACGTCGGTCTGGTGAGACGCTTTCTTCACTTTCCTCGCTTCCGGTGCTGCTCAATGATCTCTGCGAGCAGTCTACTGCTCTTGCTCTTCCTCTCCCCTTTTGTTGGCGAGGAGATTCTTTTGGGGCGAACCGCTTCCTGTGATCCCGTTGCTGTGGTGTTTGTTCTCGTTCCGTCCCGCCTGGCGGGTGAAGGCAGAACGCTGCAAAGTGGTTGAGGCGGTTGCATTTTCGGCATGTCGAACCCCATGCAGGGCATGTCTCCCCTTGGTGCCATGGGCCTCTGCACCATTTGTGCGTGTTGTTTGGTCATTGGGGTTGGTTAGGTCTGGACGAGTTTGGGCTAAATCCTCCTTGTACTCTGGAGGGTTGACGACTCTTGATGGCAGCAATCTCTTTATTTCTCACGGGATTGTCCAGAGGTAGGGGTTGAATGGCTGCTTCTATGATGGCCACTTGGCCATCAGTGCGTTCACGGAGGTGTCTCATTTCAAGTATGCGTGACAGTGCTACGTTTTTCTCAGACAGTATGCCTCTCCGTAGCTTTTCCGAGGATAGTCCGTTAATGATCTGGAGGAGGAGTGCAAATTCTTCATCAGGGATTTCGCATCCAACAGCCATTTCCCATAGTCTTGCATGGAAATTGTCCATGGTCTCGTTTTTTCGCGCTGTCTAGCCATGCAGAAGTGGAATCTTTTGTAGTCCGGGTTGAGGTCTGGCTTAAACTTGCCTGTTAGCGCTGCTTTTACCGCAGCGTAGTCGTCAGCGGCGCCATTGTTGGGGAGCGTGTTGAAGAGGCGTAGGGTCGCTGACCCGACGTTGAGTAGAAACAGTGTGCATTTTCTCCTGTCTTCTGTGATTTCTCTGGCTCCCAGGTGCATCTGAAAGTGGTGCAGCCAGATGCCCCAGCGAACTGCCACCCCGGTGGTAAACGGGTCGAATGGCCCCATGAGTGTGGTTTGTGCTGGATCCTGGCGATCTGGATTGAGATTGATGCTTCTTCTTTCAGTTACACTCGCTCCCGCCCTTGTTGGGTTGGCATTTGCACTCGACATGGCGCTGGCTTGGTTCCGTCTTGGTGGATGGCGAGTGTGCGAGGTATCCCGTCAGCAGGTAGCCCAGCGCATGTGTGGGCACGTGCTGATCAGCAGATTTGCAGGTGTGAGAGATGGTGCATATGGAGATGACACGTCTTTGCCACCTGTGGGAGTCCTTGTTGCTGTGGACCTCCTAAGTTTGACTTCTCCCTGTGATACTGGCAGCCTGTGGCATTTAACGTGATGTTTATGGGCAGAATGGTACATCTGCGTGCAAAAGAATCATTGGAAATGTTGAGGGGCCTTGTTCTGGAACGTTTGTGATGTCCACAGAACGTTGAGCGCACACATAGGAATGTTTAGGGGCTTGTTCATGGTGCTTGAGTGTGTTCACAAAGGAGTTGGAATGTTCATAATGTCCATAGAACGTTGAATTCACTCTGTGTGTTCTCTGCGTGACGTGCGCGCAGGGGGCTTCTTACCGGAGATGATACGCGTGGAAATGCAGGGCACATGTAGTGAAAAACCGCCGTCCTTGTCGCCAGTGTGATGGCCTGTGATCTCCATTGGTGAGGGAGATCAGGACATGAGGGTGGGGGCCCGCTCGGGCCGTCAGCGATTGTGCAGCACAGAAACACAAGACTGCTTTTTATGGTGCATAAATCCAAACTGACGCCTGTGGTGTAGTTCCGGTGGTTCCTTTATTTCCCCGGTCCTACCCCCAGCACGTGACCTCAGTCTCCCGCGATACACTTGATATCACACCATCCACTCCAGAATCAAAGAGCCACATTTCTTTTAGGGGTAGCAAGGGAGGCCGCAGGGGTAACAAGGGAGACCACAGGGGTCCCAGGTGTGACCCCTGGTAACCCCCAAATTACATCCCTGAGTGCACAACTTGAATTAGGTTAATGATAAACCAATAATTCTCAACAGTTAAAGCTAGTCTTGGGTGCAGAGGAGGTAGCACAACCTTGACACAAGGTTAGAAATACAGTATAGACAAGAAAGAGAACCGGATACTCCAGTCCCCTACACACCTTTGTACTGAATAAATCAGCTAATATGATTAGAAATAATTTGGATTAGATTCAATTTAACATATTGTGATCATTAATTCCACAGGTAAAACAGATAGAAATAATTCAGTGCACAGCAGCCCAGTAAATTATGAAATTCTTTGTATTCAGTGCCGTCCGCACAATGCGTTTTGGGATTGAATGTCCCTTCATCAGGTGTAATTCAAGTGTCTATAATACACAAAACATTCTGTAAGTATGATGTATTTGAGTATTCTTTTAAACAATAGATTTTTTTTTAAAAACACAAGATTAGAGAAAATCACTTATTTATAACCAAGGTTATCAAAAGATACAAAGAATATATATTGTGTAAGCAGGGGGGGTGTATGGTCTGTGCAGTTTGGTGGTGGACAGTGATGTGGTGTGTGCCCCTTTGAGGCACATTGCGACGTGCCAAGTCGTGAGGTAAAGTAAATAAATAGGGGTGGCGCGTGTCATATAGTCAGTGAACACATGGATCTCTGTGAACACCAGCACTGTCTCGTTCTTCACCAGGTGAGTAGGCCTCACTTGGACGAGGCTCTGCCCCACCACAAGTGGGTAGCGCGGGAGCAGGCTGGAAGTGCCCAAGGTAGGAGGTGTACTCAAATGCTGAAGGTGATGCCCCGGAGCATGGAGTGTGGTGAGTAGTGGCCTCGGAGCAGATCTGAGTGAGGGAAACTGGACCGAGCCTGCAGAGTTCCCCAGGAGAGTGGTAGCAGGAGAGCAAGTTTAGCTGGAGTAGGATTGGAGACGCACAGCCCCTTGCATCAGAGCAGCTGGGTGACATCACCTGATGGTGTATAGGCACCTTGGACAGGGCCTGGAAGCACCTAGACCTCAGAGCGCAGGGGCGGACGTCGGGTGGCATGGAAGCAGTGCCAGATGTGCCCACAGGAGAGAGAGTAACCAATTTGGTCCGGTGGGCAAAACAACGCCCTGGAGCGCCAGGATCTGTGAAGGAATTTGGTAGAGGGGCACTGAGAGGAGTGACTGGAGGCCGCCCCGAAACTCAGTGAAGGTGCAGCTGACTGCAGTAGCTAATGACCCAGGAATGGTGGAGGGGCCTCCACCATTCCTGCTGCACCGGCCTGCTGCAAGTGTGCTGAGCAAGCGGATGACAATCGGGACCTGAGAGGGAACACAAGGCTGGGAGGCTGTTTGAAGTCGGGTGGTCTCTGAACATTGGGGCCTTGGTGGTACATGGTATCTGGTGGAGGTGGGATAGAGCAGTGCTGCTTCATTATTCCCTGGCTGAAAAGTGGTGTCACCTTGTCCTTGCGGTGCAGGCATCCAGCAGTGGTGTTGTAGAGGTTGTTTAGCAAGTGGACTGGAGTGTGGCCCATGAGCACTGTCATGGCTGGGTGGCCCTCAGCGAGGAGAGTGATTCCAGCATACCGTGAGTCTGAGATACTCAGTCAAGTGGGTGGAATCGTGGAGTCTGGGTGTGGTGGGCTCTGGAGTTACACTTCCGGCTGGAAGGGAAGCTATCGTTTGGAATTCAGGTCCTGCAGCAATCTTGGAGGGACGCTGTGATGGTCATTGGAGGGAAAGGTGGGCCTCTGCAGAGGGAGCAAGGTGAGGTTTGCAGACTCAGGCCACAAAGGAAGATATTAATTTGATCCTTCCTTCAGGAGATAAAAACGCTGACCGTGACATTCAGACCTCTATCTCAGACCTGCGTGGCAGAGTGGATGAGCTATAAAACAAATTGGAGGGGATTGAAAACAACGAGCTTAATGCCGACCTAGTCGAGATGAAGTATGATGCCATACTCTTGGATTTGGATTTGGAAAGTAAGGATGAGGAACTAAGGCTAAAGATGGATGGCCTGGAGAACACCGAATAGTGGAACAATTTGAGATTTTTCACCTGATGGAACAAAGGGGGGAAACAGCAGGGGAAGTGGAGTTGAACGTCAAGGTGCTGGTGAACTCGCTTTTTCTCTAAGAAGACAGAAAGGAAGTGGAAATTGAGAGAGCGCACAGAGAAGGGGGTGGTGCGGGAAAGGGTCCAAGATTTGTGGTGGTCAGGTTCCTTCGCTATACGGAGAAGGTGGTGGTGTTGGAAAGAGCAAAATGGTTGAAGAGTATCCAATTTGAAGGGGATGTAGTGTGGATTTACCAGGACCTCTCCAACTTTATACTGGCCCGTTGTAGAGACTGGTGAACATTGACGCTGTGGCTAAATGCAAAAGGGATCCGCTACTGCCGGTTTACCCTTTTGCACAGACTTCTGAGGTGAACAAAGTCGACTACCGGATACAAACAGGTCTGAGGCGGTGCAGGTCCTTCAGCATTTCTCTGAGGTAGTGACTGGAGGAGAGAATTTGCCAATAGGAGGCGATCAGACAAGGGATCAGGCTCACCTCTCCAGTGAAGTGACAGAGTGCAGAGAGATGGGCACAGTGACTCAATGTTCTTTCATTGCAAAGGGGGAGTTTTGAGATAGGGGATGGGAGAGAGGGAATGTGATGTGTGGGGATTGGCAGGGATGGCAGCACATTGCTCCTGGTGGCCCATTTAAGAATGGGTGTGTCAATGGGGAGGTGGAATTATTCTTCTTTTGGGAGAGTTGGGGATGGGGCAGGGGGCATAGGTGGGGAAATAAGGGGTTGTTGGGATGCAGAATTTGGGTGTCGTTTTTGTTGTTTTTGAGGGGTGATGCTGTAGTGGCTCAATATAGGGGGATTGCTGTGAATGCCATGGCAGAGATAGGAGGGGAGGCAGATGGGGCTACCGGACAGTAGGTACGCTGAATGTTAAGGGCCTGAACTCCCCCACTAAGTGGGCCCTCGTGGCTAGGGAATTTCAGAGATTAGGATTGGATGTTATCTTGTAGCAGGAAACCAGGCTTATAGCAGGAGAGGAGTGTCAAATTCCAAGTGCACAGATTGGCTAGGCATATTGGGTATCTGCATATCTCAGAAAGGAGGGATTGGGCATCCTGTTCCATAAACGATTGAGAGTGGGGAGCTAGTTGGCTGGAGGGAGTTGGAAGCAAGTGTCCTTGTGGTATGACATGCATTACTCACCGTAATAGCATTTGTGATGATTGTATCTGCTTAGATTCACATGCTGTGCATATAGTGCGACATCCAGTGGTAACCACAGAGTATTGCATCTTGTCTTTTGAGGATCGAAAGGGGGCGTCGACATGGGAGTGCCTGTAACACTATCCCTAATGTGACGTGTAGTGTACCCAAAATCCCTCAAGCGTCGAGGTCCCTCCGATTGTATTTTTTCTGCCATGAGGGAGCTTAATGACTATAGTGAGTGAGTAGATAAAAGAGAGAAAGCAGTAAGACGTCTATGTTCCTTTCACCCGAGCGGGGAGGACGGTTGGGCGCATGTGAATCTAAGCAGATCCAATCATCAGAAATGCTATTACAGTGAGTAATGCATGTCTTCTGATGCTTGTTAATCTGCTTAGAATCCCATGGAGGTGGGTTGTGAGAAGGAACAGTAGTGAAAAGATGTCTTAGTACTGCTTGTCCCACCTGATAATCAGACCTAGAATGAGTGTCTAGGCAATAGTGTTTTGTAAAGGTGTGTCCAGAACTCCAGGTTGCTGCTTTGCTAATGGATTATAGGGGAAAATTTGCAATTAATGCTATGGAAGCTCAAGTGCCTCGAGCAGAATGTGTTCTAGGCTTGAAGGGCAGTTCTCTCTTGGCAAGAGTGTAACAGAGTGTGATGCAATTGACAATACACCTTGAGATGGCTGATTTAGAGGCAGGTTCCTCTTCTCTACCAGCTGCCACTGAAACAAAAAATGTATTTGTTTTCCTCTGTGGTCTAGTTCTTTCCAGGTAAAACATGACTGCCCTGCCCACATCTAATGTGTGTATGCTTTTTTCAGCCACGTTACTGGGGTTCTAGAAGAAAATAGGCAGCTCTATTAAATAAATGTAGGCGCAAATCGAGGATGAGTGCGTACAGCTACCTTATCTCTATGGACTGTAACGAAAGGATCTAGGACTGAAAGGGCCTGTGGTTCACTAACTCTTCTTATAGAAGTGAGGGCCACTAGGAAGGCTGTCTTATATGTAAGATCCTTGAGACTTCCTTTATGATCTGGCTCAAAGGGAGACCCATAAGTCTAGTCAATACCACATTTAGGTCCCATCTGGGAGCCGGGTTAGAAATGGGGGGATGAATTATTTTAATCCCTCCCATGAAAGCCTTAATAACTGGTACTTTCCACCACAACACCTTCTGTTGTGATGTGGTGTAGGCTGAGAGGGCAGCCAGATGAACTTTCAGGGAATTAAAAACCAGCCTGAGTCCACTAAGTGAGTCAGGTACAACACAATGTGAGTAGGAGAGCAGTCAATGGGATTGATGCCCTTGGTGTTGCACCAGATAACAAAGCCCTTCCATTTACTGGAGTAGCAATATTGGGTGTTAGGTTTCCTCGCCTCCCTAAGTATGTCCATGTATCTTTGAGGGAGTTGTAGGTGCCAGAACTCTATGACCTCAGGAGCCAGGCTGCTAAGTTCAGGGTTTGCAGGCATGGGTGAAGTGTTTCTCCCTTGTCCTGAGATAACATGTTGTATGAACAAGAAAGTTTAACTGGAGGAGATAGGGACATCTCCATCAGATGAGAGAAGCAGGTAAGGCCCCCACCCCGTGAGAGATGTGTCTGTCGTGAGAGTGGCTTCTACTGTGCGGGTGGTGAAGGCTTTCCCCTTCAAGAGGTTTACCCTCGACCAACGCTGCAGAGAGAGAACGAGGGCTGGGGAGACAACTATCAGATCTTACCATTGTCTGCTGGCCTGACACCACTGGCTGTTTAGCCACTCTTGCATGGGACGCATGCGCAGACGCGTGTGAGGAACTAAGTAAATGCAGGACACCATCATTCCTGTCCCATGGCCTTGCGTACCATCACCACTCGACTGGCTACATACTGAGGGATCTGAAACAGCATGTTCTGAACCCTCTCGTTGGCGGGGAAGACAAGGCCATCTTCTGTCCGAATTAGAGCCCCTAGAAACTGTTTGACTTAACTACGGTCTAGGCTGGATTTCTTCTTGTTGATGGAGAATCCCAGGCTGAAGAAGAGGTCTATCGTCTTTTGAGTGTTCAACAGGCATGTTCCGTAGGACTCCCCTTTTATGAGCCAGTCGTCGAGGTAAGGGTAAACCGGGACGGATTCTCTGCGCAGGTGTGCTGCTGCCACTGCCAGTACCTTTGTAAACACCCTTGGAGACGAGGCAATGCCAAAGGGGAGTACTTTGAACTGATAGTGCTTGTCCTCTATCATGAACCTTAGGTATTTTCTATGCGCCGGCAACGTTGAAGTATGAAAGTATGCATCTTACATATCCAATGTTGCCAAGTAATCCCCCTGTTTTTCAGCAGGGGGATTACTTCCAGTAATGTGACCATATGAAACTTTTGAGGTTTCACAAATTTGCTCGGCGCAAGTCTAGCACAGGGCGCATGGTGAGATCCTTTT
This sequence comes from Ambystoma mexicanum, assembly GCF_040938575.1. NCBI lineage: Eukaryota > Metazoa > Chordata > Amphibia > Caudata > Ambystomatidae > Ambystoma > Ambystoma mexicanum. The sequence goes on from NC_090933.1 coordinate 241,385,827, forward strand.
TGTGTACAAGGAAGTACACTGAATAAATACCCTTGTTTGCCTGTGGAATAGAGACGACTTCTATGGTCTGTCTTTCCCTCCCTAACCAGTATCCGAGGCCTGTAGCCCTCTGTATCCCCTATCTCGAAATCCTTAATAGTCTACTCTTCTATATGTATCCATGTTACTGTACCCTATGTGACATGCCATCAGAATGACTGCCTGTTAGAGTGTTTGCAGAACTGAGACCCAGACATAAAGAGGCCCATTCATGGAATTAATGTGCGCTGAAATCTTCGGCACAAGCATGCAAAAGCGTGTGAATCGCAGTGCAAGTGCAAAAATCGCAGCGAAACCCGCACACAGCGATTCATGGAAGTCCGTGCGCGTGTAAATCCCTGGATGTGCGCTAAAATTCTGCGTGGCGCACGCTGGCGCACACGTCTCCAAACAGCATGCGCAAATAGTGCAGCGCACACAACAAAAGTAGGCAGAACAGGGGGCGTAACACGCGGAATGGTGAACAACGCGTGAAAATGTGGCTGTCACGGGGGAAGTACAGGAGCCAAATGCGCGGAACGCCCACACGCGCGTCTACAACACGTATTCATGGAATTGAATGGTGCTAATGCGTGCACCAAAAAAGACGCGCTAATCCGGAAACACGTACGCCAGCAGGAAGCAGGCGTACGTGGACCCGCGCAGCATAAAAGTGCGCGCAAACAACAAACAAGCCCAGACGCCAAGATGAATATACCGTTCCTAGCAGCAGTGGTCGTGGGATACCGCAGGAGGAGGAGGAGGATAGTCAGGCCCAGAATTTTTACACCCAGAACCAGCCTTTTTGGAATGCCTGATGACCAGGTGTATGGGAGGTACAGGTTTCCACCTCACATAATACTCGACCTGGTGAGTGAGTGGTAGGATGACCTCACATCACCCATCCTGTGCTCCCAAGCACTCAGCCCCCTGGAGAAGGTCCTCAATGTACTGCACTTCTTGGCCACTGGATCATTTTAGCAGACAAGTGCTATAGTGGGGGGGGGGGGGTGTCACAGGCCATGCAGTCACGCTGCCTACACCAGGTGTTGGCCATCATGACTGCACGCCCATCAGTCCGCAGGCACATATACCTGGCCAGAACACCTGCAGAAAGGCAGGATGCCGTCCAGGATTTCTATGGGGTGGCACAATTCCCCAAAGTGCCAGGTGCCATTGATTGCACCCATGTGGCTCTACTTCCCCCCAGGGCATCTGAGCACATCCACAGAAACCGCAAGCGCTGGCATTCCATCAACATGCAGGTAATATGTGAAGCCAAGGGAATCATCACCTCAGTATATGCCAACTATCCAGAGTCCACCCACAACAGTTTCATCTACAGAATTTCAACCCCCTAAACCGGGACCTAGAAGCTGGGCGGCATGGCGATACATGGCTGCTTGGTGAGTATAAATGCCTCTGCACATGAATGCATGTCAGATACTGAGTAATGTCACAACCCCACTAATGATACCCATCACCATCTCCCCAGGGGACAGTGCCTACCCTCTGAGCACCCACATGATGACGCCAATTCGGAACCCCACCACGCCACCCGAGGTAAGATACAACACAGCCCATATTGCAACCCGGGGCATAGTGGAGTGCACATTCGGAGTGCTCAAGTCACGCTTTCGCTCCCTTGACCGCTCTGGTGGGCAGCTGTTATATGCTCCCCCAGTAGTGTGCAGGATCATAGTGGCAGCATGTGTCCTGCACAACGTTGCAACACGCCGGGGCCTGCCGGTGGACATGGTGGTGCCCCCACATCCCCAACCACATGCACGCCCGCTGCGCATGGGAGGGGAAAGGGCACGTGGTGAGGCAGCCCGTATGCAGCTGGTGGCTAATTACTTCACATAAAATCACACCCCTGTGGAGTGCACACAGCCCTGGCACATACCAGCTGACAATCAATGATGATGACATAAGGGACACTCAACTGTCACAACCATACCAGCCTGAGATTGGTCACCTGGAAGTGTCACATTGTGTGCATCCCTACCTACCCAAACACCACCAATGCTGTGTCATCAAAAGACATACATCTATGCTGCTAAATTCATTACCCCCTTGCTAAATACAACATGAGAACAGCGCCATGTCACCCAACCCCTCCCCAGCTCCACCACCAAACACACCATGGCATGTCATGCAATGTGAAAACAAAAAAAGCAATGCACAAGACCTGACACAAGTGTCACAAAGTACACTGTCCCTAATGGAAACTGCCCACACACAATATGCTCCTAGTAATGTATAACTAACACCACACATTACCAAATACGTACCACCAACACAATGCTGCAACACAACATGGAAAAATGCAAAAACATGACAGTACTAAGTTCAAGTAGTGGTAGTCTTACAACCTGAATACGCCAGCACATTGACCCCTTACAACTGTAGAGTGTTGCTGCCACGCAAATGTCTCAGTGTACTGCATACAACATGAACTGCATCTGCAAAGTAGACGGCCTTGTGAAGACATGAAGAAGGAACCTGCAGATTAGGAGGAAGACATGGATGCACAAGCACATATCAATACACCATGCAGTGTACAATACAACAACAATATCCACTAGGGATGTCTACACAGTATTGACTACAGACTGCCCACACAGACTCATGGGAGCCCAACGTCACCGTGTAATTCACTGTCACTTGGTCACACCCTTTGCAAGCCCATGGAAACGGGAAGCAGGAGGGGTGTGTGTCTCACGAACCCAAGCATCTAACCCAAACTCAGGACAAGCCTGCACATGTGCCCAGCCGGAATACAGTGGATGCCCACGGGAGCCACACAAGGCAACACACTGTAAAAAAAAAAATCAAAAATGGCCATGTGGGGCCCAAGGGGGGTGGGGGAGCCCACCCAGAAGGTTCGAGGACAGGGTGCACACCTACACCCACCTGCGTGGATGTTGCGAGAAAGAAAAATACCTCCTTGGGCTCATAGCCTGCACGGCTATGCCATTGTGGGAGAACTGCTGTCGCTCTGCTCATCCTCTGCTGCTGGATCCGGAGGCGGTGGCACTATGGGAGGCAGCCCATGCAAAGCCCTGGTATGGTCCTCCATGGCAGCAAGCATGCAGGTCTGGAAGGTCTGATTCTGGAGGATTAAAGTGCGGAGATCCCCATGCAGCACATCACGGGTTGCCTGCATTTCTGCACGCATGGCCTCGCGTGATGCCCAGATCTCCTCACGTGTTGCATGCAGCTCAGCTGAGAGCGAACGTGTGAGCTGCTCCAGCTGCTGTTCTGCCCTTAAATTACTGGAATCCTCAAGTGCAACCAGAGTCTGTCTGAGGTTATGTAGTTCTACCCTCAGGGCTTCTCTGTGGCGCTGGGACTCTATTGATATGGATTCGCGCAGAGTCTCCAGTGCCGCCCGTCTGTCCCTGTTGGATGCCAATATGTCTTCCCTGTGTGATTGGCAAATGGAGTCTGTTGCCTGCTGTTGTTGCTCCTTCTGCCTTTCAGGGGGGATAATGGAAGTGGCCACCCTCTCCATTGCCTGAGCCATCATTTCTACTGATGCTGCCTGTTGGGTTGCCATACTGTACATGGAGTTTTCCCATTCAGTATTGCCTGGTGGGGCACGGCCACCACGTCGACGGGCACCACACCTGTTTGGGGCAAGGCGATCTGCACCTTGCTGTGCTGGCAAAGCCTGAGGCTGCAGGACTGCATTCCCCCTCTGATCTGCTGGCCCAGGAACAGGATCAGATGCTGTGGAGTGTGACCCTGCATCCGTAACCGCCAAAGGCGGACCTACCAACACCTACATCCCCATAGAGGGTTCTACCCCTGGTCCAGGTAGGTTGGACAGAACAGAATCCCTGCCAGAAACACTTACCTGCGACTGCACATAAGTCTCATCATCCGACTCAGCACCTGAATAGAGGTCTGGGGAGGTGCACCCAGAGGCACCCCTGGACAGTATGGTCTGCAGTAAGATTGGGTTTTCACCCACCACCACACCACGTCCACCACTGGTGCCCGGTCGTGCCTGAGATTCCTCCTGGGTCTGCACCATCTCCTCAACCCCAACAGCACCAAGTGCGTCATCATCTGCAAAAACATGAAACACAACAAATGGAAACAGGCATGCGCACCATAGCACACACATAGGCCGTGACAAGCCAGAAATCCAGTACGTGAATTACACATGTCCCACATGACTATAACCCTGCCATGCATGCACTGTCAAAGAGTTGGAAGTGGAGTCAAAAAGGCAGACACTGGGGAGAGCAAGATGGATATGCAACACATTTGCAGCATGCTGGGTAGCACTGGCATCACACATCAGGCTGTGAGTGGCATGTCCAATACACATACATGACACATGCCACCACACAGATGTCATGTAGCATAGCCACGGTAAATTACAAAACTACAGCAATATGTCAATGAATGAGTATTGTCACACATCCATGTCACATCGACATGATGCGAAGATTGATGCTGAATAGTGTTGCAAAATATGCATGTGCCACACACTGAAACACATCCAGTGTCCAATAACACAGTCATTGTGGGCTAATCAATGGTTGGTCACTTTAACATTACAGGAAACACCTGTCATCTACCACATGCAAACAGGCCGTAATAAAAAATGTCTGCAGCCCAATACTCCATCGGCATGAATGGTGTAATCATTAACATAACCAGGTAAAAGTAGTGGCCCAGTGTGGGCTGTAAACAATGACCGAAGCATATCACATATGTTGCAATAGGGCAGAATAATGTGTACTAAAAATGGGATTGTGGAAACAATCATCCTGAATGAAAACTTACAAAATCTGACCAATGCAGTTGCAAGATGACAGTTCAAGGTAAAGTGCACTAATCTGGGCGTAATTGGCAACTGTGGGCAGAAAGGATACAGTCATACCCAAATCCAAGGCACCTGAATGTATGGGAGGAAGCAAATGGGTGACCCATAACACTCAGGAGTACACACCCTCACCTGGCACTCAATCAGAACCCGTCACCCAAACAAAATACACATGGATTACACACACATGCATGGGCACTCACTGGACAATGCCTCGTAATCAGGTAGTCCTCCCACACCTTGGATCTGTTCCTCTGTGACGAAGGGCCCAGCAACAGACTCATGTTCAGTGAGTTCGTTGTCCTCTTGTGGAGACCCACCTCCAGTCACCAGAGTAGCGGCATGATTTGAGGCCAGCTTGTTCTTTGCTCTGCGTTTCAGGTCATTCCACCGCTTGTAGCAATCATCAGCTGTGCGTCTCACAAATCCAAGTGCACTTATGCGGTCCGCGATGGTCTGCCAGTGTGCCCTACGTTGACCAGGTGTGGTCTTGCACCCTGCAGTCACCAACATTTCGTGGCTATGTGCCGACAAATAGGTCACAGTGCATCAAATTCCGGGTCATTAAAGCTAGGCTTCCTTGACGTGCCGGAGTGTGTAGCCGTGTCTGAGGTCTCAGCCTGTTGTGCCAGAGCACCCTTCTTCCTCTTTTTCAAAGGTGGAGCGGAGCCTGAGTGGTTTACGCTGCTCTGGTCAGTAGGGGCAGAAGCACCGGTGGACTGGGTAGTAGGAGTGTGTGAATGCACCATGACCGTAGGCCTTGGTGCAGGCATTGGCAGAAGTGTTATGTTGGCAGGGGGAACGTCTGTTTGATGGACTTGGACCGACACTGTCCTGGCTGGGAGACTCAGCGCTGGGGTGGATGGAGCTGCAGCTGCCCCTGCAGCCTCCCCACCCTGCCTACTTGGGGCAGCAGATGACATAGCTGCCCCAGATCCACGTGGCTTGGTGACACCAACTTGCACCGCCACACGTGGCCTAAACTTGCTGACCTGGAAGTCTGCCTGGGAGTCATCCTGTGCCAGGTCAGGTACCACAATGGGCTGGTCCAACAAGGGCTGAGCTGGGATGGTGTCAGCCACGTTTCCCTCAACCATGGGGGGGGCATGGGTGTCCCTGATTGGTCCTCCACACATGGGGGTCTAGGGGCACCCTGCAAATCCCGGCCACGTCCCCTACCGCGCCCACCACGCCCACCTTTTGAAGGTCGGCCACCTTTGCCTCCCTTACCGCTTGGTCGCCTCCCAACCATGGCACTGATGTTGTTGTGCATATGGGAGTAGCAGTAAACTATTGTCCTGGGCAATTCGTACCCTAGTGCTCTAACAAGGCTGTCTGTGACCCCTCGGGGAAGATGACGGGTCACACAACGCACAGGCATCCCAAAATCAAAATATAACGTGCACGCAACCCCTCGTAGACCACGTGCGTGAAAAAATGAACCCGCACTATGCTGTGGCGCACAGAAACACAAAAATAAGAATACGTGTAATAAATGCAGCCTAAAATGGCCTCTGAAGGGGTACGCGACAGACGGGGCAAGCACAGTTGGTAAATACGTGCGCGACCCACCGTCTGCCTGGAAAAAGAACGTGAAAAAGACGCGCGTGTGCGCTTTGGCAACACCCCCGCCAAAAGAAGAATTGTACGCTGTCTGAGGAGACAGGACAAAAGAAGAAGTGAACGCTGTTTGAGGAAACAGGCCCAAAAAGAATAAAGAACGCTGTCAGAGGTAACAGGGAGTACGAACTTGAAACGCTGTGAAGTAATCGCGTGTGAACCGACAAGAAGTACAGAATTCACCCACTCGCTCTGCACGAAAAGCACGTTCAAGGGAATGGGGTCCTGCAAGTACCTTTTAAAGCAGCACACACGTACAGCGTCACTTACGCGTGTACGCGCTAAGGCCCTTTCCTCCAATTACACGAGCAGTTTTTGGACGTGTACGATGAACATGCGCCCGTGTTGATGGAAACGCCCACGCGCGTCACGTCACTTACGCGCGTAGGCCCTTTCCTCGGATTACACGCATCCACACGCGGACGTGCAGTTTTTTCATGTGCGCTGAACCACTATGCCCATGTCATGAGGGAAACGCCCGCGCGAGTCACGTCACAGAAGTGCTTACGCGCTAAGGGCAAGATTTTCACATGCCAAATCACCCCGTATCAAGCTGGCCACGCAACAACACATGGAAGACCACGCTCCTGCCCAGAAAGCTTAATTACTGCCCCCCAGAGCCCCGAGCACGCTCCCACCTGCCGCTGCCTGCCTGCTGCCCACGTGCCCTGCTATTTGGTGCCTGCATGTCAGCCAGGGTTCCAGTTGCTGTGTCCACCCCTGCTGGAACAGAAGACTCCCGACTGGGATACCATCGCTCCACAGCCCAGCCCCAGGACCCAGTTGCCCACCCACGCCTGCCTCGGGGGTTGCCATGTCGGGGCAAACACCATCTGAGACCACTGGCGACCCCCAGCCAGAGAGGCAGAGGGCCACCAGCTTCAGTGTGAAGGAAGTTGGTGTCCTGGTGGAGCATGTCCTGGGGCATTTTGATGCCCTCTTCGGAACATCACGCGCCAACAAGGAAGGACGGGAGAGAATCTGGGACGACGTAGTGGTTGCCATCAACGCGGAGGGGGTGGCAACCCGCGACATCAAGAACGTCAAGAAGCGCTGGGAGGACTTGAGGTCCAGGACCCTCTACAAGGCCCGGCACCTCGCGGGGGGGGGGCAGGTCAGCATGAGTGACATCCAGATGAGGGTCCTGGAACGTGTAGGCCCAGCGCTCCACGCCCAGATCCTGCAGAGGAAGACCCGTCTGGAGTTGAGCGGTAAGTGGCCAAGCATTGGTGTGTGAGACAGTGCATGTTGCAGTGTGCTGGTAGTCTGATACTTGCCTATATGTGTGACATAGGCCATGTATGGATGTGTGTGTGCAGGAACATCACGGTCATGCATGTGAGACCAGTAATGTGTGAACCACATGGTTGGTGCATGAGTTACAATGCAACATGGGTAGCTGTATGGCAAATGCACACATGAAAGCATGCCAGTGTCTGTTCTTGCACATGGTGGGGGTGTGAGGGATGGGTGCTGCTGTCATGTACATATATGGTGCACATGTGTGTGTGTCTGAGAAGTGTGTGTGTGACTTAGGTACGCCATGTATTCATGACACATGTATGTCATGATGTGTACATTCACAGTGCGGTTACCGTTGTATGCACTGTGTCTATCCACTGTGTCTGTGGTGTGCAAGGCATGATGCATGATGCTCCGGTGATGTGTGTGCATGGGATCAGTGTGAGCCATGATGCATGTGAGTTTGAAGGCAAGATTTTGGTTAATAGAGGCCCTTGTACATGGATGCTGGTGTTGACTGCAGGCGCCGTGCTGTTCATGCATGTGTGTTGCATGCATTCACCCATGTGTTGTGGAGGGACAGGATGGAAGTGACGTTAGATACTGCAACTCATGTGTGATTGCTTCCTGTCTAGGGGAATGTTGTACTGTACCCTGATGCTTGTGTTCTATGTCTCCCTCTATGCAGCGTCAAGTGAAGAAGAGGGCGGAGACGGCGCTGTGGAGCCAAGAGGCGGGGATGCCTCCACCGGGCGGCGACGCAAGGCCCAGCCACCCTACCAGGACTTGCCATCATCCGGGAGCAAGGGTGCTGGTGCCGCGTCTGCCACTACGGCTGTGGCGGAAGGGCCGGGTGAGCCCCCACAGTGGCTTGCAATGGCGGAAGACGGTACGGAGACATCCAGGTTGGTGCTCTCCACAGAGGAGGAGGATCCCGCTACTGAGCCGCACATGGAGCCTGGTTGGGGTAGTACCGCTGGTGCAAGTGGTGCAGTCCAGGGTCAGGAGGCAGCACAGGTCACCGCGGAGGGGCCTGTGCATGTCCCTGTCCTTGACCCTGTGACTGCACCACCATGCACCAGCAGGGATGCCCCGTCCCAGGCCCGTCCCCAGGTAGGGGAGAGTGCCATGTCATCTGCCTCTCCACTACATGCGGACAAGGGGTCCCATGACCGTATGGGCTCCGTCCTGACACGCGTGACATTCGTGATGATGTGCGGTCGTCCTGGGTGGAGAACGCACGCCATCACGAACAGCAGCGTTGCGACGTGGCACTGTTGGGAGGGGCCCTGGTCGGTGGGTTCCTTCATGTGTCGCGCACTCTGGTGGACCTCTCCTCCTCTGTGGAGACTATGCGCCAGTCGTTCTACCTGCCGTCTTCCGGCCCAGATTCCACCAGGGCCCCCTGTGGACCTGGCCCGACCAACACAGTCAGCTGGGTGGAGCTCACATCCCTGCCACAGTCAGGAGTCGGCGGTCCAGCAGGGGTGGACACCACAACTGGAGACCAGCTGATGGAGGATGTGCAGGCACCATTGGACAGGGCACATGGACAGCAGCAGCAGCAGCAGGAGCAGGCTGTAGGTGGGAGCAATGATGGCTCGGGGCCATCAACATCGGAGGGGCAGGCACCGGCCAGAGGGCAGGAGGACCCAGGAATGGGAGTTTCTTCCGTGTGGCAGCGGTTGGGCCAGCGGATAGATGCGGAGCGGCGGCGGGCGGAAGAGGCACGGCTCACCAGACACAGGGCGGAGTTCTCCATGCATCGGGCATTGAGGCAGGCAGAGTGCCTCTAGGCAACTCGCAGGGAGTTGGAACACGCCATGAGTGCCTCCCTGCAAGACCTCGGGGCCAGGGCAAAGGCCCACCTCTGGGACATCGACATGGGGTTTGATGATGCCCTAGCCCGGGACAGCACAGAGTGAGCCGCAGGTCTTGCCCGCTGTCACGTCAACCAGGGTTCACACTGATGCACAGAACAACCCGCATCCACTCGCAACCCAACTGAACCTCAATCATTCTTTGGCTCGCACACGAAGCCTCAGGCAAAGGCAACAGTTCCCTACCAGTTTGCTTGGTACTTCAGGCATTTATCGACCCTCTCTCCTCTGGCAACTGAAATGGAGGTACCCTTTCCTCTGGCGCCGCTATCGGCACAACCGCCACGGCAAAACGTACTAGTTGTCACATGACCAGCAACCAGTATCACTTGACTCTAGTGCACGTCGACCGTGGCTTCATGGACCTGTCATGTGACTGCTGTTTTGTATAAAGCCCGCTGAGAACTCGCAAATGGTGCTTCTCAGCTGCTTATTCAAGTACTGCGTGGCGCTTTGGATTCTACTGGTTACTTTGGAACTTACGACTACGGATTTCTTCTTTGGATTGGTTTCTGGACTCTGCCCCTGAATTGCTACGACGCCTTGGACCCTTTTGGATTGCTTTTCCTCTATATTTTGATCCAGACTTTGCTTATTGTTTTCCCTACGGATTCTGCTTCAACGGACACCACAGGAACTTACTCTTGTTGGTTCTGGTGTGTGTTTCCACTCGATTGGGTTCTACCGGACTGCAACATAACCCGGTCCATTGGTTATCATTTAAGACCCCTTCACGTTTCCTATCTGGTGCCAAGTCCCGTTTCCCATTCGTGCTAGCTTACACAGCCTTAGGTAAGCAGTGTTTCTATTGCCTGTATATTCATTTATATTCACTTGCCTATTTTGCACTGCTTGATTACTTACCCATTGCCTTGCAGCGCTCAAGGGGTCTCTTCGGCAGTTCCCGGTTGCAGTTTCCGGTTCCACCTCGACGACCTACCACTCACCTGTGGCCGCAAAGACTCCACAGGCAGTGGTTACATTCTGCCTGTGGGGTACTTGGGGACGGAGGTATCACATAATCTGCACGACCATCAAGGCTACAGAACAGACTGAGAAGCCGCTTGGTCATCCAGATTATGGATCCCTCTGCCGGGGACCCTGTGACCGCTTTAATGAAGGCGGTTGCGGCTCTTAGGACCGACATGTCCGCAGCCACCGCCGCGATTCACCATCGTTTGGACACTCTGCAAAGCGCACACCACCCGTTACCCGCAGATGAAGAAATAGGTGATCCTGAACCCCAAGTCTTGCCACCACCCATGCCTCCTTCTATAGCACCTACCCCAGTATTTCTTTCTACCTCATTCCCACTTGCGGCTTCTGAACGATACCAGGGTGAACCCCGGAAATATCGCACCTTCATTAACCAGTGCAAGCTCCACTTCCTATGTAAACCCCAGGCTTTCCCCGATTCAGTGACCAAAGCTGCCTTTCTTCTCTCCCATTTATCTGGTGTGGCGGCAACCTGGGCAAATCCGTTCATGGAAAATAATCACCCCGCTTTGTATGATTTCGATCTCCTAGTCACAGAGATGGCAAAGGTGTTCGACACCAAATATAAGGCCCAATCACGGGATCTAGAACTCCTGGACCTTACGCAAGGTAAACATTCACTGATTGAATACATCACCCACTTCAATCAACTTGCCGCAGAAACCTCATGGCCCGAGGAAAAAAAGGCGGTAGTATTTTACAAAGGTCTTAGTAATGCCATGAAAGACGCATTGTCTGTGATACCATCCCTTCCCTCTGTCTTTTCGGACCTAGTTGATCTAACCCTTCAGGTGGTCGCCCGTAAGACCGAACGCAGGATCGAGGCTGGTCATTTCACTCACTCCTCTCTAAGCCTGACACCTGCAACCTCTACTCCAGAACCCATGCAGATAGGCGGGATTCGGAGTCCCATAACTCAGGTCAAACGGGAACGCAAGAGGACGGATAACGCCTGTTTTTACTGTGGAATAAATGGGCATTATGTGAAAGAGTGTCCCCGCCGACCTAAGATCAAAACTACGGGTTTTCAGAAGGCTCGCCCTTAACATCGGGGGTACGGACGAGCACTACAACAACCCCCGTTGAACTGACTTTTGGTCCCATTAGACCCATAGTAGTGCAAGGAGTGTTAAAACCCACCAAGGAAATCACTCATCCTGTACATATAGTGATTGACTCCGGAGCCTCTGGGTGCTTCATTGACATCTCACTAGCACAACAGCTCAATCTACCATTGGTCAAGCAGACACATCCAGAACCCGTGCAAGCGGTGGATGGGACCAATCTTGCTTCTGGTTCAATCATCCACCAAACCGCACCATTAGAAGTAATAATCCAAGATGTCCACAAAGAAACCATGTCCTTTGACCTCATTACTACTCCACAGTTTGGTATTATATTGGGGATTACTTGGTTGAGGCAACACAACCCTCTAATCAATTGGGGAACAGGACAGGTGGTGTTTGAATCGGACATCTGCCAACATTTCTGTTTATCGGAAACCGATGCAACCACCTCTCCCGCCAGTATCCTCGGCGCTATGGCCGCTTCCCATATCAGTGACAGTGCACCTGACATCCCCACAGCACACACCGTGGGGGATGTGCTAACCAGTATTCCCACGGATTACCACGAATACCTCACGGTCTTCGATAAAGCCACGTCCAAAGGTTTGCCACCACACAGGCCTTATGATTGCCCCATAGATTTGGTACCGAATGCTGTGATTCCAAAGGGTAGGGTTTATTCATTGTCACAATCCGAGGAGAAGGCATTGAAGGAGTACATCCAGCAAGCACTGAAGTTGGGTCATATTCGACCCTCTTGTTCCCCTGCTGCTAGCCCTATCTTCTTTGTACCTAAAAGAGAGGGGGATTTACGCCCTTGTGTCGATTACAGACGATTGAATAACATTACCATCAAGAACAGATATCCGATTCCACTCATCTCCACGCTACTGGACGGGTTGGCACGGGCTACCATCTTTACAAAACTAGATCTGCGGGGGGCTTACAACCTGATCCGTATACGTCAGGGAGACGAGTGTAAGACGGCATTCTGTTCCCGACAGGGTTTATTCGAATACCTGGTAATGCCCTTCGGGCTCTGTAACGCCCCTGCTACGTTCCAGCGTTTTGTTAACGAGATATTCACAGATATTCTTGATATCTATGTAGTGATCTATTTGGATGACATCTTGATCTTTTCATCATCTCTGGAGGAGCATATACTCCATGTCAAGGAAGTGTTGTCTCGCCTAAAGAGTAATCACCTGTTTGCCAAACCCGAGAAATGTCTCTTTCATACCAATGAGGTGGATTTTCTGGGCTTTCACATAACACCTGGGGGCCTGTCCATGAACCGATCTAAGGTCCGTGCGATCACTGAATGGCTCGTCCCATCTACTCTAAAACAGCTACAAACCTTTCTTGGTTTTGCCAATTTCTACCGGCGATTTATCGCCGGTTTTTCATCAATCGTATCCCCGCTTACAGCCCTGACTAGTCCTCTTGTTCCGTTTTCTTGGTCGCATGAACAACAACATGCCTTTGAAACTCTTAAAGCCAGATTCACCACGGCCCCAGTCCTGCAACACCCTAACCCAGACCTCCCATTTATCCTAGAAGCTGATGCATCTTCCTTTGCCATGGGGGCCGTTCTGTCTCAGCCTTGCCCGACCACCGGTCATCTACATCCGGTGGCATACCATTCACGAAAATGGACATCGGCAGAGTCCCATTACACGGTCACTGAGAAAGAACTACTAGCCATCAAGTACGCACTTCAAATATGGCGACACCATTTTATGGGGGCTAAGCATCAGACCGTGGTCTACACCGACCACAAGAACCTACAGGATCTGGCCAGCCTAAAATGTTCAAACAGTAGACAGGTCCGTTGGCACTTGTTCTTTGCCACCTACGATTTCGTGGTGAAGCACAGACCTGGCATCACCCATGGTAAAGCGGATGCTCTCTCTCGCTCGCCTGGGGGGGATTCCCTGTCTCAGTTTCCTGATACCATACTAGACGCGGGCCATGTCATTTGTGTATGTACCCCGTCCCCTCCCATGATCTCCATCATTAAACAATGGGTTTCCGATCACCCGATTGCCTTGAAAGATGGGATGTGGTGCTACAGGCGGGTTTACCTTTCATCCAGGGGAAACTATTTCTCCCTTCTTGTGAGGTACGAAACCAAGCGCTTGCATGGTCCCATGACGCCGCCATCAATGGTCACCCAGGACTACATCGCACCCTAGAACTATTGCAACGTTGGTGTTGGTGGCCGTCAATGAGACGTGACGTCGAACACTATGTAAACACATGTTCAATATGTGCACAAAGCAAATCACGTAGGGGTCGTCCATTAGGCTTACTCCATCCTTTGCCTATTCCTCCCAAGCCCTGGCACACAGTCACGATGGACCTCATCACGGACCTGCCCCGCAGACGAGGTTATGATACAATCTGGGTTGTAGTTGATTCCTTTACAAAAATGGCCCGTTTTATACCCTGTACCGGGATACCGTCTGCTCCAACTCTAGCCTGGTTGTTTTTTGAGTCCGTTTTTTGTCTATTTGGCCTACCGCAGGTCATAATCTCAGACCGCGGTACACAATTCACGTCCCGATTTTGGCAAACACTTACTAAACTCCTGGGTATTGATTCACACTACTCCTCGGCTTACCACCCAGAGAGCGATGGGCAGACTGAAAGAGTAAACCAGGCCCTCGAGCAATATCTACGATGCTTGACCCTCCAATATCAGGACTCTTGGCTTCGTTTACTCCATCTTGCGGAATTTGCCTACAACAATTCACAGCATTCATCTACTGGCTTTTCCCCATTCTACTCATTATACGGCCAACATCCGCGTACATTGCCACTTCCCGATTTTGCTTCCACAACCCCTGCTGCCAACGCCTGTGCCCGGGATCTAGTCACCATACATGCTTAGACCCTTGTCCATCTGCGTGAGGCCCAGTCTACAATGAAAACGAAGGCTGACAGCAAACGCTCGGAAGCCCCTAGTTACTGTGTGGGCGATCGTGTCTGGCTGTCGACACGTCATCTTCGCATTCCCGGCTGTCGCAAACTATTGCCTCGTTTTGTTGGCCCTTACCGGGTCGCCAAGGTTCTAAACCCTGTGGCTTATCGCCTCTCTATTCCTCCATCCTGGCGTATCCACCCTGTTTTTCATACCTCCTTACTCAAACCTTGCCCTGCTCCTACCCGTCTCCTTGTACCACCTGCTCCTGTCTCTGTGTCTTCCCCGGATGTCTACGAGATCAGTGCTATTCTGGGTTCCCATTTGCACAGGGGTAGGCTCATGTATTTAGTGGATTGGTTGGGTTACGGTCCTGAGGATCGCTCCTGGGTCCCTTCCTGTGATGTCCAAGCCCCTCTGCTGGTTTCCCGTTTTCACAGGGACAATCCCTCCAGCCCACGGGGTCGTGGGCCTTTGAGGGGGGCTCTGTCACGTCCACCAGGGTTCACACTGATGCACAGAACACCCCGCAACCCAACTGAACCTCAATCATTCTCTGGCTCGCACACGAAGCCTCAGGCAAAGGCAACAGTTCCCTACCAGTTTGCTTGGTACTTCAGGCGTTTATCGACCCTCTCTCCTCTGGCAACTGAAATGGAGGTACCCTTTCCTCTGGCGCTGCTATCCGCACAACCGCCACGGCAAAACGGACTAGTTGTCACGTGACCAGCAACCAGTATCACGTGACTCTAGTGCACGTCGACCGTGGCTTCATGGACCTGTCATGTGACTGCTGTTTTGTATAAAGCCCGCTGAGAACTCGGAAATGGTGCTTCTCAGCTGCTTATTCAAGTACTGCGTGGCGCTTTGGATTCTACTGGTTACTTTGGAACTTACGACTACGGATTTCTTCTTTGGATTGGTTTCTGGACTCTGCCCCTGAATTGCTACGACGCCTTGGACCCTTTTGGATTGCTTTTCCTCTATATTATGATCCGGTCTTTGCTTATTGTTTTCCCTACGGATTCTGCTCCAACGGACACCACAGGAACTTACTCTTGTTGGTTCTGGTGTGTGTTTCCACTCGATTGGGTTCTACCGGACTGCAACATAACCCGGTCCATTGGTTAT
Organism: Ambystoma mexicanum; assembly: GCF_040938575.1. Taxonomy (NCBI): domain Eukaryota; kingdom Metazoa; phylum Chordata; class Amphibia; order Caudata; family Ambystomatidae; genus Ambystoma; species Ambystoma mexicanum. Next base: position 241,401,547 of record NC_090933.1, read on the forward strand.
CATTTAAGACCCCTTCACGTTTCCTATCTGGTGCCAAGTCCCGTTTCCCATTCCTGCTAGCTTACACAGCCTTAGGTAAGCAGTGTTTCTATTGCCTGTATATTCATTTATATTCACTTGCCTATTTTGCACTGCTTGATTACTTACCCATTGCCTTGCAGCGCTCAAGGGGTCTCTTCGGCAGTTCCCGGTTGCAGTTTCCGGTTCCACCTCGACGACCTACCACTCACCTGTAGCCGCAAAGACTCCACAGGCAGTGGTTACATTCTGCCTGTGGGGTACTTGGGGACGGAGGTATCACATAATCTGCACGACCATCAAGGCTACAGAACACCCGCCGCCATTGTATATAGTTAGATAGTGTTAGGTTTCCTTTCTGTTTTTGTTTATTTTGGGGCGATTGGACAATGCACCACGTTTTTGTATATAGTTCTTTATTAGGTAGTCTTTTTTGTAGGTGATTTGTATATAGTTGAACAGTGGATTTATTATTATTTTTTTTCATTTCACCATGGAGCAATGGATTTCACTTCTTTTTTTCCCTGGGATTTGCTTTGTTGGACTGCGACTTTGGACACATTTTCATTTGGATTTCTTTGAATTCTGATTTCATATTTTTGATTATTTTCTGGACATGCTGCGTTTTATTTCTTCTTCACATTATTGTGTGTTTTCTTTTCATTACATTCATTTTGGGTTCAATACATTTTTGTTTCATACTTCGATGTGTGGTATTCTCTCATTGATTTCATGCATGTTATGATGTGGGTTTTCACATTCACTTGCACCCATTGTGTGTGTGTGAGACGGACATGTGTTCATTTACATACTTGCCATTCGGGTTGTATCATGTAATGGGCATTTCTATGTGGGTGGATGCAATACTTGGTTGGGTCTTTGGGCTGGCGTGGGATGTGATGTGGCTGGCCATTAGGCCCATGATTGAGGATCGTCATGACGTGGGGGCAGGGGGACATGTGTGGGGGTCTGCTGGCAGGTGCCCCTGACTGCTGGGGGTGCTGGGGGACATGAGTGGGGGCCTGCTGGCAGGTGCCCCTGACTGCTGGGGGGTGTGGGTGCTGGGGGACATGTGTGGGGGCCTGCTGGCAGGTGCCCCTGACTGCAGTGGGGTGGGGGTGCTGGGGGACATGTGTGGGGGCCTGCTGGCAGGTGCTCCTGACTGCTGGGGGCTGGGGGTGCTGTGGGACATGAGTGGGGCCTGCCTGCAGGTGCCCCTGACTTCTGGGGGTTGGAGGTGCTGGGGGACATGTGTGGGACATGAGTGGGGCCTGCTGGCAAGTGCCCCTGACTGCTTGGGGGTGGGGGTGCTGGGGGACATGTGTGGGACATGAGTGGGGGCCTGCTAACAGGTGCCCCTGACTGCTTGGGGGTGGGGGTGCTAGGGGGCATGAGTGGGGGCCTGCTGGCGAGTGCCCCTGACTGCTGGGGGATGGGGTGCTGGGGGACATGTGTGGGACATGAGTGGGGGACTGCTGGCAGGTGCCCCTGACTGCTTGGGGGTGGGGGTGCTGGGGGACATGGGTGGGACATGAGTGGGGGCCTGCTGGCAGGTGCCCCTGACTGCTTGGGGGTGGCGGTGCTGGGGGACATGAGTGGGGGCCTGCTGGCAGGTGCCCCTGACTGCTTGGGGGTGGGGGTGCTGGGGGACATGAGTTGGTGATCAGTAGTGCAAGCTGACATGTGGCTTGGCTGGGGGGCATGCCCATGGTGGATGGGCTGCCTGCGGGACATGACCAGGGGTGCAGGGTAGTCCCCTGTGGTGTGGGCTGACTGCAGGGGCCGTGGAGGGTGTAGAGGGAACACCTGGGAGGACCCACACTGCCAATTCACGTGTAGGACTCCCCGCGCACCCCCGAAAATCACGTACCACGCTCTGACAGCAAAATCGCATGTGAAACTTCCCGCGCACCCCAGGAATACACGTACCCCACTCGCACAGGGCCTATCGCGTGTGAAACTTCCTGCACACCCCCGATTTACACGTACCCCGCTCCGATCGCGTGTGAAACCTCCCGCGCACACCAGGAATACACGTACCCCACTTGCACAGGGCCAATCGCATGTGAAACTTCCCGTGCACCCCCGATTTACACGTACCCCGCTCTGATCGTGTGTGAAACCTCCCGCGCACCGCAGGAATACACGTACCCCACTCGCACAGGGCCAATCGTGTGTGTAACTTCCTGCGAACCCCAGTAATCCACGTACCCCACTCGCACAGGGCCAATCGCTTGTGTAACTTCCCGCGCACCCCAGTTATACACATACTCCACTCGCACAGGGGCAATCGCGTGTGAAACTTCCCACGCACCCCCGATTTACACGTACCCCACTCCGATCGCGTGTGAAACCTCCCGCGCACACCAGGAATACACGTACCGCACTCGCACAGGGCCAATCGCGTGTGAAACTTCCCATGCACCCCCGATTTACAAGTGCCCCGCTCCGATCGCGTGTGAAACCTCCCGCGCACCCCAGGAATACACGCACCCCACTCGCACAGGGCCTATCGCGTGTGAAACTTCCCGCGCACCCCCGAATTACACGTACCCCGCTCCGATCGCGTGTGAAACTTCCCGCCCACACCCGAAATACACGTACCACGCTCCGATCGCGTGTGAAACTTCCCGCGAACCCCAGTAACACACGTTCTCTGCTTGCCGTGTGCTGTGTGGCGGCCCTGTATACTGGTACAGGGTTAGCGCAGCCCTTTGCGCTGGATTGGGGATTTTTATGGCTTTTCCTCGCACAAGGGGCGTTCTTGGGGGCGTAACTAGTCCTGCTGCAGGGTAGCTGCGCCACTGTGCGCCACGGCTGGTTTTGGTAGCTAAAATCCATGAATACGCTGTGCGCGGAAATGGATTTTAGCACAAGCGGCTGGTGCAGAAAGTCGCACGAGCACACTGTGGGCCAGCCGCGTGCGCCACTTGTGCACTGAATTCTATGAATTACCCTGAAAGTAATATGGTTTAAAGGGTTCTATTACTCCAGTCCTCAAAGAATAATTGTAAGGTGTCAAGATGCCAGTAATCTCAATAAAACAAGGTGTTAGGATGATAGCTCCAAATGTCCGGTTGTAATGCAAGGGAAGGGCCAGTGAGTCAAAACTAAAATGTGTCAACAGAAACAGTGTATTTTGGGAGGTCGGTTAAATATAAGTTAAAGAGGATAGGATCTAAAATGTATCCCTGCGTTAAACTGTTCATAGGAGTAAAATATCTAGAGCACTCTCAGACTGACCCCACCCATAACCATGGTCGGTGTATTGAACAATATTTCAGCCCCATACACCCCTGCTAGGACTGCCCTTGACTGATATATCTTCAGGTTTTCTACTTGATTGGAGCCCCTACTCCCCTAGCAAACAGGGGGGCGCCACTTGTTTCACTGTTTGGACTGCGCTAGCCTGCATTGGAAGCAGTTAATCTTTGTGTGCTTACCATTTAAGTATAGACAGCCTCTGGCCGCGAGGCTGCATACTCAAGTTCCGGCATTTCTGAGCCGTATACACTCATACCAGCTCGAGCGTGCTGGAGGTACAAGACATTGGACACTGTTGACAAACATTCGTAATCTGTGATTCTCTGGCTGAAATTTAAATGCATATTGCTTACACAGTCAGAAACTTTACCCCTGACAGGTTGATTTATTTTGTTGGCAAACCTTGTTCTTTAAATATTTCTCAGCCCTGATGACGACCATAGCAGGTTGAAACACGTTTCGGCAGCAATTTGTGACCTAAGTTTGCACATCTTAAACTGATGATCTGCTTATAAATCTTTTCGCAGGTTTCAGTTTATGTTTTAAACGCAAAAAGTTTACAAAACATTGGCAGTCATTTGTGATATTTCATATACCAGGGTAGCAAATCTGTGATCCAAGTATGCACATCCCAAATTGATGATTTGTTTTGAACATTTTCGGAGGTTTTCAGTTTATGTTTTGAATGCAAAAAGCTTGTGTAACATTGGCAGTTATTTGTGATATAATTTCATATGCCTCAAATTGATGCTTTGCTTGGGAAAGTAATTTTTCAAGGTTATAGCACATACCTTGCACGCAAAAAGCTTGGTTAACAGTGGATGTCAATTCAGTAAATGTTACCAAACAAGTACTTTCTGTTTAATTGCAGTATTTCTCGATTTCTTTTTACAAATAAACACAGCCACACAGGCCGACAATTGTAACTGTACCTTTTCTTGAGTTCCCCATTAATAACTCAGTTGTAGAGTGCAGCAAGCAGAGGACATTCAGTTTTTTGTTTACCTTGTTTAAATAGGTGACCCAGGGAAGTCACCAGATCCCCTGCTACTGCAGCATGTCACAACTTTCTCTTAGAACTTTCTTTGCGTTATAAACACAAGTGTATGCGCACTCCTGTTCAGGTTCCCTAACCTACAGTTTGCTTTTTGGTACTGCAGCTAGTGTTGACCAATATACAGGTTCCGGGACCTGTTTAAAATGTTAATTCTGCATAACAGCCGTCTCTTCTACTTCCCCTTTGCTGCCAGAAGAAGTCCAGGGGGAACCTTCTAATATGACTAAGGACATTACAAATACAGTTTTATAGACGATGTTGTCTAAACCATTCCTGGATGTTTTGGCCCTGCGTATTAATGACAAGTTTGGGTCCCCTAAAGCCCCTCAAGTAGCGGGTCGCACAGAGTCGACTCTGTTACTAATGCCAGTTTCAACTCAAGGAGAGGGTTCTGTCGTTCCTACTAAGAAAGCGAAGGTGACCAAAGACACAGACAAAGTCCCAGACAATAAAGAATTTGTTGGTCTCACCCATGAAAATCTTTCCTGATATTGTGTCAAAAGCCATGCAAGCCATGGAAATTGTCCCAAAGGACAAACCTGAGACTTGTGACGAATCCTATGATGTTGTTCGTCCCTTCTTCCTGAGGCAGACACCCTTTCCATGAGGCCAAAGAGGTGAAGCCGCTCCCCGATAGTCCCCCTGGGGATGGTACTCAGCGAGAGGATATCATGGGAAGGGATTCCCCCTCTGGGATACAGGGAGGACATCATGGACAGATGCAATATTTTCCCCATTCACCTACCTCTTTCACACCTCCTTCCTTATCTCCCTCTACGCCTACCAACTTCCCTATGTACTTATGCCAAACCAAAAGTACCCGTAGCACTGGAAAGAGGAAGAGTAGGGTTGAATCCACTGAACTATCACCTCGACATACTGGGACGAGGAAGAGACTTGGAGCCCTGAAGAACCCTCAACACAACCTTAATGAAAGGTCTAGTTCTTTTATAAGAAGGGACTTAAACATGGAAGAGGGCTAACCATGTTATCAGTCTCTCCCTGGGGGTACCTTGATTGAAGTTCAAATACCGCAGACGGCGGCGCTGATTCTGCAGCTGCTGACTCGGACATTGCTGGATAAATTACGGCGTCCCTAGAAGAGGGTAGTGGTCAGAAGAGACCGAGGAACCAAAACCTGAAAAAGCTGAGGATCCTGGCACAGAAAAACGCAGTGGAAAACGGTACAGCAGGTACATGCAGCCCAGCTCCCAAGAAGTGCTGGGGAACTGCATATGACAGCGCGCAAACAGGAACCAACTCCAAAGAAGAGAGTTGGAAGACGCAGAGAAGCCTGAGGTCGAGGTGAGTGAACGGAGACAACACAGAAGGTATGGGGGTGGCCTGGGAACCTCGAGGGGGTATGAAAATCCCATGTGAAGGAGTCTGGGACCCAAGTGACAAAAAGCCAATATAAAAGGGCCTGGAACCCGTGAACGAAAAAAGCCAATATAACGGGGTCTTGGACCAGAGAACGAAAATCCAATGTGAAGGGGTCTGGGACCCTAGTACAAGAAACAAGTAAAAGGGGTTGGGAACTCAAACACGAGAAACCATATTGAAGGGGGTCTGGGACCCAAGGCAGTACCTAGCAGGGAAGTATACCAGGAAGGGCCATTGACCCAGTGGAGTGGTTCAGATAAAGAGCAAGAGAGAGTATATTGAAAGGGACTGGAATCCAAGGCAGTACTGGCAGGCGAGTATACCAGGCCTGTCCAACTGGGCCAGTGTAGAGGCCCAACTAGCCTGAGAAAGGCCAGGGGAAGGGAGACATTCCCCCTACTTCATGGAACTGTGAAAACAAGCGGAATCATCCAAAAAGTCCAAAAAACAAAGACTGTAAGGCATATTTGCCTGAATTATGACTATACAAAAGCTTGTATAGCCTAAAAATTCAAACAAATATGCCATATGAAACATTAAAGTGAAGAAAGGCAGCAGGGGCTGTGGGGGTGCCCCCCGAACCCTTCTTCAGTGTAATGTGAGCAGGGGTTGCAGGGGTGTCCCCCACAAACCCGACTCAATAAAGTATAAACATTTTTTTTTATTCAGACCCTGCAGAGCCAGCTCCCATACACGCAAGTGAAGGGAACCAGCATCGCAGAAGGATGTTGGAGACAGCGACACACAAGGAGGTGTGCCGCTCACCGGTACGTAGTGGGGTGGGGACAAGGGAAAAGTCTGAAATGTTTAGGGAAGAGAAGACCGAAAGTTATTTTCAGAAAAATAACTTTTGGTCTTTTCTCCCTCGAACATTTCAGATACAGGCTTTCAACCCATATCCAAACAAGCCTGAGACAGGCCAGGGGAAGGAGGCATTCCCCTATTTTGTGGAACTGTGAAGACAAGCCTGAGAAAAGCCAGGGGAAGGGAGACATTATTCCTACTTTGTGGAACTGTGAAAACAAGCCTGAGAAAGCCCAGGGCAAGGGAGACATTCCCCCTACTTTGTTGTACTGCCAAGTGTAGACTGAACAAGGCCAGGGGAAGGGAGATATTCCCCCTACTTTACTGAACTGCAAATTGTATGAAATTGTGCCTGTCCAGAAGGCGGAAGTCACTCTTCTGGACCATGAGGACAATAAACCACTTTAGTTTGTTTTCAAGCGTAAGGATAGAAGTAGGATTTTGACACTGGGCTCTTTATTTCTGGACATTCTGACATTTTCCTTAGTGTTTAACTGAGGCAGGGAAACCCCTCTTAGAGTTAAGGAAAGATGGGGTTTTCTCTTTATTTCTTTAAGAATAAAATTCTTTGCCCAAAAACATGCCACCTGTGTGTCAGTTTCCTCCTTCCACACCCATTACATTCTGCAGGGCTTCTGGGGAAATTACCCACTCAACAGACCACGTCTCTACTGCTTAAGGAGTTATTTGTTTCTCACTGGAGGAAAGCCTCATTCTGATCCTATTGTATCCAAAGCACTGTATGCTAAATACAAGGTTCGAACGAGGAACCTTTTTTTCTAAAGGGAAATCTGCCAGTGCAGTCTTCTGTAGTATCTGAAGCTCTAGTTCAAAGGGCAAATGTCATGCACCTTCTACGGCTCCGGTTCTAGACACAAATGCTAAGGCCTGGGGGGCTCAGCGTAAAAATGTGTATGCCAATGCTTCATTACAGCTCAGACAGGTCAAAGCGGCTGCAGTTTTGGCTGGCTTTAATATCTTGGATTTGGAGACTCTTGATTGTTTTCCCACAAGAAGCTGCAGATGAATTTTCTTTTTGGGTCTCAGAAGGTAGGAGGGCTGTGATACAGCAACTGCAGGTCATTAATGACTTGATTGACACTACTGCAAGAGCTATGACAGGAGCAGTGTGCATGCGTCAACATGCATACTTGTCGGTTATGTCTTTACATCAGGACATTCAGGAAAAGGTAATAGGCTTACCATTTGATGTGAAAACCTTGTTTGATAGATCAACAGACGAAGTGCATAAGAAATGCAAGGCGAGTGTTACTGTGTCAAAATCCATCTAAGTGAAGCAACCATACCATCAAAATTGTAGCTCTTTTAAGCCACGGTCTCTGGCAAATAACAGTTAATCTACCGTTAATAAGCCTTATTATTCCTCAATCAAGAAGAGGAGATACAAGCCAAAGGTGAAGTCAGGGGTCACTCTTTCAACTTCTACCACTCAGGATCCAAAGAAGTTTGTTTGACTTCCGTCCAGGGGCGTACGAACCACGTGCTCTGATCTACACCAAAGAGCATATATCCCTGGTAGCAGGAAGGATTGAAAAATGTCTTCTTCAATGGGAAAACATGACAAAAGATGACTGGATTTTGAACACAGTTTATCAAGGTTACTCTCTGGCCCTTCCTGCTATACCACCTTCTTTGCCACCAAAGTTTCAAAAATCATCTCTGGAACTTCAAAGAGATTCAAAAGCTTCTGCCTCTAGTGCGGTAGAATTGTTTACAGAAGAAAAAATAGGTAGGGGTTTCTACTCCTGCTATTTTATTATTCCATAAAGACAGGTGGAATTCGATCAATAATGTATCTTTCAGATCTGAACAAATTTCTCTCGGTGGAAACTTTTTACATGATAACTGTGTCTCAGGTTCTAGCGGCACTCCAGCACAGTGACTGAATGGCATCTCTAGATCTTCAAGATGCATATTTTCACATTCCCATTTTGAAGGAACACCGTCCATACCTGAGGTTTACCATAGGAAGGTTCACTACCAATTCACCTGTCTCCCATTCAGGCTGCATTCTGCTCCCAGAATTTCCACCAAGTTTCTGGGTGCTGTAGCAGCTTACCTAGGTGTCCGGTCAAAGTTTCGACTCAAAAGGGTCGAATGACAAAAGGGTCGAGTCAATTCGACCGAAAACAAAAGGATCGAATGTTTTTTTTAAATGTATATTTTTTTTGTTGCTTTAGAATAGGTTAAAAAGGTGTTTTTACACCAAAAACTAGGGTTTGGCCCCCCCCCCAAAAAAATTTGACCCTTTTTATCAGTTCGAATTGACTCAACCCTTTTGTCATTCGACCCTTTTGAGTCGAAACTTTGACCTATAACTGCTTACCTATGTTTGAAGAAGGTTAATCTCCTCCCATACCTGGATGATTGGTTGATAAAAGCCAAATCAGAAATTGCAACTTACATGCGACACATTGTTCTAACTAGGTTTTTCGATAAATGTGGCCAAGTCAAAACTTATCCCATCTCAAAGGATTCAGTTAATCAGAGAAGTAATAGATACTACTCTAAAGATGGTTTTTCCTCCTGTAGACAGGGTGTCGTCTATTCAAGAAGTAATCTCAATTTTCAGGACACACCAGTCTCTGTCGGCCCGGTGGTACCAAAGACTCTTGGGGCTGATGGCATTTTGTATCCATCAAGTTCCCTTCGCCAGACTATGAAGAATTATTCAATGGAATCTGGCCAGCAACTGGAAAAAACTGTCGCACCCTCAGTGCTTAGAGATTCCAATACTGAGTCATGTTCACAAATCCATGTCTTGGTGTAACCTTTCGGACAATCTTTTGATTGGTTTTCCTTTTAAAAATCCGCACTATCACATTGTGGTAACGACGGATTTATCAGAGTACAGATGGGGAGGTCATTTTCCCACTCTGACAACATATGATCTCTGGCTGAAACAGGAAAAGAGAGACCACATACATGTTTTGGAGTTGAGAGCAATCTTTTATGCTCTAAAGTCTTTTCTTCCCTCGGTTCAGGGAAAAGTGGCAAAGATTCTTACGGACAATAACACTGCAATGTTCTATGTGAACAAGCAGGGAGGGACTCATTTGTCCCGGGAGGATAGCTCAGCAGCAAAGTGCGCGCCTTGGAAGCAAGACGACATGAAACAACACAGGTTCGATCCCCGGGTCTGCGCTTAGAAACCTCTGGGTGTTTAAGCGTGTTATAAATACGCAACTAAGACAAAAAAAAAACTATTATGCAACTAAATAAACAAAAACGATTCCTGTAACAGTGCCTTGATGCCCGCGGGCTATGTGAGTGCTTTAAAAATGTAATATAAATAAATAAATTCCTGTCCTTTGTGTATGGTACTGGGCTGGGGAAAACCACATTTTTCTGATAGTGTCCCATCTAGAGGGAAAGAAAAATGTCTTGGCGGACAAACTGCACAGGTTAGAATCTGTCCCACATGAAGGGAAACTGAAAACATCAGTTGTAAGGATGCTTTTCCAGAGGTGGGGGTCGTCTAGCAGTGGATTTATTTGCAACCCAATACAATGCGCTGCACTCTCTTTTTGCATTGAGGCAGGATCAGGGACTTCACTCCTTGGGGGATGCCCTACAGCTGGACTGGTCAAAGCAGATGCTATACGTGTTTCCTCCACTTCCCCTGATACACATGCCGTGGCTGAAGTTCAAGATGACTCACAATTCGACGATGATTCTCGCGATCACATTCTGGCCACGTCAAATTTGGTTTCCAGATCTTCTGGATCTGTCAGCGTCAGGGATGATGGATCTACCGATGATGCAGGATCTTCTGACCCAAAAGAGGGATCAGATACTTCACCCATCCCCTCAATTGCTGAACTTGAAGGCTTGTTTCCTGAAGAGCTGACCTTCTCGCATCTACATTTATCTAAACAAGATCATGGCAGCTTCTAGGAAGGCTTCCACAAAGAAACAATATTGAGGCAAATGGTTGCAGTTTTGCCATTGGGCTTTGGATCGCGATTTGAATCGATTAAAGGCTTCAATGAATGATGTGATGTCCTTTATGTTTTCAACGGATGTGAAAGTTGACACTTGTAAACACCATCTGTCGGCAATAGGGCCTTATTTGAATAGAGAGAAAAAATCTTTTTCCCTTTCAAATAAGGCAATCCAGAGGAATTGTGAAGACCTCCTTTGCTTGCTTACATCAGCTGATTTATGATCCTCCAACTCAGTGGGATTTGAATCTAGTACTTACTACATTAATGCACAAGGCATTTGAACCCATGGCTTCTTGTGATTTGGAACTCTTAACATGGAAAATAGATATTTTAGTAGCTGTTACATCAGCAAGGAGAGGAGGCGAGCTGCAGGCTCTATCTTTAGAGGAACCTTATCTTATTTTTCATAAAGATAAGGTAGTCCTTTGTACGGTGCCCTCCTTCTTACCTAAAGTTGTATCTAATTTTCATCTAAATCAAGAGATATTCCTTCTGGTTTTTCCTCCCAAACCACATTCTTCTCCAGCTGAAAAGGTCTTACAAGCCTGGATATGTCACGTACTCTAACATTTTATTTAGAAAGAACAAATCATTCAGAAAAACAGATCAACTTTTTGTCACATATGGTGGTCTTTCGCTTGGTAAGAAAGCTCTTAAGGCTTCCACTGCCAGGGTGGGCTGTCTCATTTTTCGCAAAAGCTTATGACTGGAGAGGTCTTTCATTCTGCACAGACTTCAGGCTCATTCCACAAGAGCTAAGGCAGTATCAGTAGCCTTCATTATGCAGAAATGTGTTGGTCAGCTACTTGGGCTACTCCTCTTGCTTGTTGCAAACATTATGCATTGGACGCATCTTCCAGGAAAGATGCCACGTTCTACCAAGAGGTGCTTCCCAATTTGTTTGGTTGATTCTCATATATGCTGTCTCCTCCACCCTTACTATTTCTGAGGCTTTTTAGTCTGGTCCCAACCAGTTGGGAAGGAGGAAGAGCAGGATGAGAGAGAAATTAAAGAATTACCTTCATGGTGATTCAGGTTCTCTTAGTCCTTGCTCTCCCTCGTTCACAACACCCACCCAGCCATCCCCTCTGAAAGCAGATACTTCATCACAACTGCTAGCAGGCGAAATCAGGGAGTGGGTGTGGACAGTTGGTGACATAGGGGTGTGGGAAGGGACTGGTGCGTGATGGGTCGCACACACGCATGATGGTCCCATCACAACAAAGTTCTTAAAGGAGCAGCTATCTTTTTGAGTTCACTTTTTCCGACCCGCCTGTGGATGCAGGCAGTCCGAACCAGTTGTGAAGGCGGGATAGCAAGGACTAAGAGATATTTTCATATTTTGCAGCTTGCCTATTTCCAGAATCAAGGGGCCAACTTGCTTACCCCCAGACCTGTGTCATGGAAGTCATGTACACTCTATGGGTAGAGACAGACTTTGTCCCATTGATTGCTGGCATAGCATCGATGTGGTGCGTTTGCCATGCCTTACATTTCACTGGATTAAAAAGCATTTATTTCACAGGTTAATGATTGAAATGATTGTGAACAATCTGTTAAAAAACGTTTTGCTTAGCTTAGTCATAGTATTTATTTATTTTATTTATTGGACATTTGTATGGCGCCCATATACAAGTTTTTCCAGGCACACAAGACAAATTAGTGGGGGGGCATGGGAATGACAAAAGTAACAGTAAGAAAGAAACGGTTATATTGGGCTTGTGACAATCCTACTGTGGGAGTGCTTGACAAGGTGGTAAGTGCAAGGGGGAGGTGGTAGAGGGAGAAGCTCCAGAGTGGGGTGCCACTTAGGGAAGGGGCAGGCAAGAGCTGGGCGGGCCAAGGTGGCAAGTGTCAGGGGAAAGGGAGGATGAGTGCAGTGGACAGGGAGGACCAAGTTGGGGTAGTCCGGGAAAAGGAGCCCAGGGGCAAGTGCTGGCAAATGATGCTGGGGTGACTGGTAGGGGGTGGTCTGGGCCCTGTATGACTCTGAAGGGACCAGACCAGGCCCCAGTCGCAGCAGCAGGAGGACAGTTAGCACAGGAGGGTGATAGGGAAGGAAGAGGAGAAAAAGAAAGTCTTGAGAAGTTTCCGGAATTTAAGAAGATCCAGCTCAAATCTGAGGGGGTGATCAGGAGCCGTTTCAGAGGGAGAAGCCAGCTGAGGAAAGGGATCTACCTCCCACTCTCTGCTTGGAGAAGCGTTTGACCTGCAGAGTGATGGAGCCAGAGGATCGAAGGACTCGGGCTAGGAGGTATTTAGGGAGGGAAAGCTGCGTGTAAAGATGTCCCAGGCCCCAGACAGCCTTGTGGACGGTGCAAAGGGTCTTGAATTTGATCCTTGCAGTCACCGGGAGCCAGTGGAGGTATTTTAGGCCTGGAGAGATGCAGTCCCTGGGCTTGAGGCCAAGGATAAGTCTTGCAGCCCTATTCTGGATTAGTTGAGGGGAAAATGGAGGAAAGAAGCATATTGAGTAAGAGGCCACTGCAGTAGTCTAGCCAAGGGATAACCAGGGCGCTGGAGATGTTGAGTAAAGGTAGAATGCCCCAGAGAAGGTCGAGCTGAAAGTTGGACTCATTGGCAAGGTCCATGATGTGTGGAGAGAAAGAAAGAGAGGAGTCAAAGATGAGCCCAAGGTTTTTTGCCTCACAGGTGGGTGAAGGGAGGAGACCCAAGGAGTCTGGTCAGAGAGTGAGGGGTAAGTAAGGAGCAGGCATCCCAATGAGAAGGATCTCTGTCTTATTGGCAATAAGGCAGAGATCATTGGCAGAGCCCTCTTCCTAAATAGCAGTCAGGTATGAGGGGGGAGAAGGAGGTAGAGGGTGGCAGATTGAAGGCGAGCTGTGTGTCATCTGCATACCACTGGAAATGAGGGGAGAAAGTGTAGATCATGTGGGCCATATCAAAAGTAATTTAAATGAGGCAAATCGATGTGCTGTCATCCTGTGCTATGGCACAGTCATTATATTTTTCAGTACTGGCACAGTAAACCCAAGTACTGTCAACATATGTCCAGTCCTACCATTTCATTCCTAAATACTACCATCAAAATATCAGGTTCATGCCATTTTTATACTGCACTTCAAGTAGGAATCTTGCTGCTTCTTAAGTACTGTAAACATGACCCTCCACATTTCACACATGTCCAGCTATAGTCATTTTGTGCCTAAAAACTGCCATTCAATGCCAGGATATGGCCATATGCCTGGTACTGCCATTCAATGCCTAGGCCCTGCCATCATATGCCCTGGTACTGACTTCCTACATTGAGGTAAAGGCATTACATTTCCTGGCACTGCCGCTGTGTGCAAATATATTTGATCATATACCACATACTGCTATTACGTTGCCAGGTTCTACAATAATATGCCTAAGTGCTGGCATTCTATGCCAAGGTACTCCTACCAATACATTTCAAATAACTGCCTTTATATGAGCATTTACTATTTGCATATCTGGGTACTTCCACCCTATGGTAGGAAAATATCATTGTACGCTCAGGTTCTGCAAGTACAGGACTGGGAAATGCCATCATATAACCATTTAGTGAAATAATACAATACAATATTTACCTCCTTTCCACTTCTAATGTCTCCTTTTTCTCCTTCTCACACTTTCCTCCTTGGTGCTTTTCGAGGTGCGTATGGCTGAATAAGTGATGTATAAGCTATCAACATAACATAATGTTAGTGTCTCCTTTCCTCTCCCACTTTTGATGAATTCCCCCCGCCTGTCCCCCTTGACTCTCCTCTTCCTCTCAGCACCCTGAAGTGCTATTCAGCAAACAAAAATAACATAATATGTTTTCTGCCTTAGTTCATCCATTTCTCTACTGCCTCTTCTGACTCCCGAACACTCTCTCCTTTTACCCCCTTAGAGTTTTGAAGAGGATGCAGGCGGGCATACCTGTAATACGACAAACACAACACTTTAAGCATGTTTGCTTCCTTCCCTCTTCTGATTCCTTGTTTCGTCTCTCATGGGCCACTTCTTCCGCCACACCTTCTCTCTCTCCTCCCCTTGCATACATCATAGCAGCTTCAAAGCTGTATACATGCTCTACGATCTTTTTCTCTCTGCTCAATCTTCTTTCACTCTGTTATGCCCCCACAATAAACCTAGCCAGCCCCTACAATGGCAAATATGGTATACAAGCACTGTGGTGCTATATGAGAATCCTAACCAGTGATGGACTGGCAGCTTGAAAATTCAGGGAAAACTCTTGGAAGGCTTATAGCTCTGAAGCCCTACTTCTGTTCAATCTAGTTAGCCTTATGCCTAACCTGGCCGTATGTGCCCTTTAAGATTTGTCTGTGTGACACATTTGTAAGGGCACATAGTGCCAACCTCAAAATCATCCCATTTTCTAAGGATGATCGTGTATTGAGGACTGCCCTTCTCTTCTAAAGTTATTATTATTTTTTTAAGTTTCCAAATCTTTATTGTTTTAGTTGAATTACAACTTTTACCATGAATGCGATTTATACATATTAGAAACATGTCATTAACAAGTAAAACACTTTTACACAATTTAGTAAACATTTTGCGATTTAAACGGTATAAGATCAGATTTAAAACCATTCAGTGAATAAAAAGTGGTGTTAAGAGCAAGGAGTAATAATCTAAAAGCACAGTGTCGGTATAATCTAAATACGACTTTCTCAATAATAATTTATAGATGTTAAAAGCAAGATATTATTAAAAGATGATCGTATTAAAAGATGGTGTTGTTTCTAGTAGCCAAATATCATTCATAAAATGCATTAAGGAGATTTACTGATGCTGCGGGATGGTTAGCTAACAGCAGAATTGTTAGATCATTTTAGTGCTAGTAAAAATCAGACTCTTTCAATATTTAAAGACACTCTTGTTGCATTGAAGATAGCTAACCACATGTATTCTTTGGTCATCATTCTGAAATCACTTAAATGTTTAAAAAACAGTATTTTCTCAATTGTGATAGAGCAATGCATTCAGTTACAAGCATGTTTTGTCTAGATTTAATGATTTGTTCTAGCAAGCTATTTGGGTTTTGGTAGGCCATTTATTTAAGCGAAGCCTTAGAATTTATTGTACATATTTAGGGTCTGAAAATTTAATCAGGTATTTTGGCATTTCATGGAGTGGTTTGAGGAGGAAAGCACCCAGGCGGAACATGAATTGCAAGTTTCCCAGGTAGTTCGCCAATCCCAGTGCCAGAGATTTAACTTGGCTTTGTCAGGAAACTCAAGTAGCAGTTGTATGGATATGTCAGCATCTTTTAGGATATGATATGATATGATAGGTTATTTATAACGCGCTTAATACCCAGAGGTTTCTAAGCACGGACCCGGGGATCGAACCCATGTGGCTCCGTGTCATCTTGCTTCCAAGGCAAGCACGTTGCCGTTGAGCTATCCTCCCGAGGATAATAGCACAATAGGCTTCGCATGATTTTAGTGGACTGTTACTCGTAATGTTTAAAATCGATTTTACAACTTGGAGGAGAGTGTTGTTGACAGATGCATTGGAAATGCATTTTCTGTAAGATGAAAGGATTTGCCATGCAACTATCATTGATAATGATATCAGACCAAGTTTGTATCTAATGATCGCGATTGGTGTATTCAAAGGAAGGGATAAGATCTTTTTCCAATAAATTCCTCCTAGTAGACTCCATTTCGGACAATGAGATGGTTGAAGAGGGGAGGTCGAATTATGCCGCCCGTCCTGAAAGACACTCCAACCGGAAGAAAAACCAAAGACAATATGGCCGCCGATCGTACAAGCTCGCACCAATCCCCACTGCTCCCACGATGGACAAGTACCACGAGAAATACCCTCTCAGTCGACCCTACAACCCAGGAGCAGTGCAAACATTACCCAAAGTAGATGAAGACTCACAAGTCGGAACCAGAGAAAACAACTATATGGACAGAATCAACTAAAGCACTGAGAAGCCATTCCTAAATCATTAGAGACCACACGACATAACAGCGTCAGACAAGAAGCACATGTTCCATCCGCACATTTGGGACACCCAAATACACAAAGAACACATGCATACAGTTATATGAGTTAGAGGACAGTGAGATGCACATACTGTCTGCATGTTTATTATTTTGTCATTAGCTTGTCGCAGAAACGCAGAAATCGCAAAAAGCAAGAAGATCACGCAGATGCTTACAGGCAAATAACCCTATGGATTGGCAGGAGCACTAGAGAGACCTGACTAAGCCATAAACCACTAACCTATGGATACTAAGGGAAGTGCATACAGTAGAAACCAGACCATGGTTTATGAAATCGTAGTAGGCCACAACCGTCTAAGAAAACCTGAAGCCATGCTGAATACTGTGCGTGTGTGGAACGAGCCCACTGCCAAGGTCGAAATGTCGCAAGGAACATTATTTTCCCTGAACCAAAGTAACACCGGAGGCAGAGGTACATAATTCTCTACAAAATGCAGAATAATTAAGAGCTCCAGAGTTAACAAAAACGGTGTCTGGACACGTGACCCGGCCAAACTGATATTGGGCCAATAATTGGCAGCTGGGAAGAGCAACCGTCTCACGGACCAGACAATGGTCGCAACAAAGTTGTTACCCTCAAGCAAAAGTTATGCACTGGGAAAGGAGCACTCTCACATCAATAATGGTCTACACACGGTTATAACGCAGACGCATAGTTGCCAATCGCAGACACATAGTTGCACATAGCACCATCAACAGGTGTATTCCGAGCTGGAAATTGATTTTTGTCCCAGGCATGAGGGCTGACAGCTCAGCCAATCACAATTCATGGCCCTATGGGTGGGTAGCTGGGTCCATCGACCAATCATTAGGTCCACATACTGTAACAATCAGTAAGTAACAGTTTTCGGGGATGGACCAGGCCTGACACCTAAAACAGTAACATCCAATCCACTAACCTCTACAGGGGAAACTATAGAGGAACTACCACTCAATAGCCAATCCGGAGTTGGTGATAGGTATCTGGAGAGGGGTCCAGAGTATGACTTACTTGTGATGTAATATTCCATCAAAACTGGCCTGCGAGCCAGAGTTCTTCGGGATGTGCCTGGATTTGCCTCTGCGCACGTGATCCCTGTTGGTTTGTTGGCTGTAATAAACTGCAGTTGAACTTGCTACTTCTCTGGACTTGCGTTCCTTTGGGATAAGGGAAGGAGTTAAACCTTCAATGAGTTTGGCATCTGCAGACTCCTAGAAACCCACCCTGCTTGCCTAGGAGACCACCCTAACAAGTTGGTAGCAGAGGTGATGGTTCGTACAACCAGCCCAGCAAGAAGCTGCCTCCTTCCCCGACGAACCGGAATGGCTGTGGGACCCTCACGGGTATTGCGAGAAAAAATGGGAAAAGCGCAACCTGAGATAGGTCGTCGGGAAATGATCACGTCCGCGATCGGCGTAGGGTCCAAGGCAGAGCGGAAGGGCGAGGCAAGTGGTTGATGGGGAGCCAGGAGCCGAGCAGTGACCATGAACACAGAACGTAAGTATTGGTCCAGACAACCAGCAAACAGAAGGGGTGAGGGTGGGCATTCTATGTGCGGGAGGAGGGAGGTGTTGATTGTAACATAGATTATTGTGTAGTATTTTAAGAACATTGGTAGCAGGTGCGTGTCATGTAGGGACCGGAGCAGAGGTAGAAGTCCCTTTTCTATGTCTAGGGAACCTTCGGTCTTCGAGGTCAAAGATTCTGGTGGTAAACTGGGGCTATAGTCTTGATAGGCTTGGACTATAGAAGTTTGTAAATAAAGTATTCCTAGGAGTTGGGCGTTATAGTTCGGAGCATAGATGACGGTATCTCCGTAAGGGTTAGCTGGAGCTATTCTAGATTGCGGAAGGTGAATTAGCTGGTTAAGTCTCTTGGAGAGAGGTGTTTCACACGTTAGGTGACGCAACAGGTGCAGTTAGTCAAAATAAATAAATCCTGGAGAGGTGGGAAGACAGCTGTGGGGTTTTGTGGGGGTTGTGGGGTTCTATGTGTGTATGCATTGTCTGCCTATATGTTTAAAATTTAGCTTGGTGACGTCACCCATAGGTCGGTGCGTAGGGTGGAGTGTTGTGACGGTGAGGAGGTAGCCTTATGGACTTGGGATTGGTAGAGAGGTGAACGAGTGATGGTGCGCGTGTCATGATCTCTGCTTCCAAAAGGTCAGGGTTTTCCCAACTCCCTTGGAAGCAGATCCATAACCCAGGTTCCGAGTGCCAACCAGTCCCAATTGGGACCTTTTGGACCCTGTCCTGGCGCCAGTGGCACCAGGCTCATAAATATGCCCAGTCCCAGCGCTGGAAGCGCCGGGCTCATAATGCTTGGGTGGACTTACCTGCAGCAGACCATGCTGCTTACTTACCTGCCAGTTGAGCCTCTGATCCTCTTCTGTTTGGGACTACTTTTCCTGTTGGGTGGGGCAGGAGCCACTCCCTAGGTTCAGAACACTGGAACTCTTCTGGAAAGCAGGAACTCTTTTCTTACCTAGGCGTGGCTGTGGAAGGAGACACCCAAGCACTACAGGAGGCTATTTAAACCACACCCGATGGATGAATCTTGCTTTGCGTTATTCTGCATCCTCTGCAGCAGAACGCTCATCGTGTCTTCTGCATCTGATCCTTGGCCTAAGGAAAAAAGGCTTACCATCCTGAATCCAGTCTTCAGCAACACCTATAAAGACAAGAAAGAACAGGTTAGCATTACGGTCTTCAGTGACAGCGCTTCACTTACCTGGTCCATCGGCTGTCACCAACGCCTTGCGCTGCATTCTGGCATCTGAAAGACAAAGGTTTACCTACTCTTCGTGCGCTCCGGAGGTCTTCGCACTGCATTCCGGCATCTGAAAGACAAAAGCTTACCAACTCTTCGCACGCTCCGGAGGCCTTCGGCGCTGCATTCCGCATCTGAAAGACAAAACAAGGTGCATTTAAGGACATTGGGTAGCTTTAATACTCACGTGCCATTACTCCTTTCCACACCTAACCCATTGGGTATTCCGGCACCCTGCAGCCGCTCCGAACTTGTACCTGCAAGATAAAAAGACAGTTAGAGCGCATCGTGAAGCGGGCAACAAGTGCTTACTTACGTGCTTCCAGGCGCTTCTATTCATCACAAGGGTTCCATCTTCAACACGCTTCAGCCCGCCATCCGCCATCGCCGGGACCCTGCAAAACAAGAGACATCATTACAAAAGACTTTTAAAGACATTTGAACTACTCGAAACTTACCGTTCGTGCAGTAACGACGGACAGCAGTCTTCTGAAGTCAAGAGGCCTGCACCCCTTATCCAGTGAAGAAACTGGTTACAGCACCCTGCCCCGAGGCAGATGGAGAGCACAGCGTTCACTTACCTAAGACATCTTACCCTTCGAGTCAGACATACAGTGCACAGAGGTCCAGCCCAAAGAGCCAACCGTGTGTTACACATCACCTTTGAAGATACGGTATTCGCCCAGTCAAGACCGGCGCCCCTACGGGAATCAGGTGAGCGTTACAGCGCGGAAGGCACATTCGCTGGATTGAGGTGGTATGCCGGAAAACGGCAGCGCTGGTGAAGGAGGGGCTGTACGTGGAGTACGCTGTGTATGGTGCAGAACCACTGGTGCTCGTAGCAATTAAAGGTGATAACTATTTCAGTTTAATTTTTCTCCTTTGACAGCAGAGTATTGAAACCCTCGATTAGAGGTCAGGTAAAAGTAATAATGTATCCGATGTATAGCGGGATGGTGGGGGGAGTAACGACAATACAACATCTGTGCAAGACGATGCCGCCATACAAGAATCAAATTGTTAAATACAGTATACAGTGGTCAAAAGACACTGCAGGCAAAAGCATGATCCCATGGCCACCTAACGGCCATTTCTCCAAGGACATGCTGCAATAACTACTGACACACTTACAGAGAACATACAAGGGGGAGAAATTAGCAATCCGCATGTCCATATTCAAGCTTTGACATATGTTCCAGGAGGGGACGGGAGAAAGGGTATGGATGATGAACCAGCAGGAGGTAAAGGCTGAGGGATCTGACCCTTCCGTGCCTCTTCAGCCCCGCCTAGTGTAATATCCGATGACAAAGATGATGAACAGGGAACATATCCATTGAGGGAATTAAGGGCAGCTGAGGGGTATTCAAACCCAATGTATAAACCACCACCATATACCAAATACGAACAACAGCGAAGTACAGGACAGACAGCCAGCAGCACCGAACAAAGTGAAGAAGGGCTGCGGTGTGCAGAAGCAGAATTCGAGGGGATAGGGGCGGAGGAATGGATAGCCGCACAGATACTCTTGAAGTTGAAGGAAAAGACAACAGGGGTAGCAGGAGGGGCAACAAAAGCATTAGAGGGCTTGGAATTGGAACAGGCAAGGCATGACTGGGCAGCGCAGGTAGAGGAGGAGGAGCAACAACAAAGGGACAAAGGAGCAAGGCTGGAATGTGAGGACAGGGAATGAGAAGGGAGAAGGAGTTGGAGATAATCGAGAGGGAGCGAAAAGAGAAACTAGAAAGGGAGCGGAAGGAGAAAGAGAGGGAAGAGTGAGAGAAGAAGGGGAAAGGCGAGAAACAGGCAGAGATGGCAGTATGGAGGAAGAAAATATTAGAGCAGGAAACATGCAAGTATGAGGAGAGAAGGCTGAGGAAGTTGCAGTTGGAGAGGCTGGTAAGGGAACAGACACGGGAGGATGAGGATGTGGGAGCAATAAGGGCGGTAAGTGAACAAATGGCACTAGAGTTGGACAGGAAAAGACAGGATGAAGGGAGGCCAACAGTGCCAGGCCGCACTGATATACCTTGGGAAGGTTCGGCAGGAAGTGGCGCAGCACGCCTGGGGGTACGAGAAGGGGAGAAGTGTAAATTGACAGAAATCGATCTCAATGTGGAGCATAACTCCAGCCCAATTACGCAAACATTTAATTTCTCACAAGGGTTCTGCAGCAACATGGACGAAGGGTATGACAGTGACGACAAACACAGTGATGACGAGCGAGGGGGGAAAACAACCTCTATCTCACAAGGACAGGTGATGGGACATCATGGGAGTGCAGGTCACAGGGACAAAGGGGAGGAGTGCAGGACTCAGACAAACTAACGCAACACACTACAAATGGGGGTGGGGGCACCACATCATACATTGGCTGACAGACTAAGGGATATTCCAGAGTGCAGGAGAAATGAGGCAATGCTAGCACAATCCAGAGGACGACTGTCTAGAGCACACGACCTACTACAGCGGACACCTACACTACAACCTATGGACACATGCACAGACATTGAGGATGAAAGAGGGCCTATTCAGATGAGACAATATAGACAGACACCGGAAGAAAGAGCAGCATATTCTCAGATGCCCCTGCTAGAGAGAGGAGGGACCAGGCCACAGCACGTGCCCTGGAAACACACAGACAAGGAAAATGTTAAATGCTGATTACCATCATTGAGCGCGGGGGCGGGAAAATTGATATATGAAATGGAGAAGGTGACAGCAGGGCACAGGTTGGCAGTGGTTGAAGTCAAGGGGTGGCTGGTCTCCATATTGGGTGACACAGCTGACGGCACTTGAAAGAGGCCGGGGTTCCCATGGGTGACCATCCATAACACTGCCCATGATGGGTCACCATTTGCGAATTGTAGAGCAACAGTATGGAAAGCATTACGGACACAATACCCAGACATGTCAGACATCGGGCTATTACGTCACGCAAGATGCGTGACGACGGCGATCCCGTTAACTATATTCAAGAGGTTTAGCGCCTTGAAACTTGTGAGCCTTGGGACAAAATTATAGCGATCTTTTATCACATCTTGGTGCAAGGGTTCCCAGAACCCGTGCAGAAAAAAAATTGGTGGGGATGGAAGCAAAGTGGTGGCCAGAAATACAACTCACAATAGTGCATCATTGCAGGCTATGGCAGGAGAAAGCAAAACAAAAAGTAGAAGAGAGAAAAGCAGATGAGGCGAAGTTAGTTCAAAGGAAATTGTCAAAATATGAACTGGAAAGGACGGTAATAACAAGCTCCACACCACAGCCACAAGCACCGACACCACAGCCATACTACCAACCACAGCTACCGTACCACCCCATGCAACAATATGCACCGCCCATGGGAGGAGGGTATATGGGAAGGGGTGTTTACCAACAGGGTTATAGAGAAAGGGGAGGATTTCAGAGGGGGTGTGGTTTCGGACTGCAATCACACCCAGAGGGGTGTCGGGGATACAATCAACAGATGCCACAGGGACCAGGACATTTTACAGGAGGGTTCCCAGGACAATGGAGGGAATCACCCAAGTGCTGGACCCGTAGGCAGCTAGGACACATTTCCAGAGCACGCAGAACTAGGGGGGTGCAACAAGGGTGGGGAGATCAGGGGCAGCAGAGATACCAAAGAGGGCAGGACGATTATTATGCCCAAGACACACAGCAACAAGGACAGGTACAGAACACCCAACAACAGGTACCACATCCAGTACAGACACAGCCTCCGCTGCACCAATGACAGCACCCCAAATGACAGCACCTCAAATGGCAGCACCACTACCCCAATATTTGCAAGCAGCACAGCATTTAGCACAAATACAGGACTGTCACTCCCCAGAACCCATGGACACAGTGGCAACAGTACCGGTCAGAAGGTTGGGAGGAGTAACCATGGTCGGGAACAACCCTTACACAGGGAACGGATTATCATTGTACCCTCAATAGGACAGCCCAGAGACGAACTTGTTGTGTCCCATCCTGTCGGTCACACCCAATCCTGCAGAGGAACCTCGCATAAGGGTGGCAATAGGTGACAAAACGTTTTCCTTTCTTGTTGACACTACAGCGACTAAGTCATGTATTCGGGAAGGGACATTTGCGTTGTCATGCGATGGCATGAACACTGAAGGATTCTCGGGGGCTCGAGAAGTGGTTACTTTTACTGATAACATCTCCTTATCTATAGGAGATCATGAATTATCTTTACCCTTGCTCCATTCCCGACAAGCACCTGTAAACATACTGGGATGTGACATAATGACTAGACTAAACATGACCATCTCGTTCACAGACAAGGAAGACGCATGCTAACTGCAAGGCAGATTGTCGAAGCATACCTTGGGAACACGGTACAGAGGGGGGTGCCATCAGACCAAGAGATGTTCCAGTACGGGACAGACGAGGCCCTTGCATGGATGCCAGGCATAGCAGGGAAAGTATGGAGGATGCCAGGCGATGCCTGTTCAGACCAGAGACACCATTGGATGAGAAGGAGGGAATAATTGTGTTCATTGACATTGAGGCAGTTGTAGCAAGAAAGGACTGGGTTGCAGTACATGCAACAGATGACCAATGGAGGGCAATAATCGCAGTGGCAGAGGGATGCAGGCTGACAACGGTAACAGATGAGGAGTTGTTTTCGGAAGAAAGAGTGGAGCCAGAGATGATGTTGGAAATGAGTGTGAGGTTTTGGTTACAGATTACCTACAGAGAGGTTGCACAGAAAAGGGCAATGGCACTGGAAGCGTCACCACCATTCTGGGAGGAGGATTTGGCCAAAGTACCCGACAGTTTATGGACTACAAGTCCCTATGATGTGGGGTGCATAAAAAGCATAGGGGGAGTAAAGATTAAATTGAAACCTGAAGCAATTTTGCCACGAGATAAACAATAGCCCCTAACCAAACAGGCAGATGAGGGCATTTATGAAACCATCAGCGCCCTCATTGAGAGAGGCATTTTGGTACCATCAGAATCTCCATGTACCCTGAATGAGGGTCATGGCGTTTTATACAAGATTTACGCCCTCTTAACCACATTGTAGAGGCAGAGTATCCAGTAGCAGCAAACCCTGCAACGATTCTGTGTGGCATTCCAGCGGAAGCCACCTATTTCACAGTGATTAATCTAAAACATTAATTTTTCTCAGTACCACTAAACCCAGACTCACAAGATTTGACCAAATGTAGGTACCGCAACCGGAAGTGGAAGCACACTAGGCTGCCCCAATGGTACTTCGAGTCACCATCTATAGTCAATAGGATGAATCAGATGGATTTAGGCAACATTCCCAAAGAGAGCACAGTACTACAGTACGTAGACGACATCCTAATTTGTAGCAAGACAGACGAAGAATGCAAGACGGACTCAGTAGACATGCTGATTGTAGTAGTAGACAAGGGGTACAAGGTAGACATGGCCAAACTCCAGTACTGTCAAAATGAAGTACTGTACATGAGACAGCTGATATCCAAGGACAACGTGCATTTTGCCCCAAAGAGAGCACAGACAATATACAACACGCCACAACCTAAAACAGTGAGGGAGATGCAACAATTCCTGGTGTTGTGCAATTATTGTAGAGCATGGGCTTTCTATTACAGCACATACACCAAGCCGCTCCTAACTGCATTGAAAGAAGCTCAGAGAGGAGCAAAGACACTGGTCTAGACACAAGAAATGACTGAAGCGTTCAATGAGCTGAAGGAAGCAATATGCATGGCTTCAGTGTTAGGGACCCCAGACTACAAAAGGGAATTCTTCCTGTTTTCACACACCGACGGTGTGGTTATGAAGGCAGTACTGACACAAAAGACAAGCCTGAGCCATAAGCCAATTGCTTACTAGAGTGGACAACTTGATCTAGTGATGAAAGGACACTATCTGTGCAAACAATCATTGGCTGCTGCAGCCTTCGCAGTGCAGCGGGCATCAACCATAACAATGGGGTGCACAGCCACCCTTTATGTGGAACACGCCCTGTTTGCAGTACTATACAAGCCAAAGAGCACGTTGACAACACAAAGAGAGTCAGGATATGAGATAATACTATCAAAAGCAGAATTGAGGATAGTAAGATGCAAGACTGTAAACCCGGCATTATTCATGGCAGATGTCTATCAACCAGGTGATTGAGCTCATGACTGTACCAAAAACATAGAGCAATTCACTGAGACATGCAATGTGGAGGCAGATGCACTCTACATTGATGGGTCTTCAACTATCAATCAAAGTGCTGGGGTCAGGAGAACAGGAGCTGCCGTAGTGAGATTAAAGGAGAATTGGACAAGTGAGGTAGTTGTAAGTGCGCGATTGTCACCTCACTACTCGGCACAGGCAGCAGAATTAGTGGCTCTCATATTAGCTGTACAAAACAGCGTAGTAAAAAGAATGACAATATATCCGGACACTGCTTATGTCACATCCACAGTACATTCTGGATTGGCATGATGGCTCAGGAGAGGATACAGGAGGGCAGATGGGACTCCAGTGCAGTATGCCCTATTGTAGGGTGAACTTATTGAAGTAATAACATACCCACAGGAACTAGCATTGGTGAAGTGCTAGGCACACACTAAAGGTGAAGAAGCCATCTCAAAAGGGAACGAAGCAGCTCATTAAGAAGGAAAATGTGCATCATATTTTGGAGGATTGTGGGAATTGAAGGAGATGACACAGGCCACGGGAGGGGTGAGGCAAATGGTGTTGAAAGAAGGGTACAATAACCTACCAGAAACTCAAATCATGGAACTGCAGGGAGCTGCACCCAGCGATGAGAAGGTACTCTGGGTGAAGACAGGGTGCCTAATGTCCCCTAGAAATGCCCTATGGCGACACAACCACACTGGGAAAGTGGTCATGCCACTTGCGTTACCAAAGACAGCATTGGCACAGTTGCACCATCCAACACACACAGGGAAAGAGGTCATTGCAGCATGCATTTGTGAATCATGGTTCTGTCCTGATTTAAATGAGCATGTGGCAAATGATATCAGTAACTGTTTAACGTGCCAGCAGTTCACTGCTCGGCACACCCTGACAGTAGTGAGAGGAGCCATACCTAGACCCGAAGGCCCATTTCTGCATCTCCATGTTGACTACGTGGACATGATCCAGGTATGCCAAGGATACTGTTACATGATAGTGGTTGTCTGCCCATTTTCAAGATGGATAGAGACTGGGCCCTGTTCCCAATGCCGACGCTCTCTGAGCTGCTAAATTTCTGGTCCGGGAAGTATTCCCCAAGATTGGGCGTTTGTGAGGTCCTGAGGTCTAACAATGGCCCTCAATTCGCCAATGAAATGTTCCAACACATCACTACCCTGCTAGGAATAAAACACAAATTTGCATGTGTGTACCACGCGCAAGCAAATGGGGTGTGTGAATGCCTCCATGGCCTCCTGAAGTAGCGCATTGCCAAAACTCAGCAGAGCACCAAGAAAAAAATCGTTTCACTGTTTGACATTGGCATTGTTCGAGTTGCACAACAAGCCACGTTCCTAACACCATTTAACGCCCCACGAGGTGGTGACAGGACGGCCATGCACCTCCCACTGGCTCCTCCCACTCAAGCATCAAAGGACTGTGAAAATCTTGCAGACATTTTGGGTCAAGAAATGTTTGAGTATGTCACTTCACTGGTTTCTAGTGCTTCTTTTATCTCTTGCCAGATACAGCGAACGGAGGGCAGGCCAGAAGACAACGTGCAACAGAATACTGACGACACAGAGCAGGAAACACCTAAGGAACATGTAGTACAAATCAGTAACTTAGTATTACTGAAAAAAGTTACAAGGCGCTGGAATGCACCACAGTTTACCGGACCTCACGTTGTTGAGGCAATAACGGACCATGCAGTGCACCTACAGGGGAAAACAGTGTGGAATTACCTGCAAGTCATCAAGCCCCACAAAGCATCGACCTCGCCCAGAAGCATAACTGCAGAGATCGACAGGGCCAACACTGCAACTACCGACAATCCACAAGACAGCACAATTATCACAAATACCCCTGAGCTAGAGACTACTGGCCACCCTATGGACAGGCGTTCCCAAATCACTGAAATACCCACAGAAACATTGGTGCAAATTGATCGGTGAGAGACACTGTTCCCTTCCCGGCCCAGAGCACATGCCCATTGTCAAACCTACAACTTGGATACGCATACACATTGACAGCAGTAACACGATATAACCTTTCTCTTCTCTCGAACACGCAAACCATGTACATTTGACAGCTGTAACACGATTGAACACTTTTTCTCTCTCGCACATACAGGGTTCTGCGACTGTTCATAGAATTAGCAGCTTGATGTTACCTTCCATTGATCGACCCGAGGCATTCTCCAACCAATTTGTCCACTCCATAAGAAGACCCAGACACTTCAGAGCACGAACCCCTGAGATATACTTCCTGGTATTCATTGAGTACTTGACCCAAGCGTACACACAACTAGAACACAGCTCATACCCCGTTCTGCCCACATTACGAAACACATCCATACAGAAAATTTGGGAGGAAATCTTTGCATGAGCTCTTAGTGATTACTTAGTTGGCGGAGCATGAATAATACTCACAATTACTAAACAAATAACTAACACATTTCAGGCGGGCAACTTTAGCATCTCTTCAGCTGCTCAAAAAAAGCAGCGTAAGTGGTTATGATGAATAAAATAAAGATTGTAATGACTGTGTGTGGTTCCTATTATCCACTGCGCCCTTGGATACTGCTTTCTGGCAGCTGTACTTTGCTATGCATGCCAAAAAAATAAAGATTGTTATGACTGTGTGTGGTTCCTATTATCCACTGGGCCCTTGGATACTGCTTTCTGGCAGCTGTACTTTGCTATGCATGCCACTGCTGTGTCCCTTACTAACACTCCCCCGACCCGAGCAGCAAGGACAACCATGTCAGGTGGAATAGAAGACACTGCTGATAAGGTAAGGAGAGGTAAGCGCAGTGTTGGCAAAGAGATTAAGGGAGTTGACATGTATCTCACAGACACAGCACACATAACAAATAACATGTGGTACAAGCACATGTCTAAAATTGGCAAAGATACGACCAGGGAGAGCTGTTATGTCTGCTCTTTAATACCTTATGCAATTCGCACCTCCAGAACCTTTGTGGCAACAGAGGCACCCGCAGCAAGAGCACAATGCTTGATGTATTTCACAATGTTCCAAACGTGAGGAAGATTTCAGGGGAAAACAGCAACGTTAAGATGGATACCCAAGGGGACTTTTCCATACGAAGACAAATGTATTAAGACTTTACCGATGTTGAACAATTACTGGCAGCTCAGTGAGGGGTTGTAATACATAACAGAAGGGCCAGAGAAAGGAGAAACAAAGACTATCACACTGAAGTACTTGCCATGCCCATGGACAAGAGTAAAAGAGATAGGAGCAGAGCCTGGGTGCTGGGAAAGACCACAGATAATGATCCATGGAAGAGTAAATACTAATGATGGATGGGAAGACGGAGTAGTGGGAAGCAAGGCACTAACTTTAGGAAAATCTGCAGTGAATAAGGTACAAGAAAATGACAAATGCTTCAAGGAATGGAACAGAAGCGCAAACCTAGTGACATAGTGTTAGAGAGAATTCTCAGAATTGTGCTAATTTCTCTCTACCTTAGAGACCCCCAGCACTTTTGCTGGACTCTAGGACTTTTAATTTTTAACCTGGAGAGAGTGAGGCCCTTTTACCCGCCCTCTCATGTGTTTGTCTGTGATTTGAACTCTGTGTTTCTTTTTGGTTATGGAGTCTGACAAACTCCATAGGCATTATCTTTACATTGTGTCACACAGCACCTTCAGTGCAGTGGCACAGGGAAGTCTACTATATTTCCCAGAGGTTTAAATACCTTTTATTGGATAAACTACTGTTTCCAAGAAAAGTGAAGTGAAATTGAAATTACTTACATTTGTAACTTTCTAGACCCAGCAAACACTATTTTACCATAGGGTTCTGGAGGGGTCACTTAGTACCTCCTTTGTCTAGTTTCTCATGTAACAATTTTATGTTACCCTTTCTACAATTAATGGCTGGTGGCAGTGGTTTACCTTTTACTACCATTGTGTTTTCACCGCGGGCTGGGTTCGCAGCTGCAGTAAGGCACCCATGGGTGCCCATTTTGTCAAAATGGCCCCAGTCTTCTTTTTTTCACCTTTTCTTGCTGGAAAGGTGTTTCTTGAGATTTATTATGCACACCAAACCAGGTTTCGTCCCTTTGTTCGTTTTGTCTTTGGCGGGATCCACGTGTGAAGCCCGACTCTGGCTCCAGTATGTCTGGCAGGGGCAGGAAGTGAGGGAGGTGCCCGAAACTCCATGTGCTTAATCCCCTTGGTTACAGGAATGCACCCAAAGGTGATTGGCCAGCTGGCTGTCCGGCAAGGACAGCCACCCTGCTGCGTGATTGAGAGCTAGGCTGGAGTGAATGGGAGAAACTGCATAAAAGGCAAGGCGTTTTGGCTTGGAAGGCAGAATCGACCACTGGACGAAGGAATCCAAAGAAGAACTTGGAAGAGAAGCCTGCTGCAACTCCTGGACCATTGGTTTGCCCGGTGAAGCCCTGCTGCTGTGCTGAAGCTCCCAATAAGTCTTGACTAGAGAAGCCCTGCAAGGACGACTTCTCCCCTTGAGTTGTCAAAATGGCCCCAGTCTTCTGTTTTTCACCATTTCTTGCTGGAAAGGTGTTTCTTGAGATTTATTATGCACACCAAACCAGGTTTCGTCCCTTTGTTCGTTTTGTCTTTGGCGGGATCCACGTGTGAAGCCCGACTCTGGCTCTAGTATGTCTGGCAAGGGCAGGAAGTGAGGGAGGTGCCCGAAACTCCATGTGCTTAATCCCCTTGGTTACAGGAATGCACCCAAAGGAGATTGGCCAGCTGTCTGTCCGGCAAGGACAGCCACCCTGCTGCTTGATTGAGAGCTAGGCTGGAATGAATGGGAGAAACTGCATAAAAGGCAAGGCGTTTTGGCTTGGAAGGCAGAATCGACCACTGGACGAAGGAATCCGAAGAAGAACTTGGAAGAGAAGCCTGCTGCAACTCCTGGACCGTTGGTTTGCCCGGTGAAGCCCTGCTGCTGTGCTGAAGCTCCCAATAAGTCTTGACTAGAGAAGCCCTGCAAGGACGACTTCTCCCCTTGAGTTGGCGGGACCAATTAACTCCAAATTGAACTCGTCTGGACCTCCTCTCAGAGCTGGCTGTACTTCCTTGCTGCTGCAGGAACCGAAGTGCCAGGGAGAGGAACACCAGATTGGAGTGCATCACTGTTAAGACTGACCCATGCTGATGGAAGATCCCCCGACTCCCTTGAAGCAGGACTGACCAAGCCTGAGCCACCTAAACAGAGTGCTGGACCCCAGATGCGAGGAAAGTCCAGAGTGGTATCTGTGAGACCCCGGTGGTGCTATTTGCTGAGACACGAGGAGCTGAAACCGCGAAGTGCCGCTGAATTGAAGTTTGTCCTTTTCTGCTGCTGACCGTCCCATTGCAGTGCACAAGTCCCCAGACGTCCTCCCTCTTGTACCCACGACTGAGGCCGAAGAACAAAAGAATCAGAGCTGCACAGGAACAGAAGCCAGCTGGAACTATTTCTTCTAACCAAAGGTACTATCAAGTTTGAGAGGACTTACCTCTTGTTGTTATAGCCTTACTTGATCTCAGTTGAGACTGGTTTTGGTTGCTTCTGTAGAGTTGCTTACAGCTTCTTTACCTCACAAGCCTAAACAGCTTGTGGCCCTACATTGATTCTACTTTTTCTACAAAGACTTCTAAAACATTGTGCAAGACGTTTACTTACCTGCAAGAAGTGCTTCAGCTCACCTAGACTTTTGTTCAATTGACATTGGCTGGCCTGGCTACCTGAATAACATTTCTTTCCTCTGACAAAAGTACTTAACTGCTTCAGAATAATTGTGTGATCTCTTGTATTATTCTATAATCCCTTTTCTTTGACATGCATTTCAGTATTGCTCTAAATGCAACAGTGATATATTAATGTCCACAGTATCCTAGCTATTTAAGTCACCTGAGGGTGTAGGAAGTGTCTGCGTGCCATCCCCAACCAGACCTTCCAGGATTTTGTGGCATGAAATGGTAAATTTTGCTGCACAAACCTTTATTTATTGCAGCATTTTTGCAGGACATTTTGTATTATCTGGAGGGTTGCCACATTGTAGGAAAGAGGCAGAATTTTGTATTAATTTAATAGGAAGAATCCCGGATGTCTCTGGCTTGGCAGAACAGTTTTTCAATTTTGCTGCGAATAGATTTGCACTTCAGCCAAACAACCCAAAACGTACCTTTCACCACCAACCCACTCCCTCCCCTAGTTAACGGCTTGGTCAGTGCCGCTTCCCCTCCAATCCTGTCAGTCCCTCTAACGCAGGATGGATATGCCGCCGCAGGGTCCCTTTTTGGGTTTTTTTTGTTTTTGTTTTCAGTCGCCCACCTCCAATTTTGAGAAAGCGGGGGACACCCCTGCAACCCCCCAGGCAAAAATACTGAACATAAGGAGCGGAATGACACCCCAACTCCACATATTCAGTATTTATAAAAATCAGTTGAATGGTACTGTCGAAATAGATCAAATTGTACCATTCAATCGATTTTTGGCAGTCAAAATGGGTAGTACCTTGAATGGAAGCGCTCTCCCGACAGTGTTCTGCAAGCTCCCAGCACGTCCAATGTAAAATGCGACCCAAAAAATGCATTTCTATCCTGTTTGAGGAACAGAAATGCAAGCAACATAGCAGCGGTTCATATATCTTAAAAAAATGCATGGCCGGGTCAAGAAAGATCCTGGGGGTCATTATGTGGTTGCCGGTCCGGAAACAACAGTACCGGTAAACTTGCTGCTACAGTTGTTTCCAGACCGGCAAACTATGAGTTCTGCGAGCGGGTGCCTTTCAGCCTGCCGGTCTGACCTAGTTGGCGGAACGGCACCCACTAGCAGACCTTGACGGATGCACCAGCACTGTTGCACACAGTGCCGGTGCATCCGTCCTCCCCATTCCCATCGAGTCCAAATGGACTCGATGGGAATGGGGATTTTCTTTTTTACAGCATCTGGCCGGAGGGACTGCCAGAAAATAAATGACTCCGGTGCCAGCTGTGCCATTTTAACCGGCACTGCTACCGCTGGACTTGTAATGAGGCCCCCTATCATGCAGTGGCACCCCCAGCTCCCGTGCGCGTAGGTTTGCCTACAATTTCTGCACATTTTAAAAGTGCATCTTGCGTGGAAATTTAGGATGTGCTTTTAAATTGGCAGAAACGCCCCCTGATTTACTTAGAGGTGAAAAAGGCGGTCTGAATGGGAGCACATAATAAATCCACAAGGGACACCAGAATGGGCACATTTCAATAAAATGTGCCCATTCAAGTGTCCCTTGTGGATTGGGCTGCACTTTGTTTGGGCGCAAATGATGAGATGTGTTTGCGCATTTCATTTCTTGCATTTATAGGTTTTGAGAATCTGGAACCCTGAGGATTTTTTTTAAATTGTAGTTTTTGCAGGTTTTATTTGCAAAAACGAGAGTTTTTGCGCAAAACAGTAGTTTTTGCGGCATTTTGTGCTAAACGGCCGTTTTCGCAGCATTTTGCAGGATCAAAAATTCGCTATAAACTGGAGGGTTTGCCCAATGGGTATTTGCCGGTTTAGAGAAACTAAGAGTGTGTATTTTGGAGTGTATTTGTGTGTTACTTATAAATTGCCCCCTCTGACGAAGGCTTATTCAAACTGACTGTTAAATAAATTAATAATTGTTTAATCAAGAAACCTTGAGTGGAAGTGTTTATTTGGATACTTGTCACTGTGGATCTCTGTGTAACCACTCTACTGTTCACATTGACCCCTCTTGAGATAAGCCTGGCTGCTCAGCCACACTACCAACCTGTGTAGTACAGACTTATACCAAAGGTTGGGTTCCTATTGCCAAAAGGACAAGGTTGTTGTAGTGCACCCAAAGGGTACTGCTCCAAATCTTGCCTAACACATGGGTGGATAATGAAGCTGGACCATTGCCTATAATCCCCCTGAAAACACCAGCTTTGTATTACCAACACAACAGCGATCAAGAAGAAGGAGAAAACGTAGGATGCAAAAGGATAGAGAAAATACCGGAAATGGGAGCAGGAACAGCAGTGCTGATGGACCACTATTGGGCTTGTGGATCCAAAGCATATGACAAGCTGCCACCAAATGGGAGGAATATGCTCCCCAGCACAAGTCAACATGCCCTCATTAGTGGCACTGAAGAAGGATGTGAAGCTTGATGAATTTTCAAAAATGGAAAACAACAAAAGAAAGAAAAGATCACTGCACACTGCACCATCTGTCCAAACAGACAACACTGACCAACAGAAGGGACTGAGAAGAGTGAAGAGAGGGGAGAATTACTTCTCAGGGAAATCAGAAGCAGCACTGGACGAAATACCAGCATCACACAGACTGTTTAGCAGAACACACATGTTGTTCACATTACTAATCCCAGGAGTACAGACATATGCAAATGCCAAATGGTTAAAGATCACTCGCTGGGAGTTGATGGTAACTATAAACTCAACGGTGAACGGGTTCAACGCCATTAAAGAAGAGCTCAGAGAAAATATGGTTGATGGCGCTCCAGAATAGATACGTTCTGGATCTCCTCACAGCTATGGAAGGAGGAGTTTGTGCAAAGATAGGAAGTTCCTGTTGCACACTCATACCTGCCAATGATGAAGATAACGGAACTCTCTCAGACGCAGTTAAACAATTGGCCTAGATGCACGCAAAGATGGTAGAGACGAAGCACGTGGAACAGGGAAAGACAAGAGCTGGTTAGCATATCTCTGGTCATGGATGCCGTCCTTGCTAGCTGATGGACTGAAGGTGATAGTTGGAGCACTAGCACTCGGAGCAGCATCTCTGTGTGGAATAAAGATATGTATTGGCAGGTTCAAGAAGACGGCAGAAGAAGCGATCAGTTGTGGGGGTGTTGACATTTATCCTAAGATATTTGTATTGAGTGACTTGACTAAGGGAGACCTTTGCAAGAATCCAGTTAAATTTATATTTATGTTTTGATGTTTTATGATGGAAGATCATGGCATTCGATTTTTGAGCATTTATAGTTAGATGATTGTTAAGAGCATATTTTTCTAGAGCTGCAAGTTTCCTTTGCAAACCTATGTGTGTTCTATCGAGTATAACAAGATCATCAGCGTATAAAAGCCATGACATCTCTGTCATCCAAGCTTAGGTGGAAATGAACGCACAGACTCAAAAGCTTTGTTGACATCATTGATATAAAAATGTAATTAAATCGAGGCTAATATACAGCCTTGTTTTAGTCCTGAGCTGGTTGAAATGTTATTTGTAAGCAGGCCATCATTTGTCAGTTTTACCTTTATAAAGGTATCAGTATAAAACTGGCGAATTAGAATAAAAATAAAATTAGGACAATTTGCATAAAAAAGTTTCTCCCATAAAATATCACGCGACACGGAATCAAACGCTTGCTTAAAATCAATAAATGCTAAAAATACTGGTTGTTTAATTGAAATAGCCTGTTTTCTTATAGCCGCAAGAATAGTTAGAATTAAAAAGGTTCCAACTCCTTTTATGAATCCTGATTGATGGTCATCAAGAAGTTTAGCAGAGTTCAGCAAGAGAGTTAGATTGCGTAGGAGAAGTCCCGCAAAATGCTTTCCTGGTACATTGAAAAGCGCAATGGGTCTGTAATTTAAGGGTTCACTTCCATTGCCTTTTTAAAATATGAGTTTTATAACTGAGACTTTCCAGGAGGGAGGGATGAGGCTTGTACTAATCACTTTTTTGTATATGATCTCTAAAATAGCAGCCATTCAGTTGTATGTGCCATAAAGGTAGTGTTAGTTAAACTGTCTGGACCTGGGGCTCTAGATGAGCTAGGTTTCTTCATAAGAAGTACAATGTTTAGTTGATCAAAAATAACTGTTTAAGATCTAGAATAGGGTGGATGTTGTTTTAATTGGAGATTTATTGATTGAGGAAGAAAAATGTGCAGTCCAAGTTTGTTCGCTTATAAGATTTAATAGTAATGATGATGTAGCAGATTCATTTTTTTTTGTAAAAGATTCCAGATTTGAGAGGCAGATTTGTTAGTTATAACTACCATCATTTTCTCTGCATTTTCTTGGACTGTGTTAGCATTAAA
The DNA here is from genome assembly GCF_040938575.1 of Ambystoma mexicanum. Classification (NCBI taxonomy): domain Eukaryota; kingdom Metazoa; phylum Chordata; class Amphibia; order Caudata; family Ambystomatidae; genus Ambystoma; species Ambystoma mexicanum. The sequence goes on from NC_090933.1 coordinate 241,436,987, forward strand.
TTGTTTAATAGTATTTCTGTAGTAGTTTTTAGGCTGCATCTTTGTTGCGAATGTGTGAGAGGCGATGGGGCTTGACGCAAGGTTGACTTGAGAGATTGAATGCGAGCGTCAAATTTGTATTTATGTTTAAAGATTGGACGACTTGAGATGGAAGATGATTGATTAATTAATTTTAAAGAATCAGTATATTGCTGATCAACTTGGAAATGCTTCACTTGTGCAGGTGAATTTAAGTGGATCTTTAATAGTTCTAGTTTGTAAGCTGGACATATTAGACGGTTTCTACTTTGATTGAGCACTAGTGGTGTCTTATATTTCTCAGAAGATGGTATCATACACAGTGCCCAACCTACTTCTAAAATGTTGTGATCACTTGCCGAGTTAGGTACTACTCTAAATGCTGTGATCTGATTCATAGTGTGGGAGGAGATGAAAACATAATCGAGGATCAATTGAGCCGTGCCTTTCGACCATGTGGTGGCAAGAGGAGTATCTTCATCTGATGTACCGTTGAGCATGGTGAAATTACGTGCTTCCATTAATGCCATCCATTTGTCAGTTGTAGTCGGATGTTGTTTAGTATTTATTATAATGCAATTGGTGTTCAGATCTAAAGCTATTAGGGTTGTTCAGATTTGGGGATCAAGAAGAATGAGATCTAGCATGGATTCAATATGAGACACAAGCACATTTACCTCGGATGCAACTGGGCTCCAGAATACATTTAAAGGTGCTTTGTGGAGATATAACGGGTGATGTGGATTTGTTAGTGTTAACCTTACTGGTTGTATACCAGGATGAGGAGAGGCCCAATTTTCAAGATGAATTTGTGACTGGATTTTGATTGCTACAAATAAACCAGCTGCCGGACTACCTATAGCAGCTTTTATTGCAGGCACCCAGGCGATTTGGAAGTTTGGCCAGACAGGTTGCATAGTAATCCAGGTTTCTTGCAAAAGAATGATGTTGTGTGTAGATTGATAGGATTTTGGCTTTGGAGGTCATAAGATGGGAGAATCCTCTTGTGTTCCAAACCCCCATGGTGCAGGTATGAAGGTACTGTTCGAAATTAACCTAGTGATTATCTGGTTGATTGTTACAGAGCATGGCTTTAGATAACCATGTCCATTTGGATTTCGGATAAGAAAGAGGGTGTGGTTTACGTGGGATATGTGCGGAAGGGTTTTGATTGAAATTACATTTACAGCAAGGATGGAGGGTACTAGAATAAAATTAATTTTTAGAATACTCTTGAAATGATTGTGAATTGGATTGACAATTATTCTTATTATCTTGATGAGATAATTTCATTGGATGTTCTTGGTGTATGGTTCTTGGTTTATGGGGTTTGTTTGTGAAGTTGGTGGTTGCGTTCGTACTTGCAGATCAAAGCCACAGACCTTTAAACTGTCTTTGGTTTGCCATATTAAATTCTTTACAATTTGTGATGGTATATTTAGTTCCACTGTGTCGAAATTTCGGTCATCAGTAAAACTAATGGCTTTGATGTCTGAGCAGATGAGTTCAAGATCTGAGACAGAATGAAAGGCTGTGAGTAGGGTGGTTGGGTTGGGGAAAGGATCTAGTTGGAGTCTATCCATTATTGTACAAATGAGTTTATCAGAATCTAGCAAGACAGGTTTCGCAGGGTTGGGGATGTTTGTATTCACACTAGGTAACAGATTTAGGACTTCTTTGTTCATCATGGGTAGGTGCGTTAGGCTTCAACATATAGTAAAATCTTCGTTAGTTTGCGATTGATTCGCTTCTGCAGGTATTTTTGACGATGCATGTAATCTTTTTTGTTCAAGCGTTCTAATGTTTGGGAGGTCAACATCTAAGTTGACATATATTGTTTGGCAAGATTTGTTTGCTAGTGTTTGGGGATAATGGAGACTTTGGTGTAGAATGTCTACTTTTGGGTGAGAGAGGTCATTGAATAGACTGAGAGATTCATAAGATCACCGTAGGAACTTACAGTTGTAATATCATCATTCACAAGTATTGGATTAACATTGGATACATTAACATTCAATAAACAGTTGTTTAAGTTACCTTGAACTTCTGCCAGTGGACTCGTCAGAGGGATTGCTGGTTTTTGTGGCTTTTGGGGTTGCTGAATGCTCATATTTGTTTCTTCAGGAGTGCTAATAGTATGTATATCGGATTGGTTCAATTTATTAGGTATGGTTAGCCCACAATACATTTTTATTATTTTTGTTTGGTGGTTTTTTTGTTTTGCGCAGGTTTGTTCTTTGGTTTCTTTTGCGCTTGCTTGATCTTCGGGCCATTTTGCTTTCTGGATTTCCTCCTCCTCTGGTAATTTGGTTGAAATAGTTCAAAAATTGGGGTCTCAATAGTGTCAACTGAGATAATTTCTGGGTTGTCACTACGGAGTGGGGATAAGTCTGGTCGATGGGTTGGTGATGGAAATGCTGCTATCGGCAGTTCTCTAGAGGGGCTGGGAGATGGCAGAAAGCTCTCCATCTGGGTCACTGGCAGGTTCGAGTTAGCTTGGCACGAGGATAGAGGATCTATTTGGGAGCTGGTGCAAGCTAAGTTCATTGTGTTTGACTGATGTATTATTTCCCAAGCGAGCCAGTCAATTTTGGTTACAAGAAATTGTAGTATAGAGTTGTGGTCTACAATCTTGATTTCAATTGTCTCATAAAGTTTAGATAGAGTGAGTACACTAGTGTTGATAGCAGACGAAAAACCCCAGATTATCAAGTGGGAGACTCGATCTGGCTGGCATCTAGACACATTGCTTTAAAAGGTCCCAAAAAATGTCAGCGTAGATACATCGGCCCATATACGATAGAGACAGTGATTAATCTAGCAGCCATGAGACTGGCGTTACCTCAACATATGCGTATACATCCCGTATTTCATGTGTCGCTATTAAAACCAGTACACCCAGGAACCCGAACCTCCATACCTCCCGCACCCATACAAGTGGGTAAAGAAGCACCAGAATATGAGGTAAAGAACATATTAGATTCCAAACTAATATGAAAGAGTCTGTATACTTGATTAACTGGAAGGGGTACGGACCCCAGGAAAGATCATGGGAACCCAGCACACACGTGCATGCCCCCCGATTGGTGCGAAAATTCCATTGCGACAATCCTGATAAGCCAAAACCCACACTCACACCATTGGGAGGGGTCTTGAGGGGGAAGACTATCACGGGTACCAGGCATGTAGTCGGGGCAAGCTGGGTGGAGGCTTGGCAGGCCTGGCATAGGCACACAAAAAACCCATAGCAGATACCTTCTTTTAATTCTTTCCTGGTGTTTGTAGTAACTGCCTGGTTACCATTTCCTGTTTTCCTGTTGCCAAACAGGAAGTGCATGAAAGTGCATGAGCTCTCTAGTGTTTGGGTGTGGCTGGCTATATAAGCCACACCCTAGATTCTTCCAGTGCTTTGTGTTGCTTGCTGTAAGCTGCATCAGCAACACACTCACCGTGCTCCTACTCTGGATCATCCTGCTTCAGCTTACCTGCTCCGGATCATCCTGCTTCTGCTTACCTGCTCTAGATCATCCTGCTTTTGCTTACCTGCTCTGAATCATCCTGCTTCTGCTTACCTGCTCCGGATCATCCGCTGTGCTTTCTCCACGTCGCAGCTTTCCCCGGACACGAGGTGAAACCTACACCGGCACCTGTAAGCACAAAGAAGAACTTTCATTAGTGCGCTTGCTCCAGTAAGGCTGCGCATACGCATACTCACCGAATCTTCCCGCTACGCTGGAATCCAGGTTCGTAGCCCAAGCGCCCAAATTCCTACAAAAGAAAGGAGAGACATTACTTACTGTGCTCGCTCCAGTAACGCTGTGCATACTTACCGAAGCCTCTGTGCATACTTAGCAGACCTCCAAGGCTCTCCAGTAGCGCTGAACACAGGCTTGTGGTGCAGGCACTCCATAATCCACTCCTGCAAAGGAAAAGAGAGACATTACATGGTGTGCTCGAACCTATAACGCTGCGCACATCTACCGGCGGTTCTGAGTTCTACACGCAGCGCTACTCACCCAAGATACCTTTGGCAAAATAAAGACAATTCGGACAATACCGGAGTCTCAAAATCCACCACACAACGTTCGCCGTGTGGAAAGGACTTTCTTGCTAGTGAAGGAACTAGCAAATGGAACACTCTGCCTTGCTGTGAAGACATATAACAGCGTGTGGCATCAGAACTCGGCAAACAGACATTTGCATCATCCCTACGAGTGTAGGGCTGTGAACCTCCCATAGAATCGCGCCCCTGCGAATGCAGGATGGAGTGCACACCCCACTAAAAACCAAGGTAAGCCCTTAGGAGACATCACAGCACACAGTAGAGTGAAGGGAAGGGGTCCAGGGGAATCAGGTGAACCCAGGTCTGAGTGCGCATCTTATATTTGACAGGTGTTCCTCCTGGTGAAACAGGGGAAGTGAGAACTTCGGGTCAAAGGAGGCTAATCCAATGCTCCTGCAGAGACACAGGTGAGTGTGACAAAAACAGGAGGCGGAAAGCCAAAAGATGGTTGGTGTAGGTTTGGAGAAAGATGTGACCATAGAGGTTTGGTGGAGTATTTGTATCATTTCACATTCTAGCATGGACAGAAGGAGTAGGCAGAGCTTGTGTTGAGCAGTGAGAGGGGAATTCAAATGATGTACTTGAAAATAGGGCTTGGGAGGAGAGTATATTTTTAGGAGACTTTCCAAGGCAAGTTCCTTGTACTACTTGCGAGTACATTGGAGGGATTTGTGATGAATCTAGATTGTGAACAGTAACAACCGCCTGGGGTCTTGGACGATTCTCTATAATTGCAGTAGGTGTAGAATAGGAATCATGTTCCTGATCCACTGTTAAACGGGTCAGGCATGTTGGGATTGTGGTGTCAGATACACCAGTCCTGAGGGTATAACTCACTATAGTCAAATCAGAGGACTAGAGCGTCAGATTGAAGCCATCGCGAAAGAGGTGGCATTTGTGTTGTTGGTGGGTGCTGGTTTGGGAGAGTTGCTTTTAGTCTCCAGGCAAAATTGCCTGATGTCTGCTCGCCCAATGTGTACGCGCTTTGAACTATGTGCGCATGGTTCAAAAGTACTAGGGGAGTTAGTAGTGAGAGCGGACTGGAGCCTCGGTTGTTTGTTGAGCAGCGATAATGCTTGCTGAGGCATGCCAGACGTGAGGCAATAGGCTGACATAATGGCATTGGCAGTAATATTGCAACTGCGAAGGGGATTGAAAATTAGCAACAAAAAAAATAGAATCAGAGTGAATAGAGGAGGGACGCGGAGTTAGAACTAAATCAGTGACGTGCTAATGTGCGATCTGACCAAGATAATGGACACAGTACCTTATGTTATGTTGATTTCTATTCATGCCGCAAACTATAATAAACAGAGTGCGTTACTCGCAGTTTGTTTATCTGTCTAGTCTTGATTGTTATTTCTGTATTGTTTAAAGAGGAGTGAAAAGAGTTTTTTTTTTTTTAGGCATTATTGCCTACTGGCCTTGTTATGGGTTGTTAGCTGGAGCATATTTGTGGTTAGATGAACCACAAATGGCTAAAGTTGAACGGACACAAGACAGAGGTTCTGGTGGTTGGCTGTCCTCCTGATCCCTCACTCTGGGTGTACTCCTTCTGGCCAGCTTCTCTCGGTCCCCTCCTGGTTCCGACGGAGAAGGTGAAAAACCTGGGTGTAGTTCTATCCGCATCTTTGTCGATGGACAATCAAGTAACTGCTGTCTGTCAATCAGGTCCCTTTCAGCTGAAAGTCTTAAAGAAGGTGCTCTCTATGATTCCTGCCCTTCTTCGTCTGCCAGTGGTGGCAGCTATGGTGCTATCCCAGCTGGATTATTACTCTCTATACCTGGCGCAGCCAAAGGGTTGATCTGCAAACTCAATTCAACGGTTCTAGGCCTCAACTCAGACAAAGAAATGGTGTATTTTCTCTAATAACCTATTTCCTCTGATAAGTTTAATTATGTAACTTATTTCCAATATTTAACTGTACATGTTGATATACAACTATTGTTTCATTTCTCATCATTATCTGGCTCTCACATCCTTCATAGCAGTAAGAATAGAATAACCCTGTGCTTTCCAAAATAAGAATTGAATAACCTTGTGCTATCCAAAATATTGACAAACATTATTGACAAATACAAGACTCAGCCTAGTGGGGTCATACATGCACGTTTGCTTAAGCTTAACCAGCTCATTTGTTTATGCAAACCCGATACACAAACAGCGCATGGCTGAAATGAGTATTACTCCAATCATGATAGCACTGTGTAAGATGACCTTCACAAAAAAAGACTCCCTGTAACGTATAAACTGTTCTTAATATTTACAACAGACTATTTCTAATTTAGCAAGTGCAACAGTAGAATGAACATTGAATCTATTAGATTATTGCACATCAAATATGCAAATTCCAACATTCAGCGTAAATAATGGGATCAGCCATTAACCAATTATTACATTTCTGGCCCCCGAGATCATTTAAAATCAATGGCATGTTTTACAAACACACGTGATCTGTCTTTACGTTTTCAATTACGAATAACTCGTTAACTTGACTAATAAATATAACTTTCCAAGATTTATTCAGAAAAAGGATAAAAAGACTTGTTATTTTAAAACAACAGTGTGTAATGTATGTCTACTCCTCACGAAGACATACCGTGATAAGCATATTACCCATACATAACATATAATTAGATTGGGCAACGATAGCTTTGCTAACATTGGAACATGGCACAATAGTCCCAAAAGATGGAGCACGACTTTTGCTTTCATGAGTAAAAACAAAAAAAGGACTCTGGTGAGTCCGTATCCATGACGACTCAGCGACAACAAATACTAAACGCGGACGCCATTCGGCGCCCCTTGTTGCAGCCGACGCATGGCAGAAAATGGTAGCACCGAACACTGAAGGTATCTTTTGCAGTAAGTGTATATTTGGACCTAAAATATACGCGCAGCAAGCGCTGACTTTGAAATATTCAGTATGATCAAATTAAGATAGAACGATCTCTCTAGTGTGCTAATGTAGGACCGTGTAACTCAGCGCACTTATCCGGTTAGCGTACAATACAAAAGTATAACCTATATTCGCACAAAGCGCAATATCTTAACCAACAGAGCACACAACCAGGGCAAGAAACGAAACATTTGGGAATGTTTGAATGCAATTTATAAGTCACCAAGTGCTTAGAGAACTCGGAAGGCCAACGCAAGTACATTTTGGAGACTGAAAATCTAATAGTGTCAATACAGTGAAATGAATTGGCATTTTTATGCATTTAAAGACGATACACAAGAATTATCGTCCCATGACAATATGACTATATCATATATATGTATGCTTAACTCAGCTATTGCAGAGCATCATCTAAATAATTGAACGGGGACATGCAATTTAAGGTAACATTATCCATTTGAAATTGCAACCAAAGGATGAATTGAAACTTGCACGCACTGGGGGGGGGGGCTGTGGAGCAGCCCAAGATGGCTGCCTGGTCTTTGGGCTCCGTGATGACATGAAGGAAATCTGCTCGCATCTGTGGTGTACATCATCCTAATCCACTGACTGCTTGATGGGCGACAGCTGATACCCTTGCAATCGGGCGCTCCGAGTTTGGTCTGTTTTCGGAGACCGGGGACCATACTACGGCGATTGATACGCCCTACCGGCTCTACAAGTGCGGCAGCCCTCCCTCGAGCCTGGCCGCCCCGTGCCTGGCGTTGCTGCAGCCACAGACGCATCACCCGCCCTTGCTCCTCCCGCACTGTTACGGCTGTGCCTCTGCCCCCGCTTGGACCGCGTACCGCCTGGGCGAGGTGCTGCCCGGTGGGGGACGGCGTAGACTCCGTGCTGGAGCCCGACTGCTTCCTGGCAAGTGCCTCCTGTGGAGACGGCCAATACTGGACTCGCGGGGTGGATGCCCGCCCTTCCACTGCTGCGGCCCTGGTGGGGGGACCTCCCATCTGCCCGGACTCCTCGGGGGGGACTGACACGGAGGCCAGGGGGTGCACTTCCCCGATCGCCTGAAGGCACCTGAGGGCGGACCTGGCCCCGCTGTTTTCCTGCCCGTTGCAGCGCCGGAGAGGCCGAGTTTCAGGTGAGGAGTGGGGGATACGATCGGTGGCCTGGTGCTGTTCCCCATGCCTGTGGGCCTTGCTGCTGGATAGACCCTCCTCACCTTGCCAGTCCACTTGCGGGGGGGCCCTGGGTCCCGTGCGGTGCCCGCTGACTTTTTTGCTTCTGGCCCACTCATCCACCTGCATTTACACCCTGATCCTGGCTGGTGGAGGCCTTTTCTGGCAGGATCACCCCTGGTGCCGTTCCCCATGCCTGTGGGCCTTGCTGCTGGATAGACCCTCCTCACCTTGCCAATCCACTTGCGGGGGGGGCCCTGCGTCCCGTGCAGTGCCCGCTGACTTTTTTGGCTCTGGCCCACTCATCCGCCTGCATTTACACCCTGATCCTGGCTGGGGGAGGCCTTTTCTGGCAGGATCACCGCAGGCCACTCGCGAGGCTGTGGCCTATCTCTGCAACGGAAATCTAGTACTTCGCTGGCCCTTTAGATCACTGGGCAGTGTCCTTCCACTCCTCCTTCGGGTTGCTGGCGGTGGCGGACTGCCGGGACGCACCAGCAGGGGGATCTGGCTAACTACCACCTCTAATTAGGGAGCGTGAGGACCGTTGCCCTGATCTGCCACTCCATCACTTCTCCAGCACTTCTCTGATGCAGTTCCCCCTTCCAGGGGCCCCTGTGCCTTGCTCCTCTAGCTCGACGCTTGCTCCGTCACGGCCATCCCCTGCTAAAACTGCCTGACTGCTCATACCCACTGCGGCCTCCACCCCTTCAAGTTGTCACTGGCGGTACTGGTGCCTCCCGCCTACCACTGACCCCATTGTACATACTGCTGCAGTACTCTTCCCCTCATCGGCGATGTCTAACAGGTCCCGTGGAGTGGGCAAGGGGGGTGTCATGGACAAATTCACCACATCTGCTGCCAGGGCTGTAGTGGCCCACACATCGCCCACGCAGGAGGAGCCCGAGGCCGTCCCACACTCCAACTCTATAGCACCGGACTTAACCACTATGATGGAATCAATGGCCAAGAACTTTGCCTCCTTTCACGAGAAACTAGATGACATAAACGCCAATGTCGCCTCGCTGAAAACCAGAGTCGACCAGGCCAGGCCGGGACCAGAATCACTGATTGCTGAGAACAGGATCTCTGCAAATGAGGACGAAATAAATACATTACAGACCACAGTTACCACTCTCTCTCGGGATATGAAGACCGTAATGGCAAAGTGTGATGATTTGGAGTCCTGCTCGCGCCGGAACAACCTCCGCCTGATCGGTGTTCCCGAAACCGCCCTTAAAGGCCGAATGGAGGACGCGGTCGAGAATTTACTTGGTAACCCGGCCCTGTCGCCATATTTTACGGTTGAGCGTGCCCATCGGGCCCTATCTCCGCGACCAAAGCCAGGAGACTTCCCCAGGCCCATCATTGCTCGGATCCTGAATTATCGCGACAGAGACCTCATTCTGCGCCTGGCACGTGAAAGGGGAGAACTACGTCTGGAGGGCCACACCATCCGGATCTTCCCTGATTTCTCGGTGGGAGTACAACAAGAGAGGCGCCAATTTCTAGGCGTCAAAAAACTGCTCAGAGAACGCAATGTACCCTATGCTATAGTGTTCCGGGCCCGCCTCAAGATCACTCATAATGGCAAACCATATTTTTTCACTTTCCCGGACGAGGCAGTGAAGTTTATTGAATCACAAATCCCTCTTCCCAACGCTTGGGAGGCCCCCGCAGAGGATGACTGATCCGGATCCACCCTTTTCCTTTGTTTGCTCTGTCTGAGGTCCTTGGCTTATTGATGTGCAAATAGCAATGTCTTACACTAGAACTCTTGGCTATGGAGACAGGATGCATACCCATCGTCCGCCTTGCAGGGAGTTTGTTTCACGAATGTCTTCCTATACTGTCTGTGCTTCCTGTCCCTCTCTCTAATTACCTTGTACCTCATTGATATGTTCATTATTATTTGATCCTTCCATGTGTTGATAGCAATGTACCATATTGGTCCACCTACACGCAGGCATCTGTCGCCTGAGATTAACGGACTTGGCGAGCCTACAACTGGTGCCTATGGGCGGTTCCCTGCCCTCCTTTCCTTATTTGCCCTTACTGCCTCGTCCTGGGACTGCTGATTTACTTGCCTGCACCCACACGCCTGATCACTGCCTCCCTGGGCCCTGGGATTCCGGCCAATTGGCTATACCCTCTTTACTCTGTCTCAGGGGTTGTGGGTCAGGACTCGCTACTTTGCCAATGTCTGTTTAATGCACCGCAGGCCTTTACATGTCATCACTATCTGCCTGAGTGTCCCACACAGCAACAGCGCTCCACACTGCAATTGCAAGGTTTGGTCTTGTTGACTTGATGTTGGGTTTTGGCCCCGGCTGGGCCGCAACTGAAGCGGGCCCACGTTCTGCTCCGCCTGTTTTCCCCTGTCCCATGGGGGTTTCAGTTTAGAGGGGAGGGGGAAGGTGGGACACACTGCCTGCCAGGAGGGGGCGGTGCGGAGGGGGTGTGGGCTGGTTTGGGTATCGTTATTGGAAAAGGCAGAGGCAGACTGGCTGATCACAGGGCGTCGGAGGTCCATCACGCTGGCGGATTCCGCCGTAAATATACTTTACGACAACAGTGGTGGGATATTCACTAGACTCCTAGAATGCCCGTTGCATTGATGCCTTGGAATATACGGGGTTTGAGCAACTACACCAAGGCTCGTAAGATCATGTCCTATGCCAACAGACACGGCTGCAAAATACTGCTCCTGCAGGAGACACATTCCATGGGCCCCCTGACTAGAAGTATGGCACCAGCTGGGGACCCCACCGATACTCCACTTCGTACTCCACTCGTGCCAGAGGGGTGTTGAGAATGGTTCACAAATCGCTTAAGTTTGTCCTCCGCAAAAGCTATGTAGACCCGGAAGGGAGATATATTATATTGCACTGCGCGATAGCTAACAGTGAATACCTGCTAGTAAACACCTATGGCCCCAATGTAGACTCCCCTGACTTTGTAGACCGGGTGGTATCCATATTGCTCGGATATGTGGGGGTACAGATCATATGGGGTGGGGGACATGAACTTAATTCTGGACACTATGCTAGACAGAACGGGTGTGGCCCCCAGGTCCCTGTCCGGCGCGGCTTGCAGGCTTTTGGCACATTGCGAAACACTTGACATTCGTGACGTGTGGAGGGCATTGCATCCACAGGCACGTGAGTACACTCACTACTCCTCTGTTCACGACAGCTCCTCTAGGATTGACATGTTTCTACTGTCAAGTACAATGCTGGGCAGTGTAACCGAAACTCAGATACTTGCGCGCACCCTGTCAGATCATTCACCAATCTTGATATCCCTGGAACTGGGCATGCCAGCCCCTACTGCCCATGCATGGAGATTTAAGTCGTCCGCCCTGCAGGACATTATCTTCAGGGCGGACATCCTTGCTGATATCCAGTCCTACTTCGAGTATAATACACCCCAGTCCACCACTCTGGGAGTCCGCTGGGATGCCTTTAAAGCCTTTATCAGGGGAATGTCCATTTCCAGAGAGGCGGGAGTCCTTAAGACCATAAGAGCAGCTCTCACCCGCTCCGAAGCCAAACTACGAGACCTAGAGCGAGCACACCCGACGTCAGCTGACCCTGCGGTCCTCTCACAAATTAGCAAAGAACTTCAATTTTTTAATGACCAGGCCATCAGGGAAGTGCAGTACTTCAGCCGTCCACAGGTCGCGCGGAGTACGGAGAGGGGGACAGACCCGGTAGAACCTTGGCCGCCTTGGCGAGGGGTGAGTGGGGCCAATCCCAGATTACTTGTGTCAAGGACTGCCGGGGTGAAGTACAGTGGTCCGACCAGCAGATATTGGAGGTCTTTACGGACTTCTACTCGGATCTATATTCTCAACCCCCCGAGCATAGTGATTCCCGCATGCGGGATTTACTTGAACAGAGCCCTACCACCTTCATCTCCTCCACAACCAGAGACCAGCTTGATTACCCAATTACTTTGGACGAAATAGTTGAGGCCATATCCAGTTTCCCTAAAGGAAAGGCGCCAGGCCCCGATGGGCTCACGGCAGAATTTTACCAGGAGCACGTGGCTATTTTGGCCCCCAGGCTATTGGAAGTATGGAACGAATCGCTCCATACAGGGTCTCTACCCCCAACATTACGCAAGGCCGTCATAACGGTTCTGCTCAAGCCAGGTAAGCCCAGCGATGAGTGTGGCTCCTACAGGCCCCTCTCGCTGATGAATTTGGACACAAAAATCTTTGCCAAAGTAATTGCCAACCGCTTCCTTCCAGTAATGTCGTATATGGTCCACGATGACCAGTCAGGTTTCGTGCCCGGGAGGTCCACGTCCCACAATATTAGAAGGCTGCTTAATGTTATGTCACGAATTGACCAGGGTACGAGCGCGGTCGCTGTCACACTGGATGCCCAGAAGGCTTTTGACATGGTGTCCTGGAAGTATATGTAGCTAGTATTGGAAGCTATGGGCATAGGGCCAAACATGATGGCTTATATCAAGCTCTTATACACTTCCCCTGTGGCTAGGGTCCGGGTCAACTCTCAGACGTCCGGTTTGATCCCCCTTTTCCGAGGTACCCGACAGGGTTGTCCATTCTCCCCGATCCTGTTTGCCCTGGCTATCGAACCAATGGCTGACCATGTCAGGGAGCACCACTCGCGTAAAGGAATTCGGCTGCAGGGCGCTCCGGAAATTATTTCCCTTTACGCTGATGACGTGTTATTGTTCGTTAGAGACCCCGAGGCTCACCTTGACCCAATCCTGCGTGATATCACCCATATAGGCACATACTCTGGATTCACTATAAACTACACTAAATCCGAGCTTTTCCCCCTTACTAGCTCCACTTCACAACCGACTACAGAATACCCGCTGCGCTGGTCCCCTAACGGTATCAAGTACCTAGGCGTTCAGGTGTCCCTGACCAAAGACACGATGTTGAAAGATAACTACTTGGCCGCAGCTGAGCTAGCCGAAACCAAAATGATGCGCTGGCGCTCACTCCCACTATCCCTAGCTGGGAGACTTTCACTTGTAAAGATGATACTGCTCCCCAAACTATTGTACATATTTACCAACGTACCTATTTGGCCCGGTAGGAGATACTTCACAAACTTACACAAGCTGTGCGCCCAGTTCCTGTGGCGCTCTGGCGCTGTGCGCAAGAAATGGTCCGATATGACACTACCCTATGACAAAGGTGGGTTTACCGCGCCTCATATGCTACGGTACTGGGTCTCGGCACAGGCACAGTTCGCCTCCTACTGGTACCCTGGGCCCTCCGCACGCCCCCACGTCAAACTGGAAACCCTGGCTACAGCAGGTATCAACACTATGTCATTAATATTACACCAGCGGTACGTGCCGGACTCGCCCATTGGCCCGGTTCAAACTACCGTGCAAACCTGGGGTAGGTTGTTTGAAACATGCGCCGATCAACATCCATACTACAAGTGGCTCCCCGCCTGGCGATTTCCCGGACTGGAACCCACGCACGACTTAGCCCTGAGACAGCACTGGGAGACCTTGGGATATCTTGCCCTAACCGACTTTTACCCAGACAGTTCATAACACCACAGACGTGGAGACCGGGCCACTCTGGCTCAGCACTGGAATTATTCCAATTCTATAGACTCCGTGCCGCCTTCCGGAATGCCTGGCCCGACTTCCCCGTTGAACCCCCAGATTCCCCTGGGATTGCATACATAGCCAATTCTGGTGGCGCCCGCGGCGTTGTGTCCTCACTCTACAAACTCCTGCAGGCTGCTCCTTCACCCCAACCCATCAGGGCTCGCGATGACTGGGCGACCGAACTGGGACTGGAACTTACCGACCATCTATGGGTAAAGATGTGCTCCCACACTAACAGAGTCTCCCTAAACTTCCGGTATCGCACCATACAGTACAAACTATTGAACAGGCTGTATTACACCCCGCGCAGGATCTCTGGATTTGCGCGATCTGGCCCACGGCCCTGCCCACGCTGTGGCGCGGAGGGCGCAGATCACTTACACATGTTCTGGGATTGTCCTAGGCTAGCCACGTTCTGGGAAAAGGTCCTGGAAACACTATCCTAGGCTAGCCACGTTCCTGGAAACACTGTCCTAGGCTAGCCACGTTCTGGGAAAAGGTCCTGGAAACACTATCCGAAATCAGTGACGCTATTGTTGACCCCGACCCGATGGGAGTTCTGTTTGGAGTGTGGCAGTCGGAGGGGGCTAAAACCATGGCTAAATTCCTGAATGTGAGCTGTATAGTTGCTAAAAAATGCATTTTACAAAATTGGAAGTGCTCCTCCCCCCCCTCATTCCAGAAATGGCTAAACTTACTTACTTGGTCCCGTAGTTGCGAAGAAGAGTTTCTTAATACAATTCCTGCTCGTTCCCGCCCCCGAAATATATGGTCTGCCTTTAACAGTTACCTGAATAGATTGGACGAGCATTCTTCTGTTGATGATTCCTCCCAGACTTCTCTGTTGAGTGTTTAAATGTCGGATCCCCCATGTGGTCTTATGCCTCACCTACTGATGTGCTGTTCATTTTTGTGTGCCATGGTGCTCATTTCTGTTATATTGAAAGTAGTGGTTGCTCTGATTTCTGCGTACGCTGTATGCCTCTGCCAACAAAAATAAAAGTTTACAAAATAAAATAAAAAAAAAACATAAACTTGCACGCACTGAATACATGGACTAATGTTGCCTTTTTTACTTTTCCCCCCCTTTTTCATTTTGGCTTTTATTTTGGTTTTCTTTTATATTGTGTTCTCTCAATCCTATGAATCCTCCTCTTCACAAACCCTTGCTTTTCTGTGGCTATACATTGAAAAATGCCTTAAACAATGTTCTATATGAATGTGAATTAACATTTCACACCTCCCTATTTACTTTACATATGGCTTAACCCATTAATATGGATCATTGCATTTTACAATGTTTGTTTTGTATGGATTATGTTTTTGAACTGATGTCTAATTCTAATTTGTGACAACAGATTCCATAATATATAGCAATAAGGCCCTGATTTGATAAAGGCTGTAAGTTTAGCCGAAACACGTGTCATCACGAAGGGCAACTTTTTCAAAATTATAATGAACATTTGCTATTGAAACTTTGACTTGGTGCTGTCTTCTATCTGAGTATTTTTGGAGTAACTAATTTAGCTAGTCGTTTATTTGGCTTTTTCAACCACAACTCAGTAAAATGCGACATACAGTTTACTATGTCCAAATCCTAACAACTTTTGCTGCTCAACCTATTCATGTCGCCTTGATAGACCAGACCTCCAAAGCCAAAAACGTTTTCTAAACTACTCAATCTGTGCTGTATATTGCCTTTTGCACAGTTGAGCATATTTTGCACTTGCAATTTGCAAGGGTATGCAACCTTGTGTCATGTTACTTTACATGGTAATCATCCATACTGCTTGTGGGTTAGTTGTACAGCTATCTAATTTTGCACTGGCTACTAGTTTATATATTAGATGCTGAAAAAGCCCCAGTATACATTCAACAATTGAATGAGAATTAATTCATAAAAGGTTGCAATTGCACTTTAGTAGGGTATGACATTTTGCACTTGCACTTTAGTAGACTATGAACTTTAACCTAAATCTGCTTGCGCTAATATTAGATTGTGGGTCTCAATGAACTGGTGAACAATATCTTTGGCTAATGATGTTAGAAATGCATGGGCACTTGCCTAAGAGTAATATTGTAGAAGATGCATGGTAGATTCTCTTGCGGCTGTCTTTTGTTATTGCTCTCACTTATGCACTCGTATTTGGCGTTCGCAGCAGCTGGGATTGGGATCAATGGATTCAGATTAGAGAATCCAGCTCGAATTTAAATTGCACTTGCACTTTTGGCTTCAAATTGTATATTACTGTAATTTTGAATGGGCACTGATTGTTCGATCACAGCACATGCTGTTAGAACATGAATAGACATGAATTTAGCTATTACAGAGTCATGTTTAACCTTAATTGTATAGATGTGCAGATCAGATCAAGCTGTCGGTACCTTATCACATTCAGTGGCTTAGTTAACTGAAATGTCACATGATATAGATCAGTGAACGGGAAGGGCCTGCATTCAAAACTTTATTAAGTGAAGCTGTACATTTTACTATGTTTAGTTACCCTGAGGAAATCCCAATCACGGACAGAACG
Source organism: Ambystoma mexicanum (assembly GCF_040938575.1). NCBI lineage: Eukaryota > Metazoa > Chordata > Amphibia > Caudata > Ambystomatidae > Ambystoma > Ambystoma mexicanum. The sequence goes on from NC_090933.1 coordinate 241,453,293, forward strand.
TGTGGCAATACAACCATGCAGGTGTTTGTTAGTTTAGTAATTCGCCATGATTTTAATATTAAGATCAGAGAGACATTGGGCCTCATTACGACCCTGGCGGTAAGTACCGAACATTACCGCCATGGCGTAATGAACGTTTACGCCGTGGGTCGATGGCGTAAAGTGCGGCATATTCCGACCCATCGGGCACGTGCATTACGCCATGGCGTTAATGTAAAGTACGGCATGGCGTAAATGGGCCAAAAACGGCCCTTACCGCCATCGCACGCCGCGCAAGGAGCACTACCGCCACACACACCATAGCGGCGACCGCAATTAGCGGTCACCATAATTAGCGGTCACCGTAAATAGGCGGAACCAGAAATAGCGTCATCGCGGCGGAACGGGAAACTGCACGACGGCCATCTTGAAAAACACAATCCATTGCCATCCTCCACAAACATACCTGATCCAACCCTGACACCTATCCACACCCATCACCCACCCAATTAGCCAAGTAAAAATGCCCAAAGTAGTCAAAAAAGCATGTGACCGGCAGCGCCAAGACCGTTTCTCAAAGGAGGAACTAACCATGCTTGCAGAGACCCTGCAAGAAAATGCTGCAGCTGTATTCTCCGCGCAGATGACAAGGCCGGCAATAGCGAAAAAGAAGGCCATATGGGCCCTAGTGGCACATCGTGTGAGTGCAGTGGGGGCCATACCCCGCACTGCCCAGCAGTGCAGAAAGCGCTGGGACGACTTGAGGCTCCGTGTCCGAAGCATCCTCTCAGCTAACCGGAACCTAGCCACGTCAACTGGGGGTGGATCCGAATCGCCCATAAAGCTGCAAGCATGGGAGGAAATATGTGCATCAACCATCGGGATGGAGAACATCCAAGGTGTCGGAGGGATGGAGAGAGGAGCGCCGACCTCAGGAGATGCAGGTAGGTGGCCAGAGCAAGCCATGCTAAACTCAACAAAGTCCTATCATGTGAAGTACCATGTAGCCCCATAGTGCATATGCAACACATCGGCAGGTGAATGTCCACAGACACATCCAGACTCCACCCTGTACACATGCAGCATGCACACCCTAACTGCTGGCACACACATACCACCATGCTACCTCCACACAAAAGGCACAAAACCTGTATGCCCCTGCCTGAAATGTGCTGCATGTACCCACTGTATAGATGTCATCCCTCACAATGCAGGGCCAATGTCCGCGGACCCATCAATAACACTATCCCTCCTTTGCTCCACCACAGGATCTGACACAGACCTCCAGGAAGAGGACAACACTGCATCCAGATCCACCAAGAGGGCCAGGCCACAGGCATCCACCTCAGCCGTCCTAAAGGAAACACACCAGCAGCCACAAACCCTGCCTGGGGAAGAGGACAGGCAAGTGCCAGCCCCCACAACAGCAAACACAGACCCAGCAGCAGCACCGCACATGTCACTAGTCGTGCCCACTGGAGGGACAGGCTCTGCTGCAAGCAGCACCCTGGGTGAAATCGCTGCCATAGCGGCAACCTCCGACAGTGAGGCAGACAGCATCGAGGTCATTGATGAGGAAAGGCCCACTGCCCAGCCACATTCCCCCTGTACATCCCTAAGCCCCCTGCAGGCGGATGCCACACAGGGGCAGTCGGAGGCTGAGGATTGGCCAGCCACCCCATCCCCCCAGCCTGAGGTGAGCAGCCCAATGGACATGCAAATGCCACTGGGCATGGGCCAGCGGAACCAGCAGACACTGGAAGATATAGTTACCCGCCAGCAGCAGCTATCCGCCCTCCTCAACGAACATGTTGCACAGTGTGGGGTGCCAAGGGATGGCATGGAGAGGTTGGCAGACCGAGTCACAGCTGCCATAGAGTCCTCCACAAAGGACATATGCACGGAACTCGCGGCTGTGCGCAATGTCCTCACAGAACTTGTGCAGACCATCAGGGACATGCGTCCAGATGTGCAGGCCGGACCGTCCTCATCAACCAGCTCGGCACAGAGCAGCCCCATCCGCAGATCAGGGCGCAATCTACGCAGCACGGGCAGGGGTGCCCCGGGGGCCAGGGGAGGGGATTCACATTAGTGGCTTGACAGTCGAGCAGGACTACTGCACACCCTGCTGCACAGACACTACCGCACCTTCGTAGGGATTCCAGGGTGGAGGGGGGAGGGGGTGTGTTGGGGTGTTCAGGGGGGAGGGGGGAGGGGGTGTGTTCGGGTGTTCAGGGGGAGGGGGGAGGGGGTGTGTTGGGGTGTTCAGGGGGGAGGGGGGAGGGGGTGTGTCACGACGTTTCATAGTTTGAATACACTTTTTTCTTTCCCAAAATGAAATGTGTGGACATTTTCATTGCATATGTGTGCTTTATTGGTGTACAGTCCACAGTGTGCATGTCCCAGAGACACACAGTGCCCCAAGTGCAGTCTCCATGTGATTCACACCAGCCGTGTGTGCTAGAAGCAGTGGTCGATGATACTTTGGCGCATTGCACGCCCCTCCTGTGCGTCGCCTCCTCCATGGGGTGCCGCCCCATCTGCACCCTCCTCATCCTCATCGTCAGGTGGTTGCAGTCCTGCGTCAGGGGCACATTCCGTCTGACGCACATATTCTGTAGCATGACACATGCCATGACGATCTTTGACACCTTCTCATGGTGGTACTGGAGTGCCCCACCACACCTGCTGAGGCTTCGGAACCGTGCCTTCAATAGGCCGAATGTCTGCTCTATGACCACACAAGTACGTGTATGTGCACGGTTGAAGTCCTCCTCGTGCTGGTTCTGCGGGTTCCGGACTGGTGTAAGGAGCCACCTCTTCAGGGGATAGCCTGCATCACCTGTATGTAGGCGAGAATGTATGTGTCAGTCATGTCGTCTGATCAAGAGCATGATGTGCCACCATGGCTTGCATCCAACTGTTACTTCGGCTCACTTCTACATGCACTAATTGATTCACACAATGCAACCAGTATATGCTCATGGCTCCCATGCCCTGTTTTGCATGCCATCACCCAATGTATGCAGAGGGGTTGAGTGCATTGTGAGTGCCCATCCTCTGTCTCCGTTCTCTGTGTTGCTCACAGCCAGGTGGTGTATGCATCATTGCCCCCCCTTCAGCCAGGTGGAGTATGCATCATCCCCCCCTTCAGCCAGGTGGAGTATGCATCATCCCCCCCCCTTCAGCCAGGTGGAGTATGCATCATTTCCCCCCCCTTTCAGCCAGGTGGAGTATGCATCATTCCCCCCCTTCAGCCAGGTTGAGTATGCATCATTCCCCCCCCTTTCAGCCAGGTGGAGTATGCATCATTCCCCCCCCCTTTCAGCCAGGTGGAGTATGCATCATTCCCCCCCCTTTCAGCCAGGTGGAGTATGCATCATTCCCCCCCCTTCAGCCAGGTGGAGTATGCATCGGTACGTCATTCACCTGCCCACTTCCATGACATTGGACTCACCGAGTAGCCAGGTTCTTGGGCCTGCATGTCGCTCCATGTGGCGTGGTATTGTGGAGTTCCTCAGGACCATAGAATCATGGGTTGATCCGGGGAATCGGGCACAACAATGTGTGATGATCTTGTTGGAGTCACAGACCATTTGCACGTTGATTGAGTGGAACTGTTTCCGGTTGCGGTACGGTACCTCCATGGCACGTGGAACCACCAATTCCACATGGGTGCAGTCGATGGCACCAATGCAACCGGGTATGCCGGCTAGTGCATGGAAACCCACTTTGGTGTTTGCAATGTCCTGGGCAGTCCGTGGTAATAAGATGTGGTCGTCTGTGTGCTTGAGGAGGGCATCGAGCACTTGGATGAGTGTTCGTGAGAATAATGGTTGTGAAATGCCATGCAAGTGCCCCACTGTGTGCTGGTAGGTGCCTGTGGCCAGGAAGTGGAGTACAGACACTACCTTCAGTAGGGGGGGGATGGCGGTTGGAGTTTCTATCATGCTGACGATGTCGTTGTGTATCATGTCTACGATGGCGGTGATGGTGTCCCGGTCCATACGGTACAGGGTGTGGATCTGCTCAGCAGTGAGGTTGAATGGATTGGCTCTGATGCGTGGGATTGGGGGCTGCCTGCGTGATGGCACTGGCTGTGCTGGTGGGGCTTGCTGGGCCTGCCTTGCCCTCCTTCTCCTCATGCATCTCCTCTGTGCAGCCTGTTGTTGTTGTTGTTGTTGTAGTAGCACTTGCATTGCTATCAGGTCCTCCAGCCCCAACATTGCTAGTCGTATTGGTATCATTGTGGAGTGTGACTGGGTGTGGGAAGGGGTGGGGTGTGCTCTTTTTGTACTTCCTGAGTCTGTATTGCCTTCACCTGTGCTGTTTCTGTGCACCTGTGGCAGCTGCATTCACTTTACATGGCCCTTTACGGTTGGTTCGCGATGGCGTAATTAGCACCATGGCGGTAAGGTACTTAACGGGCTTGGCGATGGCGTTAGGTGCATGTCCGCTTGGTTCGGCATTTGCGTACCTTTCCGCCATGGCGCTAAGTACGGTGTGGCCGGTCGCGTGCGCGCACCCTTAGCGCAGTTAGCGGTAGCGTTAACTACGATGCCGCTAATGGCATCGTAGTTAACGGTCACGGGTCATAATCGGACCTGGCGGAAAACGATGGCGGTAACCATTTACCGCCATCGTTTTTCACTTAGCGCCAGGGTCGTAATGAGGCCAATTGTATCTCACTTTCATGATTCAATTTTGATTAAAAAAATTACACCACTTGCTGCACTTTTGATTACCTTACCCTACAAGTGCCCAGGTCTTTGTTTGCTGCGTTTGGATCTGCTGCAGTTTTACAGCCTGTTGGGGAACCTTCACAGTGCTTTCAAGACTGCGGTCAAGGAGCATGAGATGGTCTGCTACCTACCTGAATAAGGCCCACCCTACATCTTCCTCTCTCCACCTGCCCTTTCTTATCCCCGTGGTTGGTCTCCCTTCCTTCCCCTCCTTTGCCCTCCTTTCCTTGTGTGTTGTGTTTAAAAAAAACAAAAAATATAAAACAACAAAAACAAAACAAAAAAAGGTTCTTTTCAGAGCCGCCTTTCACGTTTTAAAAATAGAAGAGACAAATAAATAGTGGAGGGCCCTGTGCATTTTTTTTTGGAAGTCTGCCGACATTAACATTTTTGAGGGGCTGCCCTATTAGAACTATTGCACTTTTCTCTGGGAGGAAGTGGTGGCTCTGAAAAGAGCCTTTTGGTGGTGTTTTTTGTGTATCAAAAACTTCAAATGATTAACACCTATTGCAAAATGTATTAATGTAATTCCAAAAAAGGTTGCAATGCATTTTGTATATTTTGCAGAAAAATCTGATTGCCAGCATAAGTAAGATGTACTCTATCTCGGCGAAAAATGTATGTACTACAAAACATAATATTTCATTGTGAAAAGAGGACATGCCAGCATCTCTCAAAAGGCACAAAAAGCCTTATTGACATTACGCCTCGCTTTCTCCATTTGTGGACCAAATGAAGAAGAACGCAGCCACATTTGTCTCTGCGCAATACAGGAAAAAATTACTTGAGAATTTGGAAACATGTTCATGACCTTCCCAAGTCCTTCTTTCATTGCAAATTGCAAAGAAATTCCAGACACATGTCCTAAACTGTTCCTTCCACAATGAATAATAATAATGTCTAGATGACGCTGTGTCACCAAAGTAGCACAAAGAGGTACCAAATCCAGCCACTTCATTCCACGCACTCCATGCCATTGCACTTCCACATGAGGGAATCCAAGATGTGCATCCACTCCACAGCGATCTGCATGCCCCTCCAACCAATTTATCCATGAGTCTCCCAAAATCCAGATAATCTGCTTTCTGAAACACACAGCCATAGCTATCTGCTCTCCTATCAGAAAAAATACTTTCCAACAAACTCTCTCCTTAGACATCACAACCAGTAAACCTTATTGACCAATCACTTGCTCAGCTCACTCTCATTTGCATGCCTCTCGACCCCAAAATCCCTGTAAGTAAGACGCGCTGTCCGCGAACAACCACGCTGTCTGCGGACAAATCGAAAATTCTGAATGTGGGAAATGAACATTTAAATAGTGTTCCCCAATTCCCCTTTGACGTTGGCTTTTTTTTTTGCAGATGCTTGAGAGACACCTTTTATTTTGTTCTTTTTTTGTTTATTTTCCTTATTTTAGTCCAAAAATCTTCACATTAGCTTCTCCAAAGCAACCCTTATGTTCCAAAACAGCATGGCATTTCCCATAAAAGATAAAGGGGGTCATTCCGAGGTTGGAGGTAAGGAATTACAGGCACCGGTAAGGGTGCCGATGTCGGTAATCCCTTACCTCCGTATTCCGAGGTCCCTTGGTGGGTCCTTCCTTACCTCCTGCTTTTAGCAGGAGTTAAGTACGGGACCCGCAAAGGTACTTCGGAGGTAATTACGGTACCGTAATTTATGGTGCCGTAATTACCTCCTTCCCCATTCCCATTGAGCCCTATGGGGCAGAAATGGGAATGGGGAAGGGCAAAAGGTGAATGGGGAATTACCGGTCCCTCCAATCCTGGAATGGACCAGTAATTACTCCATTCACCATGCCGGATTTGGGACGGTTGCGGAGGCAACTATGGAGCTAATTACTCGATGGTTAGCTCCAAACCCGGAATGAGGCCCAAAGACATGCCATCTTCTTTAAAATAAACAATATTACCAGAATCAATGTTCTCTTTATTACAAAAGAACATAGGAGCTCGAAGCATGGAAGCAGACATGCCTCGGTTGATTGCACACCTAGCAATGTTTTGCTGAGGACAAAAAACAGAACTATTGTCCTATATTGCCCCAGGTACTAAACCAGAAAAAATTACTTTGGCATTTGGAAGGACTTTCATTACTGCTTGAAACAAGTGTTCCAAATCTGACAACAAAGTAGGGGCACTGACATAGCCAAATGCAAAGCACCACAGAGCAAAACTACCACATGGGGACTATTCACGCTGCTCGTATCATCACAAACTTGTACAATTCCCTGCACATTGAAACCAGGCAAAGTGCTCCACACCACCTCCACTCCTTTAACATCAAAATTGTTTGCCACATTCCTGCATTTAGCATACTCCTCCAAACCATGCACAAACATATCTCCAACCACCAACACCCTGACTTTCTCCACCTCTGGCATCTTCACTACACACAGCCTCTTTCAACATAAACCACAACCTCAACACCTGATTGGCTAATCCCTACAGTCTTATTTCCATGCCACATATGTTCATAAGTCCCGTATGGGGCACGCTCTGTCTGTGGACAGCCGCGGTGTCCGAGGTGCGCGTAACTCTTGGGCAGCCCATCTACTCTTTCCACTTCACTCCCTGTACCATTCCCTCATTGGCTACAGCTAAGCAGTCACACAACCATCCACCAATCACATCCACGAACTCTACATCTAACTCCATCATCATAGTTCAGCACTTCAGATGTACTGTTGATCACTCTGAGTACAAGTCTCATGTCTTTGCAAAGCACTTACTACAAAAACTACTGTACAACTCTCCAAGATTTCTACTTGCAGCTTCATGCATATCCACATGCATGAACCAAAACTACAGGTATGCATATTTTCTGCCCAGTACATGTACAGCTCTTGTATAAATTGTTTATTAAAATGATATAGTTTATATGTAAACTTTTCATTTAAATTATCATACACATTTCATTTATCGTTAGTTTACAAGATTTAGAAAAAGAAAAAAGAAAAAGAAAAAGCAAAATAAATACATTTCACAGTGCTGACTATATGCTTCATTCTTGGTTATAATCTAGAATATCAACCAGGAATTGGACGATTGTGAAAATTAATTTTATGTTTTTGCCTCCAAGAAGCTTTAGCCATCTGTTATCTCCCTCCTTTTGTTGTTAAATGCTTCTCCGTAGAGGGCTCTCTTGGCGGATAGTGCAGGACATACCATGATTAAGTGTTTGAGGGATTCTGTGGCATCTATATCCTTGCAATATCGACAGAATTGTTCATCTTTTGGTACTTTGTGGATGTGGGCTAGTCTTTGTCTCGTCGGCAGGATGTTAAAGCAAAGTTTCATGAAGATTGTCCGGTTAGTAAGATCAGGAAAGAGTGCCAGATACTGTGGAAGTTCATTCAGGGCTGGTGTGTCAAATGAAGAAAGTAAGTTCATGTTATACCTAGTTTTCTCTTCTGTTGTTTTGTGCCAATCATTGCATTGCAGCTTATTCTTTGCACGTTGTGGCCGTTTGATGAGCATTTCGCCAGTAATGTCTTCTTTTACCATGGCCAAGAAAAGACGTGACTTCCACTGTTTCAACACTGTATTTTTCATTGCCTGAGGGATTCCATGTAGAATTTGTAAGGCTGGAATGTGTTCCCCATTTACGATTTTTCGTAGGAAATCTAACTGCTTCCAAAGAACTAGTGAGGCGAGAGATTGAAATGCTACCTCAAAGCAAATTTGGGGCATAGCAAAGTTCTTAGGGAGATGCAAGATCTTACGCCAGAAAATAGCTTCAAGCTTTTGCCAGTTTATGAGGGTAGGTGTAATCATAGCTTCACTCCCATAGATAATTATAGGGATGACTTTCTGGCGATAAAAGGCTACAATTGGTTTGAGCGAAAATTTGCCAAAGCGCTTGTGCAGCATCACCCCTTGTCGGGCTAGCAATTGAATTTTAGTCTCCAGTGTAGTTGCCCAGGCTATTTCTGCCTTATGTTGGTTCCCCACAACACCTAGGTATTTGAAGGTAGTTACACTGGCCAGTAGATTGATATCCAGTGTGAGATTTGGTGTCCTATATCGATGCTTTGTATTTTGATAAGTAGTTAATGACATAGTTTTTTTTTTGTATTGATCTGTAATTCGTTAGCTTTCATGTATGTTTCTGTCATACATAGATTATCAAGGAGAACTATGTCATCAGCATACATCAAATATGGGATCGGAACTGAGTTGATTTTCGGTGGATTCAGAAGATGTGATCTGATATTTGAAGAATAGTCAGCTGTATATAGGTTATATAATGTTGCTGCCAGAGGGCAGCCCTGTTTTAGGCCATGCCAAGTTGTTATAGAGTCAGTAGTGGTTCCTTCTTTCATTAATCTAATCTAAATTGTAGTATTGGAACAGAGTAACTTAATGGGTTCCAATATCTCTGGAGGGCATTTCCAACTCGCAAGCTTGTTCCACAAGATATTCCTGTTTATGGCATCAAAGGCCATATGCAGATCTATGAAGGCCGCGTAAAGAGCGCTTTTAGATGTTAATGCTTCATGCTTTAGAACATTTAGAATAAACAGGTTCACGTTTGTCCCAACTTTTGGAGTGAATCCTGTTTGTCGACAATCGAAGCGGTTGGTCGTTTTAGCCCAAGCAGACAGCTTTTTGAGGAGATAGCTTGCAAATAATTTGCCTAAAGGGTCTAACAGGGCAATGGGTCTGAAGTTGGCAGGATCATCTCTGTTGCCCTCTTTATAGATCGGTATCAATGCCGCTTTAGACCAGGTGGTGGGTAGCACCTTTAGTGAGTTGACCAAAGTTAGAATGTGGTCCAGAAGGTTCGCCCAAGTCTCCGGATCTCATTTCAAGGCAGCATTAGATAATCCATCAGGACCAGGTGCTCTGGATACATTTAGATTGTTGATCATCTCCACAAATTGCTCTTTTTCCCAGGTAATGGTGCATTTGTTTGTGCTGGGGATTTTATCCAGGTGTTCATTTTGGGTTCGATCTTTAGAGAGATTTGCGAAATGTGCGATGCAGTTCTTTTCTGTGACGTTGGCTACCATCAAATGCTGCTGTCTTGCATTGTTGTTTAGCAGGTTCCAGAGGGATCTCAGATTTTTGTTACGCAGTGTAGCTAGCATAGCTTCTGCATCATCTTGTTGTAACTTAAACGCATTAGTTTTAATCCAATTTCTATGGGCTTGCTTAGCATTCTTAATCTTTATAAGATTTTCTGCGGTGGGATCCTTTGACCACTTCCGAATGTTTTGTCGAAGGTTTTTTTTTTTTATACTATTTCTGGATTATAATAATGACGGTGAGCTGGTTTCTCTATAGTGCTCTGTTTCATTTGATGCGGAATCAGGATCCAGTCGTAGTTTATTTTAAATTCGTCTGGCATCTCTGTTTGTTGAAAGAGCTGTGGGATGGCGGCCAACTGGTTATTGCTGATTCTTAATCTGGGTGTTGCTCCTGTTATTTCCAGCTTGGTAGGAGGGGGGGGGGGCGCATATGTTACATTTCCTCCTGCCACTGAGATCTTGAGCATTGAGTGGTCGCTTTTGATGGTAGGGAATACTTGCAATCCTACTAACTTATTGTTTATATCTGAAGACAGATATATGTAATCAATAATTGCAGTCGTCTTTATGGATGACCAGGTTGGCAGAAGGCAGTTTTGTTTATAATAGGGCTGATTTATTTGTTCTAGATCCCTCATGCCAATCTCTTTTGACCAGCGAAGAGCTCTTGTTGATAGTAAATGTGATTGTCTCCTTACGCCTTCTGCAGTATACAGATGTATATTAAGGTCTCCACAGATGATAAAACAGATTTTGGGGAATTTTACGGCGGTTCTGTCGATTGTCAGAAAGACGCCGTCCAGAAAGTTAGCATTGTTTATTGCTACTGGATTCCAATATGCATTAATAATTGCCATCATACTCGACGCTTGGATTTGATTTGGAGCTGACGGATTTGAATCAACACCTTTCGTGATTATTATGATGGTAAGTTGAGTCCATGGATTGATGTTTTCAGATTCGATAACTTTCCATTATTAGGGTTAGTAGGCCTGCCGATGGTCGGCCCTTTATTCCTTTTATGGCTGGGTTGAGAGCGGTTATATAACAATCACACACGGGTGTCTGGGATAACCAGGTTTCCTGGAGACATATGATTTGGGAGGATTCTAATACAGGATCTAATAATTCAAAGAGATGAGACGATCCTCTTGTGTTCCAGGAGCACAGCGTCCATGTGTGTGTGGTTTGTTTTGGTAATGGTTATAATCGAGCATCGAGGCTGTTTGTAGAGTTTAGAATCGTATCTTCATACACTCGACAGAAAGGATAGGATAGGAAGCACTTGGGTTAGCATGCGGGAGAAGAGTGGTTGTGATATGCCATGCAGCTGGCCCACTGTGTGCTGGTAGGTGCCTGTGGGCAGGAAGTGGAGTACAGACACCACTTTAGTAGAGGGGGGATGGCAGTGCGTATTTCTATCAGGCTGACGATGTCGTCGTGTATCATGTCCACTATGGGGGTGATGGTGTCCCGGTCCAACCGGTACAAGGTGTGGATCTGCTCTGGGGTTAGATTGAATGGAATGGGTCTGATGCGAGGGATTGGTGGCTGCCTACGTGGTACCACTGGCTGCACTGGTGGAACTTGCTTGGCCTGTCTCACCCTCCTTCTACTCCTGCGTCTCCTCTGTGCTGCCTGTTGTTGTCGCTGTAGTTGTGGTTGTTGTTGCTGTTGTTGTAGCAGTACAGGCATGTCCTCCAGCCCCATGATTGCAAGAGCTAGTGGGATCATTTTGGTGTAGGAAGGGGTGTGGTGTGTGGGTGTACTACTTTTGTCCTGGGACAGGCTCCATTGACTCCACTTGTGGTGATTGTGTGCACCTGTGGCAGTTGCCTGCACTGCAGGTTGCTATTTGCGGGTGGTCCGCGATGCCTGTATTGGTGCTGTCATGCAGGCCCTAATTACCGCCATCGGGATCCCGGTAAGTGCATGCCCGCGTAACTTGTGATGTCCTCCTGTTAGCGGCATCCCAGTATTGGTGCCGTGAAGGGACGCGTGCAAACGCGCATGTCGGTAAGAAGGGGCACGGTATGGGCGGTGGCGGTATTGGTGGGTTGTCGGCTCGTAATGGCCCGGACCCGTTAACGATGCCGGTAATGCATTCCGCCTTCTTTTTTTCATTACCTCCATACGCGTCATGAATCCCATAATGTCAAAGGTAAATCACCTAAGAACACATATTACATAAAAAGGACAGAAGAAGCAAAATATATCATTGATTAAAATGCATTAATTTCCTTCTTATGGAATGAAAACATAGATGTGCAGTAAAATTGCAGACAATTCCACTGCAGTTGCACGATATGTCACAGCCTTCTTAACCAAAGCAGAAAAAACAGAGCTTCAAGACCTCTGGGATGACTTATCATCTGACAAAACACTGTCAAAGAAATAGTACAGCTTAGGCATAAAAATGCTCTCTCATAGAGAATGTGGCTGCTATGAAGCTGAAGACCATTTAACTGGTACTGCCTTGTATGGAAAATCATAAAATATAGTATGGCTAAGTCTTGGTCCTGCTAAATCTAGAAAAAGAGTTCTCAAATCATATGAGGACATAGAAACAATAGCCAGAAATGATCCCAACAGCCAAGACATTCTGAAAAACAAACACATACTACCCAAACAGGAGTACCACTTGGCTGCTTTTAGCAGGCGTTAAAATCCATGGCGCTAAACCGCCTTGGTGCTAATTACGGCACCATAATTTACGGTGCCGTAATTAGCGCCTTCCCCACTCCCATTATGCCCTATGGGGCAAAAATGGGAATGGGGAAGGGTAAATGGGAAATGGGGATTTACCGCCCCACTCACCTTGGAATGGGGCGGTAAATCCGCCATCCACCATGGTGTAAACAGAGTTTACACCATGGTGGTAAAGTTGGTGTACTTACCGCCTGGGTCGTAATGACCCCACATGTGTCTATACCACATAGCCCAAAACTTCACATACAAAAATAATATAAAACCAGATGGAAAGAAAGGTAGATACAGAGTGGCAAATTGTGAAGGCAGCTTAGTGAAACTTACCAAACGAAGCTTAATTAATCATATCAAATTGTCATTAAAAACTCCTCAACATAAAGAACTATATTACATGTCCCTGCTACGACTTTTTAAACCATGGAGAAAAGAAGAAGAGTTACTGGATACCTAAGACTCCTATGAAGACGCTTTCAAAGCAAATTAAATTACTATAACAGATCTAAATTTTACACAGTACAAAACAATGTTGCACAATGAACAGCAACACGAAGAAGAACTCCAGGCCCAACTTGATGAGGACACTCCTGACAGTAGTCAACCTTCTGTAACAGGAAGCCAAGAACCACTGGGACAGCCACTAATAGCAAATGAGGCAGAATTAGCTATGATAGAAGTAGAAAACACCATGTGTCAGTATGAACAAGCTACAGAAGAATTCACTGTACTGAAATCAAAACTGAACAATGAGCAGCGTAGCATTTTCCAAGAAGTAACAAAACATATTGAACATGGTGTACAACATGAAAATAAAAACTGTACCTGCCAAAACTACAAACCTATACTGCCATACGTGAGTGGTCAAGCTGGGTCAGGCAAAAAGTTCTTCATCAAAATCATCAGGAAGTTTCACCAGCAATTGACAAACAACAAACTGTCAGCTGTTATAACTGCCCCCACAGGTTTAGCTGCCTACAACATAGGCGGTGTCACTTAACACCGATTACTGCTCCTTCCAATAGAACACCAAAACAAATAAGACTATTACAAACTTTCTCCAGAAGCTGCAATGGAACTACGCAGCATTTTCAAACAAATGAAAATGCTGCTAATAGATGAGGTAAGCATGGTTTCCAATCTAATGTTAGCCTTCATTCACCTCAGATTACAAGAGGTCCTGAAAACAGACTATGAAGAACTCTTTGGAGGAAAAACATTATAGTTTTCGGAGATCCTCAATTAACACCAGTTAAAGGTGAACCTATTTGTAAAACCTTAGGGCAAACACTATGCCGTAAAACTCTTGGCAGCATAGGAAATGTCAACCTTTGGCAACATTTCCAATACAAAGAATTAACTGAAAACATGTGTCAGTCTGCAGACCTCACATATGCCAACATTTTTTAAAGTATTAGATTTGGTGTACTATCTCAAGAATCACAATCTATATTAAAAACCAGGCACATCCATGCATTCTATGGCCATAAATCATGTGCTACTGATGTCATGGAACAATTAGCACACAAAAATATAAACTGTATGACTTTGATGCCAACTCTTGCAAGCTGTTCAGAAATGCAACCAAATTTGCTCCCCAGACAAACTGGACTTACATGGTATGACACTACCCATGTGTCAACAAGCCGCAACATGGCTAAATACCTTAGAAAACTCTATCTCTGACACAGCTGGTTTGGAGAAAATATTAAAATTATCTTTAAACTGTAGAGTAATGCTTAAATGTAACCTTGACATGGAGCAAGGACTAGTTAATGGAGCACTTGGTACAGTTGTTGGCTTTCAAACATACCCACGTGACAACAACATTCAGTTTGTCAATATTCTCTTTGAGAAACTATCAGAAGTTAAAAGGATAGGACGCTCAACATCCCGCTGCCTTCTTTTCAAAGACATGTATGCACGCAGAGAACAATTTTCTCTAACTCTAGCATACGCAGTCACCATTCACAAATCACAAGATCTTACCCTAGATAAAGCATTGATAGATATTGGGAGCACAGTCTTTAAAGAAGGCATGAGCTATATAGCACTATCACGCTTACGTACACTTGACAGACTATTTCTAATCAACTTTGATACAAGCAAAGTAAATGCTGATATTCCTTGCATTCTATAATACAATAGACTATGTTTACTGTACACCCCGCAACTAAAAACGAATCCTGTTCCACAAAAAGCAAAACATTGTAAAAGAAAACTACTTCAAACAGAAACAATACAGGATTTTACTGCAATTCCTCCAAAGAAAGTAAAATAGGCTAATACTTCATCACTTACCACAACCAAAGAAGAATCTACTGCTCAAACTAACTCAAGTACTTCTTCAAGGACGCAACACACACTCCGAACAAATGACTTGGACACAGAACTGCCAGGTCCATTCAAATTTTCAAATACAACTGGTGTAAATTGCTACGCAAATGTAGCAATAAATATTCTATTCCAATTGCCACCAATTATTGACAACATTTACTTACACAATACAGACCAATTGTGTTTGCAAATGTTAGTCCTTCACAGAAATGCAACCAACAATCTTGACAACACCTACAGTGTTTCTGGAATGAGGCAAGAATTAGACTACTATGCTGGAATGGTCAAATTCACTATAAACTCACAAGAAGATCCACAAGAATTTCTAATGTACTTACTACAAGTACTGGAAAACAAAACTATACCTATAAATGAAATATTTGAGATTTCATACATGTGGAAACATACATGCACTCTCTGCAGCCATGTGGCACAGGAACAAATCCCTAATGAACGCTTCGTGTATGTATCCATACCTAACTGTGAATCCATTCCATTTCAGCAACTTGTACAAAATACAAACCAACGGCAGATTATGTACTACCTGCCATTAAGATAATCGCTCCACCTTACAAATACAGACACATAGTAAATACGTAATAGTAATGCTTTTACGTTACAATGCAGACGGTACCAAAAACAACTGCAAGCTGACTGGATTCACACATGGTCAAGTATCACTTGGTAAGAAAACCTTCACAACAATAGGCATAATGTACCACACAGGAGCCACAACCAATGCAGGTCACTACACTGCATATATAAAAAAAGAAATGCGGATGGTTTGAATGTAATGATACTACCATTACTCTAAAACAAAGATTACCAGCAAATCTTGTAAACGCGTATTTAATATTCTTTAAACCAAAATTTAATAACTAATCTGTGCATAAACATTAACAAAACTTCAATTACAAAACTATAAACAGTTAGAATACGCCAACAGGTATCCAACTGCCCCAAGATTCTGCAACAAACAAACAAATAAATCAATACCACTAAATTATAACAAGAAATAAACAGTTTGAATACACAAACAGGTAACTAACTGCCCCAAAAAGTCGGCAACAAGCCAACAGATAAAAGATTACATGAAACTATATATAAGGTTTTTTTTTAATCCAGCATGGATTTTTTTTCCCACAGACCCAATGATTTAATAAACAAACACAGAAACTGAGCAAGTTGCATAGTACACTGGTTTGAAATATAGTACTTCTAAAGTACTAAATATGAGGGTCAAAATAATGCAGAAATGTCTATTATGCAATGCAATAACTCATTATGAACTACCTACACTAACATATGATCTTTTCTTTTATTACAGATATTGAAAAAGAATATCTGCTCCAGTTACCCATGTCATGAAAAAAATATATCCAATCACAAAAAGTCAAACAGTAAGTATATAATAATTAAACTCACAAATACTGCTGCATAACAAAACCATTCAAGTAAACATCTAACCATAAACCACAATCCAAAATGTTTACTTCCATGGGTATGTTATACTACAGTGCTTATTACCAAACTCTACAATCTTAATTGCATGGCCCAGCCAAAACTTCACATACAAACTCTACAAATCAAACAGTACACAAACATTTGGGTTGTGGATATTTGATGGATGTTTGATGCTATGGGTGTGTTATGCTGCAGTGGTTGTGGCCTGGGCCTAGAGTCTTGGGAGCATGGCCGAAGGTTGTCCGCGGACATACTAAACACTGGGCGCACTACTGGCTATTTTACTTTACTATGATGTTGGTTCTGGGTCATTAGTAGAGCATTGGGTGAAGAGGGTATGTATTGAAGAGTTTGTGCATTGGTTGTAATTATTGTTTTAGAATGTTAATTGAAGTGGATAGGTTTTGAGGTGGTTGTGTTATGTTTTTTGGGTTGTGGTCATTCGGCAGGTGTTTACATTCATGGGTGTGTTATGCTGTGGTGGTTGTGGCCAGGGCCTAGCGTATTGGGTGCCTGGCCTTAACACACCCATGCTAGCAAACATTTTGACTGGGGTATGTTGGCTGCTTAGGGGATATGTTTTCAAAAGTTTGTGTACTGATTGGTAGTAGTGTAATAGTGTTTATAGGATAGTGAGATGATGTGTGTTTGTTTGTTTGTCGGATTATGTTCAGAATGTTGGTATTGAAGAGTCTAGGCATTTTGGGTTGTATTTATTGGTGAGGTGTTCGTTTGCATGGGTATGTTATGTTGCGGGTCTTCAGAATATATTTGTAAAGAGCGGTATTCTGATGCTGTTATTTGTGTGGGTCTTTCATCGTACCTTACTCCTTTTCCAGTAGGAAAGAGTAGAGGAAAGGCTTGTGCTTCTATACTTTTTTCCCATATGCTGATTGGAGATCCTTTGGCTTGTCGCATTTGGTAAGTTTCCAGTGCATCATCTATGGTGTCTATAGAGTGTAATGGGTGAATTGTATAATGGTCTAAAATATTGGATTCTGTAGCAGGATCTAGAAGTTAAAATTGACCAGTTCCTGACGAGTCTTGAATTATTTTGGTGGTTTCCCTCAGGTTTTCTTCAACATTTATTTCTTTGTAGTATTCATTGTTGTCTTTTAGAAATTGCAGGGCTTCTCTAACTTTATGTAAGTCCACGAGTTGTTGCCAATTCTTTTTGTCTTTTGTAGGTATGCCATTTACTAAGATAATTAAAGATTGATCTATTGGACGTTGCACTCCCAGAGTGTGTACATTTTCTTTGAGATCTAATGGCAAATAAACTACTTTGCCACGAATGCCTTTCAGTAATTCAGAGGGAGGTAGTTTTGCTGTTTTTTGGTTGAAGGCATATTATTGCTTGAAATGGGTGCACTTTTTGAATGATGATGCTCTGATACAAGTTAAGTTGTTGCAGGGGTTTTAGTAGTGGGAATAATTCCAAGTTATTTGTGATAGCACGTGAAGGTATTTGGTTGTTGTCAAGTTTTGCAGTGCAGTAACTGCAAAGTATTAAGGGGTCAGTAATTTTGTATTTGTTTTCTGCTATTAGAGAGCTAATTGGAACCACTTGGAATCATCATTGTTTTCTATTTTGTACATTATGTCTACAGTTTTTGTGCTATTCTTATACAAATTCCTGCAGCAACATACACACACATGGTTTGGTACTTCAGAAGATGTGCTTTTAAACTTTAGTATTTCTTTTTTGTATGTGTGTAGTAGAATGTTGCCATCTGTAAAGTTGTTGCTAGTCTGTTGTAAAGCTATTGCATTTTGTAAGTGGCTTTCACTTCCAAAATATTTTCTCTGGATAAGCTCTATTTCTTCGAGTAGTTCTTTGGCTGTACAATGCAGAAGATTGTTATTTAAATTGGCTAGTTGTCAATATTTGATAGTCGTGTAGATCATAAGGGCCTCCGTCCCCAAGTACCACACAGGAAGGTATCAAACAACTCACTGTGCAATCCTTGAGGCCACAGGTGATAGGTACTGGAACGCCGGAAACCCCGGAACGCCGGAAACCCCAGGCCGCTGAAAGGCAAACAAGCAGTTAACACAGAGTACCAATGTAAAGTAATACCAATAGGGACAATTGAATACAGGCAAATATGAAATAGCTTACCTAGTTGTGGGAGAGGTGCAACTTTGAAAAAACCAGGGCCTCAGGGGCAAGTACCGTGGTAGGCGTTAATGGTAGTACCCTGAGTGTATGGTAAGAGCGACATCAGAAAGATGTAGATGATTGGTCACCGCTCCGGATTTGAACGTACCAAACACTGGAAGTACCTGTGGATGTTTTGAGTTGCAATCGGGAATAGGAGGAAGCAGGATCTTGAAGTGTCATGGTCAAAGGGAGGAGCCAGTAGAAGTCTGTGCAACAGATCTGAAATCGGGTTAATCTGGATAAAGAAGAAGCCACACCAAATCCGACGAACAGAGCAAAAGGGAATCCAAGTTCAAAAATCTATCTGTGGGTCGAGGTAACAGGAGATCAGTTCATGAGGCAACAATCCAAAGAGTAAGGCAAAAGGAAGTCTGTAGTTCGTAGTCTGTGATTGAAGAAGCCAGTAGTCGAGGTCGATAGGTACGCCAAACAGTGCTAACAGGAACAGCTGTGAAGCACGGTAGAGCGCTGGATCAGGGCTTTTAACCTGTCGCCATGGAACAACGTCACGTGAGCAGACCTTCCGTGTCACGTGATTCGAAAGTGAACGTGGCTGCTTAGCAACAGGAAGCCTGACCCTGCCTGAACCAATACGCCAGGAAAGTTGCCAATAAAGAAATGGACATAAATGTCTTGTGTGATGCGAAAGTGATTTTTCTAGATGATGGCCATCACCAGTCCATGAACGAGGCCAACGGACACCAAACTGCTGCCGCCCTGAATGGGGACTGGAAGTAGATGTGGGTGTGCGTGCAACAGGGACAACAGTAGATGGAGGGACGGAGTGCATGACAGAGCCCCTCCAAAGGCCCATGACCCCGTGGACTGGACGAGTCACCACGGTGGAACCGGGAAACAAGACGAGAGGCACGGACATCACCAGCGGGAACCCAGGACCTACCCTCAGGACCATACCCCGACCAGTCAACCAGGTATTGCAATCGACCCCTACAGACACGTGACCCCAGGATAGCACTGACCTCGTATTCATCGGGGGCATTCAAGGACACAGGAGCCGCAGGTGTCACAATATAGGTCGGACCAGGACAAGGCTTGAGCAACGAGGTATGGAACACCGGGTGTATGCGCCAAGCAACCGTATCGGGAGGCAGTACGCCACAGGGTTTATGACTTTTGTGACCCTATAAGGACCAACGAATCGGGGCAGGAGCTTGCGACAGCCAGGTAAGTAAAGGTGGCGAGTAGAAAGCCAAACCCTGTACCAAACGGAATACTCAAGGGCAGCCGCCCGCTTCTTGTCCGCCGTAGACTTCAGGGATAACTGGGCCTCACGGAGATGAACAAGGGTCTGGGTGTGGATAATGGACAGATCCCTGTCACAAGCTGTAGCAGCAGGCGTACCGGACAAAGAAAGATCAGGGAAAGGGAGCGTATGGGGATGTTGGCCATAAAGGGAATAGAACAGCGAGAAACCAGTGGAATAATGCAGGGTGTTGTTATAGGCAAATTCGCAAGATCCAACAAAAAAAAACACGACTGCTGGTGTTGTAATGACATACAACGCAGATACTGATCCATAGCCTGGTTCTCCCGCTCGGTCTGACCGTCTGTTTCAGGATGGTAAGCAGAGGAAAAACGGGCGTCCACACCAAGAAGTTTAATAAGAGCCCACCAAAACCGGGATGTGAATTGTGAACCCCTGTCAGAGATTAGGACCGAGGACAGCCCAAACAAACAGAAAATGGACCTGAAGAATAACCCAGCCAAATCAGCAGTGGAGGGTATCCCTAAGCAAGGGATAAAGCGAGCCATCTTGGTAAATGAGTCAACCACCAACCACACTGTGTCAAAACCCTGCACCCGGGGTAGGTCAGTGACAAAGTCCATCGTGAGAGTGTGCCAGGGTCTCGGGGGTATAGGTAAGGGTTAAAGCAGACCTAAAGGACGTCCTCTACGGTTTTTACACTGAGCACATACTGAGCATGTGTTTACATAATTGTCAACATCCCGTCTCATTGAAGGCCACCAACACCAGCGTTTCAGTAAGGCCAGAGTGCGCTTCTGACCAAGATGTCCATTGATGAGGGCATCATGGGACCATTATAGTGCAAGGTTACGTGAGTCACTCGTGGGCAAAACTAACCTATCTTGAACGAAAGGGAGGCCATCATGGTACACAGGATCCCATTCTGACAGGTGGTTTGGGTGTTGGGAAACCCATAGGCGAATAGAGGCCAACAAAGACAGTGGAAGGGTGCAAAGACAAACCGCATTCGTTCGGTTCTAGTGAGGTCTCAGGAAAAATAGAAAGGGAAACCCCCCCTAGGGGAATGGGACAGTGCATCAGCCTTTCCATGTGCTACACCCGGTCTATGTTTTATTTGGAAATCGTAAGCAGCAAAAAACAGGTGCCATCGTACCTGTCGGCTATTGATGCATTTGAGAGAAGCCAGGACTTGCAGGTTACAATGATCTGTAAACACTGTGGTCTGGTGTTTAGCCCCTAAGAGATGGTGTCTCCAAACTTGGAAGGCATCCTTTACCGCCAGGAGCTCTTTTTCTGTGACAGTGTAATGTGATTCTGTGGTAGTAAATTTGCAGGAATGAAAGGCCACGGGATGTAAACGACCAGAGGACGGGCACGCCTGAGATAGCACCGCCCCTAAAGCGAACGAGGAGGCATCTGCTTCCACCACAAATGGTAGCTCTGGGTCAGGATGCTGGAGGACGGGGGCTGTGGTAAAAGCGGACTTAAGTGCCTCAAAGGCTCTTTGGTGCTCTGCTGACCATACAAACGGGACAAGAGGACTAGTCAAGGCTGTAAGGGGTGCAACAACAGAAGAGAAACCAAAGATGAAACGCCTATAAAAATTGGCGAATCCAAGAAATGATTGCAGGGTTTTGAGATTCACTGGTACCGGCCAGTCCAAGACAGCTCGGATTTTGGAATGGTTCATAGACAGTCCCCCCGGTGAAATGTGGAACCCTAAGAACTCAACTTCGTTGGCATGGAATAGGCATTTTTCTGGCTTGGCAAAATGGGTGTGTTTACGTAATCGGGAAAGCACTTCTCTTACGTGTGACAAATGTTCCTCTAGTGTGTGTGAAAATATGGGAATGTCATCCAGATAGATGATGACGTAGGTGTCCAAGATATCACTGAACACCTCGTTCATGAAACGCTGAAACGTGGCTGGGGCATTAAAAAGCCCGAATGGCATGACGTTATACTTAAATAGACCATGCCAGGTACAGAATGCGGTCTTCCACTCGTCCCCTTCTCGTATACAGACCAGATTATATACCCCCCTTAGAACGAATTTAGTATAGATGGAGGCATGCGTCAATTGGTCAAGCAAAGGGGTGATGAGTGGTATAGGGTAGCGATTCTTGATTGTGACTGCATTTATGCGCCTATAGTCCACACATTGGCGGACGTCACCCTTTTTCTTAGGAACAAAGAATATTTTGGCCTGGCTGCAGGTGACGTGGAGGGTCGGATGTGACCTCAGCATAGGGATTTTTGGATGTATTCCTTTAGGGCCTGGCCTTCGGAGCGAGAGAGGGAGTAGATACGTCCACTAGGTATCGTTGAGCCGGGAACGAGATCTATAGGACAGTCATACGACCGATGAGGAGGTAGACTTTCATCAGTTCCTTTATCAAACCTCTCCTGTTAATCGAGATAGACTACGGGTATGCCAACAGCAATGGCACCTACCATATGTGGGGTTGGTTCGTGCACCTCAACATCGTTTAGCGTAAGATTAGCAATAGCCCCCAAGGCCTGTGATGGTGTTACCAGTACCTCGGGTACTGTGAGGCAATAATTCTGACAGATGTCGGATTCAAAATGTACCTGTCCTGTTCCCCAATAGATAAGCGGGTTGTGCCTTTTTAGCCAAGGAATACCCAGGATGAGACCAAACTGTGGCGTGGAAATCAGGTCAAACTAAAGGGTTTCTCTATGGGTATCCTGGATAATCAGTGTTAGGGGAGCAGTATGTTGTCTGATGGGGCCTGAAGCCAGTGATGTACCGTCTACCGCTTGTACAGGTTCTGGACGTCTTTTATTCACTAAAGGTAAGTTAAGTGAAACTGCTAAATCTATATCAATGTAATTGCCCGTAGCCCCGGAATCAATGACGATATTGACTGGATGTGTGATTTCGGAGACAGGGTTCAGAACAGCTTGTACAACAATAGGTCTTATGCAGCCAAAAGCGGGGGCTGATTCAGAGGGGGACAAATGAGTGCTCGCCCTAGCCCCCGTATCTAGGGACGAGCTTTCTGAAAACCCTGATTCTTCGGTTTGAGGTGACGTGGACATTCTTTGACAAAATGACCATTAAGGCCACAATAGAAACAGGCATTGGCTGATCTCCGATGTTCCCTCTCTGGGGTAGTTATAGGACTACGGATTCCTCCGACCTGCATAGGTTCCCCAGAAGAATCAGGGGGTGAGACAAAGGATTTTGTGTTAGAAAACCCGGCTTCGGACTTCCGTTCAGCCCTCCGGGCAACCACCTGTAAGTCCAGATCCACCAAGTCAGGGTACTGTGTCGGTAATGAGGGGACAACAGAAAGTGCGTCTTTCATGTGGTTGTTTAGTCCTCCGTAGAAAACCACAGCCTTTTTACTCTACGGCCAAGAGGTTTCAACTGATAATTGGTTGAAACGAGTTAAGTACTCTATGAGTGTGTTTTTTCCTTGAAACAAATCAGACAGTTCTCGTGATTGGGCCTTGTGTCGGGTGTCGAACACCCGGGTCATCTCTGCTACCAGTAGGACAAAATCGTATAAAACTGGACTGTCATTTTCCAACAGGGAGTTAGCCCATGTAGTGGCAATGCCTGCCAGATGTGACAATGTGAAGGCGGCTTTCGTGGTGGAATCGGGGATGGCTTGTGGTCTACAAAGGAAATGTAATTTACATTGGTTTAGAAATGTGCAAAATTTTCTAGGGCGCCATGGAATCTCTCCGGAGCTGCCAAAGGAAAAGGAGTGGGAACCACTACTGGGACGGGAGGTGCAACATTCGGTGCCGTGGGTTGTGGGGGAACATCCCCGAACTCTGGGTCTGCGAGCAAAGGATGGCGCTCACTCTGTATAGAGTCAAGGCGTTGATGTATGGCAGTGGTGGCTGCTGCCATATCTGCCCGTAAAACGGTAATTGCTTGGACTAGAGCGGCCACGGGATCCCCAGCTGAGGCCTCCATAATCCAGACGACAAAAAATGGCTTCACACTCTGTCAAGACTTGATAGTCGTGTAGATTATAAAGGCCTCCGTCCCCAAGTACCACACAGTAAGGTATCAAACAACTCCCTGTGCAATGCTTGAGGTCACAGGTGATAGGCACTGGAACGCCGGAAACCCTGGAAGGCCGGAAACCCCAGGCCGCTGTAAGGCAAACAAGCAGTTAACTGTCATGATGCCTACCCCCGGGCATCAGAACCAAGGTCCTCAGCTCCGGGAGCAGGCATCCAGACATTTGTTTAAACCTCAGCAGCCCCGGCTAGGGGCTGTCTGGGTACAGTCCTGGCGCCTTAGGCGCCAGGCTCATCATAGAAATCAGTCCTGGCGCCATAGGCGCCAGGCTCATAGACTTTACCTACCTGATGCAGTCATCCTGCAAAAGAGTCCAAGCCTACATGAGGCCTGGATGGGACTATTTTGTTACAGGGACTATTTTTTACTCGGGCGTGGCTCTAGGGAACTTTTTACCTGGAACTACTTTGGAGGCTATTTAAACCACACCCGAACAGCAGCACATGCTTCGCGTTATTCTGCATCCAGCAGAGTGACGCTCACCGTGCCTGCAGCCAGCATCCAGTCTTCTGCCACGCCTGCATGCCTGCAGCCAGCATCCAGTCTTCTGCCACGCCCGCCTCGAATCCGGAGCTCCTAGAATAAAGAAGAAGAAAAGGACAAGGTTAGAAAACAAACTTATTTCAAATTCCTCACCTAATTCCGGAACCATTTCATCCCCGGACCTGGAAAGTACATCAGTCCTGCATGCGTCGCTTCGCCAGCTCCAGCACGGTGCCATACTCACCAGTTCTCACAGCATCTTTAGATCCGGCACTGTCACCATCATTTCTTCGCCGTAATCCGGCACCTAGGGGACACAAGAAAAAACAAGGTGAGCCAAGGGAATCAACATATACAACCTTTTACCACCATAGACTTACCTGATTTACCATCGGCGGTATTATTCCATAACTCTCCACATTTTCATATGCCGCATCTGTAAAGAGGGAGAAAAACAACACGTTAACACATGCAATAGTTACCGGACAGCGTTGGGTAACACAGACTCTTACCTGAACGCCAGCAGCAGCTACGAGACCTTCTTCTCACGAACTCAGTTGCAACTTAAGGAAGGAAGGGGAACAAGAGTGAACATTGGGCACATTGAACTCTTTGAACTTGATACTTACCAATCCCGCCAGGGACTTCAGAGTCAATACTTACCGGAACTCTCCCAACGCCTTCAAACCAGTGAAGTAACTGGTATCTACGCGCCTCTGCAAGACACGCAGGATGGAGAGCTCATCTTTTACGAACATAAGGTGAGGTTACTAAGGGGATATGGGAGGTGATTAGTGGGGGAGAGCGAGAACAGTTGGGAGGCCATCACTAAAACCCACAGGTGGTTAATCCCTATCTCCACTTGCAGGAAAATACTTCTTCGGGTCCAGCAGACAAGACTAGGCGGGCCAGTCCAGACAGTCATCTCTGCACTACGCATCACGTTGAAGGAGACCGCAGCTGTCCGGGTCCGATCGACACCCATGTGGGGTCCAGGTGAGCGTAACATTAACACAGAGCACCAATTAAAGGGAATACCAATAGGGACAACTGAATACAGGCAAATATGAAATAGATTACCTAGTTGTGGGAGGGGTGCAACTTTGACAAAACCAGGGCCTCAGGGGCAATTACCGTGATAGGCGTTAATGGTAGTACCCTCAGTGTATGGTAAGAGCGACAGCAGAAAGATGTATATGATTGGTCACCGCTCCGGATTTGAACGTACCAAACACTGGAAGTACCTGTAGATGTTTTGAGTTGCAATCGGGAATAGGAGGAAACAGGATCTTGAAGTGTTGTGGTCAAAGGGAGGAGCCAGTAGAAGTCCGTGCAACAGATCTAAAATCGGGTTAATCCGGGTAAAGCAGAAGCCAACACCAAATCCGAGGAACAGAGCAAAAGGGAATCCAAGTTCAAAAATCTGTGGTCGAGGTAACAGGAGATCAGTTCATAAGGCAACAATCCAAAGGGTAAGGCAAAAGGAAGTCCATAGTTCGTAGTCCGTGATCGAAGAAGCCAGTAGTCGAGGTTCGATAGGTACGCCAAACAGTACCAACAGGAAAAGCTGTGAAGCATGGTAGAGCGTGGGATCAGGGCTTTTAACCTGTCGCCATGGAAACAACATCACGTGAGCGGACCTTCTGTGTCACATGATTCGAAAGTGAATGTGGCTGCTTAGCACCAGGATGCCTGACCCTGCCTGAACCAATACACCAGGGAAGTTACCAGTAAAGAAACAGACGTAAATGTGTGATGAAAAAGTGATTTCCCCGGATGATGGCTGTCACCAGTCTATGAATGAGGCCAAAGGACACCAAACTGCTGCCGCCCTGAATGGGGACTGGAAGTAGATGTGGGTGTGCATGCAACAGGGACAACAGTAGACGGAGGGACGGAGTGCATGACACTAGTGCTAAAGCAGGACTTTTGGCATAGTACAGTTTATGAACCAGATTTCTTATAGTGAATGGTGTGTTGATATCATTTTGATATGGTGGAAGGTGCTTTTGCAAATAGGTCCTGAAATGCAGGCTAATGAATGTTCTTGTAGTTCTGTGTATTTTCGCACTGGACAGGAGTCCATACTTTGCAATAGTTTCATTTTCAATTTGTCTTTGCCTTTCACATACTGATTGAGGAACTGGCGTAAAGATGTGAAACATTGTTTGCCTATGTTACGCATTGATGTGCACGGCCATTAGTAGACTGGACGCATTGGTTCGGTGGAATGGAGAGTTGATACTAAGTTTTCTGGGGATATTTTTTTAGCAGCATTTCTTGTTCCATAATCGTATTATTAGGTTTCTCATACCCTCGTCCACTGCTATGTATGGCAATTGGGTTTCTTTGCTTTTGTTTGTATGCTTCTTCATTGGAATATGGTTCTGTGCTGGTGGTGTGACTCCATTCCCCTCCACAAATGTTTGCAAAGCTATCTTTGTTGATATTCCTTTTATTGAGAAGTCTTTTTTGTAGTTAAGTAGTTAGTTTTGTTAGTGGTTTCATTCTGTTTAAAACTAAAACAAATAATTTCCTTTTGAGGAGGATTGCACTGTCTATGAGAGCTTCTAGGATACATTTTCTACAGTAGGTTTTAAGGGTCGGGCTTGATTTTTCTCCTGCATTTATAAGGTTCTGAAGGACTCTGTGGCGGAACATTTTTTGTAAAATAATTCTTTTGGTATGCTTACTTGTGGCAAAATCGAGATTTATAGGTGCAGTGTTAACACTAGTGGTAGCTGCAGTCTTTTTTAATAACTTTCTGTTTAGTTTTACATTTTGAAAGAAGAGGCAAAGTTTCTTTACTGGAAGCGGCCTTTGTTTCGCTTAGTGACTGTATTAGCTGTTTTGTTTGAACGTTTTGTATACATTCTGCTAGAGGTGGATGCTTATTTTGGACACTTTTATTTTGATTTTGATTGTGTCTACTTATGCGTTGCTTTATATGGAGTTGCTTTTGGTAGGCATTCTTTGGAGTCTGTTGGAGGAAAAAAAGAATGACGTGGCTGGATTTGGTACCTCTTTGTGCTACTTTGGTGACACAGCGTCATCCAGACATTATTATTATTCATTGTGGAGGGAACAGTTTAGGACATGTCTCTGGAATTTCTTCGCAATTTGCATTGAAAGAAAGACTTGGGTAAGTCATGGACATGTTTCCAAACTCCCGAGTAATTTTTTGTCGTATTGCGCAGAGACAAGTGTGGCTGCGGTCTTCTTCATTTGGTCCACCAATGGAGAAAGCGAGGCGCAATGTCAACAAGGCTGTTTGTGCCTTTTTGAGAGATGTTGTCATGTCCTCTTTTCACAATGAAAATATTATGTTTCGTAGTACACACATTTTTCGCAGAGATGGAGTACATCTTACTTATGCTGGCAATCAGATTTTTCTGCAAAATATACAAAATGCATAGCAACCCTTTTTGGAATTATAGCAATCCTTTTTCCAGTAGATGTTGACCATTTGAAGTTTTTGAAACACAAAAAAACACCACAAAAAGGCTCTTTTCAGAGCCACCACTTCCTCCTGGAGAAAAGTGCAATGGTTTTGATAGGGCAGCACCCCAAAAATAAATGTTAAATGTCCACGGACTTCTAAAAATACAGAGGGCCCTGCAGCATTTCATTGGCACTTCTACTTTTGAACTGTGAAAGGCGGCTCTAAAAAGAGCATTTTTTGTAGCAAAGGGCAGGTGGAGAGAACAAGATGTAGAGTGGGCCTTAATCAGGTAGTTGGCAGTCCTTCTCATGCTCCGGTCTGCAGCCTCGAAAGCACTTAGAAGGGTCTATCCCCTGCAGAGTTCTGCGTCGTAGTACATACACAATACTGTGACCCTTGAAAGGTAAGGGTCTGCAGCATCACGTATGGCTTGCGAGGCAGCTGGAGGGATGCGCTGCCCCACAGTAGTGTCTCTTGTGGTGGCAGGAGCAGAAACAGAGGATGCTGAAGAGGAACTCAACCAACTATGTTTATCGCAGAGTACAACCCAACGAATATCCCCACTGTGCAACGACCTTAGGCGTTGCTTCACTGAGTTAGTACCGTAGCTGTACAAACCTGGTTTGCCACGACTGAGCACCAACTGGCACTCAGTGCAGCGCACCTTGTTTGCACGAGCTTTCGGTACTCCATCAAGAGTGGCAAACAACCTCCACACCCAAGATTCACGGTGAGTGCTAGTAGTAGGGACTTCCACTAGCTCATCCTCGTCATCCTCTTCATCCTCCTCTGCATCCTCACGCCTGTTCCCCTCACCATGCCCTTGGGAAGGTGATGGTGGTGGAGGGGTTTGGGGTGGTGCTGAAGCTGAGGCAGTAGCAGCAGAAGCAGCTTGGGATGCCATCTGGAAGGTTATTAAGAACCAGGAACCAAGAACAACAGGCACAGATCCGCAACCTGCACCAATTGTCCTGTTGCAAATGCCCTGTCTTGGAAATCCAAAACAGAATGAGGAGCAGCTCTGGAGTGTGGCTTTTTATAGGGGTGTTGGTGCAAACACCAAAAAGGGCTCAAAAAGTTCCAAAAAGTATGCAAATCGCTAAGGACATGGTCTGGGACATGTGCAAGGGTGAAGTTTCACAGGAAAATACCTTGGATTCCTCAAAAAAGCACTTTTTTGGGTCCGGGGGCCCGGACTGTGTTCGCGAACAAGGACTAATGCTTGGCGTGGGTGCGGTCACATGATGACATTGCGGGCAAATTTGCGAATGGGACGGATGTCCATAGGACACCAAATGTGAGGGGTCAGTTGTACACATGCATGCAGGTGTTCTACGGACAGTGTTCGGGTCCCCGAACTAATTAAATGTGCGACACACGTGCGGCGGACAGTTACAGGCAGGTGCGATGTCCGTAGGACCAGACGGTGTGATGCACATGTGTGTGGGTGTTCTATGGACAGAGTTCAAGTCCCCGAACTAATTAAATGTGCGTCACAACTTTGCGGACAGGCAGATGGGCTATGTGTTCTACTGACATATTCATTCTGGTTGCGGACAATGCGAAAAGTGGGGATGTTCTTAGGACATCTTATTTTGAATAATTGCAGACATGCGGACAGATTTTGTGTCCTGTGGGCACCTCCATTTTGATTGCGAACAGTGCGGACAGGTATGGTGTCCTTAGGACAGCTCCATTTTGGTTAATTGCGGACACCATGGACAGTCGCGCTGTCCACAGAAACCTAACAGACTTTTAAAAATAAAAAAAAACACAGAGAAATATAGTAACAGCATACATAATATTTTATTATTGTATAAAAATATAAAATTTATGAAAGAGAGGAGGAAGCAGAAATTGATATAAATATAGGGGAATTAGGGGTTTGTACATGTTAGATGGTAGGGGAGGAAGGGATTGAAGTCTCATCATAACTTTTTTTCGTGATGGGGATTTTTTGGGGATGGTTGGCTGGGACATGGAGAAGGGGTACAGGTACATGTGGCACAGTAATAGTTTTTCAAAATAATGAAATTGGTCATTAATTGATCCATTTTTTGCTCTAAACGCTGCAGATGATTTTCCAAAGTTTCTGTTACAGTATTATTCTTACTGTCTGTATGTTCTGTTAAAAAAAGAAAAATTTCTTAAGTACACATACAATAATATTTATTAATTGGCTTATTTAGAGACATGTAGTGTCTACCATTAGTATCGCTGTTTTCACTCATTTCGTCCTGAGGAACATTTTCTTCTAGCCATTCCAAAGTACTAGACATTTCTGTGTAAAAAAAAACATTATTTTTCAGTGTATCCTAATACAGAAAGTTTATCAATATAGGATGACATTTGTGATGTCATCTTTGATGTCATAGGTGTAATTCTTAGCAGTGCACGGTGGTGGCGCGAGTTATGGTTGCTTACCTTACCATAACAGGAGAATTTCAGGGGGTTTCGGTTTTACTTATAACCATAACGTCACTTTAACAACGTTTTTTTCACTGAATTTCATAGGTTTTTAGTAGGGCAACTTATCCATAATGTCCCTTTAACAACGTTTTTTCACTGAATTTCATAGGTTTTTAGTACGGCAACTTAACCATAACATCACTTTAACAAAGTTTTTTCACTGAATATATATATATATATACATACACTGAGAATGTCTACCAAGGCACTTGCACCTGGAAGCGATTTGCCGTTTTACGCCAAGCACTTTAAAATCGATTTCTGCTATGCACCTTGCACTTTCATTCAGCACATTCATACCATGGTCATACATTGCTTGACACAGATCAGTCATTTTTCTTCCTTCTGCGGTGCATCTTCACGTTACGAGCATTGAATTAGATACAGAGCAGTATTTGTTGCATGTCACCCCTCCTGGGAGCATGGTAGCTTACAGGATGTGTATAACCATGTAACCAAGCTAAGAAAAAGGACGAGCCGCTTCCGGCTTGTCAGTCGACCAAAAGATTACTCCTGCGTCATGGTTGTTATGCACCATACTGGTGCTACGCAACATGCCAAGGGACTACCCACGTAGCCCCGCATCAGGACGGTGCCCCTGCTGAGCAACACCGTCCCAACGGAATGGTCATTCCGTGTGATCGCGGCAACTGGTGCAAGACCAGCCTAGATGCCCCCAGAGTGGGGGCTGCAGTAGGCTAAGTGCCCCCAACCCTGGTGTCTACCTCCGGTGATTCGGAGCAAGAAACGTGATCCCTGCTGTGTGTACGCAGCTCCATGGCCCATGTCGGGTGAACCGGGAGTGGGCAACAACAGTATTCACATTGCATTAGCGAGTTCCAGTGTTTTGAGATGGACAATGTAGTATTTACTCTTCCATCAAGAGTAAGATGTATTGTGAATTTGCTTTTATTAGAAATTCAATCTGAATAGTGCTGTACTAATTACATATTGCATTTGATTTCCACATGAAAATTACTAATGCAATATACATTTTTTTTTTTATTTATTTGCATTTGGTTCAAAATACATAACAATTCATGTAGAACCTTTACAAAATTTAAAATAAGATAATCATTTAATCAATCATTGCAACTACAAAAATAGCTCTAATTCATTCTCAATGTGCTTGCAAAAACTTGCCAATTCATATATTAAGGGTTTGTGTAATCCCTGCATCATTCTGGACCACAAAACCTCAAGGCAGTCCTCAAATTCAATTTTCACGAATTTCCTCAATTTAAGTGTCCTTGTGTTCTTAAAATGCGGACAATACAACATAAGGTGTTTCAACGTTTCATAAGATTCATTGCATTCAACAAATCGATATCCCACACAATTATTTGATTTATTCATTTCCCAGTTCTTAGTTCTTTCTCTTGTATGGTATAGGTTCAGTCTGAAGCGAATATATACCTTTCGGATATTTTCACAAGGGAATAACAAGACATGATCATAACGTGGAATGCGCTGTTTAACATATAGACCATATTCTTTATATAGCCCATAGGTCTTAATTAAATCAATTGTTATACACCAATCCATTTCAAAGAGTTTTTTCTTAGCAAAACCAGGACGATATTGTATATCCTCAACAGTTATATTTACATTGTCCAAGATTTGTTGCATTTTCAATTGATAGTTAAAAAAAGATTTTGGAGTTTCAGAATCCAACATTTTGTTCAAGTCCATATACAATGAATTTGTTGGAGGATAATGAATCTTAACGTAATTGGACAGCTGTCTCCATTTCCAACGAGATGATAGTGAAACCAGCCCCAATTCATGTTGAATAATGGCATTTGGAATCGACATTGGGAGAAACATTGCATATTTCAAAAGAGAGCCCTGTAAGCTATCAAGCGTGCTTGTCATGTCACATAGACAAATATCTAATGTATACAATATGACATTTTCAATTTTTAATGTCATAAAATCTATTAGCGGGATTAAAGAGAATTTGCAATATTGGCTATAGATCCTTTTCATTTGAGATAGTAGTGGTCGAGTTTTGTTTCTAATGATAGTTGACCAAGAGTTAATGGAGTTGAGGGCTGATATATAATACCCTAGATAGATAGCATTATTCACACGACAAATTTGTGTATTGAATATTTGCCATCTAAGATTCGCTCTTTTTGATTTAACTCCAAAGGTCATAATGGCAGTTTTCGCTGGGTTAGGTGTCAAGTTATGGGCTTTTGCAAAAGTCTCAAATAATGAGAGTTTAGTTTGAAGCCCTACCGGGGTAGGGTCAAACAAGATGATATCGTCAGCGAATGCAATCCATTTCAAGTGAATACTCCCCACTTTGACAGAAAACAAATTCCCTTTTTCCCAGTTCTCACCCAGGTCAGATAGGTATAAGTTAAATAAGGTAGCCGCCAGGTTACAGCCCTGTTTCAAACCAATTGTTGTGCATATGGGGGCAGTGGTTCCACCTTCTGGCGAGATTCTTATTCTATACGATGTATTCGTGTGCAACTTAATGATCCAATACATCAACACAGTTGGAATCCCTATCTTCATCATTTTCTTCCACAATAAATTGCGGACAACCATGTCGAAAGCTGAACTCATATCGATCATTGCTACATAAACAGGATTAGAATTCTTTTCTTTTGCTCCAGCAATAACATGCGACATGATAAAAGCGTTTAGGGTTGTACTCATGCTCTTCCTAAATCCAGTTTGGTATTTCGAGTACATGTCATTGGCCCCAATTACTTTCTCTTATTCGGTTAAGAGAAGAATTGAAAAAATCTTAGCCTCAGTATCAATTAATGATATTGGACGATAATTTTCTGGGCGAGATGGATCACCCTTTTAAATATGGGTACTATATTAGCGGTTAGCCATGAGGGTGGAAACTCCCTGGACCTAATGATAGAGTCGAACTTATAGTTTTAGCCCACAACACGGGATCCGCCTTATAAAGACATGGGGGAAGGCAATCAGGTCCTGCAGCTTTTGAGTATGTCAACCTGGAAATTGCCCAACTAATGTCAATGCAGTCCCACTTCAGCCTTGGGATATTAGAATATTCAAGAGAAACATCTGGGACAAAACGAAATTTGCAAGACAGTTGGTATTTAACCTTTATAAATGTTTGCCATGTCTGCTCAGGAATACAGTTTAACGAGAACAATGCCACACATTTATTATCAGCTTTCAAGGTGCGCCAGATTACTTGTGTGTCATGAGCCAAAATGGCACGAATTAATGTGCAATTCGCGTAGTTATATCTTGAAATACGAGCAGATCTCAAATTGTGTTTATATGCTGATAAAATTCTATTCCTCCTTGCCTTTCTATCTTCGATGCCCAAGTTGCTTTTCTTTAAATATCTCAGCGCCCTATTCTTCTCCCTTTTTAATAGTTTACATGTGTGATCATATAAATGTGTATGTTGCGCATTACTTTGTATTTTGCCAAACCGCTCAAGTGCTGTGGCAACTATATCAGAATAATACGTACACAATGTATTCTCATAATTTCCCCCTGCTCGTCTAATCCTCTCAATCTCTGAGGAAATTTGTTTAACAACAAAGTTGCAGGTCCCTCGATTCCATCTGATGGAGTGCAGAGGACGATCAGTTTCAACCACTGTCAAGGTTATATTTGGCATAAGCGAATGACATTTCAGTTGAAAAAAGGTAGAAAGTTGTGCATGATCTCCTATCTCAATCTGTCCTATTACTAGCGGTGCCATATGCATGATAAGATTATGGGATACAAATATATAATCTATCATTGAATGCATCGTTCCTCTTGCCCATGTATTTCCAAGATTCATGTCATTTCTGACCATTAAATCCATATCCCACTCTGTGAGGAGTTCTCTAAATTTAACTCCTCTACTATGAGAAAGAGTGGTCGATTTGAGTTCATGGGTTTCAGTCAAATCTCTACAGTCACAATTAAAGTCACCGCCTATAATGATTTCACAAGTCTGGTATCTGCCAGATATATATAATAAGCATGCATCTAATTCGTCCAACATCTTGTCAACTGACAAGGCGGCTGGATTCCAGTATAGGGAAATTATCATGAGTGAGGAATATCTAAATGAGGGTATTGTAAGATGGATCCCCAATATACTGGCAGATTCCCAAACTAATTCCGCTTGAGCCTGCAAGGATATCTTAACTCCAACCAACAGACCGCCAGATGGACGCCCTAGCAGAGATCTCCTTGCAGGTGAAGTAAAAGTTAAGTACCCACGAATCACGAATGGCTCAGTTTTCATCGTTTCTTGTACCATTATTATTGTTGGTTGATCTACATAGGTTAAAGCAGAGTGCCACTTCATTAAGTTTACATGTCCGCAAGAATTCCAAGATATAATTTGCATACTCATATCATTGTATGGCTATTTAGCAGGCATAGGTAATTTTGGACATAGGATTGCCGAAAGCATAGGTTCCAACCATGGTAGCCCTTTTGTATTGGCTACAAATTTCAATATTTCCAACATTTCTCCATCCAGCCCTGCTTCGGATTGCGTACAAGGCCTACCTGCTTCTTCGATCTTTTCAATGCCCTTGCCCGGTGTTTCTAGAAATATTAAAGCCTCCGACTCACAATCAAAAGTAAACAGCGTCAAACCCTCCTTTTTTATTTCCTCACGATTAAACCAGATACATTTAATTATAGCCTCAGAGGTAAGATAACAAATAGCTGTCATGATTTCTGCTTCCAAAAGGTCAGGGTTTTCCCAACTCCCTTGGAAGCAGATCCATAACCCAGGTTCCGAGTGCCAACCAGTCCCAATTGGGACCTTTTGGCGCCAGTGGCACCAGGCTCATAAATATGCCCAGTCCCAGCGCTGGAAGCGCCGGGCTCTTAATGCTTGGGTGGACTTACCTGCAGCAGACCATGCTGCTTACTTGCCTGCCAGTTGAGCCTCTGATCCTCTTCTGTTTGGAACTACTTTTCCTGTTGGGTGGGGCAGGAGCCACTCCCTAGATTCAGAACACTGGAACTCTTCTGGAAAGCAGGAACTCTTTTCTTACCTAGGCGTGGCTGTGGAAGGAGACACCTAAGCACTACAGGAGGCTATTTAAACCACACCCGATGGATGAATCTTGCTTTGCGTTATTCTGCATCCTCTGCAGCAGAACGCTCATCGTGTCTTCTGCATCTGATCCTGGGCCTAAGGAAAAAGGCTTACCATCCTGAATCCAGTCTTCAGCAACACCTATAAAGACAAGAAAGAACAGGTTAGCATTACGGTCTTCGGTGACAGCTCTTCACTTACCTGGTCCATCGGCTGTCACCAATGCCTCGCGCTGCATTCCGGCATCTGAAAGACAAAGGCTTACCTACTCTTCGTGCGCTCCGGAGGTCTTCACACTGCATTCCGGCATCTGAAAGACAAAAGCTTACCAACTCTTTGCACGCTCCGGAGGCCTTCGGCGCTGCATCCCGCATCTGAAAGACAAAACAAGGTGCGTTTAAAGACATTGGGGAACTTTAATACTCACGTGCCATTACTCCTTTCCACATCTAACCCAGTGGGTATTCCGGCACCCTGCAGCCGCTCCGAACTTGTACCTGCAAAATAAAAAGACAGTTAGAGCGCATCGTGAAGCAGGCAACAAGCGCTTACTTACGTGCTTCCAGGCGCTTCTATTCATCACACGGGCTCCATCTTCAACTCACTTCAGCCCGTCATCCGCCATCGCCGGAACCCTGCAAAACAAGAAACATCATTACTAAAGACTTTAAAGACAATAGAATTACTTGAAACTTACCGTTCGTGCAGTAAACGACGGACAGCAGTCCTCTGAAGTCAAGAGGCCTGCTCCCCTTATCCAGTGAAGAAATTGGTTACAGCACCCTGCCCCGAGGCAGATGGAGAGCACGGCGTTCACTTACCTAAGGTGAGAGCGTTAACCTTTGGGGTTCTACAGGAGAAGAGAAAGGGAAGAAGAGAGAGACATTCAATAACCCAGTTCCTTAATCCCATATTTTCTATCTGCAGACATCTTACCCTTCGAGTCAGACATACAGTGCACAGAGGTCCAGCCCAAAGAGCCAGCCATGTGTTACACATCACCTTTGAAGATACGGTATACGCCAGTCAAGACCGGCGCCTCTACGGGAATCAGGTGAGCGTTACAGAACGCAAAGCCTACCACAAAACTCCCGTCCAGGCGCTATGGAAACCTCGGATACCGACCAGCTAGCCCAGTTACTTGGGGAACTAAGGGCAGAAGTGCATGCAGCCCGTCAGGAAACGAACGCTCTAAGAAGGGAACTGATTATTTCCAAGGAGCGAACAGATGATCTCGCTAGACAATTGCTACAGTCACAAGCCGGACAGACCCCGTTACCCGCATCTGGGGGAAATCTTCCTTCTACATCCTCTATGAATCCAGTGCAGATCAACCTACCTGGGAATGTACCTCTGGCTCCGCCCGAACGATTTTCTGGTGACCCAAAGAGGTTTGCAGTATTTATCAATCAGTGCCGGTTGCATTTCTTATGCCGGCCAGCAGCCTTTCCAACTGATCAAGCTAAAGTAGCTTTCGTGCTTTCGTACCTTAGTGGCAATGCGGCAGACTGGTCGATCCCTCTAGTAAATCAAGATGATCCGGTCCTCCATGATTTTCAAGCTTTTCAGCTCAGTATGGAAAAACTGTTCGCAAGACATTCACAGGGGCAGGCCTTGGACAATGAGCTTCTTTCGTTGCGACAAGGTAATCAAGACCTTTTGGCTTATATTGCGTCTTTCAACAGACTGATAGTGGAAACTCAATGGCCTGAGGACAAAAGGATTACGCTGTTTTATAGAGGTCTACGTGGAGAGCTCAAAGATGTGTTAGCCCAAGTAGTGAATCCCCCACAAGATTGTTCGGACTATATAGACTTAGTCGTTCAAATAGATCACAGACTGCAGAACAGGAAGGCCGATCGTTCCAAGTTTGATGCTCGAGTATTTTCCAAACCGCCAACTCCTTCCAAAGGAGTAGACTCCGGGGAACCCATGCAACTAGGGGGTCTGAAAGGTCCTCTAACACAAAAGGAGCGGGAAAGGAGAAAACAGTTGCAATTATGCCTCTATTGCGGAAACTCAGGGCATTTTCTTCGAGACTGTCCGGTGAAACCTGCCAAGAAGGCAGTAGGAGCTGCAGTTACCAAAGTTACAAACTCTGAGCAGGGAAACGACCTCGCCCGACAAGAATAGAGGTCCTCTTGCCGAGCTTGAAAACCAGTTCCGTGACCTCGCATTTCTTGATACCTATGGTCCTCATTAGCCCTGATAATCCGGATCGATTACATGCAATTGAAGCTTACGTCGACAGCGGTGCCATCGGCAATTATGTGGATCATGAAATGGTTTTGAGGATGAATCTAACTCTTTGTCCCAAGGCTGTAAAGGACGTCATTACTACGGTGGATGGTACGGAGATAGCCTCCGGGCCAGTAACGCATACCACTCAAGAGGTGACGCTAGTAAGTCAAGATGGACACCATGAGAAGATCGTGTTCGATGTGATCAAGGCCCCTCAGTTTCAGATTATTCTAGGAATACCTTGGTTAGAGAAACACAATCCTCTGATCGATTGGCGAGCAAGAACGGTCCAGTTTCCAGAATGTGTCTCTACTTGTCACCCTCCACCTGGTGTTGCACTGGCAGCAATTTCTTCAGAGACTCCCCAGTTACCTCCCGAATACCTAGAATACCAGGATGTTTTCCGGAAGGATCAGGCTAACTCTCTACCTCCTCATAGGTCTTATGACTGCCAGATAGACCTGATACCTGGATCTACTCCTCCTTGTAGTAGAATTTATGCCCTCACCGAGCCTGAGAACCTTCACCTTCGACAATACCTGGATCAATACCTGGCAAATGGGTTTATTCGTCCTTCCAAGTTCCCTGCTTCTTCAGCTTTGTTCTTCGTTCCAAAAAAGGAAGGAGACCTTAGAACTTGTATAGATTATCGCTCCCTGAACCAGATCACCGTTAAGAATAGATATCCGTTACCTTTGATCCCTGAACTCCTGGACCAAGTCAGAAAAGCATGCATATATACAAAGCTGGATCTTAGAGGAGCTTACCACTTGGTACGAGTAAAAGAGGGTGATGAATGGAAGACGGCCTTCCGCACCAAGTAGGGGCTATTTGAATATCAGGTCATGCCCTTCGGACTTTGCAATGCCCCGGCCGCCTTTCAATATTTTATGAACGATGTCCTCAGAGAGCTCATAGATGTGTGTGTTGTTGTTTACATTGACGACATCCTCGTTTATTCTTCATCGGAATCTGAACATCGGAAACACGTGAAAATGGTCCTCGAAAGGTTGCGTCAACACAAACTTTTCGCTAAGTTGGAAAAATGTGTTTTCAACGTGACTGAAGTTGAATTCTTGGGATTCATATTATCACCTGGCGGAGTGCGTATGGATTCAAAGAAGGTCGATGCAGTTCTCAAATGGCCATCACCATCCTCCGTAAAAGGTGTGCAAAGCATGTTAGGCTTCGCTAACTTTTACCGCAGGTTTATCCCCGAATTCTCTTGAATAGTCCAGCCCATCACTGCCTTGTTAAAGAAAAACAAACGTTTTGAATGGTCTACCGAGGCGGAACAAGCTTTCCAGGATTTGAAGACTAAATTTATCTCTGCACCAATCTTAAAACACCCTCGCCCCGAACTCCCCTACATCGTGGAAACTGATGCTTCAAGCCTTGCCATGGGGGCAGTTCTATCACAAAAGGACCCGGTAACCAATCAGTTGCATCCCGTGGCATTTTGGTCCCGCAAATTCTCGCCTCCTGAAATCAATTACACGATTACTGACAAGGAACTTCTGGCTATCAAGTCTGCCTTTAAGGCTTGGCGGCATTATCTGCTGGGGGCCCGACACACCGTTACTGTGATTACGGATCACCGAAACCTGCAATATTTGAAAACCGCAAAAGCCCAATCCTCTAGACAACTCCGTTGGGCATTATTCTTTGCCGAGTTTGACTTCATAATTACCTATCGACCTGGTACAAAGAACGGTAAAGCTGATGCCCTTTCTCTGATGGGAGTGGAAGAACACTTGATCACCCCTAAACCTGTACCAATCATTCCCGAACAAAGAATTCTGGGTGTAATCGCCACAGAATCCATAGAGGAAGTTAAGGATAAAGCCAGGCAACTTGTAACTCCAGCAGACATACAGAATTGGCATCTGCAGGGAAAGGACTTTGCAGTAAAGGACAACTTATTGTATTTCCAAGAACGATTATACCTACCCAGCACAGATTTACAGAAAAAAGTAATCTCTTGTTATCACGATTCTTTAATGGAAGGACATCCCGGTA
The DNA here is from genome assembly GCF_040938575.1 of Ambystoma mexicanum. Lineage (NCBI taxonomy): Eukaryota > Metazoa > Chordata > Amphibia > Caudata > Ambystomatidae > Ambystoma > Ambystoma mexicanum. Next base: position 241,492,739 of record NC_090933.1, read on the forward strand.
TGGCCAAGACCTCAGAAAAGATCAAGCGCTACTTCTGGTGGCCGTCTTGGAAAAAAGATATCAGAGACTTTATAATGTCCTGTGGAGTATGCGCCCAAAACAAGAGTCAAAAGGAAAGATCAGCAGGCCTCTTACGCCCTATTGACATCCCACCTCGCCCTTGGCATACGCTTTCTATGGACTTCATCACCGATCTACCTCCATGCTCCAGATACAATACGATTCTAGTAATCGTGGACTTATTCTCCAAGATGGCGCATTTCATTCCGCTCAAAGGCTTGCCAACAGCAGCAACTCTGGCCCGAGAATTTCTCAAAAACATTGTCCGACTGCACGGTTTTCCTTCGGTTCTAATTTCGGATCGAGGTAGTCAATTTATTTCTCATTTTTGGCGAAGTTGCTGTCGGTCGGCTCAAATTGATGTGAGACTATCGACCAGTCACCACCCTCAGACCGACGGACAAACCGAGAGGACCAATCAAACTCTGGAACAGTATATACGCTGCATGCTGCAACAAACTGAAAAAACTTGGAAAGACATCCTTTGGATAGCCGAATATGCCTACAATAACTCTGTCCATTCGGGAACTGGGAAAACCCCGTTTTTTCTTTTGTACGGCAGTCACCCTCGAACCTCGGAGTTGGATCCCCTCCAAGATCTTGAAACACCAGCAGTAGACTACCTGCATTCTACAATCACCCAAGCCTTTAAGGAAGCTGTTTCTCACCTTCAAAGGGCTAAAGAACAATACAAGAAAGGAGCAGATCAACATCGGAAGGAAGCCCCTCAATATCAAGTAGGGGATCAAGTCTGGTTATCCACCAAATATCTACCTCTAAAAGGGCCACGCACATTCAACCCAAGATAACTTGGTCCCTATTCCATCACTACCATAGTAAACCCAGTAGCGGTCAAGTTGGACTTGCCCCCGCACATGAAGATACATCCGGTCTTCCACGTCTCTCTATTAAAACCTGTGCAACCTCAAACCCGACTAACTAAATCTCCAAAACCTATCCTAGTTGATGGAGAACTCGAGTTTGAAGTCAAAAGCATTCTGGACTCCAAGATCTCCAAATCTAAACTATTTTACCTAATTGACTGGAAAGGCTACAGCCCCCAAGAGAGATCCTGGGAACCTGCTGAATATGTCCACGCTCCTCGCCTAATCAAAAGATTTCACCGAACATTTCCTGACAAGCCAAAACCCCCGGAGAAGCCCGGTTTGGGAGTGGCCTTGAGGGGGGGTACTGTCATGATCTCTGCTTCCAAAAGGTCAGGGTTTTCCCAACTCCCTTGGAAGCAGATCCATAACCCAGGTTCCGAGTGCCAACCAGTCCCAATTGGGACCTTTTGGACCCAGTCCTGGCGCCAGTGGCACCAGGCTCATAAATATGCCCAGTCCCAGCGCTGGAAGCGCCGGGCTCATAATGCTTGGGTGGACTTACCTGCAGCAGACCATGCTGCTTACTTGCCTGCCAGTTGAGCCTCTGATCCTCTTCTGTTTGGAACTACTTTTCCTGTTGGGTGGGGCAGGAGCCACTCCCTAGATTCAGAACACTGGATCTCTTCTGGAAAGCAGGAACTCTTTTCTTACCTAGGCGTGGCTGTGGAAGGAGACACCTAAGCACTACAGGAGGCTATTTAAACCACACCCGATGGATGAATCTTGCTTTGCGTTATTCTGCATCCTCTGCAGCAGAACGCTCATCGTGTCTTCTGCATCTGATCCTGGGCCTAAGGAAAAAGGCTTACCATCCTGAATCCAGTCTTCAGCAACACCTATAAAGACAAGAAAGAACAGGTTAGCATTACGGTCTTCAGTGACAGCTCTTCACTTACCTGGTCCATCGGCTGTCACCAACGCCTCGCGCTGCATTCCGGCATCTGAAAGACAAAGGCTTACCTACTCTTCGTGCGCTCCGGAGGTCTTCACACTGCATTCCGGCATCTGAAAGACAAAAGCTTACCAACTCTTCGCACGCTCCGGAGGCCTTCGGCGCTGCATCCCGCATCTGAAAGACAAAACAAGGTGCGTTTAAAGACATTGGGGAACTTTAATACTCACGTGCCATTACTCCTTTCCACATCTAACCCAGTGGGTATTCCGGCACCCTGCAGCCGCTCCGAACTTGTACCTGCAAAATAAAAAGACAGTTGGAGCGCATCGTGAAGCAGGCAACAAGCGCTTACTTACGTGCTTCCAGGCGCTTCTATTCATCACACGGGCTCCATCTTCAACTCACTTCAGTCCGTCATCTGCCATCGCCGGAACCCTGCAAAACAAGAAACATCATAACTAAAGACTTTAAAGACATTAGAATTACTCAAAACTTACCGTTCATGCAGTAAACGACGGACAGCAGTCCTCTGAAGTCAAGAGGCCTGCTCCCCTTATCCAGTGAAGAAACTGGTTACAGCACCCTGCCCCGAGGCAGATGGAGAGCACGGCGTTCACTTACCTAAGGTGAGAGCGTTAACCTTTGGGGTTCTACAGGAGAAGAGAAACGGAAGAAGAGAGAGACATTCAATAACCCAGTTCCTTAATCCCATATTTTCTATCTGCAGACATCTTACCCTTCGAGTCAGACATACAGTGCACAGAGGTCCAGCCCAAAGAGCCAGCCGTGTGTTACACATCACCTTTGAAGATACGGTATACGCCCAGTCAAGACCGGCGCCTCTACGGGAATCAGGTGAGCGTTACAATAGCCCTGTGATTGTTTACACTTGCCAAAGAAACCCTTGTAATATCTTCAGATTTGATAATTCTCAATTGAGGTATTTTTGAGAATACGGAGAATGTATAGGATCGATTAATGTGATTATCCGCCAATATCCTTTCATCCCCCTCAAATCCAATAATATACTGTGTTTCCAATTCACTTTGTTGTGGCCTAGTGGGAGGTGTGTTTTTTCCTGTATTTGTTAATGTTACAGCTAATGGGGATGCCCTAGTAACCACACAGGGATTTGACTCAAGTGAAAATGTACTCTTGCTATTGGATAAATCGTATTCCTTATATGAGTTATTCATGTTAATTTGATTCTCAGATAAGGACCTTCTTAATGGAGGACCATGGATAGATATATGGCTCGGGGCAAAAAGGGTACCCATATGATTTGCATTATTTACTTCATTTATTGATAAATTCCCAGGCTGGGTCCTCAGAAGTGCCTCAACCATTTTTTGTCTTGGCCATTTACCATCACTACATTTTTCTTTTTGTCCAATAAACAATTTTCAAGCCTTATTGAATCATCACATATTACATTCATTTTATTACTATTTCTATTTCCTACTTCTAATTGTATTTCATTACTCAGTATGCATACATTATTTACATGTGTTCGATTATTTGGGACATTAGTACATATCTCACTATAGGATTTCCTCATAGGTGTTTTTAGGGAGACGCTGATTCCTCCGTCCTGATGTTTTATTTGACTTTTTGACGTACAGCATCTGCCTAATATAGGGAAATATTTACTTAAGGTGGCTTTTGCCGTTTTTTGAATAATGAGATCTGTGTTAGACTTTTCATTTTCCTTTTCCTGGGTTGAGTGGTCTTTTGGAATAACCGTGGCTATTTTTTGATGTGACACAGTTTTGGAAGTTATGGTTTTCTGAGAGTTTAATTTTGCTAATTGTGTGATACTAGTTTTTATCGTTCCCGTATTGGTGTACACGTCTTCCTTCAATAGCGAAGAGGTACCAAGGCCTCCACCTCTTTTTTCCACTCTTACTTCAATTGCAGGTGGGAGGGCATGCTGACTCCCTTTGGACAATTGATCCAAGTCAATGTGCTCCCCATCTGCAATTTCTAGGATAGAAGTTGATTTTATGACCTTCGCCTCCCTCCTTCTTTTCGCAAGTCTTTTCACAGCACGCATATGCATCCTTTAAGCCCGGCGAGACATAAAGGTGGGGGTTACTTCGGTGTGAATATTTTCAATCTCTGCCTTTTTTTGTTTTTCGATTTCATCCAACAAGACAGAAGGGCTATCTGGCAGATCTAAAATCGGAACTTTGGCAATAGGACTAGGCGGCATATCAAAAGGCTGTGCTTTGTTAAATAGTTGTGAAACTATTGTATCGTTTAATGCGATTATCGATGCTTTAATCTCTCTCAGATCATTCTCACAATTGCACTTCAGCGGCACAGATGATACCCCATGTGATTGTCTAGAATTGTCACATTCTAGGTGAACAGGTAGCGAACATTGCGTACTTTTCTCATGGCTCTCATTTGTAGCTTCTCTTGATCTTTGGCCACCTATTTCATATTGCAAAGATCTCAGGGTATCAATTGCGGTTATGAAGCCCTCAATTTTATCCATCTTGGAACAGAGATAATGCATATTGCCTTTAATTCCTTTAATTCCAAGTGGGTAAGTTCATGGCCCTTGTCGAGAAGATCTAGTATTTTTGTAATCACTGGAAGGGGGCTAGGAGATTGATGTTCAACGCTACCCCTATCAGATATGTTCCCCTCAGGATCATCATTTATGAACCTTCTTTGATCTTTAATTTGCTCAGGAGAGTACAATAAAGCATGCAAAATCCCTTCAGAACCTCCTTCGCCTATTGTTTCATTGTGAGTTTTCATGATGTCCTCTCTGCAAGTTGTTTTTAAAATCTCCTTGTTAGATGATCTATGAACAAGTGGGGTCATCATATTAATGGATTGATTGACCTGTTCATCTAATTCAGCCATTTTCCTCATAGTTATCCTAAACGGGTCTTCGTTAAAAGTGCAAGGTAGCAGTGGGGTTATGCAACGCCCCAAACTCACCCTGGCATCATCATTTACTTCCTCTTTTATGGAATTGTACAAAATGGCAGTTGGGTCGGCATGAATCTGAGCCAAATAGGTAGCTTGTGTTGGAATATCGCTACGATTCAAATTATCATCTTTAGCTACCTCAGCTAAAGTGTTATTATCAAATGGCTCATTATCAAGAATACTCCTTTTGTGACCTAAGGAGTCATTATTAGTTTCAGTACAAGCTTTCAATATTGCCTCAGTGCACCGCCCGCTACGCAATTCATTAGCCATAGTTAAAGTGCAAGATATAGCTCTTGTGCAATGTATTAATAAAGAGACAGAGTTCTCAACCTGCTAGATAAATGTCAGGATAAAACAATGGTGGATAAAGACTAATCTAGCTTTACACCCATAATCTGATAAAATACGAATTAACACGTTATATGGTGACAAGCACCTAGCACTTTATAATAAAATATCAGCAATTTATTGGAATAGAGCTTCGCCCTCACTCACCAGCGCATATAATATAATCATAGAATCTTCATGTTCTAGCAATATATAATTAGGTTCACTACTTTCAGCACGAACCTGAGCGTTAACACTTGTTAATAACAGAGATCCTCAGGGATCAAAGTGACTAATCACTGCAGTCTCCCTTCTGAATCCGCCGCCAAACAGCCGCACAACAGCCAGTGGGCTTTTCGCCGTCGGCTTAACGCCGCAAGGGTGGGTTGAGCGTAGTTTTCAACACGCTACCAGTCACATGATCACACACGTGGTCCGACTGACTCCGCCTCCTCCAGGAAGCGGTATGGGACAGGCAAGAGCAGCGCTCGCAGTGCCTGGGTGATGGCAGCTAAAAACAAGGTCAGTCAAAGTAGTTCACTGCTTACACGCTCTTCGAATCCCAAATAAAGCGCCGCTCAGGCGGCTCGAGCGCAGTTTTCAACACGCTATACCAGTCACGTGATCACACACGTGGTCCGACTGACTCCGCCTCCTCCAGGAAGCGGTATGGGACAGGCAAGAGCAGCGCTCGCAGTGCCTGGATGATGGCAGCTAAAAACAAGGTCAGTCAAAGTAGTTCACTGCTCACACGCTCTTTGAATCCGAAATAAAGCGCCGCTCAGGCGGCTCGAGCGCAGTTTTCAACACGCTACCAGTCACGTGATCACACACGTGGTCCGACTGACTCCGCCTCCTCCAGGAAGCGGTATGGGACAGGCAAGAGCAGCGCTCGCAGTGCCTGGATGATGGCAGCTAAAAACAAGGTCAGTCAAAGTAGTTCACTGCTCACACGCTCTTTGAATCCGAAAAAAAAAGCGCTGCTCAGGCGGCTCGAGCGCAGTTTTCAACACGCTACCAGTCACGTGATCACACACGTGGTCTGACTGACTCCGCCTCCTCCAGGAAGCGGTATGGGACAGGCAAGAGCAGCGCTGGCAGTGCCTGGATGATGCCAGCTAAAAACAAGGTCAGTCAAAGTAGTTCACTGCTCAAACGCTCTTTGAATCCGAAATAAAGCGCCGCTCAGGCGGCTCGAGCGCAGTATTCAACACGCTATACCAGTCACGTGATCACACACGTGGTCCAACTGACTCCGCCTCCTCCAGGAAGCGGTATGGGACAGGCAAGAGCAGCGCTCGCAGTGCCTGAATGATGGCAGCTAAAAACAAGGTCAGTCAAAGTAGTTCCCTGCTCACACGCTCTTTGAATCCGAAATAAAGCGCCGCTCAGGCGGCTCGAGCGCAGTTTTCAACACGCTACCAGTCACGTGATCACACACGTGGTCCGACTGACTCCGCCTCCTCCAGGAAGCGGTATGGGACAGGCAAGAGCAGCGCTCGCAGTGCCTGGATGATGGCAGCTATAAACAAGGTCAGTCAAAGTAGTTCACTGCTCACACGCTCTTTGAATCCGAAATAAAGCGCCGCTCAGGCGGCTCGAGCGCAGTTTTCAACACGCTACCAGTCACGTGATCACACACGTGGTCCGACTGACTCCGCCTCCTCCAGGAAGCGGTATGGGACAGGCAAGAGCAGCGCTCGCAGTGCCTGGATGATGCCAGCTAAAAACAAGGTCAGTCAAAGTAGTTCACTGCTCACACGCTCTTTGAATCCGAAATAAAGCGCCGCTCAGGCGGCTCGAGCGCAGTTTTCAACACGCTACCAGTCACGTGATCACACATGTGGTCCGACTGACTCCGCCTCCTCCAGGAAGCGGTATGGGACAGGCAAGAGCAGGGCTCGCAGTGCCTGGATGATGGCAGCTAAAAACAAGGTCAGTCAAAGTAGTTCACTGCTCACACGCTCTTTGAATCCGAAATAAAGCCAACAGCTATGTGAAAGTGTATATGTTTATAATTGAAGCAGAAAGTCCTATGTTATTATACAGTCAAATATTATTATAAGAGACAGGCTGATTTTTAACTGTGAAGCCAATGACAGACTACTAAACTATGTAAACAATACATGCTCACTGACCAGCCGTGTGATCACAGGCGGTGTGAAAAGCGTAGCGGTTTTTTATTCTGCCTCCCCGAGGTTTGTGCTCCAATAAATTTTGTTTCCTGAACCACTGTGTTGTGCCTTCTAATTACGAGGTCTCTGGAGTGCGGTCTCTACCAGCTATGTGCAGGTTGTTTGAGATATATTTAACGTGGAGGTGTAGCACGGGAGACTAGCATCAGCAACTATTTTTTCAGTGCACAGATTTATTACACCATATTTTTTGGACATTGACCTAACAGCCACGCCAATTCTAGGAGTGAAGTTGCATCGGAGGGTGCAGTTCCCAACTGACAAGGTGTGTGGTTTTTCTCCACACACTGTGTTTGTCAACTTCAGTATCTTTTTCAACGTGCTTCTCCACACTTGCCAGCGTGTACACGCATATTGTAGGCGTGTTCCACAGTGACCTCTTACATTGTGCTCTAAGGTGCACTTTATTTGTAGCCCTTGCCATACAAGACACAAGGGTGGCAGCGTGCCTGACTCAGGCGCTGACTTTATTCGATGAAAAGCAGTCAGCAGCATATATTTGTGTAGACAGACAAGGGGCCTTATTACGACCTGGCGGTACGGGGTTAAGGGCGCCGTAAAAGGTGCCGGCGCCGTTTACCCCGTACCGCCTCATTACGGGGTCCCCTTGCGGGACCCAGGAAGTAACGCCTGGTCCAACCAGGCGTGCTTACCGGGTCCCGCGAGGCGAAGAGGGAGCAAACAACGGACCAATTCGTAATGGCCCGTTGTTTGCTCCCTCTCTCATTCCCATTCAGGAAAATTTAAGGGAGCTAGAGAAATACCCAACAAAAAGAGATCTGAAAATGGTGCGAGGAGCAGAATTATCTGGATGTGGGTCGCATTCCAAGGCGGCTGAGGATCATGACTATGCCATCATTTGCGAACCAAGACCCAGCCATGCTGCAGGAGTGGGGCGAAGTGACTAACCAATGTTTAGAAACATTTTTGGCAATGCTGATGAAATATGCCAAAACTGACAGCTCTACTATATTAAAACGAATATCAGCCATTACAACTAAAGGAGATTACTACTACAGAGGAAAGCAATACATTGAAGCAAATCATGGATAATAGTCTGGTGGCATTTGAAGAGGACATAAAATAGTGCAAACATCGCAAAAATGATTTTGTGACACGAATGACTATGAATGTGGTTGAATTTACACTTTTGTGAAGAGGTTCGATAATTTGAGGAAGCCCCTCTCTGAGAATACTTTGGGCACAGTCATATACACGGTGGCCTCCTCATCCTCTGAATCAGAAGTGTACAACTGTGATAGTGACACACTGGGACTAAAATTAAATTTTTTTAGAGGAGATGCACCTCCTTTGCCAGGATGGCAAGCTACAAAAGCAGGAAAGGGGCAGTGGAAGAGGATGTGGACTTTCCCGACTACAGGAATAAGATCCGCTGCGGAAGAAGTGGAAAGGGGGGCAGCAAACTCCACAAGTCAGACCGACTCACTATGGGGGCCGAGGCAGGAAATAATGCCCCCTACAGATGTGACAGTGGTCAATCTTCCGTTACATGTCTTGACCAACAAGGAATTGGAGGTGTTTAAATTAGGCTTCAAATGTTACCCTTCCTATAACTATGATTATGTCCAGACACGTATGGACTTTGGCCATTTCATAAGGAAAATTAAACTTAAAAAGCAGTTTGCTTTTAATCCTAAGAAGCCTACACCGGCCATATCCCGTACTGGCAGAACTGATTTGATGCTCTCTGACCTTCCATCTTTAGCTGATCTGGTTGAATTATCCGACAATTCTGCAACATATGTTAAAATCAATCTTACTGAGTTGGATATCAATCTGGGTTGGGTGTTCTTCACACATAAAGAGCAAATCAAGATTTAACCCCTCCTTTCCAGTGCTTGTGTGGGGGGGTCTGTAAGCATTTGAGGACCTGGTCATAGATGATCTGCGCATATTAAGATTTACCAGCTTCTCAAACAAGAGGTACAATCTCACCCTCCAACAGCAAAACAGCTTAGACTCCCTTAATCAGTTGTGGTATTTAAACCCTCAGACAAGGGATCCAATATTGTTTTGTTGAATCACTGTGACTATGTGGTCGAAGCTACCCGCCAATTGAGAGATGCTTCTTGCTATTGTAAGCTCAGTGCTAGTCTTTTTTCTGACATACAGACACAATTGAATTCTTTGTTGAATAAGTTGACCAACAAGGGCATCCTTGATCTGGACATATGTGGGTTTTTGTCTCCAACTTCTTTTTCATCCCCACCATATACTTCTTGCCTAAAATCCACAAATTTAAGATAAGGCAGCCCCGGCCGACCGATTGTAACTTTGTCGATTCACTACTGGAAAACATCTCTAAATTTGTTGATGAGACGTTGATTTCCTTTGTGTCCACATTACCATCTTATTTCCGTGACACAAAGGACTTTTTGAAACACATCAACGAGGTACAGTGGGAGCCTGGTTTCATCATGGCCACATTAGATGTTGTCTCTTTATATACCTTGATTGAGCATCAGGTGGGGTTGAGGGCATGTAAACATTTTCGGAATCAGTGTTCTTTGAATTTTCTTTCCCACACCAACATGATTTTGGAGATGCTGGAATTTTGTTTAACTAATAATGTCTTTCTTTTCGATGGCACCTTTTATCACCAACAGGGTGGTACCGCAATGGGCAGTATCTTCACACCACCCTATGCCAATCTTACCATGGAATGGTGGAAGGATGCTGTAGTTTGGGATTGCATCTAATTCCCCTTTTACTAAACTTGTGGTTTCCTGGTGGTGGTACACCAATGATTTATTCATCATCTGGAAGGGTGATGAATCTGATTGGATGAAATTTGGGAAACATCTGAATTCCAATAGCATTATTTACAATGTATACCAAACCTACCAGTTCTGGCATTCCCCTGCATGCATCCAGCAATCATCCTGGAAGTTGTAAAAAGGGTATTCCGTATGGGGAATTTGTTTGATAATCACTAACTTTGATATCGAATGTTCAAAAGCAGCATTAAGGTTCAGATCACAAGGCTATGCGGCTCAGGTTATTGAACATGCATTTGTGAAAGCGAGAGGCTTAAATCACCAGAGTCTACTTAATGATTCCCGACCTGTAGATCTTAATGCATCAAATGAAACGTGTCTTATTTTGACATATGGCCAAGCATTGCAACCAATTAGATCCATCATACAAAAACATTGTCATGTTCTTAAACTGGATAGGGATTTGTCCTCTATATTGCCAAGTCATCCTTGTCTAACATTTAGGAAGTCTCCCTGTCGCAAAGATATAATTGGTTTCTAGTTTTCTCAATCCCCTCAAGAAGGGTGAAGTTCTTGGTATGTGGTTATCTAGTCAAGTGAAAGTTTTTTTTAATTGCATGAAATGTAGTGTTGGGAAGGCATGGTATCACAATTATTGACACCGACACAATGGAGACAGTTTGTAAAACCTTTATTGAAAATGTTGGGGTTGTAGAAACTCCTATCTTGCCCAACAATTAAGATGGGAGTAGTCGCTATCTATCTATCTATCTATATTAGTTTTCATATAGCGCTAAATCGCCCATAGGCCTCAGAGCGCTCACAAAGACAACAAAGAAAAAGAGAAATACAAGACAATACAATTCCACTACGCTATGTAATCATCAGAGCTAGCTTTCTCCCTCGTCAAAAAAGGTGGGTCTTAAATTGTTTCCTAAATACAGTGAGAGATGCACTATTCTTAACCATCTGGGGTAGGGAATTTCAAATCATAGGACCCCAATACGTGAAATTTGGGCCGCCATTCGCTTGAGAATTTGACAAGGTTGGTGTAAATCTTGTTTACCATTAGAGCAAAGTTCTCTTCTAAGAGGTGCCTTCCTTAGTTTGTTGGCTAGATAGTTTGGAGCATCGCCAGATAAGCATTTGTAGACCATGATGGTACCCTTAAATTTGATCCTTTGTTGGGCAGGGAGCCAGTGGAACTTCCTCCTGGCTACTGTGACTTTATCACGTCGGCAAAGTCCAGTGACAGCTCTTACTGCTCCATTCTGTATAGTTTGTAATTTCTTTATGTTGCTCTTAGATGTGCCCATCAGAAGACTATTGCAATAGTCTAACATTGAGTTTATAATGCCCCAGCAATTAGAGCAACATTTTGTTCGGTGAGGTAGGGACGAATTTGCCACATCAGATTTGAATAAAAAGCACAGGTGGATTTCAGGTATGATGCCTGTCTCCTAAAGGAGAGATGCGAGTCCATAAAAATTCCTACAGTTTTTACATGGTCCAAGACCTTGTTGTAGGTAGTACTGATTTTGAATTTACTGTATTGAGCATTATTTTCTGGGGGGTACCAAGTACCAAGAGTTTGGTTTTCCCTTCATTAGGAGCAAGAGAGTTGTTTGCCATCCATTTTTGTATAGCACTGAACACCTCATTGACTCTTTGCGCATCCTTTTCGTAGGATCCAGACAGTTCAAAAACCAACTGTGTGTCGTCGGCGTAGTTCGTGAACTGGACACCCAGGGTTTTTAACATATCACACAGGAGTTTAGAAAAGATTTTAAAAAGTAATGGTGACAAACATGATCCTTGCGGTACACCACAAGTCAGTAAGGTTTTGAAGGAGAAAAAGTTTACCTTTGCCACTGCTGCCATCCATGGACCTAAGAAAGATTTAAACCATTTAACTGCTAGTGGGGAGCATCTACCAACTGTTATCAGCCTCTCTGCCAGAAGGTCATGATCTATAAAGTCAAAAGCTGAGGAAAGATCAAGCAGTAACAGTAGTGCAGTGCTCCCTCGTTCAATAATACTGGCAATATTGGCCTGGTGATCTAAGAGGGCTGTCTCGGTACCATGCTTCGCTTGGAAGCCAGATTGTTCATTAGCCAATATATTGTTGGATTCAACACATTTTTGATATTGAGTGTACTCAATCCTGTCAATTATTTTGAGAAGGAAGGGCATGTTCGTGATAGGCCTGAAATTGCCCGGGATTGACGGATTCAAGTTCTCCTTTTTGATAAGGGGAGTAATACAAGCCTCCTTTAGATTCTCTGGGACATATGCCTCATCAAAGGACTGGTTCACAAATTGACCCACCCAGGGTGCTAATGTTTCAGAAAATTCCTTGAAGAATTTTGCAGGAAAAATGTCCCCCTGACAGGAGGAAGGCTTTAAATTGTGAATAGTCCCTAGTACTTCTTTCACAGAGACTTTCTCAAAGGCAAAAGATTCTAGTTAGACCTTGTGTGTGCTGTCGGAAGCACTGCTCATCTGTTTTGTTTTAATACCTATTTGAAATTGCAAATATTTGGGATACTCATTCATTTAATATATTTTTTAGCACTCCCTTATTTTATTATTGCTAATTTATATTGTGTGAATATATCTGTGATCCACTCAGGACGTACTGTCAACCTGTACTGCAGCCCTCGTTGGTTAAAGACAGCTACGCGTCGTAACTAGTCTAGAACTACAGGTCCCAGCAGACTTGTAGTCCATTAGACCGTTATATTCTCACGACAGGCGCGTCAGCGCCAGCACATCGGAGACGGTCTGTAAAGTTCCATAAAAGGTTCGGAGAGGTACGGCCTCAGGTGTTTGCTCGTACAACTATACATGGGGCTGATGGAGCGCCTGGAGGCTCTGAGATTAGCCAAGGAGCAGTCGCAGGTGAAAAGCAATTGTTTCCAAGCAGTTACAAAGCCTAACAGGACCACACTGCCATCCAAAACTCAAAACACGACTCAATCTAGAGTCCAAACTGCTAATCCTATCCTGACCATACCTAATTACATAGGGGATACTATCACATCGACAATTACCAATATAGACCTGGTAATAGTTCCTCATGCTACTAAGAATGAGAAACTATCCCAGACAGGGTCACGGGAGCAAGTAAGGAATAATTTACCCCCTAAGGTTATATATATCCCTCCCACGACGCTTGCGGTCCTCTCTAACCAGTCCAATACCACTATCGAGCCCCCTATCAGATAGGTAGCTATTAAGGCCCTCGGAGATGGAGACCCTTTAGGATATACTGATACAATAACCATTAGTACATTAGAGGGAGACAGCGTCTCAACCTCCCCGACTGCCAAACCTTTGTGTTACCTACTAAACACTCGCTCCCTTGTCAAACATGCTACTGAAGTAGCAGATCTGATCCAGCAAAATAACCTGGACATTTTCTTTATTACAGAAAAATTGATGATACCAACATCTCACCACGCTACAATGCTAGCTACTCCCAAGGGATATTTAACCCTCCACATAGATCGAGAGGAGGGCAGGGGTGTTGCCATTATTTTTAAAGAACACCTAAAAATGTATATCCCTAGCACTCCGCATCTAGAAAACTGTGAATCCATGCTTGTAAAACTCAATGTGAACCATGTCTCCTCTATCAGCTTCCTATTACTTTACCGTCCCCCAAGACTGACTCCTAAATTTGAAGAGCAACTGATGGCTAGCATTGGTAATCACGCCAGTGATACCTCCGCGTTTATTGTCCTTGGAGATTTTAATCTCTGGGAAAACAACCTATCCGACTTAGTGGCAAAGGATCTCAAATGATCAATTGAAACTATCAACTTTAAGCAACTAGTGTCACATGCCACTCATGATGCTGGCAACACACTTGATTGGATCTTGGCATAAAATCAGGCTATAACAGTCACATCAATCCTAAAATGTGCTTGGTCTGATCATCACTTGATTAATTTCACATGTTGCATACCCACTATTCAGACTCCACAACCTGAAAGAAATAAGATCTTAGGCACGTGGCGGAACTGTAAAGGTGTGACCAGTGAGGCTTTTAAGGAGAAGATTCTACCACTTTTGACTTCCCTTCAACAACATTCCTCCCTTGATAATTTCACTCAGTCATTTAGAAAAGCAACTAATCAAGCATTTAATATGCTGGCTCCGCTTAAATTAGGAAAAAAGTAATAAATCCACTAAATTAAATAAATGGTTTTCTATAGATATCTTAGAAGCTCGTAGAAGCAAGCATCTCGACCAAACGAAAAACAAAACAGTCCTAGTGAAGTCTGTCAATTCAAAATGGCCTATGCTAACAAAAACCTAATGCCTGCCCTATCTTTTGTACAAAAGTGTAAAAAGGAAAAATGTATGCAGAAGGAAAAAATCAATATTCAAATGATAATGTGGCTGAACCAGCTCTCCTCCCCATGTTAGGGCTCATGAGGTAAGGCGATCCTTGTAGACAGGATGACACACTCTGGCTCGGTTTTTAACACAGTACACAGTTGAAAACCGTGGATCGAGGGTCGCCTGGCTTTGCACGTTACGGTCTTTCTCTGACTTCAAAATGTATGTTTCAACCAAAATGTTCACAAAGGTTCCCCTCTGTCAGGCTCACATCTTTCACGATAAAGTTAAACACAAAGGGCCTCATTACGACCCAGGCGTTAAGGGTTAACACCGTCGTTAACCCTTAACGCCTATTCTGATTTTAACGGCTGCTCTTAGCAGCCGTTAAAATCCATGGCGCTAACCCGCCATGATGCTAATTACGCCACCGTAATTTACGGTGGCGTAATTAGCACCTTCCCCACTCCCATTATGCCCTATGGGGCAAAAATGGGAATGGGGAAGGGAAAATGGGAAATGGGGATTTACCGCCCCACTCACCTTGGAATGGGGCGGTAAATCCGCCATCCACCATGGTGTAAACGTAGTTTACGTAGTTTACACCATGGTGGTAAAGTTGGCGCAATGAGCGCCTGGGTTGTAATGACCCCCAAAGTTGCAAGGGAGGCTCCGTTCCCCAAGCTTAGTATACTTCGGGTCTCCCTCAATGGGGCTCGGACCCCTTTTGGATGTCGAAGTCTTTCGAATGTGTCTGGTTTTCTTACAGACCACCACAGGACGCCTTCGACTCAATGTTCACTATTTTACTTTCACTCTTGCCATTTATTTGTCTTTTAGCTTCAAACAATGTACCTTTCACAGAGACTTTCCAATGGGCTACTTCCTTTCACCGGATCAATCCGTTACTTAGTATCGCTGATCTCGCGGCTGAATTTCACTTTACAGTTCATTCACAGGCCTGCCTTTATTCGCGTATCATCCACACGCGTGCAGCCTTCACTTTGTTATGTGATGTTGCTACTCCATTCACTTTAATACACACCGGTCTCTCAGGTCGCTTGCCAACTTGCCAACTCACAGGCTTTGTGCACTTCTTTTTTGTTTTGCAGTTTCCAATTTTCGAGTCAAGGTTAGTACCACAAGCTTGACCTCGCCTCCCCAACTCTACAGTTCACCCAGGAGGGTCGCTGGAGTCCTTGAAACACAATGAAATCTTCACTTGTGGGATCTGGCCTTCTCCACGTGTCTTTTGCAGTCTGTCGGAGGCAAAAACCTCCAGTAGGGAAGCCTTGGGGGTTTTTGGCCCGCTGCTCTCGTGCCTTGGTGCGTTGCTCTGCTCCAGTGAGTGTGCCTTCTTCCCGGAAGTTCTGCTCAGAGTATGTGTTTAGGTGTTGCCTTTTATTTGTGTGAGGAGAGCTAATTGGTATCAGGTGCATGCACTTAGGGTAAAGTGCCTGACTTTGCTTGACCTGATTAACGGGACATGTACAGTACGATGTGAGATAGTCTCATTACTCTTTGTCACCCTCTTCATCGGCCCAGTGTTTGTGTAAAAAGGGTGTTCGGGGGAGTTGGGACTTCGATAAATCCGAAAAAATAGGATGGAGTAGACGAACAAAAGAGTGTGGAATACTGCGTCTCGCCATCGGCTATCTCACCCCCACTCCCCTAACACCCCTCACCCAGGTGATCCTCCCGCACTGATCCACCCCCAGGAACAGGATCCAAATGCGATGGCCGTGTCCTGGCCACCTGGATGACAAGTCCCTGAGGACTAGCGGGTGAGACACCCTTTGGTTTCTCACAAAAGTGTGTATCAATGCATTGCCTTCCAAAATCTATGTACATCCAGTGCTGGAGACCCAAATGAATATTCAATATCTAATTACATGCAATACTTCTTATGTTGTTTATGTTTTAAGATGCCCATGCGGGAAATGGTATTTGGGGAGTACAATATTCAAATTAAAGGTCTGTACAATCTAACATCTGAGAGCTATTAAGACTATTAAGACTATGCACCACGCATATCCCATGGCTAAACATTTTTTGGAATGCCATAATAGCAATGCAGAAGAATTGTGTTTCTTTGGAGCAGCACATGTACCACCACACCCACGAGGAGGAGACAGCAAATTAAAACTTAGACAGTTGGAGACAAGGATGATTTTAGATTTGGACACTAAAATCCCTAATGGGCATAATGTCGATGAGGAACTACATTTCTAGGAGTGTAGTCATGTGGACATTTCTGGGACATTTTTTATCGCACTTTATCTTACTGCTGTCTGCAATTCACGTTTTATGTTTTTTATTCTGGGCCACTGACATTATTTTATTTTATGGACATCATGTTCTGTTCCTTTAGTATGTCATTGGTGAACATTGGGTGTTTATGATAGATGAGGTCCTGCGGCATATAGAATAGACACTAGGGGCCTGTGGTGTGCACACGGCAGCAGGATCCCATATGCTAGGGGTGGTGCTGGTCCTAGCGGGTTGCCATCCGCCGCTTTACTCCCCACCCACTGGCATGAGTTATTACTGCTGCTGTCGCGGCATGCAGACACATGGATGTGTTTCAATAATCTGCTGCATTATATGGCTTGACATCGATTATTTACGTATTTGCACATTGCTGTCTCCCTTAGCTGCTCCATGCACTTTGCCCTTTAGATGGACAGTGATTGTCACTGCCATTTCTACATGCGTACATTTGTGGGTCCTTCAAAATCTTTCTGTATGGCATCCATTGAGATCAGTGATTTGCCCATTTGCACACTGCTGCCCAAATTAGCTGCCACAAGCACTTTAGATGGACAGGCGTTCATACTGCCGTTTCTATATGCAGACATATGGTTTTTTTTCAACTTTTATCTGCATGGCATGGATTGAGATAGGCGGTTTGCCCATTTGCAAATGGTTGCTCAAATTGGCTGCTACATGCACTTTACACTTTACAGGGGCAGTGCTAGATGGCAGTTTGATCACTTGCACACAGTGGTCATAATTTTAATGGCCTCTACAACATTGCACTTTATACGGACCAGTGACTGCCGCATTTTAGCGTACAGGTTCTCATGCAGTGGTTAGGCACGGCTGCAAGGAAGGCATGGTATCAAATATTGAAGACAGACACACGTGATCACAGTTAAAGGGTGTGTATTGAACTTCAATGGGTTGGTTGAACGCCTATCTAAAACTAAATCTAGGAATGGGAGCAAGTTACGATCATCAAATAATAATAACGCAGTCCTAGTGGAGTCTTTGTCAAAATAAAAGGGCCCATTCTAATAAACCTATTGCCAATTCTTACTTCTAAATACAAATGGTGTGGGACAACAATGTATGCAAAAAGAAAAGTGTTCAAGAAATGATATTTCAGGATACTTGAGCAGTTGGCTTTCCTACCCCGTGTTTTCAGCACAGGACATAGTGGCACGCACACACTCTGCCTTCCCTGACACAAGGATTTAGTGCAAAGCATAGGTATCAGGGCCTTCTGCACCAAAGTCTCTTTCCAAATAAAAGGTCTCTTATTGTAAGGGCCTGATGTAACAAAACAAGCACCAAAGTTCCTTTCTTGTCAGGAATTTCACAGTTCACAATTTGCTGACCTTGTTGGGGCTCGGACCCCTTAAACACAAGTTTCACAATGGTCTCCCTCATTCAGGCTTGCACTCCTTATTTCACATTCACAATTGGTCTCCTTCGTTCTGGCTCGGACCCCTTAAACACAATGTTCACAATGGGTCTCCCTTGTTTGGGCTCAGAGCCTTTTGTTTCAAGAATTGAAGACTTTTGATTGTGCAAAGGGTTTTGCCCTAACCGTCACAGGACCACTTCGATTCACTTCATTCCTCAATCTCGTTCTTTTACTTTCTTTTCTGCCACTTCTTGGCTGGATACCTCAACGAGACCTTTGATTGAGCACACTCGCAGTGCTGGACCACTCTGTTACTGGTATTGTATCTTTCTTCCTTCGAGTTCAAACATCCATCAGCAATTAAGCTTTCCTTGCGTCTTTCATCACACCTGTTACCAATCTTCGTACTTGTGCTCTTTATGCATTGTTGCCGCTTGCAACCTTGACTTCAACACAGACCGTTCTTGCATCCGTCTCCATAACTCACCAGCTGTGTTGATCTCTTTGGCGCTCCTTTGTTCTTGGAGCCAAGGACGGTACCACAGCGGCTGCTGCTCCTCCCCGACTCGATCAGCCATGTAGGAGGGTGCGGGGTATCTTAGACACACAATATAGGATTCCTCAGTCTCGTTTCCTGGCCATATGCTCTTTAATCTGAAGGGCTTAGAAAAGTCAGTTTCTTGTCGGAAAGGTCAAGGGTATCTCCCTCCTTACACACCCTTCTAGGTTTGCCGTCTTTCGCAGTAGGTGAGCTGGTGCAAGTGGATCTAGATCACCTGGCCTAAGTCCCGTCCACCTGTCAATCACTTTAAACTGTTGGTGCCTTCCTGGTTTGCTGTGCTTTTTCCTTACTTAAGCAGCCCTCTAACTCTTTTGCTTTGCAGTTGGTGAGCAGGTGCAAGTCGATCTAGGTCACCTGGCCTAAGCACCACCCACCTTCTTAGCCCTGCCTCTTCCTTTCAGCTCTTAACTTTTAGATCAAGGGCGTCTCTCCCGGGCGTCCAAAGCAGGGCAGACGAAGAATTCCTGTTTGGACCTGTTCGGACCCGGAGGACCCTGGACACGAACCCCTGCTCAGACAGCAGGTAAGCATGCACCAACATGTGTTTTCTACCTCTGTCCCCACAGTCCATCCCCACCATCATCAGGCAACGCCAACTTCTCCGGTGCTGGGGTGAGGACAGGTGCTTCGTGGCACAGTAAGTTGTGCGTTTGTATAGGTTTAATCTCGCACCGCAGTGCGTTTGCCTGCCCCCCCTTTGTCCCGGTTGCTTCCTTGTTTGTTGGCCCTCCCCCCTGCTTCCCGCCGTGCTCCCATTGGTAGGCTGGCCCTTTAAATCGGCCACCCAAGGAACCCCCTGCAGTGGCAACCCCCTTGGCCAAGGACCAGAGGCTAAGGATACCTCCAGTGGTGTCTACCATGGTAGCACATATCCTGTACCATCGACCTGCTGCGGCTGATCAGGTAAGTCGAATCTGGGTGTGTTGTATTGTGCTGTGCTCAAAAATCTGTCTTTTTTCCCCCTTCTGGGAAAGTCGAATCTGGGTGTTTTCACACCCTCTGCGGCAAAGCCCTCACAGCACAAAGCCACAGTGTTGAGCGATGCAGGTGCACAGGAGACGCTGCCCGATTATGCATAGCACGCTTTGCTACATCCACGCTTCTGCACCTATAAGAACCGAGGTACGGACCCTCTGCGGAAAAGCCATCGCTGGACAAGTCCGCAGTGTTGAGCGATGCAGGTGTTGGGCGGCGATGGGGTAGCGGCCCAGACTGTAAGCGCGGACAATCTCACCCTTCTGTCTGCGGCTGCACGGTAAGAAGCTTCGGGTAGAGTTAGCTTTGCTTCACTCCACGCAGCCCCCCTGATCTTGCTCCCCTTCCCCTTCTTGCATATGCGTTGCTCCCCCTGCAACGGATCCTCCCATCCCCACCCGCTTGCGTCTCCCCTCTTCGAGCACTCCCTTCAACTCAGACTGCGTGCATTCCCCCACAACTTCAGGCCACGTGCACCCTTGTATGCCTAGCCACATGCGCTCTCTCGCATTGTACGTCCCCTCAACCTGTTTGCGTGCTTGCGCTCTGGTGCAATTTGGCTGCATGCGCTTCCTTGCTTCCCTAGACACATGTGCTCCCTCGCATTGTAAGTCCCCTCCTCCTGTTCGCATGCGTGCCCTCCCTCACAACATAGCTGCATGCGCTCCCTTGCTTTTCTAGCCAGGTGCGCTCCCACGCATCGTAGGTTCCCGCAGACTGTCCCGTTCCCCGGCTTTTCCCTTCGTTCCTCGCGCCTCTCAGCCCTTCCCCCCTTCAATCTATTGTGTACTATTCTGAAACTGTCTCGTGCTCCACTGTTTTTCTGGCATTACTTTGCATTGACGGCATTCTTCTTCTGTGGTTCCTGTGGTGTTCTGTGCCTTGTTGACTGTATTGACTTTGTGTTTGCTCTCTATGGTTCATGATACTGTATTGCTATCCACGGTTTGTGGCATCACATTGCAATTGACTGCATTCTTCACTTTTAGGTTTCCTGCTGACCTGTGTTTTGCTTTTGGTCCTGTATTGCATCTGCATTCCTTACCTCCAGGTTCCCTGTTGTGCTTTGCCTTGGTTCTGTACTACATCTGCATTCTCTACTTCTAGGTTCCCTGTTGTGCTCTTTTCTTTGCTGATTGTTCTGTACTGCATCTGATTTGTAGGCCTGTTGTTCTTGATCTTTGTTTTGCCCCCTCCCTTTTGTGCCCCCCTGTGCCTCCCTCCTTTCTACCCCCCTGCGCGACCTCCCCTCCTGCTTCCTGTGCCTGGGCTCACTTCTCCTACTCCCCTAAACCTCCCCACACCCCATATGGTGCTCTCTGTCTCACCTATCTTTTCTAACTGCTTTTCTATTGACTATCCTATCTCTCTCACTAAGTCTGGCAGGAAGAAGCTCAAAAGGGACATCCTGGTCGCCAACCCAGGCCTCCCTATCACTGATACCTATACGAGTGCTTCCTCTAGACAGACCCTTACCGACATACTCTTTGTCGTTCCCTCTCCAGGCCTATGGACCTCCTCCATGGTCTCTGTTCTCTCTCCTTTGCATCCTTCTCCCATTAATGGTGGACCCTTTCCACTCCTCTAAGCCCATCATTAATGTCTATTTAAATGGCACCATCTTGGTCCAGGGCCCTGAGGCCAATCTCCTCCTCTTTGATAGATGCTTCCCACACCTTATCAACCTCCTTTCCTCTTCTGCTATCCCTTCTTACCCCTCTCTGGCTCCTCCGCCACCTCCTTCCTCTGCCACCTCTTCGGCACCCCCTGCTGCTTCTCTGGCCACCCTGTTGCCTCCCTCCTCCGCCACCCCTCTGGCACTCTCTTCTCCCTCTCTGACTACCCTGGCTTCTCTTCCTTCCTCCTCTGCCAACCCTCAGGCACCTCCAATACTTCTTTAGGGTGTACCTTTGGCCTGTACCCCTCCCGGAAGTCCTTCCAAAGTGGCAACCAGCCTGACATTGCTAATCTCAACTCTCGTTCAGCTGTCAAACACTCCTCTGACATCTGCCGTCTCCTGTAAGAGCTTGATTTGGATGTACTCGGTCTCACCGAGACTTGGTTCACAGCCATCTCTGTCATGAGTTTCGACACTCTCCTTCCCGATGGCTACAAGATCCTCTCCAGACCCAGAACCAATAGTCCCAGTGGGGGTGTAGCCTTGATTTTTCCGGAGAGGATCCCTGCTTCTATCATTTCAATGCAGCACTAGTCCTCCTTTGAATGCCTCAACTGCAAGGTATCTATCTCTCCTGGCCCCTCTCTCACTGTGGGGCCACTATCTACAGGCTGCCTGGCCAGGTCGCCCTCTTCCTCTCTGAGTGGCCTGTCCTCTCCTCCTCGCTCCTTTCCTCTACCTCTCAACTTCTCCTCCTCGGAGACTTGAACATCCACCTGGATGCTACCAGCCCTTCGTCAGGACTCTTGCGCATGCTCTGCGATTCTCTCTCTATATATATATATCCCTCCCTCTGGCTCAGCACACCCTATATTCTGATCTCCTCAGACTTCCCCTTCTCTAACCCTCTCACCACTCCTCTCTCTTGGAGTGATCACTTTTTCCTTTCTTCCCACCTCTCTCTTCCCGGCAGATCAAGCCGACTCCAGCACTGCCACCTACCTTCTAGGTCATGCGACCCATGAAGCATGTGTCAGTTGAGACTTTCGATGCTACTTTCTCTCCTCCTCCTGCACCTTTGGCTGTCACACCCCGGCACAGCCCTCTCCAACCTTCCTCTCTCTGTCTCTAACACTCTAGATGTCCTTGCCCCTGTAATGAGGATCCACTTGAAGCCCAAATCCAAGTGCAATTCTTTGTACGGTTCCGACCTCTCTGCCCTTAAACGCAAGTGTAAGGCGGCAGAGAGGAAGTGGAGGGCATCGGGCGCAACCCCTGACAAACTGGCCTGCCGCCTACTCCAAACGCAGTACAGACTCTCTGTCCTCTCTAAGAAGAGAGCCTACATCCAAGCCCTCATCTGTGCGGCATCTAACAACTCAATCAAACCTTTCCAAATCTGCAAGGAGCTGGCCAATCCAGCTGCATTCTCTGCTTCTCCTGTTCCCTCCCAACCCCTCAGCATGGCCTTGGCCTCTCATTTCACTACTAAGGCTCAGGACATCCTGCCCACCCTCTCTTCCTCTACCTCCTCTACCTCCTCTTCCTCCTCCTCTACCACTCCTGGCCTGTCTGAGGCTGTCTCTCCTCCTCTTTTCTCCTCCTTTCCTGTCATGAGCACTACTCCCGAGGAGCCAGGACTGGCCCAGCGCCCCCGGAAGCAGACCCTTCTTCCACATCTCCGGACCCAGCAGACCCCTAGAGGGGCCCTTTGGACCGTGTCCTGGCGCCTTTGGCGCCAGGCTCATAAAGGACTTCAGTCCCGGCGCCATAGGCGCCGGGCTTATATTGATAAACTGTGTAATAATGCTTGGGTGGACTTACCTGAGGCAGACCATGCTGCATACTTACCCAGAACAATCCAGTCTGGCTGAAGTCCCCAGCCATCAGGGCTGGGAGGAACTATTTCCTCTATTCAGGAACTCTTTTCTTACCTGGGTTGGGCCGGTGGAAGAAGACACACCTGAAGCACTTCTCTGCTATTTAAACCACGCCCGATGGAATACACGTGCTTCGCGTTATTCTGCATCAGCAGCAGGACGCTCACCGAGTCGGCTCCTGCATCCTGGCTCCTGACACGCCCGCCAGCACCCGGAACACCTGCAAACATACAAGAAAAGAGAAGGCGAGCATTAGAAATTATACTTACCGGAATCCGGCCTCAGCAATCCTACCTCCGACGATCCTGCAAAGGAAAGGTACAAGATTAGCAGCGCTCTCAAACGCTCGCAGCCGCGCCGCCTTGCCTTACCCATCCGTGGCCTCGCCAAACTCCACCGCGGCCACGACGCCGGCAGCATCTCGGCACCTGAAAAACAGAAAAAGGCAGTCATTAGAGGTGCCCGCTCTAAAGCGGCCACATTTCTTCCACTTACTTACGTGCCTCATCACGCGCAACAGCGGCTGTGTCGCCGGCAGCATCTCGGCACCTGTAAGCAGAAAAAGACAATCATTAGAAGTAAGCGGTCGCTTTTCTTTCACTTACCTTCCTCCACCGCGGCTACGACGCCAGCTACATCCCAGCACCTGCATAAGAGGAATACATGGTGAGCACTAACTAAGCACGGAGAACAAATACTCACCAAGAGACTTACCTGCTTTAGGTTTCTGGGCCCCGGCTCCTGTGGAGAAAAGACACTCATACTTACGGCTACCGCAGGAGAGACGAAAGGACACAGTGTCCGCTACTATTTCCCATCCAGTGACGTAACTGGATTCTACGCACCCTGCACCTGAAGCAGGATGGAGAGCTCATCTTTACAATACCTAAGGTGAGAGCTCGAAACCAAGTTGGGGGTCAAGAAGAGTGAGAAACGGGAGATTGGTGGGAACGCATATCCACCCCAGCTGGTAATCAATCCCTTTTCTTCCACCTGCAGAAAACTTACTCTACAAGCCAGGCAATCCAAATTCGGAGGCCCCGTCCAGAGCATCTTCCGGGCCCTGCGCCTCACGATAGAAGAAACGGTAGCAGTCCAGTTCGGGTCAGCGTCTCTGTGGGAATCAGGTGAGCGTTACATTTCCCCTGTTCACCCCTGACGAGGTTTCTAGACAAGTCCGATCTATGAAAGTCTCGTCAAGGCAGGTTCTCCCCAGCTCATCCAGAACCATCAAGAACCACATCGACACCCTTGCTCCAGCCTTGGCCGAATTTCTGCAATCACTCCTTTGCCACTGGAACTTTCCCCTCCCACTTAAGCACTCTCTTGTGCACCCCCTTCTAAAGAAGCCCTCGGCCGATCCTTCCTCTCCGGCTAACTATCGCCCGATCTCATCACTCCTTTCCTGGGCAAACTCATGGAAAAGCTCGCCATCTCCCAGCTTAATCTACGTACTGAATCTGTTAGTTGTCTCCATGACCACAAGTCTGGCCTCAGAGCTGCCAGAAGCATGGAAGACTGTTCTCATGAACATCTGTGAAGACTTGCTCTCCAATCTTGACTCTAATCGCCCTTCTGTCCTCATTCTCCACGATCTATCCTCTGCTTTTGACACAGTCAACCATGCCATCCTGCTCAATCACCCACCTCTGCAACAACTTTGGTATTAATGATCAGGCCTTGGCCAGGTTGACATCATTTCTCATCGACCGACCCTCTCAGGTCCAAATGGGGTCTTTCCTCTCTTCTATCTCTCTCTCTACTTGTGGTGTTCCCCATGGGTCTAACTTCTCTCCCTGGCTTTTCAACCACTACCTGGCACCTCTTGTCCACCGCATCACTACTTTCTGCTCCAATTTTCAATGTTATGCGGCTGACACTTGGCTCTCTTTCAGCCACCTCTGCTTCTTCTCTCATACCAGACTGGCCGCAATTCAGGAATGGTGTGTCGCCAATGATCCCTGCCTTAATGCCAGTAAGACTGACATCCTCCTCATTGGGACACCCGCTCCCTCATTTCCTCTGTCTCTGGGCCCTATTCCTGCTCCTTCCTGTGAGGCTAAGAACCTTGGTGTCATCTTCGACTCCAACCTATCCTACTCTCCTCACATCTCTGGCATCTCTAAAAAGTCAAACTATCAGCTGCACCTCCTCAGAGGTATACTTACTTTTCTCACTTTCCCCCAGAAGCTCACTGTCTCCAGAGCTCTGGGCCTCTCTAGGCTGGACTATTGCAACAGCCCCTTTCTAAATCGTCCTGCCTCTACTCTTCGATCCTTTACAACTTATCCAGAATAGGACTGCAAGACTTGTCCTTGGCCTCAAGCCCAGGGATTGTATCTCTCCAGCTCTGAAATCTCTTCACTGGCTCCCCATGGCTGCAAGGATCAAGTTCAAGACCTCTTCATCGTCCACAAGGCTGGGGCCTGGGAACCCTCTACCGCCAACTTTCTCTTCCAAAACATCTACCTTCTCGACCTCTCTGCTCATAGACCTCCAACTCTCTGAGGGTCAGACGCTTCTCCAAGCAGAGAGTTGGGGGCAGATCTATCTCCTCAGCTGGGGCCTCCCTCTGGAACAGCCTCCCTGCCTCTCTCAAACTTGAGCAGAACCACCTCAGGTTCTGGAAGCAACTCAAGACCTTCCTTTTTGCTTTTGCTTTCTCTCTTCCTCTCTCCTGCTGATGCACCTAACTGCTCTGCGCACTGGTCACCTAGTCACCCTCTGAAGTCGGGCCGAGGCTCCTGCATGTCCAGTTGCCCTTGCACTGCTTCCGGCTCCCCATCACTTAAGGGTCTGTATCTAAAACCCTACAGTCCCTTCTCTCTGCACTTACGAGCCACCCACTGGTTGCACTCATGAGTTAACTGCGCTTCCCCCTTCCTCTCCCCCCTGGCACTTCTCCCCTTCCCTCTTCCCCGCACTTGCATGATCTGAATGTCACAAGACCTAGTAAGATTGTTATTTTGTCCTCCCTTTGTTTCCCCCTCCTTGTCTTGTAGCGCCTAGAAACACTTGTGTAGAGGTATGTCATAAATGCCACACCATTTCATATCATATGATATCTCCCCTCGTCCAGCTGGCATCCAGAAAACGCTATTCCTTTGTGTGCTTTGCCTTGTTCAGAGTGTGCTCTCGTGCTCCACCTTTTATCCGTGTGGGGAAATTTAATTGAAGTCAGGTGTGAGTGTACCAGTAATTGCCTGAACTTTCCTGACCATAGTAGTGGGATATGTCAGGAACAATGCTCGGGTATGAGTCTGTTTTTTTTCTCCCAGAGCGGGCTGTCGGTGTGAAAGTGTTTGTGAAGGGAAAGGGGGCAGGGGGTAAAGATCCCAAGTACCCTACCAGGTAGGATGGGGTAAAGGTGTTACTGGAAAGGGGATACCGCGTCTCACCATCAGGTGTCCCACTCCCCAAAGACCCCTCACCCAGGCGATCCTCTCACACTGGTCCACCGCCAGGAACTGGATCCAAAAGCGATGGCCGTGTTCTGGCCACCTGGATGACAGATCCCCAGGGACTAGTGGATGAGACACCATTCTATGGGCATCAAAGGACCTCAAGCGCACCCGAGCTAATCAGCAGGTATTTTGCTGTGCGGGACCACTTGTGGATAGTTCTTCATGTTCTTAGCATGTGTTGAAGGCCTCCAACATGATGCCTTTTAACCCTTCGTCCCCACTTAGTCCCTTGGTTTTGTCATCCATTGGGTGTATCATCCACATTCAGCCTTGTAGTGCACCTCACTTGACCCTGGTTGTCCTCTGACATTTTCATTATGAAACAGATCAATTTCTCCATAAACTTTATCTTCTGATGCCAGACAGCTCACACATCAGACATGTTATATATACATCAACAGATGGCCTATTCACTATTATCTGGCCATAGTACACTGAGAATGCCTACACAGCAACTGGAAACGATTTGCCGTTTTCCACCAAGCACTTTAAAATCGATTTCTGTTGTGCACCTTGCACTTTCATTCTGCACATTCATACCATGGTCATACATTGTTTGATACGGGTCAGTCATTTTTTTCTTCCTTCTGAGGCCCATCTTCACATTACAAGCATTGAATTAGATACAGAGCAGTAATGACATCGCATTAGCGAGTTCCAGTGTTTTGAGATGGACAATGTAGTATTTACTCTTCCATCAAGAGTAAGATGTATTGTGAATTTGCTTTTATTAGAAATTCAATTTGAATGGTGCTGTACTAATTCCATGTTGCGTATGATTTTCACATGGCAATGGCTAATGCAATTTAAGTTAGCAGCTATGTGAATGTGTATATGTTAACAATTGAAGCAGAAAGTCCTATGTTATTATACAGTCAAAGATGGCTGACATGGTGCAACTGTTATAAGTGGCTGGCTGATTTTAACTGTGAACCCGATGAAAGACTAATAAACTAGGTAAACAGTACATGCTCAGTAACTAGCCGTGTGATCAAGCACCAGGAAGTGCGAAACAAGTAGCGTTTTTTTTGTTGGCCTTCCCGAGGCTTGGGCTCTAATAAATGTTGTTTCCTGAACCACTGTGTTGTGCCTTCTAATTTCGAGGTCTCTGAAGTGCAGTCTCTACCTGCTCTGTGTGGGTTGTTTGAGATTAACAAGTTACTTACCCCTGATAACGTTCTTTTGATTGGATGTTGCTCCCACGTATTCCTCATCTTATGATATGTATCTCTCCAGCTTCAGCTGCTTTGGAATTTTATTTAGGCAGGGGGTGCAGTGTGCCGTCTCATCGAGTCGATGTCCTTGAGGGCATCTGTTCGACTGTTGATGTCATCATCAGTATAAGTAGCGCACGCAGCGCCTGTTGGCTTCAGTTCTGTCCCCCCCCCATCCCTGAAGAGGAATTACCAGGGAGGAACATCCAATCGAAAGAACGTTACCAAACTTGTTCTTCAAATGGATTGTGTCTTCCCACATATTCCTCATCTTATGATAGACTCCCAAAGCAGTAATAATTTGGTGGTGGAAGTACGAATTAAATTTTGATCTAATCATGAACCGAATGAAGGACTGCTTTTACAAATTGTCCTCCATGACTGGAAGATGAATCCAGGCAGTAATGTCTCACAAAAGCGTGAACAGACGACCAAGTGGCCGCTGAACAAATGTGTTTGATTGGGACACCTCTTTGAAGAGCAGCAAAGGTTGTCATGCCCCTTGTGGAATGTGCTCTTAGGCCATCCGACGGGTCCTTTTCCGCCAATCTGTAACATTCACCAATTGCCAGGATGATTCACCTCGATATGGTTTGTTTTTTAACAGTTAGACTCAATTTGGTGCCAGTATAGCCAATTAATAAATGTCAATTTTGGAAAAATTTAGCCATGCTAGATATGTAAAAACTGAGAGCCCTTTTTGGATCCAGTCTATGTAATCTTTCCTCCTCCTCCTTGCCCGGGTGGGGAGGTGGATAGAAAGTTGGCAGAGTGATTTTTTGTGACAAGTGGAAGTCAGAGACTACCTTAGGTAAGAAAGAAGGTTTCACCCTGAGAATAACCTTTTCTTTTATGGAAAACTGTATTTGGAGGTTTACAGGAAATAGCCTGCAACGTGCTTACCCTGCGGGCTGACGTTATTGCAATAAGCAAAACAGTTTTGAATGTTAAAAGTCTTAATGGGAATGAGTGTAAAGGCTGAAAAGGAATGCATGTTAAAAATCTTAACACCAGATTGAGATCCCATGCTGGGATATTGAATTGAACTGGAGGAAATACATTAGTAGGGCCTTTTTAGGAATTGAACAATCAGAGGGATCTTAAAATATGAATCCTCCTCTGAAGAGCAATTGAAAATAGATAGCGCCACCAGGTAACCTTTAATTGCTCCAATCTGGAGCCCCAGATTTGCCAAATGTAACAAAAAGTAAAGCACCATAGGTGTGTCACATAGAAAGGGATCCATATTCTTATCCCTGCACCAGCTGCTGAACTTGTTCCAACAACAGCGGTACAAAGATTTTGTTGCTGTTCTTCTGGCCGAAAGCAAAATCTCCATTACATCCCAATCCTTGTATCTCAGCCTTTCAGAAACCATGCATGAAGGCTGAGTGTATTGACCTCTGGATGTAGAAACCAACCTTCCTCTTGTGAGAGAAGATCCTCTCCTTGTGGAAGACGCATTGGAGGGCAGATGGACATGCCTAGAAGGTCCGGGTACCACGTCCCCCTGGCCAATTCCGGAGAAATTAAGATCATGGATTTCCTGAACTTTCTCAACCTCCTGATCACGTGAGGAATGACGGGGACTGGAGGAAACGCATACAGGAGTGGAAATTCCCAGTCCACAACGAACGAGTCTACTAGAGTTCCTCTTGGAGGAGATTCCCTGGAGCAAAACATTTCGCACTTCCGGTCGACACTGGTTGCAATAAATCGCCTTGAGGGTTTCCCCAAAGGGTGAAGATCTCTTGAAGGACTTCCTGAGCTCATAGCGTCCGCCGCCGTGTTCTCCTCTCCAGCTACGTGAACTGCTGATAGGGAGATACCTTCTTGAATTTCCCAGAACCAGAACCTGTGAGTGAGGCAGCTGTCACTACCGTTATCTCTGGTGATGGCTGCTAAAAGATTCTCCCTTGAGAATGCTGTCCTTGCAAGCCCACCACAGAAGGTCCTAAGTGACTCTGCTCAGAACTTTCAGGTGGTCTGACATTCTGCCTAAAAACTGGGACCATTGAGTCCTAAGAGCCCATTGGAGGGATCTCATTCTCAGGCGAGCCTCTGGCACCAGGAATATGCAGGAGGCCATGAGACCGAGCAACCTCAGAAAATCGGAATTTGGTAACCATCTGCAGAATGTGTTGAGCTCTCAACTCGGGTGGCGAGGCTTTCCCTGAGGAAGCATCCAGGACTGCTCCAATAAATTGAAGTCTTTGAGATGGTATCATGTGGGACTTATTGTTATAGAGGGAGAAGCCCAGTCTGTGGAGAGAGAGAGGCTGGTTACGCTGAGATGGTCCAGGGCTTATTCGGATGAACAAGCCCTGATCATCCAATCGTGTAGGTAGAGGTAGAAGTGAATCCCCCATCTCCAGAGACTCACTGCCACCACCGCCATCAACTTGGTGAAAACCTTTAGGGGGGGCGGAGGTCAGCCCAAATGGCAGAACTCGAAACTGATAATGAGAACCGCCACCTCAGGTACTTTGTGTTTGGGATGGATAGGCACATGAAACTAAGCATCCTGAAGATCCAATGATACCATCCAGTCTTGGAGTTGGAGACCCTGAAGGATTTGGGAAAGGGTAACCATCTTGAACTTGTCCTTCCTGAGGAACTTGTTCAAATTTCTTAAGTCCAAGATGGATCTCAATCCTCCATCCTTTTTGGAGATCATAAAGTATTGGGAATACCAACCCTTGTTCCTTTCCGCTAGAGGTAATGTTCTATTGCACCTTTCTCTAGCAGGGTCAAAAGTCCCTGCATAAGGAGTGGATCCGGATTTTTGAAAGAGTTGTTCTCCGATAGATGATCCTGAGGCCTTTTTTGGACAGGAAGGCAGTAACCTTGGGCTACAGTTTCCAGTGTCCAAGCATCTGAAGTAATGCCTCACCATTCATTAAGATGCAGAGTAAGTCTGCTTCCCACTGGGGTCTTGTGTGTTAAGGCCTCAGAGTGGTTTTGAGGTAGCTGAAGTGGCGGCTGAAGGTAAAACTACTGCTGCTTGGGTTGCCTTAGCACCTCTCCCTCGTCCACCATGAGGGAATCTTCTATGACCTCTTTGACAGTCCCTATTACCCCTCCAGGAAGATGAGCCAGAGTTGAGCTCTGCAGCTTTTCCAAACTCTCATCCGCCTTGCTGCCAAACAGCCTTGAGTCGTCAAGGGGCATGTTGAGTAGTCTAGCTTGCACATCTGGTGCAAACCCGGACTTCCTCAATCATGCAAATCTGCGTAACACTGTGCTACCTTCCATGAATCTGCTGATGCTGTCTGCAATATCCAGACCTGACTGAAGACATTCACCCATTACCTCCTTACCATCCTTGATGATTGCCAGGAAGCCACCTCTTTCCTCTCCTCCTGGGATGTGATCAGCCGCCATAGCTACGCAGTCCCACAGGGTAAATGTAAACCTTGGCAAGGTACAAGCTACATTAGTTGATTTATTTTAATGCCATACTGCCAGCAGTAAATACCTTTCTCGCCCAGGCATCCACTCTCTTATCAACCCTACCAGGAGGGATGGATGGGTATGCTGACTGCTTGGTAGATGTAGCAGCCTGAACCACCAAACCTTCTGATGTTGGGTGTTTAGTCAGATACTCTGGGTCGCTGCTGGATGGTTTGTATTTTTGAGCAAAATTTGTATTCACTGCAGCCGCAGTTTCTGGTGTCTCCCACTTTGCAGAGATCATTTTTTGTAATGCAGTGTGAAATGGCAAAATTGGATCTTTCCGAGGACCATTGTCCAAGATGTCTGTCATGTCATCCTGCTCAAAAGAAGGAGCAGGCCTGCTCCAGCCTAAACATTTTATAACCTTACTCATTAGTCTCCTATTTGAGGAGTCAACATGTTCAGTGGGGTCTGGTTTGCCAAATTCTAACTCGGGAGAGGTATCTAACCCACTGGCTGATGGAAGGTTGTCATATAACTACTTTAATCTAGACTCATCAGAGATCAGTTCATCTGGCACACTAAGGGTGCCAAATTTTAACCCAAATGGTGGTGTGTTATCATCTGAAGGTTTTTCATCTTCATAGATGGCTGATAAAGACTTTAAAAAGTCTCTTTTAGGCAAAGGTTTGAAAACATTTTCCTGGACTACCACTGGCTTAGACAATTTTGAAGTAATCGTCAACAATGACCTCGAAGTCGGGATCACCTTTGTCAGCGTCGACTTCGATACAGGTGTCGACGGTTCTGCAACGACGGTCTCAACAAAGGCATCGACATTGTCAACTTCTTATGTTTCTTTGAAGGAACCTTCGATGCGCTGGGTTCCTGTCTCGTCGAAGACCTCGAGGATTTCTCGTCAGATAGAGATTTTTCTCAATGCAGAACCGGCTTAAGGCTCAGTTTCGAAGATTTTGTCTTCGACTTCTCTTTGTCACCTTTTTGTAGGTCGAAAGGGCAGGGGCTTTCTGCTTGTCCTTCGAGGGGGTCGAGGCCGCATTCTCAAAGATTTTGAGCATTTCATTATAAAACGCATCCCACTTTGCTGGGGAGTGCGATCTAGTTGGGCACTTGATTACCTCACCCGAGGAATCACTGGAGGTCGAAGGTGACCTATGACGCCGTTTCTTGGCTTTTTTCGAAGAAGACGACGAAGAATGGCGTGATCGACTTCTCGATCGAGACCATTTAGATTTTTTACGTCGCGAATAATCCCTCGACTCATCAGTGTTTCTCTTTGAACTCTTCGAAGGAGACTTTGAAGGTAAACTTCCCACCGCGAATTTACCTTTACGCTTCCTGAGAGCCTTTTCGGTCATCGAGCCACAGTCGGAGGTACCGTGACCGGTACCAAGACACCACACCACAGACATATGCGTTGGGGATGGTCGATCGACATCTTCGATCCACAGTCTTGCCACTTCTTGAAGCCCGTCTTGGGCATTGATGGAGCTGACGGGGAAGACATTTTCGTAACGAAAATAACTATCGAGTTCACAGAAGAATCAAAGCGCGCCGTACTTCTCTCGAAGCATTAGCTCGGAAAAACGGAAATGAAGCCAACGGGCACTGCATGCGCTACTTATACTGCTGGTGATGTCGACAGTCGGACGGAGGTCCTCGAGGGACATCGACTCGATGAGTCGGCACACAGCGCCCGCTGTCGAAAAGAAATTCCGAAGCAGCTGTTTGAGAGTTAAATATCATAAGATGAGGAATACGTGGGAGGACACAATCCATTTGAAATATCTATATATGCATATATATATATATATATATATATATATAGACAAACTATGGAGGTGTGAAGGAGCACTCTGGTTCCCAGCTGAACCGGCCTTCCACAGTACAGATGATGTTCTCCTCCAAGTGCTTTTGTGTCTTTCGCACTCATCAGGCAGGCATCTATTCAGGTGTTGCTGTTTAGTACACAGTTGTAGCCTCAGGGAATTCTGGTAACTGCAGTCCATTCAGGCAGCAAGGAACCAACTCTTCCTCCCATTACTCAGTGTGAATCCCACAATGGGTGGGGAGAGGGGAAAACCAATAGTATAGCTCTGCAAAGTGGGGCATGTGTCACCCTGGTGCTGCGCCTCTGGAGTCCGGCATTCCCAAATATTTTGTCTAACTAGGGGGATGAGGGGTGCACTCTGGTTCCCAGCTCAATCAGCCTCCCACAGTACAGATCATGTTCTCCACCAAGGAATTTCGTGCCTCTCGCACTCATCAGGGAGACAGTCTATTCAGGTGTTGCTGTTTAATACACAGTTGTAGCCTCAGGGAATTCTGGTAACTGCAGTCCATAATGACCTGGAGATCAGTGTGAAGGGTCCACTGTGCAAGACCTAGTAGCCTCTTTATATCCATTAGGTGGTTTGTGCTGGAAAATTGGTTCCTGTGTTGTCCACGAATATATGATGGAGGCCATGGCTAGTGCGCCTCTAAGAAACCTATTGGTGCAACATGCACAGTGGTCACGGTTGAAGGTCATGGCTACTGGGCCCCAGGCTGAGGGTCAACGCCCTAAAGATAAGATGAACGCTAAGATCCATTTAATATGAAAAATTTTATAACTAATAACTGTGGGCTCTTTTAATTGTCGCACAGATGTTATATGGCCTATGCCCCAAAATTTGGAAAATGTGATGCAAATTCGTCCAACGGTTTAAAAATTATAAAACATTCAAAAAGGGGGTTGCTCTTGTACCGATAGCATTGGATTTCCCAAAGGCTGAAGTGTGCATGTATTGAACACTGGCACAGCGAACAGTGCGGGACAGATTTGCACCAAATATTAAACAAGTTCGGCATGTAGAGCTGCAGATGTTACTTTTTGATGGTTTGGTGTACATCCGTCCAGCCTTTAAACATTTTTTTACGCTTAACAGGGTATCCCAATTTTTCAAATAAACATGTAAATATCACCCATGTTGATTTGCACAGTGAGCCTTTGAGAAATAAAATGTGCATTTTTTCTCCCACAATGCAAGATTTTCTCAAGAGTCCACAAGAACGGAAAAAATAAACACGCTCTAAACGATATTTGGAGGAGAAAAAGGGGATGTTTGACTACACATTGGAGGACATGAGGGGAATAGGAACAATTGGTGAGGTTGAGACGTTGGGAAGAGGTGGAGAGAGCTATTTCAGTCTGATCGTTTTAGTCTTTTCGCAAGAAAAGCTGCGTTCCTGATGGAATTGTGCGAGATTATCGCAGGAATTGGAAGTCTGTCATAGAAATAAACATTGGAAAAAGATATTAAAAGAGGGGCAAGGGGCAATTTGCTATCAAGGTGGATGTGGGGAGACGAGAAAAGGAGGTGTACATATTTGAAGATGGGAGGAAGGAGTCGGGGAAGATCATATTTTATAGGTTTTTGATCTTTTCACGAGAACCAAAACAGATTGCGGTCTCACAAGAAGCATTCTCTCGGGAACAAAGTCATGCGAAAGGTTCTAGAGAAATTGTTTGCAGGGAAATCTCACATGAATGAAGGAGGAAGAAATAAAAAATGCAGTAAATTCTCAAAATGAATGCTAAAGCATCACATATCACACACACTTTAGTTAAAGTGACATTACAGGGATGGTTTAATGCAACAACAAACACTGTGTCCTTCCCCCTTTGTGCAGCCTATAAGCACAATGATGGCATCACAAAGACATCAATGATGACATTGATGGCATCACTGGAAATGGAAACTAGAGCACACCGATCACAGCACAGATGAGAGCACGTCGTTTATCACTGGAATCTACCCCTCAAAGGAAAACATTGTCTTTGTCTATTTCAAGACATATAACAAACATATTTTACAGGTGATGTGCATGTTTAGTACATACAAACAGAAATGTAATATGCCTGTGAGCGGTTATGGAGGTAAAGTGACCATAGGGTGTGGCTGCAGATCAGGCTCAGTGGCTACTTTAGAGCTAGTGGGGCCTAGGGCATGGCGGAATGCCACCCCTTAGTCAGTGTGGCCAGTTGTTATGGCCACAGACCATGGCCAATGGCCCCCGGACCCATGATGGGAGGTCACTGGACCCTTGATGGGCCAGAGACAGGCCCAGTGGTGACTTGGGGTGGCTTGGCAAGGTCTGGAGCATGGCCACTGGCCATACCCGGGGCAATCTGGCAACATGCCATGGCTGTCATCAGTGTAGATGAGGTAATACGTGATATCATGTGTAGCTTCCAACACTAGCCGAATTTCAAGTGTTTTGTTGCATTGAACCCTCACCTTACAGTCACTTCAAATAATGTTTTATCACTCAATGCAAGTATATAAATTATATGCAACCTGCAACTTATATACAGAGTAGTTATCATCGCCACTGTAATATATACGTGGAAATAAGTCAGACCCTGTGTGTTTATTATCTATATATTAAGCCATTTGAGTCAAGTCACACATGCCGTAGCGCCACACAGAAGCCATCACTGGAAGTTCGCCTCCAGTTCAGATTTGGCCTTGCCCTAACCCAGCGGCAGTAATCACTAGTGAGGAGGACACTGCATTTTCTGTGGCCGGCCAGGGTCTCCATTAGGTCGGATAATCTGCTGGTAAGTGCCAATCCTCCATAGCTTAAAATAAATTCTAAGTCCTGTCATGTTTTGGAACCTTTCATATTTTTTCTTGTAATGAGAGGAAGGGACCTACCAACAGAGGTATCTGATCTCATGGAGCCCTAGTCCGGGCGCAGCAATCTCATGTGAGTGGGGCCACGTGTTTGCTGTGGCCAGCTCATGACAGCACAAGGTTGATACCTCTGCTGGTAAGTCCTAGTCCTCCATAACTTGAAAACATTTTTAATTCCTGTCATGTTTTGGAACTTTGTTCATCGCATGAAACAATGGGACCTATTGGTAAAGGTCCGACCTTATGGATCCCTAGCTAAGCCACAACAATCATGAGGCAGCAGATTTTTGCAATTGCTGTCGCCACTTCGGGGCTCCTCTATAACCTGCAAATACATTAGGACTTCACATTTGCTGTGGCCAGCTCAGGGCTACAGGTGTTTGGATGCCTCTGCTGGTAGGTCCCAGTCTGCAATAGAAATGTCAGCGATATGTAATGTTTGCTGTGGATAGAGCAGGGCAACACAAGATCAGATACATTTTTTTTATTTATACTGCTATGTCCGCAAATACTTTGCCATAGCCATTTCCCAGGACCTGCCAATCCACCCAAAGTAGTCAGGTCCAGTAGCTACTTAACCCGTTATAGGGGACAGCTGAATTCTTAATGCTTTTTCATGCCCGTTGTCTATCCCATTTTTCTAAATGGTTTATAGATGCTAAGATTCCTGGAGTGTGTTGTGATTTTGCCAACACAGCTACATCTTTAGGATTTATGTTGGATTCTCACTTATCCTTTATTCCCCCCCTCAATATGATAGCAAAAGCCACTAATTTTCACTTATTGCCTCCCAGATGAGTGACACCTTTTTTAACAGATGTGCAATCAGACTGTGAGTGCAATCAGACTGTGATTGCAATCCTTTGTTTTATCTCAGATCGATTATCTGAACTCTAGCCTTACGGGCAGTCCTTTATCCACTTTGGCACCTTTGAAAAGCCGTGATGTATGCTGCTGCCCAATTGGTGTCCGGGGCAAGAAAATGTCATCATATACCCGGGTTTTACCAGCTCTTCACTGGCTCCGCCTTAATGCACAAATGTAGTCAAGCTAATGTGTATCACCTACAAAGTGGTTCTTTTAAAATTCCCTCTTACCTAGCTGGCAAATTGAAGATCTGTGGGGGTTTGAGAGGACTTTGAAATCATGACTTACTGCACTATAAGGCCCCCATTTTAGATCTGCTTTTTCTGCTAAATGTTCCTTCTCTGGCGCTGCTTTTTCATCCTGGAATAGTTTACCTCTTAACGTACCTAAGTTTCATGATTATCTTAAGTTGAGGAAATCTTTGAAAACGTGTTTATGTAATTCTGCATTCAAATAGTTTGTTATGATCTATATCTAGGCGTTTGTATAGCTGAAGAAGCTGCTTTCCTTTTAAGGAACATTTACTTACCTGACCTCTGCTTCCTGGCGCTGGCACTGCGAGTCTTGGAAGACTCTTGTCGTGAAAAATCTGCACTCGCTTCCTGGAGGAGGCGGAGCGCATCGGCGCTCATGTGTGCGGTCACGTGACTTGTTCCACCACAGAAATTGCAGCCCCAGCCACCCTTGCGGCGTTAAGCCCGGCCGCGGAGTAAAGGGCGGCGCATTTTTCGGCGGCAAGAAATGTTTTGCTGCTGTTTGGCGCTGGGCTTTGGGTACTGAGTCCGGTTGATTACCAATTTGCCCGGAGGTGACCGGGGGAGATGGTTGCCACGCCAAAAGCCTCACTCTCGAGCGGGCCGCAGACGCGCCACAAGACGCTGCAGCAACGTCGGATGTTAAACCCCTGGACTGCCCTGCCGGCAAATTCTGCTGTAGTTGCTGCAAGCAAAAAGCTACAAGGTAAGACTTTTGCCAGCGCGATGACTGTGGGTTCTCTAGCTATGTCTCAGACTATTGCCCAAGTACACCTTGATGACTCTATGATCCATTCGGAGCCTACTACTACGCAAGGTGGATCTGACATTTGCGATCAAATTTCAATTCCTATCCCTATTCCTATCACAGTAGGCTCAGTACCCCCCCAATCTACATCAAGACCATTGGTTTTACTCTCCCTTACTGACCTTGCACCGATCCCCACGCTACCAGACGATGGTGAGGTGGCAAAGGTCCCGCATGCTGAGAAAACTCCTCTACCTGAATTCTACTTTTCCCCCTTTGATCTTACAGACGCTGAAATTATAAGCGCCACGTCGGCTACGCAAGACAAAGCCAACGTAGCAGGCGTATCGGGGGTACCTTCTATCTGCCCTGCGGTCCAGGGGTTGATGCATGCGAACATTCTGAAATGCATGCAAATGATGAGCCGGAAAACCTCTTCACCATAGCTGATTTAAGTACCACACTGACCACGCAGCCTGCTCCTTTGATGGCACATCAGATCGGATTTGCCCTGTTTCAGGCATCAAAAACCCTGGCCCTAAAAAAATCTTGCAGCCGACAACAGGGCCGGTGGAAAACAATAATCTGCTTGAGGCATCAAAAGCCTTGAAATTGCCAGTATCAAAGTCCAGAGAATCAAGCACTCATACTAAAGTGCACATGCTGCAGTCATGCTGCATTGCCCTCTCAAATCTCTGGCGGCATGCCCGAGAGGGCAATATTGGCCCCTTCTGCATCTAAAGTGGACAGGCAAGTACAACATCGGCCACAAAATGGTTTGTCTGACGATATTCCAGTCCAGCAGCGCCTGCCCAATGATCGTCCGAACTTCAATCCTCGGACGACTCACATGGGCCAGAAACCTGTGGCACATCCGATTACAACCCTGTTGGCCACATCTACATTGACATCTCAAACAACCCCGTGTCCTGGTCTCCAAGAAAAAGTCAAACCTTTGTACTTGTCGAGTACAGTGAAACAACGAGAAGGCAGCAGTTGTTTACCAGGTCCAAATTTTTCAACACTATTAACCACTCCATCAAAAGCTTCCACGTCCGGCTTCAAGCACCCAATAGCTCCAACTCCAGTTAAATATGGACAGAAAACACCAAATTCAAAAATCAATCTAACTGTGGGTGCTGCAATACAGCTACATAACAATGTGCTAGCGGCGTCGTCACAAGCCATGATTCCGTTTGTTAAGCTGTATGAGTCATTAAATGAAACAATCAGAGACCAAGGGGCCATATTAGTGAATCCCACATCTAAATTGGACCAAATTGATTCCTTTACTAAGTTCATCCAGCAAGATGTGCAAGCAGGAAAAGACGCAAGCTCGCATTGGCATTCTCGTCTAAATGACCTCGTCACCCTACAACAGGAGAGACATGATCTTCAGTTAAAATGTCTCTTGGAAGTCCTGACTGAGATTGCGCCCTTACTCAACTCAGGTCATTGTTCAACCCAGTTTAAAGCTGACAAGCATAGTACGGTACAATCGCTGAACGCTTTTTCTAGGTCGCAGGCTGAGAAGCAATGTGGTGCTTCCTCTGTTTCAGTGACATTTCAAAATGATTCACCCACTGACCTGCAGGTGATAAGTCAAAATGTCTCTCACTCAGCTGCAGCTGATTCTTCCCACATCTTGGCTAGGGTCGACCAGCATGGTTCGTCAGACGCCATATCAGCAGCAGTGGCAGTGGAGCCGCCATCTCAAGTTACATCGCGAGCAACATCAGCCGCAATACAAGCTGATGTGCAGGAAAGTGTACCGTCCATAGCCAGCATCTTTGGGGGACCTGTAAAAAAGAACGAAATTGCAAGCTGCTCTGCACACTCAAATACAGCTAGCACAAAATCCAAGCTCATAGTTCAAGCCAAAACTGTAAAGCAAACTACAAAGGCTAAAAAAGTAAAACCGATAACACACACCTCCACGAATAAGTTCATTAGAAACCTGACTACTCCCCCGCGGTTGGGGCTTTTTAAGCACAACATTGAGGATGTGAACGGTCTCTCAGCAGTACAAACGTGTGTTTTGAATCCACCTATGAAACAAGGTGCCACGCGTCGTCATTCAAACTCAGACGACAGTTCCTCAGTTATTTCTGTGAAATCAGACGCGCCAGACCTATGTGATCTTTCTATGTACTCAAACTCGAGCGATGATGAGCTATCGCAGGATGCCAGTGAAGAAAATCTGCTCGAGATGCAGAGGTCTTCCAAAGGTACTCACTTAAGGCAAAGTCGCTCCCCTGAGAAGTGGCAAGCAGTAAAAAGTCGATGTTCAACCATTTCTCATAAGGCTGATTCAGACTCCATGGCTGCCACATCTAGTTTAAACCCAAAGTTCACTATAAAGCAACGTAACCAGCAAATTGGTCCCACTTGGAGGTCTCAAGCTTCGCACTTACAGCGACAAAACAATCATAAGTGTAAATTGAGGCTACAAAATATCCATAAAGACGACAATGAATTGAATCTGAATCGAACAAATGTCTTGCGTCTATTCAATCATATCCCTCCTCTGCGGTTGATAAACTCGGATGACATTAAAATCGTTGAATATGTGAATGAACGTTGCTCTGATGCTGTGCTGTTACACGAAGACGCAGCAGGTGTACGCAATACACTCCTCAAAGCAGCTGAAGATCTACTGCTGTTTGGCTTTGATATTTCGGTCGAACCAGAAAAGCAAGCCTGGACCAGTGATTCCAATCAGTCGGTATTAAGTTCAGCCGACATAAACCCAGCAGAGGTGAGATCTCTACGTCATAGCATGTTCTCTGAGGGGAAACCATCTGAATCAAACACCCGAAAAGAAAAAAAAGCTAGTCTCCAGAAAAATCGGAACCAGGATTAGCCATGACTATGCTACCAAGACGTCACCTCTTCCATCATATCGTGGAACACACAGGGGTACCATCATCTGCTTCAGGATTTCAAGGTCCCCTTAGATGATGTCTTTGCTATCTGCTTGCAAGAGACCGAGTTGATCGATGCACCTATGAGAGATGGATTTGTCACAATGATCAACCCGGCTATTAAAAACAAACAAGGGCGCCCGAGTGCAGGACTATTGACCATGATACGACTGTCGCAAAATTGGTCTAGCCCAAGTTGTGTCAATCCAAACCCATATATTCAAGCCTCTTTAATGCACTCACAGACTGAAAATCCAAACGTCTCTTATTCCTTGCTACTGATAAATTGTTATTGGAATCCAGCGAAAATACAAGAAGCGGACTACATCTCTGCGATCAGTGGCCTAATGGATGACGCGCTGATGAAATATCATAATCTGACAATCATCTGCTGTGGAGACTTAAATGGGTCTTGGTTCAAGTGTGATCCTCAGTCCAACATCTACAGCCAGCTCGTACATGAGGATCTAGGCACGAAGGAACAACGTTGGTCCACTCTAATGGAGACGCATAACTGTGTGATGTTGAATGGCAGAGTGAGAGGTGATATGCCGGCTCAACCGACATGGCATCGTAAATCTTTGCACAGTATTATTGATTACTTCTGGGTGTCCAGGAATCTTGAAGAAAAGATAAGCTCTCTGCAGTCCATAAGTTCAACAAAGAGCGTTCATAGGATACTAAAACTAGATTGCCTATTGCCAGGGCCCAAATCTGTACTCTGATATCCGATGCAAGTCGAGGCATATCCAAGTGGCAATCGCCTAAGATTGAGCATCAAGAAGATATGCGCCTTAACGGAAAACCTGCAAAGTGGGGTTGGCTATACGCCGCTGTTAGCAATATATAAAACAACAAACAACGCGGTACCTAGTCAACCTACAATTCATAATCATTGGTTTAGCAAAGTGATGAATGCCAAAAAAAAAGAGTTAAGAAGTGACATCCGCCGTTTAAAAAAACAAAAAAACGTTTCATGGACAATTATACGTAATGAAGTCAAATCAAGAAGAGCAACCTATAGAAACTGGACTAGATCCCAGAAACTTGGAAAATCTTGAATATGGGGCCGTCAATAAGTACAAACCTAACACAGAATACGATCACTGGTGATAGTTGGTGCAAGCACTTCACAGCAGTCTTTAATAACCAGTCTATAGTGCCGATGTTAGCTCTTGAAGCCAAACTAGTGCCGTGGGATGTTCAAATGTCACAAACTGAAATTG
This sequence comes from Ambystoma mexicanum, assembly GCF_040938575.1. NCBI lineage: Eukaryota > Metazoa > Chordata > Amphibia > Caudata > Ambystomatidae > Ambystoma > Ambystoma mexicanum. Next base: position 241,534,614 of record NC_090933.1, read on the forward strand.
TGGATGCTATTAAGTCACTCAAAAACTCGCACGCTGCTGGGCCAGATATGATTAGCAATATGATGCTAAAAAAAAATCCATAAATCTGGGCCCCTTTTATTGAGCGCCTTTTTCAAAACATCGCAAGTGCACAAAGAGTGCCTGAGTCCTGGCTTACTGCAATTGTGATCCCGGTTCATAAGAACGGTAGTTGGGAGGCTCCCGAAAACTATAGGCCCATTGCTCTCTTAGACTGCATCGGTAAACTATTCGGTTCCAATTTGAGAGTGAAATTGGCATCCTGGGCTAAAAAAGCAGGAATTCCTGATGTACGTCAAACAGGGTTTTCAAAGGGCACAGGAGTAGACGTAAATCTCTCTATATTAACAGCCCTGAAACTAGACGCCCTAAAACAAAAATCCAAACTACATCTAGCCTTCATTGACATGAAGCAAGCATTTGATGGCATTAATCGCGAACTGCTCTGGAAAAAATGTATTAATTGGAATTGACCTGAAGATATCCTTATCCCAATAATGGCTCTTCACACAAACACTTAATTTCGCGTTCGCCTTAATACCAACGGCGACTTATCAGACAGTATCCTCATGACAAGGGGAGTGAAGCAAGGTTGTCTGCTTGCAGTCGACCTGTTCAAACTATTTCTTGCAGATCTCCCGAATCATCTTGAGCAGGCACACTGTTTCCCCCCAAGATTAAATCTGACCTCTGTACGCTATATTGCATACGCAGACGATCTGGTATTGATTGATAAAACTCAGATCGGCTTACAACGGCTCTTGAATTGTCTTTTTGATTACCTAACCATTCATGAGCTGGTAATCAATCCAGACAAAACGAAAATTCTATCAATAGGTACAAAAACTAGCAAAAAAGATTGTGCATTTAATTGGGCCGTTGGAGGACAGCGATTATCTACAACTAATTCAAATTTGTGAAGAGCAGTGGCTAAGTGTCCTAAAATTGAAAGCAGCACGATTGGCGATCCAAGCGGCAAAGCTCAATAATACCTTTGGAAAATGTTCGCTAATGCCGTTTCTAACGTTCTACTTTCATAAGGTAGTTCCTATCTTAACATTCGGTGCAGAAGCCAGTTGGAACATCAGTGAGCAAAAATGGAACCAATTGGAGGGGCTTTTCTGGAGACGAGTTTTGAATCTTCCGGACTGTGTGTCAATCATCTTGATACGCCATGAATTATCATTGAATTCCCTCTTCACCCATATGATATGGAAGTCCATCTTGCTATGGCGGAAAATAAAAGAGGCGAGTGGGGCTCCAGCCTTTAAAATATTTACTCCTATTGACGACTCACACACTAGCCGACTGTTAGACCAATGGCTCAATAAAGTTCAAGCGTGGATCGTGGCTGCAGAAATCAGTAACTTCGATTTATTTTCTCGTCCCAAACTTGCCAAAAGAAAATTTGATACATGGTCGTGGATCGCTAATGTTGAAAAACGTTTAGCAATTTCAACTGCTCAATGGCTAGGTAATGCTAAAAAAAAACTCAACTGCCAAGCCAAATATCTGTCACAATGTTATACTCGTTTCTATCGGGAGCAATTTCTACGCTTCCGGCTAAACACCTTGACATCGAAGGAAATCCTATATCAAAGGAAACACCCCAATATAAATAATAATTTATGTCGCTTTTGTGCTGCTGCTGTAGAATCACTGAAAAATTTTATCCTAAATTGTCCAGCAATATGCGACCAGCGCACTGCCTATTTAGGCGAATTTGCCTCCTTGGATGAGAACATGGCGACATGGTGGGACATGATTTCCTCTGGACAAAACAACAAACATGTATGTGCCATTGTAAATTATCTAACTATGCTTCTGAAGTTTCCTTTGGACTGTAAAGACACTCCAAACTCAATCTCGGTAGCACATAAAGATGCCGGTAGACCACTGTGTTTATTGCAAAGAAATGAAGTGTCGATGTCTTGAAACAAAAGTTTTTTCTTTTTGTCAAAACTGTAGTCTTTCAATAAAATATTTTTTAAAGAAATATATAGGTATTTTGGGGGGCTCTTTCTTCAGTATGCTTGCTATTTTAATTGTATGGTTTTTATGGATATTTGTATCTTCTTGAATAGATAAGTGTTTTTCTTTTACTATGCTTGCTTTTATATGTTTTATATGTCTGTATGGGTAATGTATAATTTTTATAAATCTATTTGCATACACTCTTCAGCACTCAGATGCATTTGTGCCATTTTCGCAATTTATGAAATGCTGAAATACAAAATTAAAATAGAGGGTTCATGGGTCACTGGCTGTGACCAATGGCCAAACTGCCGGGCTATGGCTGAGGGCAAAGCACCCCTCACCGCCCGCCAGGCTACCCAAAGCAGCCACAGGGCATGGCCAATGACCAGACCCATTGGCCGCTTTACCTCCTTAATGGGTCCATAGGTATATTGCATTTCGTTTAGCATGCAGCACACATACCTCTATAGAATATATTTGTCATATATCTTGAAATCGACCACAATCTTTGTTTACTCTGACAGATAGTTTCCCAATACGTATGCCATGATGTCCTCTGTATGTCATCAGTGAGCTCTATTTTCCTTCGATGTCATCAATAATGTAATACATGATGCCATATGTGATGTTATTGGTGATGATATCTGTGACATCATTGTGCTCATGGGCTGAAGAACATGAGGGGCCTCAGAGGTAAAGTAACATAACTTTCAACAATTGCCCAATCTTAAGGGTTTTGTTGCGTTGAACCATCAACTTAATATCACTTCAACTAAGGCTTTTTCACTAAATTTCAAAGGTGTTGTGTTGAACAGTTTCAGTTTAACTTTCCCTTAACTAAAATTTGTTCACAGAATTTCAAGGGTTTTGCTGTGCTATATTTCACCCAGTCTCTAGTACTAAATATTTTCCTTTTCAAATCATCACTTATTTCATATTCAATATTATTAGTAGGTTTCTATGCAAAGCACTAGCAGATCTTCCCCCATCAATACTTTGTGGCCTATGGTCATGGTCAGTGGACAATTTGCTATAATGAGGAATTGGGATGAGAATGGGTGCGATATTTTGGGTGTCATTTACAAGTCATGTAGTACAAAAGTAATGCGTAAAAGCAAAGTGTTAGCCATTTACATCTTACTTTGACACTGCAGTGGATTTTAGTGCCATTTTGAGATGAAAAGAAACACAAGATGGAATTAACATTTCTGCCATGCTTCCCATCCCCGACTTCAAAGAGCACATGGTTTAAAGCCAGCATAAGATTGTAATGTTGGCATTAAACCTATGCCTATTTCTATCAAATCCACCTATTTGTATTACCTGGTAAAACTACATGCAGCAGTCCTAACAACGCATACGTGTTAACGTTGGTATCATGCTTTTAACATATTCTGTAAAATGGCTCCCTTGGTGTTTTAGCATACATCCTGAAAATTGTTTTTGGGCCCCTCCTTTTGTTCTCACATGAATTTACCGAGAGTCTACTGGCAAATTGACATGAAATTCCCACAAAAAAAGTCACATTGATGAAAAAAAAGATGTTGTCTTTTCATTTCTGAAAAGTCTCAGTTCCTGCAGTACACTATGGGAGATATATCATTTTCTTTTGGTTTGGGAGCACAAACTTTTCTGTCCATTTTTTTTAAAAACTACTGGATAGATTTATGCCAAACGACCAAAAGAAACATCTGAATTGCTTTGTCCTCAACTTGATCCGTACTTGACAGAAATTCGTACTGCAATTTTAACTGTGTTTGTTTCTAACGGACTCAGGTTTTCACCTACTGCAAAATTAATGGGATTGGTCCAAAAAAACTTTTTTTTCAACACTTCACCTTTGATCGCTTGGACGAAATTGCTCCAAATATTTTCTAACTTGGGGGTGGGGGGTCATTGCCATGCAATATTATGGGACAATTTCACCAATATATGTCTACCAAGTCAAAAGTTATTACCAATAGAATGTTCGCAATAGTCAAGGGTTCATGGGTTTAACCTTAATTATTGGCACAATGCTTGTTTGTAAATGCAGTTCCTATATTGGTTGACAGATGTTTACTTTCACATTTAATATACCCTGGAAATGCTTATTGTATGCTTTAATATTTTCATTGTATGTACTTTTATGGCTACATACCGAAATAAAGAAATTATGATGATGACACCTTGAAAAAGCATATCTATGACCTAAAATTACTATTATTTTCTCACTTTAAAATTAAAATAAATGTTGAACATTGCTTTAGGTGTCAGCTCATCTATTTAAAAGGCTATGCAAAAACAGTTGAAACAATATAATATAGTGTATGTTACACTGATCCAATTTTTCCTTGAATTTTTCCTTGAGTAGTATTAAATAAATATGATAAAGCATCCTTCAGGTTCGGTACAAAGAGCATGCGTAGAAAGACCTTGCAACTCCCTTCTTGCTGCCAGGTTAAGAAAACGCCTGACACTTTAATATCAACAAGTTAAAGATCATCCGAAATGAACAAACAAACAGGGCACGGTCATAAGAATATGTATGTGTCTCAAAATACTATGAAGTAAGAAGATGACGCAGTTCAATCTTCCTTTTCTTCACTGTATGGTCTGAAACACCTACTGAAATGATCTGCAACTGACTATGTTCTTGGCCATTTGCATTTAACCCTTACAACCATAGAAAATAATATTGTTTTACTGAGCTGTAATCTCAATTTTAACAGTAGTCTTGCTCCTAAAACCATAACCATAAAACTGTCTCGGGAGGATAGCTCAGTGGCAGTGTGCTTGTCTTAGAAACAAGACGACACGGAGCAACACGGGTTCGATCCCCGAGTCCGCACTTAAAAACCTCTGGGTATTAAGCGCGTTATAAATAACCTATCATATCATATTGCGTGGTTGCCCTGTTTGCAAGGAAACTTAAAACAGATATGAGTGAGTTAATATCCACGCAGCAGGGTTCTGTCAAAAAGGGAGAGAGAAATACCATCTGGCACTCATCAATTAATACAATAAATGCTGTCATGCAGAGTAAGATTCAATCAGAGAAAAACACCCTCTATACATAAGCATCATGGAAGGCTATATTTTTTGACTTCGGCTATACAGGTTTTTCCAAAAGTATCCAGCTACTGAATTAATAGGCTGCATAGACATTTCACTTTCTGATAATTGCAGATCTGTGCACTGCTTCAAAGGGCAAATGTCATATAAACTGGATAATATTAAACCTACTAACCTTGGAAAGACATAGCACCAGTTGCTGGAGATGGCTTCAATAGGTATCACAGAATGTTTACTACTACCAAATATCTTTACTGTGCTTGCTGATATATCAAACTCCTCAAGCTACAGAAATGATTAAATACAAGTTGTCATCCAAAAATATTATACATTATAAAGAAATGCAAAAGTAGCATTTACAAAAAAAATACTTATTGTATATTACATTAACATGCACTTAAAAACAAAGTTATCAAAAACATGGACATTTTGTACATCTTCCGATCTATATAATATGTTACAACGACTTCATAAAACATTCACACTCACTTTCTGTTTTATTGCCATATTCTCTAACATATTCCACATTATATGCTAGCCAGGTCACAATATTTTCTTGAATGTAAGCTTCATTATATTGTGGAATTTATAATACGGTTTAAGTGTTTCACACGTGGACAAACTACGGCTCAATTTTCAAATCACACTGACTGGTAAAAACTTTGCATAAAACTTGTACACATGGTTTTACTAAACTTTTAAAGGTCAAAGGAATGTTAAAGTATTTGGCAAGGCGAGTGGGGGTATAGAAAGGCACTTACATTTTCCCCACCCCACTTCGCTGTGCTGGATATATACGAAGGGGGCTATGTCCTGAAGAGGATTGAAAAACATGGCCGTAAATGTGATTACTGCAGTTTTTCAAATCCGCCTAATTTTGGTGCATTTGTATAGTTTATGGGACATAACCTGTCCGCCGCCATTTCCCCCTCTGCCAAACTAATGCAGGTCCATTAACCACAACATTAATTTTCATGTTGGCAATAATGCAATGGAATCCTGTGGAATCCAACTGAAATTTTCAACTGGTAAAAGCAGGCGGATTCCACAAGAATCCATGAAAATGGATCCATGGTGCAGAAGTGCAGAGTAAGGAGTTACTTACCTGTAACTCCAACTCTCTAGCACTGGTATCTTTCATAGAGTCACATGCTTTCACTATTCCCGGTCGTCAGGCTAAGAATTCTCGGTTGCAGTTTATTTTTAATACATGTTAAAGAAAAAATGCAGTCACTACTGCAAGTTATCTACCTTGTTTTGGTCCTTTTTCCCTTAGCCAATAGATCGTTCAGTGCTCAGCTCTGCCTCACAAGGTCATGTTCAAATTCTAACTGGTGTGAGGGCCTTATTCAGAACAATTGATGTCTCACATTGGATTGCCGGGCGGGTCGCATGTAATTCTGTGAAAAGATACCAATGCTGTCGAATGAAAACGTTACTTACCTGTAACTACGATTCCCCAAAATTGGTATCTTTCATCTTCGCTGTCATCAAGCTGGGACTCAGTGATACAAAATAGCACACCCACTCCTTGGTAAATAACAATGAACTACACACACTTTATTGTTCTACCTGATTCATCTTGGTTCATTTGCTCTCGAGCCAATAGGCACTCACTTCCTTAGCTTCACCCCTGGATGTCATGTTCAAATTATTTCAATACATGGACAATGCCCAACATTGAACCTCATGCGGGGTGGGTGCAAGGGTCACATTTGAATCTATGAAAGATATCCTTGCTAGAGACCTCTTGTTAGAGCACCTTGCTAAAGTACCCGAGTTCACATAAGTAACTTTTCACATCTCCAGCATTGATCTTTTATACATTCACATGCTGTTGAGTAGATTGCAAAGCTGCTAGGAAATACTTTCAAAGAGGGAGGAGGAAATGAAAACAGGTTCTACAGGACGCCTGTCTGACCATTGACTCCTCTGACATATTCCTGTTCAAGCAGTAAAACCATGCAAAGGTGTACGTGACTTTCCATGTGGACGTCCTGCAGATGTCCCGGAATGGCACCCCACGAAGAAAGGTGCATTGGAAGACATAGATCTCGTGGAGTGTGACTTTGGCATGCCAGAGAGCAGTCTTAAAGCCTTTGTGTGGTAATACGCAATGCAGGCTGGCAGACATCTTGCTATTCCATTCCTTGAGGCACCTTTACTAGGACCATAAGGTCTAAAATCTAAGAACTGTTAGCTGGAATGGCATAAAGACCTGGTGCAGTGAAGTAGTGCTTGAGTGCCCTTCTAAGTGGCCTTTCTGCAGATGTAGATGGTGTACCAAAGAAAGCTGGGAACACTCATTTAGGTGGAAGGAGAAAGGATCTTGCGAACAAACGTGGGGTTAGTTCAAATGGTCACTCTGTCCTTATGGAACACCAGGAATACCTTCACAAGGAGAGCCTGAAGCACACACCCTCCTGGCTGAAATGACTGTGAACAGGAATGCTGCTTTCCAAGTAATGTGCTCTCTATGTTGCATGTAGGAAAATTCCTGAAGAGACTCTTCTTTATTTTTAACTCTGCCATGATGGGTGTAGGTGACAACTCAGATATTTTCTTTCATGTTTTATTTATTGAACATTTGTAAGGCGCCTTTACAACAGAAAGTGTTTCCAGGCTCCACAAGACTAAGGGAGAGGGGTACAGTGGATAAAAACAATATAAGGTCCTACTAGGGCTTGTGACATTCGGATTGTGCAAGTGCAGCAAACATTAAGTGCAGGAGGGGTTGGGGGGCAGCTCAGGGTGAAGGGAAGGGGGAGGAGGGCCCCGGGCTGGGTAAGTGCTAAGGGGAGCTAGGAGGGCAAGTGCTAAGGGGGAAGGGTTAAGGGTCAGCTTGTGCGAGGGGTTGGGGCAGAATCAGTAGTCTGGTCAGGGAAGGGTTCCCGAAGGCAAGCTGGTAAGGAGGTGCTGAGGTAGACTGGTCGAGGGGAGGGTGTGGCCCTTTATGACTCAGAAGGGACCAGGTAGCCAGTCGCAACAGCAGGGAGGGGGCAGTTACCAAGGAAGTGGGAGAGGGAAGGAGGAGTGGAAGAGGAAGGTCTTGAGAAGCTTCTGGAACTTAAAGAGTTCCCGCTCAAGTCTGAGAGGAGCGGGGAGGCCATTCCAGAGGGAGGCTCCTGCCGAGGAAAGAGATCTACCCCCAACTCTCCGCTTAGAGAAATGTCTGACCTGCGGAGAGTTGGAGCTAGAAGACCAGAGGGTTCTAGCTGGGAGGCATTTAAGGAGTAAGGAGGGAAAGTTGGATGTAGTATGGTCCCAGGCCCCAGAAAGTCTTGTGGACGAAGCAGAGGGTCTTGAATTTGATCCTTGCAGCCACGGGAGCCAGTAGAGAGATCGTAGGGCTGGAGAGATGCGGTCGCTGGGCTAAGACTTGCAGTTCTATTCTGAATTAGTTGAAGAGTGCGGAGGGAGGAAAGAGGCAGAGGCTGTTGCATCAGTCCAGCCTGGAGAGAACCAGAGCTCTGGAAACGTTGAGTTTCTGGGCAAGGTGAGGAAAGGACGAATGCCTCTGAGAAGGTGAAGCTGAAAGTGAGCCTTCTTGGTGAGAGTCAATAGCAGGGGTCTAGGGGGATTTGATGCCTGAGGTGTAATTTGGATTTTAGTAACTACCCCTCCTGGAGAATACTTAGGGGGCCAAACTCTCCCAAAACCTTCAAATAGGAAAGAGGTATACTTATTTTGAAAAAAAGATGCAGCACAAAGTTCTAGGTGGATGGCTTCTTCAGAAAACATTGAAAGAATCAGGAACTCTGAAGACTCCCAACTCTGAATGTGCAGTGAAGAATATAAAAATGGCTTTCAAGGGTAGAGCTAAGGGAGTGAGTGCCTATCAGCTAGAGAGAAGCAAACCAAAATAACTCTTGCAGATTATTATTGTTTGCAATGGAGACTGCTCTATTATGTACCGAAGATTCCCAGCCTGATGAAGAGGAATATTCAACAGCATGTGAATCTATGAAAGATTAGATGCTAGATAGCTGGAGTTATAGGTAAGTGTTACAGGCTCATTCTGCTGTCCACAATACTAGTGTGCCCCAATATCTCATGCACTAGGACACCAATAATACATAGGAGACCAGAAGTAGAGAGAAATGGGCTGTAATGCAAAACACACCAGTGCATTGGAGGGCTGCTTACTGCTCTACCCCAGGCCTCATCCTTATATACAAATGCAGTGGCTAAATCCATCCTCCACTCATAAAACAACATGTATAATTCACGTATAATAAAAATCAGGTACATTTTCGGATAAAAGGAAGGAGTATAGCCTGCAGTTGCGAAATGCAGTGTCATATCTGCGAGGCAGCCTCTGGCCTTGGGATTTGATCCAGCAGTGTTGCCAGCTGTGTAATTCTCAAGAGGGGCTCACGAATTGGCATGGCAGCCTGAGGCATCACGCATTCAACAGCTCAGCTCTGCGACCTCACTTGTCACGGGTGTTCAGCTGTAAGCCAGTCTCATTGCATCAGATGGGCCTCAAAGCAACTAAAATAAAATGCAGTATCTGAGTTGGTAACACACCCATTTATTTCCTCTTCTATTTATTTGTCTCTGAGCCACTATAATCACTGTCCAAAGCCTTGTCTAGTTGCAATCTGCGACCCACTGCATAAAGCACACTACAATAAAACGATTCTGTTATATACATACTCAATAATGAAGCAAATAAATTAAAAACATTATCAAAATAATGCAAAGCCATTCATCCCTGCATTGAACTGCATAAACACTCCTCACTATCATCTTCAGCCTCTAGTACTTCCCAGTCCCTAGGTGCACCCGCAGTCAGTGTCAGCAACAACTTGTCAATGCTTGGCATATTTCTCACAAATAGCCTCTTGCATGGTGAATACCTGGTCGCTGACCACTCTCTCACTCGTAGGCCATGGAGAACAAACGACAGCCAGTCTTCGCACTGTGTGTCTTTCACATCCATCTGCTTGAACAGCTCCTTCTTTGGCTCCCCTTTCTGTTTTTAATCCAACAAGTCACACAATTGTCCACATGCTCAGCCAGTCCTCTTCGGTCATGGGCAACTAGTCCATCTCTGTCAGGCACGGAAGCACATTGTGTTGCTCTTTCTCCGCATAGATATATTGTATTATTTATTCATCCTCCCCTTTTCAGTCTGCCAGGACCAGCTCAGATTTCCTTTGACCCTCTTTCTTGCCCTTCTGTAGGATAAACTTCATTACTTCAAGCTGTGGGCCCACTGGCAGATGCCATACCGTATATTCTATGGATGCCATTGGCTGCGGCTGTAGGTCATTGTCAGGTGTCATGGGCCACTCTCGCTCAGATGGAGTTATCTTCTTTCTTCTCAGAGCCAACACCAATGATTGTAATTCACGATACTGTGCTCTTTTCCCCCCAAACACTATTGAGTCATGCTGTCACTTACCAACTTCTTTATATGTGGGCCTGTCAATGTCCTTCTCTGGTGCGCATGCCCTGAAAACGTCCTATTGTGTTCTTTTGACAGTCTCTGACATGCATTCATGTTGCTTGCCTGACACTATCCCTTCTACTGGCAATTCTTTCACTGTCCCATCTAGGGTGCACACTGCACAGTCATCCGTCTTTCTGAAGTCCAGTTTATTTCTTGCCCTTCAGTCCGGGTGTCACCCCCCCATGCTGTCAGGACCCCGTTTTTGTGTGTCAGAATGTGGGTTTTACTCTTAGTAGAGGCCGTCACCACAGCCATTGGGACAACCTGCAACCTCCCTCTCTCTGCCTGCAGGCACGTATTTGCCAAATCTGTCATTGCACCCCTTTTTCCCAAAATGTTCTCCTGCCCCTCTGTTGCACACAGTTGCCTCCTCGGTACCCAGCCAGCTTGTGTCTCCTCCCTCTTCTCCCCTTCTCGGAAATACATTGATCCATCCCTACAGTGTTCTGTGTCACCCACCCCTGTCTGCACAGGCGCTGGTGCTAGCACTTCACAATCCTGCCCCTCTGTGTGTTCTCCCTCCGCCCACTCCTTGCACTCCCTCACCAGCACTGCTTTTCTCACTGTCAGCCTGCATCATCAGCTGCATTCAGAATGTACGCTCACCCCTGATCGGACCTTAACTTTTCCTCTACATCCACCTTCCCTTTCACCACCCTCATTATGCCGTCTGACAACAGCCGCTATATTGTGTCCCTCACTTCCTCAGTTGTATCCCTCATGAAAGTTTGTGTAAGCATGTCTGCAAAATTGAGGGGCTCTGATCCCTCTCTATCTTCATCATCTTTGTGATACCTTGGTGCTTTGCTTGTGGTTCACCACAATCTCCCCTGTCTCTTCCCTGAGGTATCCTTTGTAACTGCTGTTCCTGGGCGACCCCCACCTCCTCATTCTTTAGTACCGACTGGGGGACCACATCTCAATTGTCCACAATGCTCCTCAACCTCTCCAGTACTGCCCTCGACCCTGATTTATATGACAGGTCTGCCCCCTCCTCCCGCCTGATCAGTGGACCGGTGTCCGCCATATTATAACTACAACTGTAAACTGTAACTATTATCGGCCCTACCGTACGTTGACTCAAGCTTCCGACCTCACACTCCTACCCTGTGCCCTCTACAGCATCGATCGTACACAGTCTCTCCACGACCGGCACTCTGACTGTATCACAGGTGCCCAAGAATGCTCTGACCCGATTGCAGTCCTACAGTTGCCCTTGCAAACCTGTACTGTACCACTGCAGCACTCTGAGGCACTGTCTCTGTATTATTCATAGAATCCATGAAGACTCCAGAATCCCCTAGTCAAGCATGCAACAGGTACAGCGAAAAAAACACTTTTTTCACCTACCTGTTGTATCTGTTGTATACTCTAGTCATGCAAGTCAGGAAGGGGAGCTTGCGAGTACCGGCACCAATATGTTACAGGCTCGTCCTGCTACCCACGATCCCAGTGCACCCCAAAACCTTTAGGCACTTGGACACCAATAGTACACAGGAGACGAAAGGTAGAGAGAAATGGGCTGTAATGCAAAACACACCAGTACATGGGAGGGCTGCTTACTGCTCTACCCACTAGGCCTGGCTCATCCTTATATACTAACGGAGGGGCTACATCCATTGTCCACCCATAAAACGCCCTGTATAATGCACGTATCATAACAAACAGGTCCATTTTGGAGAAAAGGAAGGAGTATAGCCTGCAGTTGTGTAATGCACTGTCATATCTGCGAGGCAGCCTCTGGCCTTGGGATTTGATCCAGCTGTGTCGTTAGCTGTGTACTTCTCAGGAGGGGCTCATGAATTGGTCCGGCAGCCTGAGGTCTCACGCATTCCACAGCTAAGCTCAGCTTTGCAACCTCGCTTGTCACGGGTGTTCAGCTGTAGGCCAGTCCCATTGCATCAGATGGGCCACAAAGAAACTAAAAGAAAATGCAGTATCAGAGTTGGTAATAGTAAGTAACTACGTTATTCTCTAGCATTGGGTTTTTCATAGATCTACATGTATTGAATCAAAAGCAGTACACACATATATGCATGAAATATGTCCTATCATAATTTGAGAATAGTGTTATATAATGATGCGCATGTGCAAAACCTGCTGAGCTAACTACATTGTGCACAAGTGCATAGCATGCAAAGGCAGGACAGAGGACCAGGTTTATTAGCTAACAGAGGCATGTATTGAGTGCTTGCGGACCTGCAGTATAAAAGTATTATAGCGCCTAGAGGGCCAGTCTTGTAATACTGTGACACTAACTAGCAGAATGTAGGGCCTGCAGAGCTTGCCTACTAGGGGTTCATTGCAATCCATTTGTTGCAGCTTCCCCTGACAGAAAAACAGCTTGACCAGAGCAATTCTGATAGACATACCAGAGATTTTGCAGCTGGGCTTCGAGTTGGGAGGGGTAGGAGTGCCTTGGATCGATACTGAGTCGGGGTTTTTCCACCAGAGCAAACATGTTTTACACTGGAGGAAGGTTCTGGAAGATTGCGTCGCTCTGATTGACAGGCCTACCTCATAAAAATTGCCACATACGTTGATAAGGAGGGACTCTTCCGTGGGCTTGTACCGAGCGTGTGCAGGTGTCCCGGCTTTGATTTGACCCCAAGAAGCATTCTTTGCTTGCCACATTCTCACTTAAGAGCTGACCCGAGCAGGAGGGTGCAGGGAGTGCAGTGTCTGACCAGTGGAATGCCATCCTGAAATGAGAGGCCAGTCGTTAAGCTGAGCGGGGTCCTAAACGTTGGCTAAAAGGAATGTGAGATGAAACTGTGTTCTAAATATCTGTGATTTATAACTTGCAGTTTATTCTTCCCATTTTACTAAAATTGATGTCTGTTTATTTAGTCTGCTTATTGTTAAATAAATGCTAAGATTGTATGCTTGACTTGTCTCTCTGGCATGAGTTCATGGCTATAGCACAAAGTTCGAACCTGGGAGCGGAAGTGTGGGGTGTTTTATGGCAAATGGGCTGGTCCCAGTAGTGTGCTTCCACCATTCCCAAGACATTTGGCATAGTAGTTGTGGATTTGTGCAAAGCCAGGCCATTCTGGAGAAATAATAACTGTAAAGGAGTGAACAGTGCAAATGGTGGGGTATTCTGTCACAATCCATGTTGTCTTGACAGCAGTTCTGGGGCAACAATGGCAGAACTTTTGTATCGGTTTGTCGCACCGATAGCTTGGGCAGTGAAGGTTTCCCCTGCAGTAATCAGTAAATGTTTGACTGACTTGCTGCTTGGGAACAAGACCAGGGAGCAGAAGGCTGTGAAGAGCAGAGAATCACAGTTCAAGGGTGTTTATTAAACTGTATGCAGGTTAGAAAAATGCCTAATCTAAACCTAAATGTAAGATGGGAGCAAGCGTCGACCATCAAATGAAAATAAGGCAGTCCTGGTGGCGTTGTGTCAAATAAAAGGGCCTATACTAAGAAACCTATTGCCAAACCTTACAACTAATACAAAAAGGGTATAGGATGGTTTTCAAGAAAAGAAAGAAGTGTTCTCAAATAATATGTCATTATGCGATAGCTTGGGTCTCCCTTCCCCATGTTTTGAGAACGTGGTAAAGGGCAATCTTGGAGCACAGTACACTCTCGAGCTTCCCCAGCACGAGACGACAATTCCAGTTGCAGCTATCAGGGTCGTTGATGGCCAAGTCTCGGTTCTGTTGAAAGTCTCTTGCCTTAGATGGCCTGAAGTATTCAATATCAATGACAAAACACAAAAATTCCTTTAACAAAAAGAAAGTTTGTTTCCACAGTTCACATTGGGTGATGGCTTCAACTCTGGTCCCCCTCTTTCGGGCGCCAACCCTGCTTTACTTTCAGCCTCCCTCCTCTGGGTTCACTATGGCTGATCTTTTCTCTACAAATCTTAATGTCTTCTTAAACAGTTCCAGAGGACATTGCTCGGTCGGGTTCACCTTTGTGAACACACTGTTTCTTGGGACTTTAGACTTTGCCCCCTCTTTGTCAACATCCCTCTTTCCGGTTCACTCTTGCCAACTTTACATTCACATTCGCTCTCATTGTTTGCGAGTTCACTTGCCTTGCTTTCTTTACAGTTCTTAGGTCAAAGGCTTTCGACTGTACAGGGATTTTGCTTGACCTCCTGTATGAGCACTTTGACCTAGCTTGGTGGCTCTCCTACAGCCTTCTGGTATCTGTAGTTTCACTCAGACAGGGATCGACCACAGTCTCTCGAGTTAGCACCCACATGGTACTGGTTCCCTCTGCAGCTGGTCTCCCCTTAAACACTTTTGCAGTTCTTTGAAGTTAGTTCACCTTGCCACTTTGCGACTTTCATACACCACAGCCTGGGTCTTATCGGCTCTCCTCTCGACTCACTGGCTTTGATCAACTGCTTAGCTTTCCTCATAATTGGAGTCAAGGCCGGTACAACGGTAGCAGGAGTCTCCCTCGCTAACGCTTATCAGAAATGACACGCTCCGTGTACAGATAACATCTGTTGCAGCACACTTGGGCTATTGTCCTCGGTCTTACGATTCCTTCTGCGGAGGTTTCGTGGGTCTGCGTCGAAAAGGGAAAGGTTGTGTCCCTCCTTGGCAGCCTCTCGATATTCGCCATCTTTCTCCTCCTCTTGAACTGCCGGGTATGGATAGCTGTCTCATTGTGCGGTCTGCCTTGCTCGTACTGTGCTCTCTTGCTCCACCTTTTATCCCTGTGTGGAAGGGAAAGGGCAGTCAGGTGTGTGTGATTCTGATCAATTGCCTGACTTTGCCTGACCCAAGTAATGGGACATGTCAGGTAAACGGCTTTGGTGTTAGTCCGTTCTCTTGTGTGTTGTGCGAAAGTGTTTGTGTCGGAAAAGGGGATGGGGGAAGAGGTTTTGAATGTCCTATGTGGTAGGATGGGGAAAAGGTGTTGAAAGAAGGGGGATACCACATCTCACCTGTCGGTGTCCCACTCCCCGAGGACCTCCCATCCTGGTGATCCTCCCTCACTGGTCCACCCCCAGGAACTGGATCCAATAGCGATTGCTGTGTCCTGGCCACCTGGATGACAGATCCCCGGGGAATAGCTAGGGAGGAACCTTCAGGTTTCTCACAGTTGCTAGGAAAACGAGTAATATCTGCATTGAGAGAATTTCTTTTTGGCAACCGCAAAATCCATGTGAGAGTGGCAAATTCTGTTTTGGTTGGACATGCTAAATGGGCTTCATGGCATTTAGCTGTAGCTGTGCCAGATATGGATACATTAGTAGAGAAACTCACTAAAGAAGTGAGTGAGAGATTCCAAGATGGCCGCTGGGGTATAAAGATGTGCTCCCTGAGCTCCTGTGAGGACAACAAAAAACGGGCCTGCGGGCGGATGAGAAAACGTGATAATACCCTGCTGCAAGCTCCGGAATAGTGGACAAGCAAAAGAAGTCATGTTGGAAGAAATTCTAGCAGCCCCTCTGAAGCAGAATAAGGAGAGGGTCAGACTCAGCTAACACACACTGGAGCGTGGCGGCGTGAGGAGATGCCCTGGTTACAGTGGAATAGGACTGAGAAGGGAAGTAGAGAGACGGAACAGGTGTCTGTTGAGGCTGGAATAGCCAGAGACGTGCCGGGAGGAGGAGGATTGAAGGGGACGGAATGGTGCCTTGAGAAGGTGTGCGAACAAAGGACGGTGAGCAGGCCACTCCCGAAGTGGGCTGGTGATCGGACATGGGAACCAGGCGACTTAGCGCACCGAGTGTTGGGTGTAATAGGCATTTGAACATGGTTGGAAAGGCGCATGCATACAATGAGCAAGTGCGGAGCTCCTTGAAAGGTTAGGGTATCCAGACGTGGCATGTGGCGGTGTCTATCTGGAGCAAAAGAGGACCAGAGAGGAGACAATCAACAAGGTGAGGAGTCTCTGCTAAGGTGGGGAAGCTGTTACTCCCGGGTGCATAAAGAAGGTTGAAGTGAGTATGGCAAAGGCGTGTGGCAGAGACATATACAGCACCTCTCTCCATTAATAAATGCATTGGTGATTCTTCAGGTATTTATCCAACTCTCTTTTGTTGAGGGAATTGACCTCATATACTGCAAGACAAGGGAGGCTGGAGCTACAATGTGGAGACCCGGTCAGAGTCCAGTGAAGTGTAATCACCTAAGGGAAAACGGCCAGTGATAGGGTCACTGCATGTACTGACATACATAAGAGAGCAATAAATGACTGAAAGGTGGTGAGAAGGCTGGGGACACCCTATCATAAAAGGGGTGAGCAGGTGTTAAGTAATATATCAGCTCGTAGGTAATGTGGAGCCGTTAGGTGATTGAGAACTGACCCAATGGTTCAATTCTGATGCCCCACAGTGTCTGAAAGCGCACACTTCCAGATGCCAGGCGCTAAAGGGAAAAACGCCCTCACGAAGTCTAAAACAACCACCAATATGCAGGGAGGTCAGCTGGAACATTGTTGGCGGCCTCGTACCAAAGGAACGCCAAAGGGGGACGAAGGGATGCAGCAGGCAACAGGAGAAAAGGTATTGGAGACAATTAAAATGGCCCTAAATAAAGAAGACCTCCAGGAATGGCTTAAAGGAATGGAAGAAAGGATGGTGAACACCTTTCAGGTTCAACTCGAAAAGATGAAAGAAGACGTACAGAGCTCTTTGACAGTAGTGAGGAAAGAGATTAACGAAATTGGCGCCAGAGTTGATGTCACAGAACGTGGCTTAACGGAGGTAAAAGAAGAAGTTAGCCAGAATAGCGAGCTTCTGGAACAATTAGCTAGGGCCACGCATAACCTGGAGGTATAGATAGAAGATTTGGAAACCGGTGCCAGAGAGCAAACATTTGGGTGAAAGGCCTTTCACAAGACATAAGAGATGGAGATCTGAAGACCACGATTCAGCAGTGCTTTGGGAGTCTTCTGACCGAAATGGCACCGAAGATGTGAGGTTTGATCAGATACATAGAGAGAGCCCCAAGAGATCAGGTCCAGGTACAAGGCCAGGGGACGTGCAGGTGTCCCACTTGTCATATATAATGAAAGAGGACATACTCCGGACGGCGAGATCACAGCCTAATATAACAATTAATGGAACTCAAATTCATCTTTTCCAAGACCTGGCCTTGTCTACCTTGCAGAAAAGAAAGGCTATGAGCCCGGTGACCAGGGAACTAATGGCAAAGCACATCCCCTACAAGTGGACATTTCCATTTGGATTGCTATTTACTCGGGATGGCGGGCAGCAGAGAGCCACGATGTGCGAAGAAGCACTATCTATCATGAACGTGACAGAGGAAGGGCAGCCCAAGGGGCCACCACAGGACTCTTTCCCCCAGAACAGTGATCGCCAGTGGGACTGGTCAGAGACTTGGAGCAGGTCGAAGCAGCAAGGCCTCCAAGCTAAAAGGTCACTCAGGCAAACCAGGTGGTGCAGGATTGCCAGGGGAAAATTGAGATGCACCAGATTTCTTCCGCACTTGGTCCACCTTGTCATTGGCATTACAGGAAAGCTAGACTCGCCAAGAGGGAGGTGAGGCGACATGAATGGAGCTTGCAGGAGGATTGCAGGCCTACCAGAGGTAGGGTGGAGGAGACAGCATTGCGGAATCAATTGGGGGAGGGTGTAGATTGTCCTCCATAGGGAAGTTCCCGTGGTTCTATCCGGATCAGAGCCTCAGGATGGTATCTGGGGGTTTTCTTAGGATCTCTGGTTCTGACCCGGAGGGGTGAGGTGGTGGGTGGGAGGTGAGGGGGAGAGGGGTTGGGGAGATGAAGTAAGCAAGGAAAGGGATGGGGAGAGGGGTTGGGCAGACAAAGTAAGCAAGGAAAGGGATAAGGGAGAGGGGTGAAGCATGGTGAAGGGGTGATGGGTAGAGGGGGAGGGGAGACAGACAGTGTTGGTAATTTAGGGATAGGAGGTATTTAACACTAGGGAACGATGACAAATAATGATAGCGAATCAGAGACAAATGATGCCTTTAATCATTTATTCTCATAACGTTAGAGGAATAAGCTCCCCAAATAAGGCGGTTACAGGTTGATATAATATTGCAAGAGACCCATATTAGGAAGGTAGATAGATCACTTCCCTGCTTCTGTCAATTTACACATCTTTATCAAGCTAATGCTCTGCGGAAAACGGCGGGGATGCTGATTGGATTGAAGGATACACTTCAAGCAAAGTTAGAGCAAACATAAGTGGATAAACAGGGTAGATTCTTCTTCCTAGTGATTCAACTGGGATGCACAAAGGTGACTTTGGGAACTATTTATTTACCCAACATTGGACAAAAGGCGTTTCTGAGGGAGATGAAAAGAAGAAAGAAGACGTACAGAGCTCTTTGACAGTAGTGAGGAAAGAGATTAACGAAATTGGCGCCAGAGTTGATGTCACAGAACGTGGCTTAACGGAGGTAAAAGAAGAAGTTAGCCAGAATAGCGAGCTTCTGGAACAATTAGCTAGGGCCACGCATAACCTGGAGGTATAGATAGAAGATTTGGAAACCGCTGCCAGAGAGCAAACATTTGGGTGAAAGGCCTTACAGAAGACATAAGAGATGGAGATCTGAAGACCACGATTCAGCAGTGCCTTGGGAGTCTTCTGACCGAAATGGCACCGAAGATGTGAGGTTTGATCAGATACATAGAGAGAGCCCCAAGAGATCAGGTCCAGGTACAAGGCCAGGGGACGTGCGGGTGTCCCACTTGTCATATATAATGAAAGAGGACATACTCCGGACGGCGAGATCACAGCCTAATATAACAATTAATGGAACTCAAATTCATCTTTTCCAAGACCTGCCTTGTCTACCTTGCAGAAAAGAAAGGCTATGAGCCCGGTGACCAGGAAACTAATGGCAAAGCACATCCCCTACAAGTGGACATTTCCATTTGGATTGCTATTTACTCGGGATGTATTTACTCGGGATGGCGGGCAGCAGTGAGCCACGATGTGCGAAGAAGCACTATCTATCATGAACGTGACAGAGGAAGGGCAGCCCAAGGGGCCACCACAGGACTCTTTCCCCCAGAACAGTGATCGCCAGTGGGACTGGTCAGGGACTTGGAGCAGGTCGAAGCAGCAAGGCCTCCAAGCTAAAAGGTCACTCAGGAAAACCAGGTGGTGCAGGATTGCCAGGGGAAAATTGAGATGCACCAGATTTCTTCCGCACTTGGTCCACCTTGTCATTGGCATTACAGGAAAGCTAGACTCGCCAAGAGGCAGGTGAGGCGACATTAATGGAGCTTGCAGGAGGATTGCAGGCCTACCAGAGGTAGGGTGGAGGAGACAGCATTGCGGAATCAATTGGGGGGGGTGTAGATTGCCCTCTATAGGGAAGTTCCCGTGGTTCTATCCGGATCAGAGCCTCAGGATGGTATCTGGGGGTTTTCTTAGGATCTCTGGTTCTGACCGGGAGGGGTGAGGTGGTGGGTGGGAGGTGAGGGGGAGAGGGGTTGGGGAGATGAAGTAAGCAAGGAAAGGGATGGGGGAGAGGGGTTGGGGAGACAAAGTAAGCAAGGAAAGGGATAAGGGAGAGGGGTGAAGCATGGGGAAGGGGTGATGGGTAGAGTGGGAGGGGAGACAGACAGTGTTGGTAATTTAGGGATTGGAGGTATTTAACACTAGGGAACGATGACAAATAATGATAGCGAATCAGAGACAAATGATGCCTTTGATCATTTATTCTCATAACGTTAGAGGAATAAGCTCCCCAAATAAGGCGGTTACAGGTTGATATAATATTGCAAGAGACCCATATTAGGAAGGTAGATAGATCACTTCCCTGCTTCTGTCAATTTACACATCTTTATCAAGCTAATGCTCTGAGGAAAACGGTGGGGATGCTGATTGGGCTGAAGGATACACTTCAAGCAAGGTTAGAGCAAACATACGTGGATAAACAGGGTAGATTCCTCTTCCTAGTGATTCAACTGGGATGCACAAAGGTGACTTTGGGAACTATTTATTTACCCAACATTGGACAAAAGGCGTTTCTGAGGGAGATTCTGTTGAAACTGGAAACATTTGCGGTAGTGGAGATTTCAACTTGGCATGGGACCCCAACTTAGATAGGAGTATGAGCAATCGCCATAGCAGAGGTACCCCCTCTAAGCTCCTGAAGGAGAACTTCGAACACCTAGCCCTTAAGGAGGGACATGTGGCGTTTTAAGATGGGAACAGAAGAACAAGTTACTTCTTACCTTGTAACGTTCGTTCGACGGGATGTTCCTCCGACGTATTCCTCATCTTAGATATCTCCTTCCAGCTCTGCTGGCCTCGGAAAAAAAAAATTTCTCTAGAGGGCGCTGCGCGTCAACGTCCTTCGAGTCGATGTCCCTCGACAGCCGCCGTATCGACGTTCGACGTCATCCTGCCTATAAAGGCCGCGCACAGCGTCCGTTGCTCAGTTCCGTTTTGTAGCCCACAGTATTACTGTCTGGACTAGACTAATCACCCTGAAGGAGCGTAAGCTGCAACAACAAGGGAAGTAGAACTGCGGGGATGGATGGGAGGGTCGATGAGGAATACGTCGGAGGAACATCCCGTCGAAAGAACGTCACAAGGTAAGAAGTAACTTGTTCTTCGAAGGTATTGTGTCCTCCGACGTATTCCTCATCTTAGATAGGCTCCCATAGCAGTATTCTATATTCGGAGGAGGGAGTACTGACTTCACGCTGTCTTCTATTGATGAATAGAATGCAGTACAGCCCTTCCAAACCTAGTCTCTTGACTGGAGGAGGAATCCAGATTGTAAAAACGTGTAAAGGTATGGACAGACGACCATGTAGCGGCCGCACATATGTCTTTAACCGGCACGCCTCTTTTGAGGGCCGATGAAGCTGCAATACCTCTGGTCGAATGAGCCCTAAGGTTTTGAGGGGGCTCTTTCCCTGCCAGTTTATAACATTCCAGAATGGCTAGAATGATCCATCTGGAAATGGTCTGCTTAGTTATTGGTAACCCCAGCTTGTGACCTGTGTAACCTACAAACAGCTGGTCTGCCTGTCTTATCCTGGCTAGTCTACTAATGTAAAAACTTAAAGCCCTCCTAGGGTCTAGTCTGTGTAACCTCTCTTCCTCTTTCCCCGGGTGAGGAGGAGGATAGAAAGATGGTAGGGTAATCTTCTGAGTGATATGGAATTCAGAAACCACCTTTGGGAGGAAATTAGGCTTCACTTGCAGGACAACTTTGTCTTTGCGAGAGATTGTATGAGGGGGTTTACAAGAAAGAGCTTGTAATTCGCTCACCCTTCTAGCAGATGTAAGTGCTATTAATAAAACAGTTGTAAGGGTAAGGAATCTTAACGAACAAGAATGGAGAGGTTCGAAAGGTGTACCCATCAGGAAAGTTAGTACTAAGTTTAAATCCCATAGGGGAACTTGGAATGGTCTTGGGGGATAAACATTGGTTAACCCCTTTAGAAACTGTATCACCAAGGGTAATTTGAAATAGGATGGTTCTTCCGCAGTACGCTTAAAGATGGATAGCGCTGCGAGATAGCCCTTAATGGTGCCAACTTGAAGGCCTGAATTTGCCAAATATAGTAGGAAGGACAAAACCATTGGTGTACCACATGAAAATGGGTCGATATTCTGTTCTCTACACCAGCTGCAAAATCTGTTCCAACGGCAGCGGTATAAAGACTTTGTTGCTGGCCTCCTTGCCGAAAGCAACACCTCCATAACATCATCAGGGAGGTCCCAATCCTTGTACCTCAGCCGTTCAGAAGCCAAGCGTGAAGGTTGAGGGTTTTGATGTCTGGATGGAGAACCTGACCTCCCTTCTGTGAGAGTAGGTTCTCTCTGAGTGGAAGTCGAATTGGAGGGCAGATGGACAAGTCTAGAAGGTCCGGGTACCACGTTCTCCTGGCCCAATCCGGGGCAATTAGGATCATGGTTCGCCGGAATCTTCTCAACCTCCTGATCATTTGAGGAATGACAGGGACCGGTGGGAACGCGTACAGAAGCGGAAACTCCCAGTCCACTATGAACGCATCTCCCAGAGCTCCTCTCGGAGGAAATTCCCTTGAGCAGAACAGGTCGCATTTCCTGTTTAGGCTGGTGGCGAACAGATCTACCTGAGGGGTTCCCCAAAGGGCGAAGATCTCTTGAAGGACTTCCTGAGCTAGCTCCCACTCGTGGGAGACTGTGTTCTGCCTGCTCAGAGCGTCCGCTGTCAAGTTCTTCTCTCCGGCTAGGTGAACTGCCGATAGAGAGATTCCTTCTTGGATTGCCCAAAACCAGAGCTGCATCGCCTCTCTGCACAGGGGTAGTGATCCTACGCCTCCTCTTTTGTTGAGGTAATGCATGGCCACCGTGTTGTCCGTCATTATCAGGACGTTCTTCCCTTGTACAGCTGGCAGGAAAGCCTTCAACGCAAGTCTGATGGCTCTCAGCTCTAACAGGTTGATGTGTAGTCTGGACTCCGATGGAGACCAACGACCGCTGATGGTCAAGTCGTTGGCGTGGGCTCCCCACCCCGTGAGTGAGGCATCCGTGACTACTGTTATCTCCGGCCAGGGTTGCCAAAACTGTTCTCCTTTCAGAATGTTCTCCTGACAGGCCCACCACTGAAGGTCTCGAGCCACCCTGCTGGGAACCTGAAGAAGATCTGTCATTCTCCCTGAGAATTGTGACCACTGAGTCCTCAGTGCCCACTGGAGGGATCTCATTCTCAGGCGAGCCTCTGGCACAAGGAAAATGCAGGATGCCATGAGGCCTAGCAACCTCAAAAAGTCGAAGGCTGGGAGACGTTTCGCATGCTGGAACTTGGTAATCATCTGTAGAATATCTTGAGCCCTCACCTCTGGTGGCGAGGCTTTTCCCAGGGAAGTATCCAGGATCGCTCCTATGAACTGGAGTCTCTGCGATGGTATCATTTGTGACTTCTTTAAATTGAGGGAGAAGCCCAGTCTGTGAAGGAAGTGGCACACGTGATTTAGCTGGATCTGAGCTTGCTCCGGAGAAACAACCCTGATCAGCCAATCGTCCAGGTAGGGGTAGACGTGAATCCCTTCCCTCCTTAGACTTGCAGCCACTACCGACATTAACTTGGTGAAGACCCTCGGGGCGGAGGTCAGCCCAAATGGCAGCACTCGAAATTGATAGTGAAAGTTGCCAATTGCGAACCTCAGGTATTTCCTGTGTTTGAGATGGATAGGCACATGGAAATAAGCGTCCTGAAGGTCCAGAGATACCAACCAGTCCTGGAACTGAAGGGCCTGGAGGATCTGAGAAAGAGTGACCATCTTGAATTTGTCTTTTCTGAGGAATTTGTTCAATTCTCGCAAGTCCAAGATGGGTCTCAGTCCTCCGTCTTTCTTCGGAATGAGAAAGTAAGGGGAGTACCAGCCCTTGTTCCTCTCCGCTACAGGTACCGGTTCTATGGCACCTTTCTCTAGCAGGTCCAAAATTTCCTGCAAGAGGAGCGGATCTGGAGCTTTCTGAGAGCTGATCCCCGGTGGATGACTCTGAGGTATACGTAGGAAAGGCAGGCAGTAACCTTGGGCGACTGTTTCCAATGCCCAAGCATCTGACGTGATAGCCTGCCATACCGCCAGATGTTGAGTCAACCTGCCTCCTACAGGTGTCCTGTGAGGGGAGTCCTCAGAGTGGTTTTGGGGCGGCTGATGCAGATGCCGATGGTAAAGAGGCACCTGCTGTTGCTGCGGCTTTAGAATATCTACCCCGTCCGCCTCGGGTAGTTCTTCTTTGACCCCTTTGAGCCGGTCGTCCTCTACCTCTTCCGAATGCGGAGTAAAAGCGAAAGGACTTGCCCCTCGCAGAGGTTCCTGTGGGACGAAAAGGAGTCTGACGGATTGCAGCTCCTAGGGATTTTGCTGCAGCTTTTGAAGTTTGCAGTTTCTCTAAACTGTCATCCGCCTTTTTCCCGAACAAAGAAGAGCCATCGAATGGCATGTTCAAGAGCCTGGCTTGCACATCTGGGGCAAAACCCGACTTTCTCAACCAAGCGAATCTCCTGGTTGATGTACTTGCCGCCATTGCTCTGCTGATACTGTCAGCCGAATCAATGCCCGTCTGGAGGGATTCGCACATAGCGTCTTTACCGTCCTGTATAATATTCAGGAACGCATCCCTTTCTTCTCCCTCCGGGATGCAGTCAGCCGCTGTAGAAGCACACTCCCAAAGTGTATGGCTGAACCTAGCAAGGGTACAAGTAGCATTAACAGACTTTAACCCCATGCTACATGCTGAAAAGACTTTCTTTGCCATAGCATCATATTTTTTATCGTCCCTGTCCTGTGGGACTATAGGATAAGCCGTCTTGACATCGGTAGAGGATGCTGCTTGTACCACCAGACTTTCTGGGGATGGGTGTTTAGACAAAAACTCTGGGTCTGTGGAAGATACCCTGTACTTTGTAGACAGTTTTTTATTTACTGCTGGTATTACATCTGGGGTTTCCCAGTTTGTCATGATCTTTCTCTGAAGAGCTTTATGAAAGGGCACCACAGGATCCTCTTGTGGGCCTTTGTCAAGAATATCCGTGAGGTCATCTTGTTAGAAAGATTGTGAAGGTGCAGACCACCCCATGAACTCTGTAATCCTGGCCATTAAGGCTCTGTAGGGGGTTTCAGCATGCTCCCCCGGGTCTGGCTTAGCAAACTCCACCTCAGGGGAAGTGTCTAACCCACTTGCTTCATGTAAAGAATCATGAAGATCCTTTAATCTGCGCTCTTCAGAGGAAAATTCATCTCTAACTGGGGTTACAGGTCCCTGTAACTCAAATGTGTCTTGTTCAGACAATTCACCCTCTTCTAAAATTGAGGATATAGTTCTCAATTGTTCTGAACTCATAAAGGGAGTAAATCCCATTTCCAAGGCAGAGGGTGCCGAACTTGTCATTATTGGCCTCGAAAACGTCGATGTCGTCGACGCCGACGTCGAAGGCTTCGAGCGTGGCGTCGAAAACAGAGGTGGAGGCCTCGAGGACCTCGACAGAATTGGAATTCTACTCGACAATATCGAAGCCATCGACGTCGAGGGCCTGGGGATAGTCACTGGATGTGTGGAACCCGTGACTTTTCTTGGCGTCGAGGCTGGCGTCGAGTCGACAGACCCGTGTGTCGAAGGTCCCCTCGACAACGGCGTCGAAGACATCGACCTCGACGTCGACGGGACCTTCGTTGACGGCGTCGACGGAACCTTCGAGGAAGGTTTGGAGGTCATAGTCCTGCTCGAGGGTTCGAAACGCGCGCAAGAGGTTTCTTTCGCCGGGTACTGCGACTCGCAGCGTTTTTGACCTTCGGGTCTTTCGACCAGAGCATCGCTCTCGGCAGTCTTCGAGGGGGTCGAGGCCGCTTTCTCGAAGACGCTCATCATATTCTTTCGGAATTCCTCCCATTCAGCCCGGGAACTATGTTTCGTGGGGCAAGGGATTCTTTTTGGCGAAACAGAGGAAGAGGAAGACGGAGAAGGGGATCTTCGACGTCTCCTCTTCGAGTGCTTCGATCTCGAGGAGTGATGAGACCCACTCCGAGACCTGGAGCGCGAATGGTGACGAGGAGACGAATGTCTCGACTTCGTCGATGAAGAAGAAGCTTTAAAAGTCTTACCTTTCTCCAGCTTCCCCCTACGCTCCTTCAGGGCCTTAGCTGTCATGGGCATACAGTCCTCGCATTCCGAACAATGGTGTTCAGCTCCCAAGCACCACAGACAAATTCTGTGAGGATCGGTCAACGACATCTTTTTCCCACAATCTCGACATTTTTTGAAGCCGGATCGAGGAGTTGTCGGTTCCGACGAGGAAGCCATCGAGTACGGATCGAATAACTTGAGGTAAATAGGATTATCTGACTAAGAACTGAGCAACGGTATTCCGAGGCACCGAGTAAGCGCGGAAAAACGGAACTGAGCAACGGACGCTGCGCGCTGCCTTTATAGGCAGGATGACGTCGAACGTCGATACGGCGGCTGTCGAGGGACATCGACTCGAAGGACGTCGACGCGCAGCGCCCTCTAGAGAAAAAAATTTTTTTCCGAGGCCAGCAGAGCTGGTAGGAGATATCTAAGATGAGGAATACGTCGGAGGACACAATCCCTTCGAAAGAGGGCTTACATGTTTCTCCCATGTTTATCAAACACTATCATGGATTGATTATATATGGATGACGGCCACATTGTTGGGCGAGGTGAAGAAAGTGAATTTAGGTGTGATATCAACATCAGATCACGCTCCGTTGATGGTGGAACTGAAAGGGTGGGGTCCTTCTAGGGGGATGTGGACATGCTCCAGGTAATATTGCTTGACAGAGTGTCGGGGGAACAGCTGGGCAGCAAAATAGACGATTACTTTGTGAATAATGAAAATGAGGAAATAACACAATAAGGGCTCGGTGAGGCTCTCAAAGCGGTTATTAGAGGCGAGATAATAGCGATCCAAGCTCAAAGAAGGAAAGTAAGGGTAGCATTGGAAACAGAACTAGAAACCCAATTGAGGGGAGCTCAGTGGGATTTAGTGGAGGGGAAAAAACACAACACTTATAAAAATAATAAAAGAGGTTAGAAGCCAATTGGAATTATTGCTACACAAAACGCAGAGAGGGCACTGCAGAATACAAGGCAGAGATACTATATAAATGCCAATAAAGCGGATAGGCTCTTGGCTAGACAGATAAGAGTGACGAATGCAAAGAAAGCAATCTTGGGTATTAGGCAACAAGATGATACAATAGCGACAGGCTCAGGGTCGATAGTGAATTTATTTGTAGGATTTTATAGGACTCTATATAAGACTGATGAACCTGAACAACAGGCTGTCTAAAAATATGTTAGCAGACTCTCGCTCCAGAAAATTACGAACCAGGAGAGGGATTGCCTAGAAGAAGATATTACAGAGGAGGAAGTTGTGGCGATGATTAAAAAACTGCCAAAAAACAAAGTTCCGGGACCATATGTTTTCTCAGCAAGCTTCTATCAGAAATATTGCAGGCAGCTGAGTCCCAAGGTTACACGTTTCTTTAATTCCATAAGGGAAAATGGGAAAGTGACCCACACCATGGCTGAGCTGAAAGTGGTGGTTTTTGGCAAGCCCAATAAAGACCCAACCGTCTGCGGGTCAAACAGGCACATTGCTCTCCTGAACTTGGATGCAAAAATCTATACGCACATTTTTGCAGCCAGAGTCACCCCCATTCGCCTGGATATTATAGACACACACCAGTCAGGCTTTATAAAAGGGAAGCAAAAAGGGGATAATACTAGGAAGCTAACACACTTAATAGAAAAGACCACCATTCAACAGGTCCCCGCAATACTGTTCACGCATGATGCTGAAAAAGCTTTTGACTGTGTCGAGTGGCAGTTTTTATTTAGGGCTATGAAACATATGGGATTCGGCCCCAGATTTATCTACATGGTTCAGGCCAATTATGCAAACCCCTCAATTCGGCTGCTTATCACTTCACACTTATCAGAAGAAATTCAGATTACAAGAGGCATGCGACAAGGATGCCTGCTGTCCCCACTTCTTTATGCTATATACTTGGAATTCTGTTAGCTACAATAAGACAGGATCGGTGCATAAGGGGTGTAAGGTTTGGTGCGGCAGAGTATAAAATCGCAGCATTTGCTGATGACGTGATGTTGACTGTTACTGAACCTGCGACCTCTATCCGGGCATTAAGTGAGGAACTATTAATGATGGAAAAGGTAGCGGGCTGAAGATAAATATGGCTAAATCAGAGGCACTAAGCATACGGATGACGGAAAATCAGAGGGCAGATTTGTTGCTGGTGTTGCCTTTTCAGATGGGCAAGGATGCTATTGGGTATCTGGGAGTGCAAATATCCAATTCAATATCGAATTCATATCAAGCAAATTACCCAGCATTAATGAAAAAGATAAAAGCGGACTTAAACAAATGGACCCATTTGCGTATATCATGGCTGGGTAGGATAGCCACAGTAAAAATGGTCACGTTGCCCAGGCTTTTGTATTATTTTCAGACATTCCTGGTTTGGTTAACAATTCTTTAAGAATATTAATAATATTATATCTCGCTTTATTTGGCAGAACAAACGTCAGAGGGTCGCCTTAGAAACATTGATGGCTTTTAGGCAGAAGGGGGGGGGGGTTGGGACTCCCTAATGTATCCACATATTATGAGGCAGCCCAACTACAGGTGATAAGGGGATGGCTGTCTGGCGATCTGACTAAAACGTGGGCCAACATGCATAGGGCAGTTGCAGGGGCCCCTCCCGAGGGACTACTGTAGTTAAATAAACAGGATAGATCCCGGAGTGCCAATATGAGTGGGGTATTATCAGTGATGTGTGATATCTGGGATTGTCTGTTGAGGCAAGGACATCTTTCTACACGGCCATTCCATTTACCCCGTCATTTAGAAATCCACAGTTCACATCCGGGATGGCACAGGGCTCCTTCAAGAAATGGAAGGATGTAGATTGTAGGAAAGTGGGAGATATGCTAATAGAAGGTGAGGTAAGAACTTTTGAAGACTGGAAAAAGTACATCGACTTAACAGAAAAAGATAGAATGGAATATTATCAGCAACGTCATTGGCTGAAACAACCATATATTAAAAAAGCATCTCAGAGGGCCTTGATACCTTTCGAGCTTTTGATTATAACACATAGAGGGGACAAACAATTAGGGCCTCATTACACGGATGGCGGAGAACCATGGCGCTATTAGCGCCATGGTTCATGCCGGTAAAATACCGGCACCGCCTTGGCGAAAAGGGGAATTACCGCCCCATTCCAAGGTTGGCGGGGCGGTAATTCCCCCTTCCACCATTGCCCTTCCCCATTCCCATTTTTGGCCCATAGGGCTCAATGGGAATGGGGAAGGCGCTAATTACGGTACCGCAAATTGCGGTACCGTAATTAGCTCCCTGGGTCCCTTTGCGGGTTGGTTTTTAACGCCTGCAAAAAGCAGGCGTTAAATCCCCCAACCCGCAAAGGCACCTCGTAGTAAGGCGGTAAGGATTTACCGGTACCGGTATTTTACCGGTACCGGTAAATCCTTACCGCCATCCGTGTAATGAGGCCCACAGAGTCCAAACTTTATACAATGTTAGTGGACCTAAAATCAGACTGCATATGGTCTTACGTACAGAATTGGGAATAAATCTTGGGGGAGGAAATCCCGGAATCATATTGGGAAAACCTCTGGACAAATATACCAAAGTTGACGAGATCTATCCAAACTAGGGAAGCGTGGTACAAAGTAATGGTGCAATGGCATTACACACCAGAAAGATTACATAACATGTTTCCTTCCACTACACAAGAATGTTGGAGGGGATGCTAGGGAAGGGGAGATTGGAGACATATTTGGTGGGATTGTCCATTATTGAAGCTGTGCTGGAAATGACAAGACAGACCCAATTTATGGGGGGTGGTTCAGCAACGTATGCACCCTGTGAATGGATGTGTGGCATGTTTGACTCTGAGAATCAGATCCATTTGATACCACAACGTAAAGCTTTTGTGATAGTGCTAGTTTCAGCTTGGTTGGTAATTGCAAAAAAATTGAAGCAAAAATCTCCACCCACTAACATGGAATGGATACACAAACTGTGGGGAACACTGACAATGGAATGGGTTACATATAGAATACAAGGGGATGCCAGTACATTTCTGACAGATTGGGGGACGGTAATTGAATACCTTAGATGTGACTATATGTTATAATGGTGCCCTTAATCCCACGAAAGTGGAGGGATCTTCACAAGAAGTAAAATGTTTGGGTTCAATATAGTTTGGCTCATAAAGGAAAATGCCTGAGTCTGTGATTGAAATGGTACAATAGATGACACAACCTTTGTATAATAAGAAAGCCAGGAGATTCATTGGGTTGAGGGGTCTTTGGAGAGATCACATACTACATCCAAGTCTGATTTTAAAGCCAAACAACAAAGTTACCAGGAAGAAATATGCTTTTAAATGGGGCATTGATCAGCA
Organism: Ambystoma mexicanum; assembly: GCF_040938575.1. Classification (NCBI taxonomy): domain Eukaryota; kingdom Metazoa; phylum Chordata; class Amphibia; order Caudata; family Ambystomatidae; genus Ambystoma; species Ambystoma mexicanum. The sequence continues at coordinate 241,565,020 of NC_090933.1, forward strand.
AAGCGCTTTTCAACAGGCTAAAGCCGCTTTGCAGAATTACATCGAGTTGAATCCATTGACAATAAGTGACTCTTTTGAACTGGAAGATCTTGTCTACAATGATGTTGCTGTGTGGAGTTTGTGGCTCGAGAAGCAAATTGCTGCAGTTTATTGGGCTCTAGTTGAAAGCAAACGCATTACAGGAAAGCAGTCAGTGACAATATGCACACAAATTCCTATCATGGGCTGGGTGCGTGAAGCAGCTGTGGGAGGAAAGAGTGGCAGAGCACATGATGCCACTCATGTCAAGTGGAAGTGGTATCTGCACCAACGCGCAAAGGCTGGCCGAACGGGAGTCTCTAAATTGCAGGAACAAATGCTGGTGAAGTGGTGAATCTGGAAGAAGGTTTGTTACTTACCTGTAACTATTGTTCTCGAGCATGGGTCTGGCATGGATTCACATGCTCATGAATATTCCCCGTCGTGAGGCTGGGCATCCTCGGTGAAAGAAAAACCAGTTTCACTTTTACTTACAAACTGTATTTCTCCTTTAAACCAATCACTGTCCTCTGAGTCATACTGCCCCCATCCAATGACAGTCCTCTCCTAAGCCCATCCTCTGGCAGCCATCTTCAGATTTGGTAAGAATGTAAAGTGGCAGTATGACCAAGAAGAGCCGCAGAAGGTCCTTAGGGATGGATTGCATGTGAAGCCATGCCAGACCCATGCCGGAGAACAATAGTTAAAGGTAAGTAATTTAAACCTTCTCCAGCATGGGGTCTGGCATGGATACACATGCTCATGAATAACGAATACATAACAGTACAACATCACACAACCACGGGAGGTGGCAACGCTCAACAGAAGCAATTAACTCTTACCTCTGGAACAGACTCATCTCAAGCAAACAGGTTGCGTAGCACTGCTTGGCCGACTCTAGACTCCTCCCTGGAATCCCTGTCGAAGCAGTAGAACTTTGTGAAGGTGCGCATGGACCTCCATGTCGCCTCCCTGCAGAAGTCCAGCAGGGACACACCAGACAGGAACGCTGTCGTAGCAGCGATCGCCCTGGTGGAGTGGGCTCTCGGGCGGCTGGGCTGCGGTCAGTTTGCCAACTGATGACAGTGCATGATGTATCCGGAGAGCCACCTTGAAAATGGAAGCCTTATACAAGGCCTTCCCATGGTCCACAGGACCAAAGTTCATGAACAGCTGTGAAGTCTTCCAAAATCTCTTCATGTGAGTCACGTAGAACTTTAGGACATGAGCAACGTCTAGCGAGTGCAAGGCTCTTTCCGCCAGTGAAAAAGGTTTCAGGAAGAAAACAGGTAACACCAAAGGCTTGTTGAGGTGGAATTCCAAAGGAACATTCAGCATGAAAGAGGGCTGCGTACGCAGTGCCACCCTTGATTCATGGAAAGACAGATATGGTTGCTTGCAGGATAAGGCCTGGATCTCACCTACACATCTGGCTGAGGTGATGGCCACAAGGAATGCCGCCTTCCATGAGAGAAACTTGAGTGGTGCCTGATGCATAGGCTCGAAGGGGGGCCCCATGAACCTCGCCAGAACCGGAGCCTTCACTGGCAGGAAAGATTGTAAAAGTCCTTTGAGAAACTCCTTGACAAGTCTGTGGGACCACAGCCAGGATCTTCCTGGGGATCTGGTGTAGCGGGAGATAGCAGCCAGATGCACTTTGATGGAGGCATGCACCAGACCAGCCTTTGAGAAGGATAGCAAGTATGGAAGGATCTGTAGAGCAGTGACCCTCAGAGGGGTAATCTTCTGTTACCGGCACCCGTAGCAAAATGCTTCCAATTATGGCCGTAGCACTTTAAGGTCGATGCCCTGGCCTTGGCGAGGACCTACCTGCAATCTGCTGGCAACTCATAACCTCCAAACTCAAAGGCTGCAGGAGTCAAGCCTTTAGGTCCAGCAATCCTGGGTCGTGATCAAGGATTGCACCTCCCTCTCTGGTGAGAAGATCTGGAACCACCGACAACTTGACTAGAGGCGACGCTGACAGGCTGAGAAGGTCCGGGTACCAAATCTGCCTCAGCCACAATGGGGCAATGAGTATCTTCTTGCATGGAGACTGTCTGAGTGTGTTGATGACTCGTAGCAGGAGAGAAAACTGAGGAAACGCGTCCCTGAGTCTCTTCGGCTGGTGGAATCTGCTGGCAAACTTCTGGCATTTGGAGTTTGCCAGCGTCGCAAACAGATCGAAATGGTGTATGCCCCACTTGACGAACAAGCGGTCCACCTAATCCTGACAAAGCTCCCACGCGTGGCAGGAGCACAGTTCCCTGCTAAGAGACTCTGCAATGGTGTTCTTGACTCCTGCCAAGTAGAGAGGGACGAGGACAGCCCCTGTCCGATGGCCGAGTGCCACAAGTCTTGAGCCTCCTTGGAGAGGGCCGGGGATCGAGTGCCCCCCTGCTTCCTGATGTTGAACATGGTGGTGGTGTTGTCCGTGAAGATCCTCACCACCTTACCTTTCAGAGATGGTAGGACTTGACGGACCAGAACCCTACTTGTAGCTCCAGGATGTTGATATGCAACTCCTTCTCCTTCGGCAGCCACAGGCCTCTAGCATGCAGAAGTCTGGTGTGCGCTCCCCAACATTCTAGGGAGGCATCCGTGGTGACTGTCTCCTGGTACGGAGGGTTTTTATATCCCGTGCCTCAGGCGATGTTGGAGCGGACGCCCCACCACTCTATCGCCCGTCGGAACTCTCTGTTGAGAGGGATCTTGTCTGTGAGGCTTACAGACACCTGTATCCAGCGGGTGTCAAGGAATTCCTGTAGGTGTCGCAACTGCAACCTGCAGAGGAGAACCAGGTAGATGTAGGACGACATCGTGCCCCGTAATGACTTGATGGCCCGCACTGTGGCCGTCTTCGTCGACGACAGCCGTTGCACCTTTCCTTGAATGGCTGATAGCCTCACCTCCGAGAGCGACGCCAGGCAAGACACCAACGCCAGGCCATGTTGGCAGGTGTTTTCAGTGGGTGAGCGGAGCCAATTGTGTTGAAATAGTGTTTTTTTTCCCACATTTCAGACTTTGCCAGGGCTTCTGGGTAATAAATTCTGGGACGATTTGCGCCAGTCAGCCCCCTGCGGATTCCCACGGGTGTCCCCTTTTCGGAAATGCATGGGGTTCCCAGTTTTCCTTGGTGGCTTGGACGCCCTAGGCCTAAATGTTTATGGTGTGGGCTTGAGCAAAATTCAACACTTTCTGCTGTCCGAAACGACTTGGGGTTAGCTGCGTTTTTGGCTTTCCCCCTTACCCCCAGGTAGGTGCACTCACACATGTGAGGTACCGTTTTCGTAGCGACACCTGTGGGAATGCGGGAAGGTAGGCCATGTGTTGTTGGCACGTGTTTTGGTGGGTGAGCGGAGTGAAATGTGCGGAAATAGTGTATTTTTTCACCACATTTCGGACTTTGCCAGGGCTTCTGTATAATACATTCTGGGTCGCTTTGCGGAAGTCACCCCTCTGCAGATTCCCTCAGGTGTCCTCTTTTCGGAAATGCATGGGGTTCCTAGTTTTCCTTCCCTTTCTGCTGTCCGAAACGACTTGGTGTTAGCTGCGTTTTTGGCTTTCCACCTTGCCCCCAGGTAAGTGCACCCACACATGTGAGGTACCATTTTCGTTGGGACACCTGTAGGAACGCAGGAAGGTATGCAATGTGTTGTTGGCACATGTTTTGGTGGGTGAGCGGAGTGAAATGTGCAGAAATATTGTATTTTTTCACCACATTTCGGACTTTGCCGGGTCTTCTGGGTAATAAATTCTGGGCGGATTTGCGCAAGTCAGCCCTCTGCGGATTCCCACGGGTGTCCTCTTTTTGGAAATGCAGGGGGTTCCCAGTTTTCCTCGGTGGCTTGGACACCCTAGGCCCAAATCTGTATGGTGTGCACTTCGAGAAAATACATCAAATTCTGCTGTCCGAAACGACTTGGGTTTGCTGCGTTTTTGGCTGTCCCCCATTCCCCCAGGTAGGTGCACCCACACATGTGAGGTACCGTTTTCATCAGGACACCTGTGGGGACACGGGAAGGTAGGCCATGTGTTGTTGGTGCATGTTTCGGTGGGTGAGCGGAGTGAAATGTGTGGAAATAGTGTATTTTTTCGCCACATTTCATACTTTGCCGGGGCTTCTGGGTAATAAATTCTGGGCCGATTTGCGCAAGTCAGCCCTCTGCGGATTCCCACGGGTGTCCCCTTTTCGGAAATGCATGGGGTTCCCAGTTTTCCTTGGTGGCTTGGACGCCCTAGGCCCAAATGTTTATGGTGTGGGCTTGAGCGAAATTCTTCCCTTTCTGCTGTCCGAAACGACTTGGTGTTAGCTGCGTTTTTGGCTTTCCACCTTGCCCCCAGGTAGGTGCACCCACACATGTGAGGTACCATTTACGTTGGGACACCTGTGGGAACGCAGGAAGGTATGCAATGTGTTGTTGGCACATGTTTTGGTGGGTGAGCGGAGTGAAATGTGCAGAAATATTGTATTTTTTCACCACATTTCGGACTTTGCTGGGGCTTCCGGGTAATACATTCTGGGCCGATTTGCGCAAGTCAGCCCCCTGCAGATTCCCTAGGGTGTCCTCTTTTCGGAAATGCATGGGGTTCCCAGTTTTCCTTGGTGGCTTGGACACCCTAGGCCCAAATCTGCATGGTGTGCACTTTGAGAAAATACATCAAATTCTGCTGTCCGAAATGACTTGGGGTTTGCTGCGTTTTTGGCTTTTCCCCTTACCCCCAGGTAGGTGTACCCACACATGTGAGGTACCGTTTTTGTCGGGACACCTGTGGGAAAGCGGGAAGGTAGGCCATGTGTTGTTGGCGCGTGTTTTGGTGGGTGAGCGGAGTGAAATGTGTGGAAATAGTGTATTTTTGCCACAATTCACACTTTGCCGGGGCTTCTGGGTAATAAATTCTGGGCCGATTTGCACAAGTCAACCCTCTGCGGATTCCCACGGGTGTCCCCTTTTCGGAAATGCATGGGGTTCCCAGTTGTCCTTGGTGGCTTGGACGCCCTAGGCCCAAATGTTTATGGTGTGGGCTTGAGCGAAATTCAAAACGTTCTGCTGTCCGAAACGACTTGGTGTTAGCTGTGTTTTTGGCTTTCCACCTTGCCCCCAGGTAGGTGCACCCACACATGTGAGGCACCATTTTCGTTGGGACACCTGTGGGAACGTGGGAAGGTAGGCAATGTGTTGTTGTCACGTGTTTTGGTGGGTGAGCGGAGTGAAATGTGTGGAAATAGTGTATTTTTTCACCACATTTCGGACTTTGCTGGGGCTTCCGGGTAATAAATTCTGGGCCGATTTGCGCAATTCAGCCCCCTGCAGATTCCCTAGGGTGTCCTCCTTTCGGAAATGCATTGGGTTCCCAGTTTTCCTTGGTGGCTTGGACACCCTAGGCCCAAATCTGCATGGTGTGCACTTCGAGAAAATACATCAAATTCTGCTGTCCGAAACGACTTGGGGTTTGCTGCATTTTTGGCTTTTCCCCTTACCCCCAGGTAGGTGTACCCACACATGTGAGGTACCGTTTTCGTCGGGACACCTGTGGGAAAGCGGGAAGGTAGGCCATGTGTTGTTGGCGCGTGTTTCCGTGTGTGAGCGGAGTGAAATGTGCGGAAATAGTGTATTTTTTCACCACATTTCGGACTTTGCCAGGGCTTCTGTATAATACATTCTGGGTCGATTTGCGGAAGTCAGCCCTCTGCAGATTCCCTCAGGTGTCCTCTTTTCGGAAATGCATGGGGTTCCTAGTTTTCCTTGGTGGCTTGGTCACCCTAGGCCCAAATCTGTATGGTGTGCACTTTGAGAAAATTCATCAAAGGTTTCCCCTTTGCCCCCAAGTAGGTGCACCCACACATGTGAGGTACCGTTTTCATCGGGACACCCATGGCAACGCGGGAAGGTATGACATTTGTTGTGTTTCCGTGGTTTTTATATCATTTCGATCCATTTGCTGCTGCCCTTTGTCACACAACCCTTTCATTTCCCAAATGTGACCTACATTTAGTCGCTACTTTTAGGCACCATACACTTTTGTAAACTGCACAAGTCACCTACCCCTGAAAAGGTCTGCATGTGATCTTTCAAAAAATGTATGCTAGAAATGTATGCCTTTCTGTCCTCCAATTCAGCTTTCCTACCCTTTTCTTCCATTCCGTCCACGCATGTCCAATTGGCAAAAATGGCCAAAATCGCCTACCTCTCATAAAACGGTTGAAAACCACATCAAAATATTTTTTTTTTCGTTTCAACTCAACCTGTTCTTGAAAGCCAGGAAATTGGGGAATTCAGCACAGCAAACCATTTGTTCCTAGCTCTTACAAGGAAATAAACCACAGGCTTCTTTGTACATCATTTTATTAGCATTTTTTGAAAAAACCCAAAATTTTCGCCCTTTTTGGTTCTTTTCTCTCAGCCCCCTACAGCAAACTAGGAATCCTACATGCGGGAAAAAAATTTGGCCGAGATATCACATGTAACAAAAAAGTTGCAAACCATTGAATGGCCACATACCGAAATCACCAAAAAAGGCCTTGGCACTGGGGGGAAATACCCATGGCACTTAAAGGGTTAAGGGTTAAATTAGAGTCAGGGTTAGGGCTTGCGTTAGTTTAAGGGTTACATTAGGGTTAGGGTTGGGCCCTAGGCTAGTGTTGGGGATTGGGTTAGGGTTGGGGGGGGGTAGGCGTGGTGTTTGGGGGACTGGGCGGGGGGGCCATTTCCAAAGAAACCAGTCCATGTATATTGTCGATGGACTGGTTTCGATGGAATTGCACTTTTATATGTAAAATATAGGGTGTCGATGGTTTGTTATTCGAGGGTTTGTATTCAATGCTTTTGAAAGTCGACCCTTTGTTTTCGACGTGATCACTATAAACCCAGTTGTAGTTAGACAGTTAGGGGGTCATAGGTTAAGACATATGCAAAGGTGAAGAGGGTACAGTTACATACATGGTAATACAGTTTCAGATGGTGGCAAGTGCATAGAACGGCCCATGGCAATAACTGTATCTTGTACCGTGCTGGCTACAGGCCGCAGTGGGGGACTATAGGTTTGTGAGACTATGGGGAGTCCAAATTTCCTGGGAGGCAACGACAAAGAGGATGTTAGTGACAGTCTTTCTGGAAGAAGCGCTGACGTAGGTGTCAGCGATCGGCAGGCCTGGTTAGAGACCAGGAGATCTTTCCTGAACTTTCTCCTTCCAGACATAGAAAGAGAGATAAGATAGTTGATAGAGTAGTAGTTAGAGTAGATAGGGAGATGGAAAGCAGCATTGAGGGAGAGAGCAGAGAGAAACTGCACAGAGCACGACAAACTCACCAGGCGCCTAGCAGCAAGATAGGCACAGACGAATCAGGTGCACGAGAGGGAAGTCCAGACCAGTGAGGAGAGTCCTGCAGCAGGTGGAGGGCGAGACTGGCGAGGAGGCAAAGAGACTTTTTCCTTTGCACAGAGATACGGATGGCCAAATAGGCCATGGCTCACTCCCCAGGGGTCATGCAAGACATGGCCATTGCAGTGGGCCGCCTCAGGCCAAAGGAGAGACAATCTTGTGCTGGAGTAAATGCACCGCGTCTCATGGTGGCAGGGGAGACACGAGGCACCAGAAGACACATAGGTCGCTGAAAAAAGGGCCTTGCAGAACTCTAGGTGCGAGAGGGAGAATGCCCCAGGGCACAAGCACGAGGGTGGAGTGATCCGCTTTGACATGTAGTAATCGCTGCTGTGCGGGCTCCGAATGCAAGCAATGCCTCGCCGATTCGCTCTCTCTTCACTTCCTGCATGTCTTCGGACTGAGTTCACTGAGAAATCTGTTTTTCTAACGTCTAGTGTTGCATAGCACACGTCTGGTCAGCTCATGTGCACGGGAATACCAAAAATCAGTTGTCAGGGTTGGGCTTACATCCTCAGCACACTCCCTGAATCCCTTTCATACCCTGGCACTAGATCCAAGCAACCTCAAGATAGCTCATTATGCAAAAGTGTACCATGTGAAAGTTATGTATTCAGCAAAGGGTTTAGATAGAAGTGCACACCTATGGTAAGTAAGTTTAGTAAAGAAATTTGAGGATTATTTTAAATACATTTTTAGGTGCGGGGGAGGAACTGGGGTCATGGCACAAGACCCCGACAAAAAACAGTAAAAAGAAAGAGGATTCAACTTGGGAACCCTCCCGTCCCCTGCACACTTTCAAATGTTTGGATTTATCCAATACAGTTGTTCAAATTGAGTTATAAGCATTGTACATATTTTTGTTTCTAACAAATATGGTCAGACACAGAAGTGTGAGATAAACAAATATATATTTATAGCCAAGCTATATTATTTTCAGCAAGAATTATAGCTCAGAGAGAAATTATTTACAGTGCATAGAAACAAATAGGAAACAATAGATGAAGCTCAAATTAAGGAAAAATTGAGTCCAAATTAAATAGCGACGCGTTTCGAGGAAGTTCTCCTCTTCTTCATAAGGCCAAACTTGGACTCTTAATGTAAAAGGAAAAACACAAATTCAGTAAAGAAAATATTGTAGGCACAATTCATAGATTGTTCATGACATATTAAATTTTACAATTTAGAAAATTTAGTGACGTTAGTTGTAACATGTCATAATATGCATTGTAATACATGCAACATTATAAGGTGAATTATGTGGTCCATGTTTGAGAGAGAAACTGAAGGTCAATTAATACAACAATTCCTGCAAAATAGACAGTAAAACGTACAACATATTATAGTTCAGTGGAATGATCCCTCTAATGGGACCTATCAAGTGGATGGTGAAACATAAGATAAAGTGAATATATAGAGAAAAAAAGCTAGTAGTTCCTAAGCTCTATCGATCTAGTGGGGAAGAAATATGAAAGTCATTATCTTTGTGTGTAGAAAGTGTCGGAAACAAAGAATCCGACGAAGCAGGAAAAATAAGTAAACAGACTGTCTTTATGTATCAGTTAGTTCCTAGAGACACGGCCAATTCCCAAAAAGATACTAGAAATCTGTAAATAACAGAGCCTGATCAATGTCAAGCTCATTGTTTAAAAGTAACGGACATTAGTATGAAATATATAAAAATCGAATAACATACCTAGTCAGAATGTGGATGGCGGTAAATAATCAATAAAAGAACCCACGTAAAGTGTGGACCTCAAATATCCCGCTGTCGCTGCAGGAGTGCCTCAGAATGTAGGAGTTCTGTCACGCAAATAAACAAGCTGAACAGGAATGGAGTCCTGATTAGTATAAAAAACTCAGCAATCTAAAATGGAGTAGTGAAAACGTAACGTGATGTTTAATAAAGGCAAACTGAAATGTTAGAAATTACCATGATTAGGATGTGCACAAGGCACAATTCTTGAAGCTGATGTGAAACTGATGTCAAGATTGTGCGGCCGGTCTACAGCTGAAGAATCCGGCAGCAATGGATTAGGTAGAGTATCAACTAAAGAAAGTGTAAGGAAAAAAGAATAATGAGACTAAGGAACTTTATCCCTGGTCCCTAGATAGACAAATGTTAATGCATTAGCGCTTACCTGGAGCGTAGGGGGACAATCCTGAACAGGATCTGTTCAGCCAAGCAGGTTGTTGTTCGCAAACCATGGAAACAGCATGTGACCATGGAGATAAATAGAGGACTAGAGTTATAGATAAAGAAGGACTAAGGAGTAATCAGGCCGAAAGATCGGCCATCTTGAAACAAGGTTATATGTTGTGATAGAGTATGGATCTCTAGATATTCAATAAACTAGAAGCCATTTGAATCAAGAAGCGCAAAAGTGCGAAATAAAATCGATTGATACGAAAAATTAATGCGGTGCAGATACAGAGTGTAAAATGTAAATCGGGCATAACAAATACTAGCCTGCACATAGTAGAATGGGGCGAGGAAAGCTAAGAAAAATAGTTTACCATGTGAAATAGAATTGAAATAAGCAATGAGAAAAAGGTCGTAAATTGGACAGAACGCTCTGATCTAAGAGGGGGAAAAATAAATATAATTATCAAATCATCAGGGCAAGGTCACTGAATGACTGCGTGTAACCTCTCAGTCTATAATAGGTGGAAGATATAAATTCACATTATTCACGAAGAGGGAAACTAACCCTCGATCTCTCTTTTTCACATGGAAGACATAGTACAATGTGACAGTCTCAGTTGGGTAAACACATTTAATTTACAGAAGATCAAAATTAAATGTAATAAGTTTAACAAAAATGACATAAATAAGAGTAAACAATAAGAACAATTTTTACATTGAATTTACAGGCAATGATTTTTATGGCAACCATCTATTAGTCTCAACAAAGTAGTGCCTTAGATCACAGTCAGACACTGGAATAGTAATGTAAATTCAAGTTTATGTTGTTGAAGATCAAGCATTCCTTATTGACAAATTCAGATCACAAGAAACAGTTCAATGTGAAATCTTCATTTAAACCCGAGGGCTGTAAAGAGCTTAACTTGTCAATCCAATACAAACTCTTTGTAGTAAGGTAGACTGGTAGTCACCTCCTTTTGTAGGTCGTTTGACAACTTCTAGCACCTGGTATTTTAATTGGGCAATTGAATGTTTCTGCATGTTGAAGTGGCGGGCTACCGGTGAGTATTGGTTATTACATCTTATGTTCGACTTGTGTTCAGACAGTCTTGATTTGACAGGTCTTTTGGTCTGTCCTACATACACTTTGCCACAAGGGCACTTCAACATATATACGACACCTGATGTCAGACACGTGGATTAGTCTCTTAATTTGATTTTTTGACTATTCCTCGGGTGAGTCACTACATTACCTTTGATTGTGTTATTACAGTGTATACACCCTAAACAAGGGAAGGTGCCTAGTTTTTTGGTGGCTAGGAAAAGTTGTTTCTCCTTTGGTACTCTTTCAGCTTTCACCAGCTTGTCTCTTATATGTTTACCCCTTTTAAAACACATCATTGGAGGTGTGGGGAACAATTCTAATATAGTTTGATCATTGTGAAGGATATTCCCATGTTTCTTTATACTTTTTGTGATCTGAAAACTCTGTCTTGAGAATTTTGATATGTATAGAAGTGGGATATCTTTAACAACAGATTTAGGTTTCAATAAATCTACAAGAGATCTCTGAAGCTCTATCTTTGGCAATTTCCAAAGTTTCCGGTGGGTAGCCTCTGTTCTGAAATTTACCAACAAGATTTGTGCATTCCTTATTTAGAACTTCTGGGTCAGAAATTATTCTTTTCAAGCGTAAAATTTGACTTTATGGTAGACTTTGGAGCATCGCCCTCGGGTGGAAGCTAGAATAGGTAAGCAAATTGTTAACATCAGTCGGTTTATGTTATACAGACATAGCAATCTTATTGTTAACAATGCTCAAGTTAACGTCAAGAAAATGTAGATAAGGGTTACCAATCTCAATAGTAAATTTGATCCTGGGATGCACTGAATTAAGGTATTAAAAAAAACAGATCTAGGTCATCTTGTGTGCCACACCAAATGCAGAAAATGTCATCAATAAACCTCTTCCAGGTTAAAATGTATGCTGCCCATGTGGGGTGTTCCTGTACATGCTGACTTTCGAACTGAAACATAAAAGTATTAGCGTACACGGGCGCCATCGATGATCCCATCGAGGTACCCGATGTTAGTAAAAAGTATTTGCCCTGATGTCTAAAATAGCTATTGTAAAGGATTAAGTTGAGTAGCTCCAGAATGAACTGAGGATTACCTTTCACACCTGAATTGTTAAGTAGCAACAGAATCTATACCTTCACTATGGGGTATTGAGGTATATAAACTACATACATCAAGGCTGAATAGTATGCAGTCTTCACTGATAGCTGAGAAATCTTTAAGTCCATTAAGAAAGTCTGTTGTGTCCTTTAGGTATGTGGATGATGCCTGTATAAGTGGTTGTAGTAATCTGTCAATGTAGACTGCCAGTGGGTCGAAGACACTCTCTGTCCCAGCAACAATCGGTCTGAGGGGTGAATTTTGTTTATCTTTGTGAATTTTAGGGAGCCCATAGAGGACTGGTGTAATCGGATGGTGATTAGTGAGATATTGATGTGTTTTATCATTAATCCATTCGCTCTCTTTGGCTTTTAACAGAGTATTGTTAATCAGTTCTCTGATTTCTGGTAGCGGGTCCCTATCTAATATAGCATAGGTGTCTGTGTTGTTAAGGAGTTCAATGCATCTTTTAATATAGAAGGATGTATCTATGATAACAATTGCTCCAACTTTGTCAGCTGGTTTAATGGTAATGTCTTCACTTTTCGCCAGTTCATCTATTAGATCTAGTTGGCGGTTTTTGATATTGATGGGTGTTTTCTTCTATAGTCAATTCTCCTTAAATCTTGTAGGACACTCTTCTCAAATAAATTCAGAATTGAATTTTGTACATGTGCGTCAAATGTACTCTTGGGACGTATTTCCAGTAAGTCACTTTGTGGTGGTCTAGATTCCATTTCATGTTGCGAATCAAAGAAAATGTTGAGTCTTAATTTTCGTATAAATCTGTGTAGACAGATTTTTTCTTGAAATAATGAAGTATTGCACGTTGGAACAAATGATATTCCTTTGTTCAAAATGTTAAGTTGTTCTGCTGAAAGGATCTTACTGGAAATAATCACCACTAGATTGTTGTCCTTTATTTGTTTCTCTTTTTTGTTTGTGGCTTTCTTCCCTCTCCGGGTCTTTCTCTTATACCTAAAAAAGACCCCGTTGATGTATTAGGTTCAGCGTCTTTATTAATTGGAGATGTGGACACCCCTGATCTATTGGTGTGTTCTGTTTGTTCACGTTCACTAGTACGGTCTGAAGAGGGCCTCTGGATGGGTTCACCAACACTGCTGTCGCTACTGTTGCCTGAGTTTGCGGAGTTAGAGTTTTGTTGGATATTACGATTAAAGTTTCGCTGTCGGTAATATTCTTGCCAATTGTATACTATATCATTGAGATAGTCAAAGTTATCTCTTTTAAATTTTCTTAATTTCCTCTGTTCAATTTCATTTGATAGTTTGCCAATTTCCGGTTGATATCCTTTAATATCTCTGCATGATCTTTTGCCGATTTAAATTTAGATATCTGTTCTTGAAGAGTTTTAATTTCAGAATCAATGCTTACAAGGGATTTTGACAATTCCTCAATAGTTAGTAGTATAAGATCTAAAGAACACTTATTCAAGATCTGATCCCATTTTTGTACAAAGATTTTATTTTCACTACAAAGTGTTGGTCTTAGGTAAACCTCCATGGTTTGTGAACAACAAGCTGCTCGGCTGAACAGACCCTGTTCAGGATTGTCCCCCTACGCTCCAGGTAAGCGCTAATGCATTAACATTTGTCTATCTAGGGACCAGGGATAAAGTTCCTTAGTCTCATTATTCTTTTTTCCTTACACTTTCTTTAGTTGATACTCTACCTAATCCATTACTGCCGGATTCTTCAGCTGTAGACCGGCCGCACAATCTTGACATCATTTTCACATCAGCTTCAAGAATTGTGCCTTGTGCACATCCTAATCATGGTAATTTCTAACATTTCAGTTTGCCTTTATTAAACATCACATTACGTTTTCACTACTCCATTTTAGATTGCCGAGTTTTTTGTACTAATCAGGACTCCATTCCTGTTCAGCTTGTCTATTTGCGTGACAGAACTCCTACATTCTGAGGCACTCCTGCAGCGACAGCGGGATATTTGAGGTCCACACTTTACGTGGGCTCTTCTAATGATTATTTACAGCCATCCACATTCTGGCTAGGTATGTTATTCGATTTTTATATATTTCATACTAATGTCCGTTACTTTTAAACAATGAGCTTGACATTGATCAGGCTCTGTTATTTACAGATTTCTAGTATCTTTTTGGGAATTGGCTGTGTCTCTAGGAACTAACTGATACATAAAGACAGTCCGTTTACTTATTTTTCCTGCTTCGTCGGATTCTTTGTTTCCGACACTTTCTACACACAAAGGTAATGACTTTCGCATTTCTTCCCCACTAGATCGATAGAGCTTAGGATCTACTAGCTTTTTTTCCCTATATATTCACTTTAGCTTATGTTTCACCATCCACTTGATAGGTCCCATTAGAGGGATCATTCCACTGAACTATAATATGTTGTACGTTTTACTATCTATTTTACAGGAAGGGGTGTATTTTTTGACCTTCAGTTTCTCTCTCAAACATGGACCACATAATTCACCTTATAATGTTGCATGTATTACAACGCATATTATGACATGTTACAACTAACGTCACAAAATGTTCTAAATTGTAAAATTTAATATGTTATGAACAATCTATGAATTGTGCCTACAATATTTTCTTTACTGAATTTTTGTTTTTCCTTTTACATTAAGAGTCCAAGTTTGGCCTTATGAAGAAGAGGAGAACTTCCTCGAAACGTGTCGCTATTTAATGTGGACTCAATTTTTCCTTAATTTGAGCTTCATCTATTGTTTCCTATTTGTTTCTATGCACTGTAAATAATTTCTCTCTGAACTATAATTCTTGCTGAAAATTATATAGCTTGGCTATAAATATATATTTGTTTATCTCACACTTCTGTGTCTGACCATATTTGTTAGAAGCAAAAATATGTACAATGCCTATAACTCAATTTGAACAACTGTATTGGATAAATCCAAACATTTGAAAGTGTGCAGGGGACGGGAGGGTTCCCAAGTTGAATCCTCTTTCTTTTTCCAAAGTTATGTATTGACCCAGATAGAAACAGATCCTGGGGGAGAGTTAATGACGGTGGAACTCTGCAGTGAGATCGACAATGATGACCTTAATGAGCTTCCTTCACACATTACTGGGAAAAGGATATATCAATTTCCTTTCCACACAGTCTTTCAGATACCTGATTGACTTCAGAACATCAGACTGCTCTGGCCCAAGTGCTTGCCACTGTGTAGTCACTTACTGAACCGGTGGCTTCCAACGTTAACACTGGCTACCCCACGGGTTGCTCTTGAATTTAGCTAAATTCTGTTGTTCGCTGGGCCTCAGGGGCGCATCACACAGGACGTGCCAGTCAACTTGGATGTCACATTTTTATCGGAAGGAGGTGCAGCGGGCACCACTTCAAGTGTGCTGTGCTCTCAGGCACCGAAACACAGGCCCTGCAATGTGCGTTCCCTCAATGCCACTGGGGTTCTTACACCCTCTGCACTATTCTGCAGCAGTTGGGACCTGCACTAACCACGGATTAAATCCTCAGATGTTTGGGCCTGCAGGGAGCCAGCCGATCAAGCTCATGGCCTTCTCTCCTGCCGGCGCGGCATGTAACGTAGGTGTTTGTTGCCAGGAGCAGTGAAGCCACAAAGTGCCGCTTCAGGCACCCCCGGCCCAAAGAATCTGCTTAGGGACTGCCTACACCCTGGAGCTCCCCACCGGCAACCCGACAGCAGGCTGTCTCTGTTAACAAGACCTGGGGCACATCTCAAATATCTCTCTCTGCGTCAATCCGGCTACTCACTGCTGCCTGTAGGAGCCCTGAATCCACGGTAGTGGCCAGAAAAGCAAGTACATCTCAGGGTCCGTCAACACCCGCCAGTGCCTTACCGATGCAGCAGTAGTCCCGGAGACATCCAGACCAGGAGTGCGGCTCAATCACACACAGATGGGCAAGGTCTCCTGACAGGGAGACAGCGTGGTACTGCACTCCACAGGCCTCACATGCCAAATTAGTTTAAAGGAGGAAAACTGCAAACATGATTTAGCCACATAATGATGGTAGAGGAGTAATGCAGCTCTTGTAAAGTTGTTGGGCCGCACCTCTATTCAGACATTGCAGATCGAATCCCTTCCATTTCAATGCATTCATCAATCTCACCGACGGCCAACCTGCTTTAAGAACTCGTTTGGAAGATTCAACCATCTACACAGAGATACTGATAAGCAATATAGTTACATTCAGCAATGCAAGGCTGTGGTTCATTTTGCAGAGGACAAAGTAGCTGCAAGGCAGAGTGAGTGTGGCTCTTTTAAAAGAGGAATCACCTCTTAATACCCCTACTGACTTGGCCAAGTTGGTGAAATCAGAATCAGTGCTCATTTGTATTGCCTCAGCATTACTCTTCGAAGGCAATACAATAATCCAGGGCAAAATTGGTACTTTATCTAGATGAATTTCTCAGTCAGCCACAAAGAGGCTCTGCCAGAATTCCACAGTCCAGCCATTTTCTTAAGTACATATTCAGAAGCACTGGGGAAGGGAAAGGAAGATTTGTCTCGGCGAGGGTAATCACTTGAGTAGGAGAACTGGGAACTTCGAATCCCGCGTGTGGGAGGGATGATGGAAGAGGCCAGACCGAACCGCACCAGGACCATGGACAAAGGGGGATGGGGGGTGAGTGTTAAATATTTGATGCTGTTCTTGGTTACCATGAAAATGCAAATAAAAAGTGTTAAAAAAAATGATCAAGAGGTGAGAGCTAGAGAGAAGATTATTGTTCAGAAGCCTGTCTCCTGTTGCTGGTGGTAGTGTCATGCAAGCTCAGGAAGACCCCCACTAGTCAGATTAGAAACACAAGACAGACAGTGTACATATCCACATGCTCACAACCAGCCTGCGGACTGCTCACGCAAACCTGCAAGCAACACCAGCCTCAAGCCAGACACCTCCTTCCACCCGCCAAGCTCCTCCCACTCTGAAAACATACTCTCAGCCACCGTTACCCCATCACCTGACTCCCTCTCATCATGTTTTGGCCCTGCCCGTACATACCGACTCCGCTCCAGAACCCAATTCCCCTCCACGCAAAAACATTTACCCAACTGGCCTACTGCCCCTAAACCCCCTCCTTCCGCATCACTCCCGCATATGCCCATTGGCCCTCCACCCTCACCCATTATATCCCCACCCCAGTCCCCCCGCCTCCCAATACCCTCATATCCTCATGCCCCCGACATCCACGACCTCCTAATTTAACAGAACTTAGACCATTTAACTGTAACGGAAACCTGTCTGCATGATGCTGCCGGCCCCCTCCTCTCCCTCACAGTACCTAGTGGATATTCCATCCTATGAGCTGATCGTCAAGACAGTTTAGGAGGAGGTGTTGCCATCATTAACAAATCCACCCTCTCCTTCAGAGCCTCACCTTTACAAAAAAAACATCAGGCTATGAAATCCTGCTGGCCAAATTTGAATCCTCCCCCCCAAACCACCAGTAACCTACTTCTCCTCTATCGCCAACCCTCCCATACTGCCACCCCTGAATCTGACGTCACCCTCCTCATTACTCCCCTCCTCAAGACCAACACCAAATTGTTTCTCCTAGGAGACTTCAATCTAGGCTTCAACAAAGCCTCCAACCATAAGGCACCCACCCTCACAGCCACCCTCGAAGAGATGAACTTCTCCCAACTTGTCCTCTCTCGTACTCATGAAAAAGGAAGAACTGTTGACTGGATACTCCCATACAACATTCCCCTCCAAGTATACCCCTCTTTCCCTCTTCCTTGGTCAGATCACTCACTGATCCCTTTCACCATCACCACCATTACCAAAAACACCACTACTTTCAGCAAACCACTTCGCATCACCGCCAGACACGCCCGCAAGCTCACAGTTGATCTATTAGCTCCCTCCATCCTAGCCTCCCTCAAACCACCCCCTGACAACTCCCCTCCGGAAGTCATTCTTGCATCCTACAACTCTGCACCGCTCAATACATTGGACGAACATGCACCCCTTAAAACCACCACCTGCAAAAAAACTAACACCCAAAATTGGTTCTCTGATGA
This sequence comes from Ambystoma mexicanum, assembly GCF_040938575.1. Classification (NCBI taxonomy): domain Eukaryota; kingdom Metazoa; phylum Chordata; class Amphibia; order Caudata; family Ambystomatidae; genus Ambystoma; species Ambystoma mexicanum. Next base: position 241,582,779 of record NC_090933.1, read on the forward strand.
GCTAGCCTCCCTCCGGAAAAAGAAACGAGCCCTGAACACCTCTGGAGGAAAAGCCCCTCTGCCGCAAATAAAGCAGCCTTCTAGTGCTCTGCAGACTCCTACAAAATAGCTATAATTCATACCAAAGCCAATATCTTTAACATCAGAATCTCCAATGCTAGTTCCAACACCAAAGGAACTCTTTAGAATCTTTAGAGAGCTCGAATCCCCAGCACCCCCTTCTGACAACTTCCCTAAATAAAGCATGGTGCACACTCATCCAATCCTCTCTTGACACCAAAACATAGACAATAAGGGACCAAGCTATCAAAAGAAATCCCTCCTACCACCGCTGCCACCCTTCCCCCTGACCAGCACCTTCGCTACTGCAACCCCAGCCCCTCAATTTCAATTCTCTGCTGTCTCCCCCTTAGAAGTTTGCACTACCATCTAGCACTTTAAAGCCTCTACCTGTGTTGATGACACCTGCCCAGCTCACATTGTCAAAATGTGCACAGAACCCCTGGCCTCCATCATAGCTAGCTTCATTAACACATCACTCAAGTCCAATTCTATTCCCTCTGCCATCAAAGAAGCATGGGTCACTCCCCTCCTGAAAAAGCCCACTCGAGACCCCACTATTCTGACTAACTACCGCCCCATCACCACTGTTCCGTACCCCCTCAAAATCCTGGACCGCACTGCATATTCGCAATTGCAACTACACCTCGAAAGCCACAACCTACTAGGCACCCGCCAATCTGGATTCAGATCAAAACAGAGCACTGAAACTGCCCTCCTTGACCTCAAGATCCTGCTTGACCACATCATGGACAACAGTGAGCTTGCTATCCTTCTACTGCTAGACCTCTCACAGCCTTCGACCTAGTCAATCATGAGATCCTCTGTAAACACCTCACCACCACTTTCCACCTCGCCCCAGAAGCCACCCTCTGGATCCAATCCTTTCTTTCCAGCCGAACCACAAGGGTCTTGAGTCAGCTATCCCCATACCTGTGTCATACGGTGTCCCACAGAGGTCATGACTCTCCCCCACCCTCTACAACATGCACACCAAACCACTCTTTGACCACCTCGACAGCCTCAACATTCCTTATACCAACTTTGCTGATGACACACAGGTCCTCCTCAAACTCTCTGGCAATCACGGCACTGATTCTACACTCATCAATCATGTCTTCAGCATCATACAAGCCTGGATGGCCACCCATCATCTCTGCCTGAATGATGGGAAAACAGAACTCCTTATCGTAGGATACCCACATCGCCTTAAGCTTCTCAGCCCTGCCTTCTCCGCTTTCTGCGTAGATGGTAACACCATCCCCATCTCCAACCATGTAAAAACGCTAGGCGTTTACCTGGATGCAGAACTAAACATGCAAAAACACGTCAAAGCTATCACCTCTTCTACAGCATACTCGACCAAACTCATAAACCTTTCTAGGAAATTCCTCACCTTCGACAACTGTCTCACCCTAGCCAGAGCCATCATAGGCAGCAAATTAAATTATTGCAATGCCATTCTAGCTGGCACCTCCTTAAAAAACCTTAACAAACACCAACTGCAGCAAAACAACGCCCTCAGAGCAGTCTGGGACTTGAGGCGCTCCAACCACATCAGACGGGGGCTCACTGACTTCTCATCAAATCCTGGATTGAGTTAAAACTCCTAACCGTTACCAACTGCTGCCTACACAACACTTCGCCCACTATCTCACAAACCGTATCACCAAGAAACACAACATGTGCAATCTCTGCTCCTCCACCCCCTCTGCCTTGAGTATACCCAGATTTGCCAGGCAATGAGCCGGGGCTCCTATTCACTACCATTGCTTCCACTCCCTGGAACGCCCTCCCCCAGCACATCCAAGACGAACTTGCCGATGTTCTCTTCCGTAAGAAAGCAAAAACCTTACTTTTCAACAAATATCTGTGATGCACTGCAATCTGCACGGTTCTACGTTATTTCGCTGCGGTATTTTTCATTGCGGGTTTTTTAATCGCTGTTTTTTTTTTTTAAAACTTGTTTTTATTTATTTATTTTTTGGGGGGGGTTACCCCCCAACTCCCCCCTTTTTTTTTATTCCCTTACACCCACAACCATATATTTAATGTTTTAACCCCCCCCAAAAAAAACAATGAGGTTTTTTTTTCAAAATAAAAACGGCGATGAAAAATCACGGGATGAAAAATACTGCGGTGAAATGCGTGTATACCATCTGCACTACCCACTCTATACCTGACTCCTGACCTTGACGCAATGTAACCACCTTATTGCTACGAGACTATGTAACAGCATAATGTTTGCCTAACCATGTACTTGAGGGGGAGGCATGGCTAAGCAGCCATGTAGGAGGACGCGCCCGGCTAGAGCTCCCAAAGATCTGTTCGTAATCCTGAGGAAAACCGTGCAATAATCGACCATATAGCCTAACACGCAGAGGTCGATGCAGTCAGAGCCTGAGTAAGTTCGCAGGAGCCCGCGGCGAACAAAGGGAAAAGGGCCGCCGCCTGACAAGCTGGGAAACAAAGGCGAGACCGGCCAGAGCGCGGACCATTGGATTCTCCGGAGGCTAAGGGAGAAGGCACCCGGAACGGTTGGGACACAGGCCAAGTGAGCGGAACTGGAGAAAGCTCGGTACCCTGACCGGGGGCCCAAGGCCGGTACTGCTGTATGATGCCGTAATCGCATGATCCGTGAAGCCAGCGGGAGCCTGTGAAAGTCGGGCACGGAGGCTGCCCGCAGCAAGGAGCGCTCGAATGGAGAAAGCAACAAGCCAGGCCTGTTCGGAGTGCTACATTGTCTCCGACACCACAGGCTCCAGCGCGATCGGACTGCATGGAAAGCACGCTCAGACACGTAACCACCTGGAGGAACGAACAGTGGCTGACACACGTATTCAAGCCACTGCATTGAGGGGCGAGATATCGGATCACTGCAGCATGTTGTGCAGACGCTCTCACAAGTGGACATATGGAACGGTCGCTCGCCAGAAAGAGTCGGTGAGCGGGCACGTCCATAGACCACATCTGGAGGCATGAACTGCGGCCAATACAAGAGAAAGAGACTAGCCCCACGAGAAGGACCAGGGCAGAGCTGGAAAACATTAATACAAAAATAACGCGCCCATAATAAAGGAGGTGGAGATGGAAGGCATCAAGAGGCTGGCAAAGTGCCCCTCATGACTAAGGGCTACGCGCATTAGACACAGAGGCCAAGGGAAGGAGACACCCCCTGACCTACGGAGGAGGGAGACAGTGGGGCAGAGCGAAGCGCACCTGGCAGAGAGCTCCGCGAAACACCACCCAAGAGTAGGTGGCACCCGCGACCCGGCAGAGCTCACGGCTAATACACGCTGGTCCAGCGCTTGCACCCAGGATAACTCAGATGCACTGGGGAGTGTGCCCAGTATATAGACCAACGGGGGCTGGGGCTCACAGACTGCGTGGTCAAGAATCACCCATGCACAATTGAGTGGGAGGACACAGCCCACTCCAGGAGCGGATCCAGCAGTATAGGGAAACTCCTAACACAGCCAGCCCGGGCCCTGCCATTAACTGTGGTCTAACTCGACGGAAGCCAGAGGCCACATACTGTGGACCTCGCATACACAAGCCCAGAAACACCAAGATGACCAACAAACTGCCTAGAGTGAAGGGCAAGCAACCTATGCTCGACAAATATGCCAGAACATCGCTGGGGGCAGAAGGGGTCAGGAGCAAAGACAAAACCCTCCCTGGGAGCACAGACATCATGGGCAAAGACCAGGAGATCCTTGCCGCAATTGCTGACTTGAAAGTGGCCTGGGAAATCAAACTGGGACTGGCCATGAATGAGCTGAAGACGGCACTGAAGCTCAAAGTCGGGGCGGTACAAGAGGAGGTGAATCTCCTCCGGCAAGATGTCAGAGCGCTGGCAGAACGTACAGGTGACCTAGAAAAGGAAGTGACCCCGAATACAGCTGCATGTGCAGCCCACAAATCCGAGCTCCATGCCCTGGTACAACTTCTGGGCAATCTGCAAAGCAGGGCGGAGGAGGTGGAAGGTCGTGCCCGGAAGAACAATATTCGTATCATTGGATTGCCTGAAGGAGCCGCGGGGTCCAACCCTACGGAGTACATCGAATCAATGCTGCTGCAGGAGATAACCAGAGGAGTGCTGACACAGGGGTTCGCTGTGGAAAGGGCGCACAGGGCCCTGATGAGGAAGCCACCACTGGGAGCCCCTCCCAGGCCGGTGATAGCTAAGATCCTGAACTATCGTGACTGGGAAAAAATCCTTGAGCACTTCTGGAAGGGTGGAACGATACAAAGGGCGTCGGCAAACATAACGGCATACCCTGCAGGTGCAACACCGACTCATGAACTTTGGGGCCGTGAAAAGAAGACTGCGGGAAGCAGGCCACAAGTATATGCTGATCTACCCGGCAAAACTGAAAGTATTCCACAAGAGCAGAACATTGTTTTTTGAAACCCCGGAGGACGCTACAGAATGGCTGGAAACGCAGAGCTGCCCCCAAGAATCGGGTATCCAGGAGGAAGACGGCGCAGATAAGTAACATGTGACCGTGCCACCCAGGGTGTCGCAGTCTAAGACACTGGGACTTGAATATAGAACAGGACATAGCCTGCTGGAGGTATGCGACCTGGGCTATAAACACATCCATGATCCTTGAGCACAGGAAACTTAGTCGAGGTGTAGGAGCCTAACAGAACTAGCCCTCATACCCCATGAGGAATAGATTAGTTAGGCCACCGGCAGACCGGTGACACCCTGCCGGGTTCCTGATCTCGGCATTCCGAGGCAGGACCAAACGCGGGGGAGCCTGAGATCCAGGGATGGAGCTGGGCACCAGTTGGGGTAGGGTAGGGTGGGGGGAGGGAAGGGGTTGTGTGCAGTGGTTTATAGTTGTGCAGGGAGGGGAGGGGGGGTTAGATCGGGAGTTTTTGTTGAAAGAGGGGGGGACAAGCCCAATCTTATGTCAAACCAGGCGGGAGGGGAAACCTAGGAGGGAAGGAGGGACAACCCACAGATGGCATTGGGTAGCCTCAGAATGGTGACCTGGAACGTGCGGGGCCTTAATAGCTATTTGAAGAGAAATAAAGTAATGATGTATCTGAGAAGGCTGAAGATTGACATAGCCCTATTACAGGAAACCCACCTCACTAGGGAGAAGTTGGAGGTGATTAAGAGAAAGTGGAGAGGGACTACCACGGGAGCCACATACTCAGTTTATGCGAGGGGGGTCATCACGTGGGTGGCACCTCATGTTCCATTTCAGCTGCTTCAGACCACAATAGACCCATAGGGTAGAATGGCAGTGGTGCAGGGGATGCTGGAAAACAGGGAAGTGAGCATTATAAACTTGTACACCCCCAACCAAGATACAGCGGCCTACTTTAGGGCCCTATATGGCAAAATTGGCCCCCTACTGGGCGGCGCAATCGTGTGGGGAGGGGACTTCATTTGTACATTGAACCCCAAAATAGATAGATCAGATGGTAAACTAGATAGACCCACCCCCGCCGCAAAAGCATTACAGGCCCTGCTGAGAGACTTTGGACTTGAAGACATCTGGAGACGGCTGCACCCAGCAGATAGGCAGTATTCACATTACGCCGCCCCACATAATCTGCACACAAGGCTGGATTACATATTTGCCACCTCAGAGCTGGTAGGAGAAATTATAGGAGCGGAATACAAGGCCAGAGTGCTCTCGGACCACTCCCCCTTGGTCCTGCAGTGGAGACACCAGCCCCCTAGAGCGAGAGTCCTGACGTGGAAGCTTAGAGCTGAAGCCCTGCAGGACTCGGGATTCTGCGAGGATTTGAGGGAGGCGATCACAGAGTATTCCGACATTAATACGGGAAGTGTACAATCGGAGGGAACCTTATGGGAGGCATTCAAAGTGGTAATACGGGGAGCAGCCATATCCAAATCCAGAAGGCTCCAAGGGGGCATAGAGCGGGAGCTACATGAAACAGAGAACGAGCTGGAGGGCATAATGCGGAGGGGGGGAACCTCACAGGTGGATGATGAACGGGCAAAGCTGCTACAGCAAACTAGCAGAGAGCACTGGGACAGATTATGCAAACTGAGCTATAAAAAATACATTGAAAGCCACAGTAAGGGGAAAGATTATAGCAGCCAAGGCTAGAAGGGAACGGGAACTGAGACTGGAGGAGTTGAAATTGGAGTCCAGTCTTAGAGAGATCATATCTCGTATGGGCGGCAGGATGTCAGCAGCCACCAAGAGGGAATATAGGTCAATGAGAGCTCAGTTGAACATTATACAGACAAGGGCCGCTGAGCGGAACCTCCTGGCTATGCGACAAAGGTTCTACATTAGAGGCAATAAGGCCGACAGGTTGCTGGCCAGGAGGTTGAGGAAGGAGGCTGAAGATAGGACGATCCTGAAAATAAAGGGGCAGTTGGGGGTCCTCCTTACTAATAATTCAGTCATTGAAAGGGAATTTTGCAAATTTTATTCAGACCTTTATAGATCAGACGACCCTGCGTCTGCGGAACAAGAGTTGTATCTCTCTAAGGTGCAAAATGAGGAGAGGGAGGAGCTCGACCGGCAAATCACTACGGATGAGGTTAGGAGGGTGATCACCACCTTGCCATCTGGTAAAGCCCTGGGGCCGGACGGGTTTGTACCCGAATTCTATAAGACGCACAAGGAAACTTTGGTCCCTATCCTCACCAAACTTTTCAACTGTGTAGGGTCCACAGGGATGCTCCCCAGTTTGATGAATGAAGCTAAAGTCGTTTTAATACATAAGAAGGGTAAAGACCCTACTGACTATGCTTCCTACCGCCCAATAGCATTGATAAATGTGGATGCTAAAATTCAAACCAAGGTCTTGGCCAACCGTTTGGAAACAGTTCTCCCCAAATTAATACATAGTGACCAGTCTGGGTTTATTAAAGGGAGGCAGACTTCAGATAATGTCAGACGATTGGCCCACCTGATCGAGAAGGCCCAGAAAAAGAGCGTCCCAGGCCTTCTGTTGGCGATTGACGCCGAGAAGGCTTTTGACCGCGTAGAGTGGGGGTTTCTGTTTGCGGTCCTGGCCAAAATGGGGTTTGGTCCGGGTTTCACTTCCTGGGTAAGGGCCAACTACCGTAATCCTGTTATTCGTCTAGCAGTCAATGAACACATATCAGACCCAGTTAGGGTGGGAAGGGGCACCAAGCAAGGTTGTCCGCTGTCACCACTACTCTACGCATTACACTTGGAACCCTTACTGCAGACAGTACGGTCCTCTGAGGATATTGAGGAGCTCCCGTTTGGTGGAGAGCTTCACAAGATAGCCGCTTTTGCAGATGACATGATATTTGTAGTGACCAAGCCGGTTACCTCACTTTTAGCGGTGGCAAGGGAGTTAAACAGGTTTGGCCAAGTGGCTGGCCTAAGAATCAACACCCACAAGTCTGAGGCGTTACCCCTAGGTCTGTCCCCAAGTGAGGTTCAGGACCTCAGCAAGGCTTATCCGTACAGATGGGTTGGCTCCTCATAAAAGTATTTGGGAGTTTCCCTGACGCGGTCTGTGAGCGATCTCTACAAAGCGAACTTCCCCCCACTCCTTCAGAAGGTGAAGTCGAAGTTGGTGGACTGGGGACCCCTGGAGATTTCGTGGTTGGGGATAATCAATGCCCTAAAAATGACAATCCTGCCCCTTCTCCTTTACCATTTCGCGGCACTCCCCGTACGACTTCCGTCGTCTTTTTTCAAGACCCTACAGAAAATAATCACTAGGTTTGTGTGGAGCCAAAAGCGCCTGAGGGTATCGGCCGCTCTTATGAAAGCTTCCCCCGTCAGGGGTGGGCTGGGTGAGCCGGACTTTAAGGTCTATTATATTGCTGCCCAGATTAGAGTCATTAGGGACTGGCAGAGAGATGATAGGGGGAAGGTGTGGAGGCGGATGGATCGAGCGGTGGTGGGGAAGGATTTGGAGGGGGTTTTGTGGGTCCCGAGGCAGGACAGACCTGTGTCTATGTACTGCAGTGATATAACCACAACCACAGGTGATGCTTGGGATCAAGCCATTAACAGAGCACACATCAATACTTTCCCTTCTCCGTACACGCCCATACACAGAAATCCACAGTTTACTCCAGCTCTTATTGATCCCCTTGCTTTTATTCCTTGGTTTCAAGGCGGGTGTCGAATGGTACGTGATGTGTTGGCGGGGGGGAGGTGAAAGGGTTCAAGCAATGCAAGAAGGAGTTCGACATTGGGGAAAAGCATAGGTATTCTTACCTTCAGATCAGACATTGGGTCTCCCAGCGGGAGATTAAACAGGTGGGCTCGCGCTCTCTCACTAACTTTGAGAAATACTTAGACACAGACTCCGGGGACAGTGGGGTGGTATCGTCCATCTATAAAATGATTAAAAGACAGGAAACGCTGCCAGCGAGGAAATATATGATCCTATGGGAGCAGGATGTGGGGGTGACTATTGAGGAGCAGGAATGGGTTAAGTTATGGACTCAGATCCCGAAACTAGCCATATCGATTCAAATCCGGGAGGTATGGCTAAAGCTGATGACGAGGTGGCACCTCACCCCAACCAGGCTAAATAAGTTATATCCCAATGTCTCGAGGCTTTGTTGGAGGGATTGTGGGGTGGAGGGTTCCTGGGCTCATGTTTGGTGGGAATGTCCCAAAAATCACTCATTTTGGACTCAGGTTCATCTGGCAATTGCCCAAGTGCTGGGAATTCAGCCGACCCGGAACAGGGGCTTGGCCTTACTGGGCCTGGACTACTTGCTTACATCTCCGCCCTCGAAACGGGATCGCAAACTCTATGTCATAATGGTGATGGCAGCGGCGCTAGTACTAACCCGGAGGTGGAAGTCGAGGGATCCCCCTCAAGAACACAAATGGGTTGCTAAGTTGTGGTCTCTCGTGGAGGTTGAATGGCTCACTTATTCTATTCAGGGCCATCACTTGCGATTCTCCACAGACTGGGCCAGTTTGCTGACTTTCCTTAAAGCGGGAGCCCATCGTGCGTGGTGTCCCAAGGCTATGGAACTTCTGGGCATTATCAGACCTCAGGATGAATCGGATCTATGATGAGTTGGGTTGCCTATCCATAGGAAATCCGTGTAAAATGTCGGCTTTTAATCCTGATTCTAGCTGACGCCCTGGGACTCTGGCCGAAAGACTTTAGAGGGTTTAGAACATTGTGTGCGGTTCTTATGCAGATCAAGACTAGAAAACAGGGGACCTGTTGGATCGGAGGGTGTAGGGGGATGTGAGGGGGACTAAGGGGATTTGTTGTATTTGTTTCTGTTGAAATCCTCAGTTGCATTTACTGAAAAGTTAATAAAAATGTATGGTAAAAAAAAAACATTGAAAGGCAACATGCGGGGGGAGACAAACCGGGCAGGCTGCTGGCTTGGTTATATAAAAATGAAACACCACGACCAGTGATCAGGGAGATCAGAGGGGAAGAAGGCCAGATCTGGGACACCCAGGAGGGAGTTAACGAGGGGTTCCTTAGATACTATAAACGTCTTTATGGGGACGTAGGCAAAGGGATGGATCAAGAGATACAAGAAACATTAGAAGACATAGGATTGCCCAAATTAAATGATCAGGAGCGGGAGGACCTGGACGTCCCAATTACATTAGAAGAATTAGAGACAGTGATCCAGCACCTACCCACATGCAAAGCCCCAGTATCGACGGGCTCCTTTAGTGAATTTTATAAGACATATAAGCAAGAGGTGCTCCCCCCGCTGCTGGCCATGCTGAATGAGGTATCTGAACACGGAAGGCTACCAGAGTTCCTACGGGAGGCAGTGGTCATCCCGCTCCTAAAACCGGGTAAACCGAGCACATACTGGGGGTCATAAGACCTCTATCGATGCTCAACCAAGACAGCAAGATCCTCACAGCAGCGCTGGCAAACAGGCTTAAACGAGTCATCGGTAAATTGATACACCCCGACCAAACAGGCTACGTTCCTGGCAGGAACATCACTGACAATCATAGGAGACTCCACCACATTATTGACCAAACAGAGAAAGACCCCGGCAAACTGGTAATAGTCTTGCTGGATGCTATTAAGGCCTTCGACTCGGTGAGATGGCCTTGGCTGCTAGCGGCTCTGAGAGAATATGGGATGGGGCCAGGGTATCTGAGGTGGGTCAAAATGGTATTTAGTTCCCCAATCGCTAGGGTCAAAACGGGTGAAACATTCTCAGACAAATGGCAACTCAGTAGGGGCACTACACAGGGCTGTCCCTGGTCGCCCATGCTGTATATCCTTGCGTTGGAACCACTGGCGATCTACCTCAGACGACAGTACGGGGAGATAGGGATCCATACTGCAGGGGGCTCGCATCTCATATCATTGTGCGCCGATGATATACTCCTATATCTGCGCTTCCCCGAGGAAAACGTACAATATGTCCTGGAGGTGATGGAACGCTAGGCCACCCTCTCGGGCATAGCAGTAAACCCCAAGAAATCAAGCATGTTCCTTCTGGGGAGATACAGACGGACCCGGTTGAGAAGTCTACCGGCTTTGCCGATACCCTGGCAAACCGATACATTCCGATACTTGGGAATCGACATATACCACACGAAAGAAGAGGAACACAAACACAATACGGAAAAGGCATTTGAGGGTATCAAGAAAAGCATGGGGTTCTGGTCCAAGCTACCCTTGGCTATGATGGGCAGAGCGGCTCTGATTAAGATGGTAGCTCTGCCCAGATTGTTACATTTATTTGCAAACATCCCGTATATGATCCCCAAATGTTTTTTTGTTAAGCTCCACAGCCTATGCAGGGGCTTCATACGGCACAACTCCAGGAACAGGGTGGCCCTCTGGAAATTACAAAATTCATGTGATAGAGGGGGTATAAATCTACCGAACTTTGAGTTATACTATTTGGCGGGACAGCTTCAATATGTGGCCAGGTGGTTGTCCGAAGAAGAAACGGCAGAGGCCAGGCTATTGTACAGGGACACCGCCCCTTTCTTCCTTAGGGAGACAGTGTGGTTTCCTAAATCAAAGGTGCGAGAAATGGCAAGACTGCTGGTGCTGGGCTGGGAAATATGGAGCAAAGCATGGCAATTAGTGGGTAACCCAACCCCATTCTCCCTGCAGGTGCCACTAGTGGCACTATGTGGGGAGGACTCACAAACGATAAAAGGGATCCGTAGATACTGGGAACCGATGGGCCTGGCGACCCTCAGAGATATATGGCAGGAGGAGGAGGCACTAGACTTTCAGAGATTAATGGAGGACACCGGGGTGCACAAGGGCCAACACATTACTTATACCGTACTTGTTAGAAGGGTGCGAAAGAGGTGGCCTGAGGCAGTGCTAATGCAACAACCTGATGCGGCCATTGAGACGATGTATGATATTTCGGAGGGTGGGCACGAAATATCTCGTTTATATGAATTACTGGGGACTAGGGTGGGCAAGTAACTGCTCCAACTGAGGCGAGACTGGGAGGAGGAGGTGGGAGGACCCATGTCGGACGGACAATGGGCTAGAGCTCAAAGGTATCATAAAAAGGTGTCCCGAAACGCGAGGTTACAGCAGATTCAGTTATATGTTACTCATAGGGCATACATGACCCCCAGAAAAATCGCTATGTTTGGAGGCTCGGTGGCACAGAAATGCCCAAGGTGCGGGGAGGGGGAACCTGGGATGCTACACATGTTTTGGGCTTGCCCGGAGGTGGGTAGATTCTGGACAGAGGTGAAGACACGCCTAGCGGAAAAAGGGATCACACTGGAGGTGGAGTCAATGTGGGCATGCATGTTGGGGGGTTTTGCTAGACCAAACAATCTGAAGCACATCAGCAAGATCAGCAAGATGAAAGATCTGGCCTACATCCTGACCAAACAGAGAATAGCAATGTGCTGGAAAGCAGCCCAACGACCTAGAATCGAGCTGTGGTGGCCAGACCTCATGAAGTGGGCAGATGCAGAAATGGCAGCTTGGTACGAAGCAATCAGTAGGGGGAGTGGGGGGGGTGGGACCCTCCCCAGGCCGACCATAGTGATGACAATACAGGAGAGATAACTGAGGTAGACACGCCTGGAGATAAGTTAGACAGTGACATGTAAGCAGGGGCTCGAGTTAAGGGGAAGGGATGGGGGAGGACCGAAACGCTCAACATGCAAATATAATGATGTGGAACTTAAATGTGGATGTCCTCAATGTTTGTAATGTTGGGAGTGTTAACAAAATAATAAAAAAAATTTAAAAAATTAATAAAAAACATGTACTTGAGCGCCGTGATACCTTCGGGTCTGGGCGCTACCAACAAATACAATAAATAAATAAATAAAGAGCAATGAAACATGAAGCAAGAAACAGAGAGAGGTAATGGTGTAAATGCATAAAGAAAAATCCCTGGAAAGCTGATCAAAATGGCATTGCCCTTTGATCTTAGCTCCAGGTAACTCGAGGCAAAGTCTAGGCATTTTGAGTTTTTTGCTGTTGCAAACAGGTTGAGTTCCACATTTGGCAAAACAAAGCTTGAAAAACTTTGCTTAACACCACTCATAGTAGTGATGACGCTGGGAATTGAAGGACACAGAGAGCTGCGTAAATGAAATGCGCCGCAAAGAAGTCAAAACACGACTGTTTATCTGAACTACCATAGGATATTCCTACAGGGCACACTATGCACTGAATTGTCCTGTATGCACCATCTAAGTAACATTGTCATGCTGAGATGATGACATCCATGTACCTATCTCCAACATTGCTACACCTCATGTAACCACTAAACAATGTAGTAACTTGTAACTAAGTCATTCTCCTGTAACAGCGCCTCGATGCCCGTGGGCTGCCAGTGCGCTTTATACATTCAAATAAAATAGAATTATCGTATCCTCATTAGGATGTGTAAAGTAAGGTTTAGGGTTGGATAAATGGGTATAGGTGCAACAGAAGTATTCTAGAAACACTAGGCAAACTAGTAACAAGGAAAGGATAACTCAAAACAGGGTTCTCTCGGTGCTCCCTGCACCTCAGGGTGATGAGGCTGTTTAACATAAAAGTCTTGAACCTACTCTATTAAGTATCGGTCCCTACAGGGACACCATAGTCTAACAACAAAAGTCCAAAGGTGAGGGCCAACAGAAAGTTCAAACCTATTCTCGATTAGTCCTTTAGCCTCCAGGCTATCCTTAAGCAACAACAAAAAAGTTCTCCAAGTTGGCCCAATAACAGTGTTTATACACCTATCCTTTAAAATAAATTATATCTCGGTTCTAGAAAACAATCATGATGCTTCTTTATATTAATCTTTCACATGATTGATCGCAGTTGGGTTATCTGAAGAACTCTTTGGTTTTTCCATAGCACTTACAATTCTCACTATGATTCATGTAGGTCTTCACCCGGCCTTTGGTACTATAGGTTTCTCTGTGATCTCTGACTTGTCATATAACTCTTTTCCTGTCCCAATTTGGTCTTTTATTTATTTATTTCATTTGTAAAGTGCACCAAACCCCGAGGCATCAAGGCGCTGGTTGCAGTACACAAATCTTTGTGTAACGTAATGCAAAAAAAAAATGAAGGCATCAGACGCTAGTTAGAGTTATCGCATCTTTGTGACTACATGGGAAACATTAGTAACAGCGATGGCATCTTTATGGAAACATTTGGAAGTGGTCCACACATGAAGCAGTGGAGGAAATTGGGGCTCATGATAACTGTGAGCGATTCACTGGGAGAAGGGTTATAGGTCTTGTGAGAAGAGCCATATTTTAGACATTTTCTGAAAGGTCCAGGAAAAATTGCTCAGAACTGAGGTGTGGCGGTAAGGCATTCCAATGTTTTGCTGCAACTACTGAGAATCTGCAGCCTCCTGCCCTTTGAGGTTTGAATCTGGGGATGGCAAGGAGAGGCAAGTAGGAAGCAAGGGTACGTCTGTTCGAATGAGATTTAGTGAATTTAGTGCATAGTTATCTGGGTGCCGAGTTTGACAGACATTTTTGGGTTAGTGTAAGGGTTTTGAATAGTATGCGCTCACAAATGGGCAACCAATGCACGCTTCTTCTGGCTGATGATATATGGTCTTTTCTGGTTTTTAAAGCTGCTCCTAGTGCATTATTTTGAATAATTTGAAGTTTATTTTTTTAAACCTTTATTTATTATTGCTCCACAAGCTACAGGAAGACCAGTACAAGAATACATAGGGTAGTATGGGTTAACATAATTAGGATATATTTGCATGCGTTATATATCCTATAATTACATATAGGAACAGTGTCCAGGATCGGGGCAGTGCCCTTCACAGTCAAGGATAAGAGAGGCTTATAGAGATAGAGGTATCTGTGACATCTCCACATTTATCAGCTAGAGTCTGCAGGTATGTCCGGTAGGGAGCCCATATATCCCGAGGCCTGATGCTGAGTCGCTGCATACTGTAAGTGGTTTAAACCCAGCACTCCACCTAAATCAATGCCTAGCGTGTGATGCCCCGCTGGAACCCTTATTTATATATTTTTATGTCTAAAGTTCTTTTATTTCTGAATGATATACCCTTACATCAAGCCCCTCTCTTTGAATCCCCCCGGTCTCACTGAACCAAGAAGTAGGTTGTTTTGCAAAGATAAAAGATTTATTGGATGGATTTGAACAAAATATATATCACACTTTTATGAATTTGAACAATATCTAGATATCACACTATTAATATTTATACAATGATCAGCGTTGGGTGATATTACAATCAACAATCTCTTTAATCAATACGAGTATGGATGAGAAGAATAATGCAGCATAGAATAAAACTTTGTGTGGGTTCAGTCAAGTGCAATGATAGGAAATTAATGCAGCACAGAAATAATACTTTTGTTGTTCGATCAAAGGAAATGTAATCACTCTTTCCCCCTGATACTACTCAATCCCCCCTAATATGCAATATAGAGATGGAAGGAGAGAAAACATGTTTCAGGAATAAACACTCTACAAATGCAGTTTCAATCCCAATTCTCCCCAGCAAGCTTGGAGAGAAACAGGACTGATTTTAAACAGGTCAGATGCTATTGAGTGTGGCTTGTAATGAATGGGAAAAACACTGAAAATGACTTTAATTCGCTTAATAGGATTAAGAACTAGTGGGAGCCGCTTTGGATAGTTCCAGGTAGACACTAGCAATGATGATTGAATGGCTGGCAGATAGGAAACTGAATTCAGAGGTTGAATGCAAAGAAATGGCTATTTTACATGTGGTGAAATTGAGCCAAATGCAGAATCGCGGCAAACCTTTCCGCGCACGTTAAGCGCGATTGCGGCAAAACTATAAGGAGTTGAAAGCATGTACGGTTCAGAAGTTATGAAGGTTTTAGTAAAGGTCGATTTTTCTAAAAAGAGTCAAGATTTCAAATGAGAGATGCGCTTTTAAAGATTACAAACAAGGATTGGCTTTACACTAAGGGGCTATGAAGATGCAAGATACCAACGGTACAGCCACCAGTCCAGAGGCGCCTCTGTCTGATCTTTGCCCGCTGCATCACTTGCCTTTCCTCAGCAACTATATATTAGTGCAAAGATGATTATCATTACAATTATCACAGGACTATATGGATGAGAGAAGGATTCGGGAGAGACAAAAGAGATTCTACAATGCAGTTCTGGATATGATAGAATGGGTTGGATGGGATTACTTAGGGAAAAGAGGTTGGCTATGGAAAGTTCTATGCTAGATACTCACAACTATGGTTTTGGAATGGGCCCGTCAGGATCTGGTCAAAGGGTTTTGGACTGGAATCTGCTCACCACCAGACAGGATTAGGCGCTTGGTTCTGCACTCAGCAAGGTACTCTGGTCTCTGCATGGCCTCTTGGACTGGATCAGATGGGTTGGTTCTGGGTTACAGCTCTGCTCTACTGGTTTGGATCTCTGGGTTCTAGCAAGAGTTCTTGGCAAGAAGCAGAAAAACAGCACAGCCCGGCTGTTCAATTGGTTGTGCCCCTTGGAAGTTTGGGGTTAAATCAGGTTGCAAGATTTTAAAGGCCAGCTGAGAAGGGTTCAGCTTTGGATTGGGCCTTCTGCTTTCAGAGTTCTGGAGTCTGGATCGAGAGTTCTGGAGTCTGGGTTCTTCCTGCAGAGCGCTTCGCCAGTATATCAGTTTATGGGTGAATGTGTGTCTATCCCTCTAGGTCCTCAACAATCCCTATTTATATATTTCCCAAGGGGGTGGATACGCTGATTATACTATGCCCACCCTCTAGGAAACTGATTGGTCAAAGTATTCCCTCTCTCCTGATTTGAGAAGGAAACAGAGTGTCATGATGATGCTGTGTTTATGGTCCAGGGAAAAAACCTCCCCTTTGTTTTTACACAGAACATCTATTTTTCATATAAAGCATATTTACAATATCACCAACTTGCTAATAATACATATTTACATCCCAAATTAAATAAGGCACGTATCTGTCCAAGTCCCATCTTCTTAAGAGTTTCGGTTCACAATTGACAGTTTTTCGCGCTTTTCGTTGGTTACCCAGTGTCAGATCTGTACAAAATTTTCCACATACATGCGCATAACACCGGGGCACAATCCTGTAAATTTTCATATTCCTAGCATTATCACAATTGCTACAATATCAACATTTTCGTGGTTCAGTCTCTGAACATCGCACAAATTCCAGAGTAGTTTTAAACTGTGAGCCACATTTTAACAACCTATACATTTCAGATTTTTACCAGTTTGTCACAGTTTTCCATGAGTCCTTTTCTCAAAAATATATGTTCTACTGCTCCAGATACACATTTCAGTCTAGCCCCGTCCCCAAGGTTTTGGCTGGGCCAGAGCAACCTGAGCCTCTTCCTGCCAGCAGCTGGTTTCTGTTGATGCCCACATTTGCATTTCCTTTCATTCAAGGGAGTCTTTGTTTCCTGTCAGAGCAACAGGCCAAAGTCCTCCTCCCTCCTCCTTTCACACCTCTCTGCCAGTTCCTCAGCAGAGAGCCGGGGGGAAGATTCC
The DNA here is from genome assembly GCF_040938575.1 of Ambystoma mexicanum. Lineage (NCBI taxonomy): Eukaryota > Metazoa > Chordata > Amphibia > Caudata > Ambystomatidae > Ambystoma > Ambystoma mexicanum. The sequence continues at coordinate 241,599,763 of NC_090933.1, forward strand.
TTTGTTTGGGAGAAATTGTGGAATGTCTTTGAAGCCCATTGTGACTGGCTTTAGCTCACTTTTAAAACATTGTCTAAAATAGTCTTTTTCTAAAATACAATTTACATTTTTACAAATATTGCCACAAATCTCTTAATTCCAGCCTTTCTAAAACATAGAGATTGAATTGTACAACCTATATTGCTTTTGATAGGAAGTCTCCTCTTTTCCATACTTAGATTTTAATGTACAAGTTTTAAATGACAGTATAAGTAAATGCCAGCTTCTGACACAGGCGAGCGGCGGTACTGCGCCCATTTCTGACATATTTTTCCCATTCAAGCATCTTTGAATGTGGATTTTCTTCTGATGAAATGTGCTTCTGCTGACATTGTGCTTGGGTAGATTCTTTAAATAAAGTAATGTTTAACACCCAAGAAGGATGTTGGATCTTTTGTGATGTTTGGGAACCATGATTTTTGCACTTTCCACAGCCAAGGAAAAACTGATTTTTAAAGCAGTTCTTTGTTTCCCTTACAATGCAGCACTGCTTTTTCAAGTAGTTCCATTTTACTCTGTGGGCAGCCCAATGATAGGTTTTGGCAGTGGTCTCCTGTGTTATCACTGACATAGGCAAAAGGGATTGGTGGCCTATTTTTCAGTTTTCCCTGCGCACTTGTCAGATTTCTAGCGCACATAAGGCTTTTCGGCGGCCATTCTGATGTTTCTGAATCAAGCAGCACACAGTAATGTTGCAGGGCATAGACTAGTGGGTTAGAACATCCCACAATACATATCCAGTGTTCTTCCATGTCTGCCACCCAGGCAACGGCACAGAGCCACTGGTCAATCGTAGGTACGCCGGGCCGGAGCCACATCAAGAGTAAACCTTGCATCACTACAAGCATACATACGCTAGCCATCTTACGGGCAGCTCCTTGGACTAATGTGAACTCGTGAAACAAGCAATTCACGGGAGTAGAGTCAATTGTACAATCAATCATCGTTGAAATGGCAGAACATACTTTAATCCAGTATTCAGATATTTTGGGACAGGCCCAAACCATATGCAGATACCCAGCTCCCTCAGTGCCACACCTGGGACAAAGCGACAAATAATTCAGTGACATACGGTGTAATCTAGCAGGGGTGTAGTGAAACCTGTGCAAAGCTTTAAAATGTATCAGCCGCAATTTGGCGCTCAAGGATACTGTACGGGTACAGCCGCAAATGCTATCCCACTTCTTCTCAGTTATTTCGGTGGCAAGCTCCCTGCCCCAAGCCACAAGGAGTCTACTGAGGAGTTTGTTGCACCGCTCCTGGAGCAGTTTGTACAGCCTAGAGACCAGACCTGAAGGAGCAGCGGCACCTGAGACACGTGGTAATAGAGGATCGTCTGGGGCTGAGTCTGATATTCAGGCCATCGTTCCCTGACCGCATGCCTCAGCCCAGCATTCTGCAACCACCCGGCAGGTAGCCCCCAATCTTCCCATGAAGGGCAGACCAACCAACAAAGGACCCCTGCTCATACATATCACCCAAGGTAGAGAGGCCGCCTGTGGACCACTTGGCAGCAGCAGTCTAACCAATCCGAGGGAATTCAGGTATTATGTTCCACAATGGTAGATCTCTATGAAAGGGGCAGGGAGCACCAGTCCGCTTCCTTATTTTGTCCCAGGCCAGCGCAGCGATAGCCGCCGGGCAGGGCACTTTGGTGTCTTTCCACAGGGGAGGCAGGTTTGAGGATCCCTGTTCCCTTGAACCAGTTGACAAGCGTTCAATTTTCACACGGGGGAGTGGCAGGCCCCCGGCTGTACAGTATGCCACATAATGAGCCTGCGCAGCAAGCCAGTATAGTTCGAAGTCAGGAGCCGCCGACCCCTCCTGTTTGTGCATTCTAACCAGAGTGGACCATATAAACCTCACTGCCCCTGATCACCACAGGAAACTATTGATCAAGGACCTGAGTCTAGTAAAGAGAACCATGCTGGGCCAGATTGGGATATTCAAGAAGCGATAGAGCAGTTGAGGCAGTGCTACCATCTTAAGCAGAGACACCTTACCAGATAAAGTTATGGGTAGCTTTGCCCACGAAAGCAGTTTCAAACTAATTTGCTGTAAATATGACCCGTAGTTACGTTCATACAACAGGTCTGGGCATCGTGCATCTGTGACCCCCAGGTATTGTATCTCAGCCGGGGCACATACAAACCCCATAAGGTCGCCAGGGGCTACAGTAGTATTGGTCGGAGGAAAAAGCTTGGATTTAGCGCGATTGACATGAAGACCTGACACAGCACCAAATTGGGAGACATCTTGCATAATGGGTGTGAGATTACGGTCCGGGTCCCTTATGTATAATAGCGCATCATCTGCATAGAGTGAAACAATCACAGGAGACCCGACAAACCGCAACCCTCTGTGCGAGTGTTTATGCCGTAGCATGTCCGCAAAGGGCTCCATGACAATCGCAAAGATGAGTGGGGACAAAGGACATCCCTGTCTGGTCCCCCTGCTTATGCCGAATGAGGGAGAGATCAGGCCATTGGTGCGCATGCTAGCAGTAGGTTTAGTATATAGGAAAACTGCAACCAGGATATGAAGCAGGGACCAATATTACAACTCTTAAGAAGTACCCAAAGAAAGCGCCAGGACACAGAATCAAATGCTTTCTGCACATCTAATAAAGCTGTCACAGCACCCACCCCTGGATCAATTTGAGATAGGACATTAAATAATCGCCTCAGGTTGAGGGCCGAAACCCGACTGATCAGCATGAATCAAGTGTACCATGTATGGGGCCAGCCAATGGGCAATCGCCTTAGCAAAGATCTTAACGTCACTGTTAATCAGTGATAGAGGGCGATATCATCCACATTGTGTGGCCGGTTTGCTGGTTTAAGAAGAACAGTTATCACTGCCTCCCTCAGCGTGGGGGAAGCTCCTTCCCAAAACACTATTCGTGCAAGGAGCGATTTGTAGCATTTATAGAAGTCAATGGTGAGCCCATCTGGCCCAGGGGCCTTATTAGAAGGCAATGCCTCAATGGCATGGACAATCTCCTCAACCTGCATGGGAGGTCAAGCGTATCCCTACTTTCATTAGAGAGAGAGGACAATGGCAACCAATTTAAGAATGTTTCAATATCTGTATCCAGGACTTCATCACAACCGTTGCATAACTTAGCATAAAAGGAACGAAACATTAAGTTAACGTCCCTGGAAGTGTGTACCAGGTCATGTTGGGATTTTCAATAAGGGGCATGTGGCACCCACCCCCCTCTTGACGCACCAGCCTAGCCAGCAGCGCTGCCGTCCGGTCACCCTCCCCATATCGCCTGGCGGCCATTGGGACATCGAAGAATGGCCGCTCCCTCTCCGCCGCGTTCTTGAAGCCATCAAGGGCATCCTTAATGGCACCAAGAGTAGTAGCAGTTGGGTCTAGAGCATACAGAGTCTCCAGCTGATGTAGAGTATTTTCACATTTGACGATATTCCTACGTATCGCCTTTAAAATTCCATCCTCCTTAGCAATAGCCATAGTCCACAGTACCAGTATTAATATTAAAATAGTCAAATAACACATTCCCCCAGCTCGGACTTGAACACTGGATCCAGGAGCGAATATGGTTTCAGCCGCCAGGATCGGCCAGAGAACTGCCATCCCTTCCAGGTCAAGGACAGGGTAATCGGTGAGTGATCAAAGTATGTTCTCGGAAGAGTATCTGCTTCAGATATGCAGCTGATAAGCCCTGCAGACAGTAACCACAGATCCTGGAATGTGAATCATGCACTGACGAATAGAACGATGTGACAAAATATAGGTTTCCGAGTTTGCCAATGAACGGCTATTTTGATGTAACAAGAATCGCCATTTTGTTTTCTAACCATTGCTCATTGCTTTTTGTTCTTATTGCTTCGCAGTACATTTTTCTGCTCACACTGCTCGACTGTAAAACATTGTTGTCTGCACGTAAAAGGACAAGGCCGCAGGGCCGCAAGGATAACAAGAGTTTGTTGAAACACAACCTCCCGAATGTAGCCTTGAAGCAGAGCTACAGGGCATTTAATCATTTCGCAGCTGCCAGCCATTCTCGTTATATGGTAGAATATGTTAGAATAAAGCAGCTAAAGGCTTGAATTATGCTCTTCTTACAGCCCCCCTTTGCTGAGCCCCGTTAGAGCGTGTCGGCTCCCAGGACACGAATAGCACCTCATAGATAGCAAGGTCTGGAATGCAACTCTCCCCCTGTATGAAGCTCGCTTCCAAGAACAGAAGCGCTGTGTTCTGTTCAACAGCTGAAAGATGCCTCCGCACTCACAAATTGCAAATTGTTACTAGAATAGATGTTTGAAGGTGTCATAGTTATCGAAAATCACACCAAGTTCAAAGAAACCCAATAAAGGGGGGTGTTAAACATGTCATAGCTGATTGTTTGATATGCATTCTGTATATATGTAACTGATGTACGTAATTCACTCTCTTGCGTCCCTCGAGGTCTAGAGATACACGTCGCGGGGCGTGAGACCGAGTTGGCCAACTGAGACTTTTGCTTTGCAATAAACTCTAGCTTTGGGAATACAACCTCGTGTCTGGCGTTTCTATCGTGTGTGGTGACTCGCCTTGTTTCCATAGACATAAGGGACCCCTAGGGGCCCCTTTAACCACTGCCCCAAGATCGGTCATCCCATCCAGGATAGTACGGGCTGCCCTCGACAATAGTCAGGCCTTGCTACCAGATCTGTCCATTGCGAAATCCAGGATTGTGTTAAAATCACCTCCCCATAGGACGGAGACCAGAGGATATCTACCGAGCATGTCGGACAATTGCATATAAAACTCTGGCTCATCTGTGTTGGGACCATATATATTAAGCAATACCACTTCAGTGCCGCCAAGTATCCTGTGTAACAACACATAACGACCCAGGGGATCAATCTGGGAGCCTTTGGGGGTGTATTGCAGTGATTTGTGTATCATGGTCATCACACCTCGGCTTTGAGTCGCATATTGAGTATAAAAGCACTGAGGGCCCCAGTTTTTTGCAAATCTCTCGCAGCTAGTTGCCAGCAAAAGTGTTTCCTGTAGGAAAAGGACATGGAACTTTTGGTGCGCAATGTCTAGCTGTAATTTGCGCATTTTAGAGTAATTACCTAAACCCCTGACATTCCAAACTCATGCATCGTATTATATCAGCCATAGTCAGTTTCTTGGAGATAGACAAAAAACGGAGGCCGATATTGGTCAAACCCACAGTATTTTAATAGTAGTGTCATAACATTTTGTTGTCGTCTGGATTCCCAGGCAGCTACATCAAGCTTTTTCAGAACCCCATGAGGAACTCCCCAACCCATCGCCCATGCCCCCAACCCTCTCCCAATCAGGGGGATGCATACCTCAAAACAACAATAACTTCCAACAATGCAAATTAGCATGGGGGGCCGGACGCACCATATAGCCCGCTACCCATCACAGCCAGGGCAATACATTTAAAAACTTCGGCAGAGAGTAACATGTTACAGCAGTCTTCTACCAGTAAGGTATTGATCACAGGGAGGTGTTGACCTGATTCATGACAGGTAAGAGGTAGGTGGACTGTCCCTGCAGAGAGGGCACAGCGGCAGCTTGGGCCGATTTCATCCAGGGAAGTGCTAATCTATGAATTTCATTGCCTCCTCAGGTATAGTGAAGAAGAAAACTTTCCCAGAATGTTCAATGCAAAGCATGGCGGGAAACATCATTGCATAGTTAACGTTGAGCTCCCAGAGCCTCCTCTTCACAGCAAAAAAGGATTTATGTTCATTCTGAACTGCTACAGAGAAATCTGGGTAGAGATGGATTTTGTTTGACCCAAGCAGTAGTTCGCCCTTAGCTCTTACAGCCCGTAGTAATGCATCCCGGTCACGGTAGCTCAGGACCCTCGCAATGATTGGGCGGGGAGGGGCCCCGGGCCTGGACTTCATCATCGGAGAACGGTGGGCACGGTCAATTGCGAATTGGGGTGATAATTTGGGACCATCCAGTAAGGAGAGGAGGGTGCGCTCCACAAAGTCTTGCATAACTCCAGGTATGTTGTCCTCAGGCACACCAATAATGCGTATATTGTTACGCCGGGACCTCGACTCTAAATCCTCATTCTTCTTGCTAATCTCCAAGACCCGCCCGTTGAGTGTGGTGGTTGCCAGTCAAAGGATCGAATCTAAAGGGTCGACAGGTCAAAGGATCGACACCAAAGGGTCGACAGGTCAAAGGATCAAATTTTTTTGGGGGTTTTTTCACATTTTTTTTTTGGGGGGGGGGGTCCCCCTCCAACCCCCCTTTTTTTGCTAAAAAACACTTTTTTCCCTAAACGAAAACCTAAAAAAATATATATAATAAAAAAAAAAATTGATCCTTTGACCTGTCGAGCCTTTGGTGTCGATCCTTTGACCTGTCAACCCTTTAGATTCGATCCTTTGACTAGACACCGAGTGTGGTAAGGTCGGCTCTGAGTGCTGTAATGTCCTCCTCTGCAGCCCCGACTCTGGTCTCGATCTTGGTAACTCGACTATCTGTTTTTTCCATGTGGGCCTTAATGGCACCGATCGTTCCACTCATGTCATCCATTTTAGTGTTAAGGGTGGTGAAACCCTTGCGCATAAATTTCATCATGTTTTGCATCTCGGTGGGCTCACCACCATCCAGGGTGTTCGGGCCTGACGCGGCATCATCAGGGGCCCTAGGTTCTTTAGTATTGGATTTAGCGAACATATTCAAGGTGCTCTGCTTCTTGTTTCCTCCCTTAGTCATAGTGGGTCTGCAGCGTAGTTTACAGAAGGGGAGGTTAAATAGTATGCAGCGATTGAGCTTGACCCAGAAGGGAAGGGGGAGATAACACAAAGAGATCGTGGCAGGCGGAGCCCAAGGGCCAGCGCAGAAGAATTGAAGGAGGTGCCACCCTCAACCCAGGTCAGCAGGGGCGATAGCGTAGCAGCGCTAAATGGGTCAGGGTGCCACAGTATTCAGGAAAGCGGGTCTACCACCGGGTTCTAGTATCATCAATGAGACCGCAGCTGGCCCAGTATATGTCAGGTAATAAGGTGCTGAACCGTGGGACCCAAAGTCAAGTGGCTCTGATGGGTATGTTTTAATGATGTTCAATGGGGCAGCAGCAGCGTTAGCAGTTAGTATGTAATGGAAGACGATACAGGTGCACAGGGTATCCAACCAGAGCCCAGTGGGTCAGGAGTTCACAACACCGAATCTGTATTGAACTGCTCAGTATATCACCCATTCAGACACAGCAGTAGAATAGTACAATTCTGGGGGGTCCTATAAGGCCGCACAGGGCCAGGGTATTCCAGGTGGTCACCAGTAGTGAAGTAAATTAAGCCAGCCAGGGGGGCAAATATTCCCTACTCTTGTTAGCTGATTCAAACTCCACAGGTAAGAAGGATGCATGTTGTAGTAGGGCTGCCCGCCACCAGGCGACCCAGGAGCAGCACAGGCATCATGGAGGCACCCATCAAGGCACAGCGCACCAGCACACAGCACGCCCGAGTACTCCAGTCAGGTAGGGAGGAGAGCGCTGCGTATGCACAGGACTGGGGTACCTCCCACATCAGGATTCGTGAGACAGGGCGGCCCGGACAGCCCGCCGGCAGCGCTGGAAGATGACACCAGTGGTCCCCCGCTCAGTAGCCAGACACCGCCACACGGACCGTCCCACACCCTAGGAGGGCCCAACACCGCCACATCAGTAAAATCCACCCAGAGCACCCCAACGAGGGCACTGGGCACGGGACACCCCAGGGTGCACCGCAAGGCAACCAGCCACCGGCCTCAGAAAGCAGACAACAGGGAGATGCACGGGCCGCAGACCGCCCGATCCGGTCGTGTGAAGGGATCAGGCGCACACGCACAGCGCCGGAGGACACCAGGAGTCCAAGCCGCCAGGTCCAAGATCAGGCCGAACGGGAGTGCAGCCAGCAGAGGTAGATGAGGAGCAGGCTCAGCACCTCGATGCTCAATGCGCTGATAATACAGTACCACTGTGGCGCCAGCTCTCAATCTCTGCCGTAGTTAGACGTTGGGCCGTCAGTGCTCCACCATGCTAGGTCTTGGCTGTGTCCCACAGCCAGGCGTCTGGCCGCGCGGGTTGATCCGGAATAGCTGCAGCTCGAGCGCCGGGGTGTGTTCAAGCCTGCCAAGTCATAAAAATCTTCTTAAGCAGCACCAGTATTCATTTCAGCATATATCTCTGCCAGTGAAAGATAGCTATTTGTTGTGATGCAGTAGCAGGCCTCGGAGCCTCGCGCAGAAGCAGCCATCTTGTCGGCGCTCAACAGCTCCCCTAATTTGAAGTTTTTTTGATATTGCAGGTGGTGGGACCTCAAAATAAGGCAGTGCAATAGTCTAATCTGGAGACAATGAGGGCTCTTGCAATAGTGATGCAGCTGTCCGAGGTGAGAAAATGCCTGCAGGCATCATTATGTTTGGTTGTGTAGGTTGCAGGTGATGCAGTTGCATTTACCTGTCTAGTTAGCGAGAGGGAAGAGTCCAAGTAGACCCCAAGCCTTTTGAATTCTTTAGAGACAATGGGGGTCATTACGAGGTTGGAGGTAAGGGATTACCGGCACCAGTAAGGGTGCCGATGCTGGTAATCCCTTACCTCCCTATTCCGAGTTCCCTTTGCGGGTCCTTCCTTACCTCCTGCTTTTAGCAGGAGTTAAGTACGGGACCCGCAAAGGTACCTCGGAAGTAATTACGGTACCGTAATTTACGGTGCCGTAATTACCTCCTTCCCCATTCCCATTGAGGCCTATGGGGCAGAAATGGGAATGGGGAAGGGCAAAAGGTGAATGGGCAATTACCGGTCCCTCCAACCCTGGAATGGACCGGTAATTACTCCATTCACCATGCCGGATTTGGGACGGTTTCGGAGGCAACCATGGAGCTAATTACTCCATGGTTAGCTCCAAACCCGGAATGAGGCCCAGTAATGTGGATCCTGTCGATGGTGAACAATTTGTATGTTGCATCAAGTTTGTTTAGAAGAGTTTGTGATACAATAAGAAGCAACTCAGTCTTATTGTCGTTTAGGCACAAGGAATGTAATGCCATCCAGGATTTGATGGTTTGGTAGACTTTGCCTAATAAATTGGAGTCAGAGTCATGGGTGCCTGAGGTTGGTAGGAGGATTTGGGTATCGCTGCATAGTTAGTGTAGGAGAAGGGAATCGAGAAGGTCGAAGAAAGGCTTCGTTAAGACGTTGTATAAGGAGGGTGGGACGCAGGAGCCTTGAGGTACTCCGCAGGTGACTGGGGCTGGTGAGGCTGATGCAGAGGAGAAGACGCTCATGGTTCTGTTAGAAGTAAAGGACGAAATCCAGGCTGTTGTTTTAGTAGAGAAATTACCTGCCGAGGCAAGGTGTTGGCAGAGTATTTTATGGTCCACTAAATCTAAGGCAGCTGAGAGGACGAGCAGGAGTAGAAGAGCAATATTTCTGTTGTCTTTGATTTGATCCATTTGGAATTTTAGGTCTAAGAGAGCTGATTCCATTCTGTGACCTGGACGGAATCCAGACTGTCGCAGCCCGAGAAGGTTATTGTCTTCGAAGTGATTTTGGATTTGAAGATAAGCTGCTCTGTCTAGTATTTTGGGTATGAAAGGGATTGTTGTAATAGAGCAGTAATTGGTAGGGATGTTAGGGCTTAGGGCGGACTTTTTGAGGAGTGGGAGGACCCACGCATGTTTTAGGTTTGCTGGCATGCTGTTGGGCGGGAAGAATGTATTAATGAGGGTCAAAATTAATGGAGCGAGCTCTGTTGCACGTCTTTAATGCACATGACTGGGCAAATGCCTCCTTGAAATCTAGATGGCTTGAGGCCTTTTATAATTTTGACAACTTCTGTCTCAGAGATTGGTGAAAACTCGAACATGTGTGTGTCGAGCGGAGGTGTGAGGGCAAGAGTTGCCTAAGTGGCCATTAGTTTATTTTTCTTTGCAGTGATTTTGTTTTGTAGCAGAGGGATTTTGTCCAATAAGGCGTTATGTATATTGGAACACCAAAGAGTGTCTTTGCGACAACTGACTGGGGGAAGTGATGGGGCATTGGTGATTCGAGTACCCGCAAAATGGCGAAGAGTTCTCGAGTGCCCGAGTTTGCTTTTTCAATTCAGACATTGTAGGTTGAGACTTTTGCTAGCAATATGGCCTGTGTGTAGTTTTTGGACAGTAAGGTGAAGTGATCTTGGTTAGCAATTGAAGCATACTTTTTCCAAGTAGTCTCAGCTGCTCGCTTGGAGGAGCGAAGGGATTTGAGGTTAGGAGTGTACCATGCGTTCAAATGTGCAACCGGTTTAGGTTTGCATTTGCGCATGGGTGCTACCTTCTCGATAGCGAGTAGAAGTGATTGGTTGTAGAGTTCAACCAATGTGGAGGGATCACTAGTTGTAGGTTGGTAGTCTGTCAGTGGCATTAGCAACAGGAGCATGTTGGCTGTTGTGATGTTGTTGGCATTTCTTGAAAGGATGGATGGTAATAGTTGTGCAGCGTCAGGAACTTGCTAATTTATAGAAATGGTGAAGGAAATAACGTTATAGTCTGACCAAGGGCAAGGCTCATTGGACAAGATGCTGATATTACAGTTAAGCTCTGCAAGCCAGTGCAGAGTGCGAACTTTGTTGTGTGTAGGGCATGTGATACACTGAGGGAAGCCCAGGGCTTTAATTGAATTGGCTAGCGCAATTGTTCTAGCATCTGTGAGGTCATTGAGGCCTAGGTTTACAATGCCCATGAGTATGATTTTGGACGTAGATTTGGTCTCTGATGATAGGAGTTGAGATACATCTTCCTCGAATGATAGGGGAGGGGGGCTGGTGGTCTGTAGATAAGATGAAGTGTTCGGGTTGCTGTATGGGAGAGGGCCAATTTAAAAGTCATCAGTTCTCCGGAATGAAAGGCATGATTGTTCACTTCTCTAATGGAAAGCCATTTCTGGCAATGAAGGCTGCACCCCCTCCTTTGGCATTAAAATGCATTTCTCTTAGGGCTTGAAACAAAACCTGTTTCCACTATGTCCAGTTCTCAGCTCCAGTTTTTTAGTTTAGACCAACTCTCGCAAGCCATTTCGATAATTCTCTTACTTAGCACTAGTCTCTTAGGTCTGTTCATGACCTTTTATTTCTCAGAATCTCTCCTTGACTTCTGACTCTCTTACCATTCTCTTGGGTCTTTCAACCATCTCTAATTGCCATTTCCTGGAAGGTCCCCTCTTAGGAATATTCATGGTTCTACCTTCTGCAAGATCTCTGGTCAACACAGATTTGCTAGGCATCTACACAAAGGGGGTCATTATGAGTTGGGCGGTAAGGGAGACCGGTGCCGGTAATCCCTTACCGCCCAATTCCGAGGTCCCTTAGTGGGAACCGTAAAGGACGTGTGGTCTGACTAAACGTCCTTTATGAGTCCCGCTAAGGGACCAGGGCGCTAATAACGGCCTTGCTATTCGCGGGCCCGTTATTAGCACCTTCCCCATTTCCATTGAGCCCTATAGGGGCTCAATGGGAATGGGGAATTGTTGGTTGAATGGGGATTTACCGGGTCCTCCAGGGTCGGAATGACCCGGTAAGTCCCCATTCAACCAGACCGGTGCCGGATCCGGTATTGGAGGGAGCCATGGCGCAAATAGCGCCATGGCTACCTCCAATCTCGGAATGAGGGCCAACGTCTTGTACCTTTAGCACATCAGCCTTCTTAGGTCTCTGCAAGACTTCGGACTCTCACAAACGGCTCTTCGGTCTCTCTCTGACTTCTGGTTGACTCTGACGTCTCTTAGGTCTCTCTACAACCTTTGGTTCTATTAAACCTCTCTTAGGTCTCTCTGCGACTCCCGGATCCTTCAGACTTCTCATAGGTCTCTCCACAGGCTTTCATTTCTCGGACTTCTCTTACATCTCCCCACAACCTGTGATTCTCTGAGATTCCCCTCGTGTCTCTCCACAACCTTTGATTGTCTTAGGTTCACTTCGATCAATCCATGATCTTTGGTCCTCTCACACTACTTTTAGATCTATCCATGATATTTGGTTCTCTCAGCACAACACTCTTTACAATAATAGGAATTTCTCCCCTTTTCCAGGCAGACAGTATTCTAACCCTTCTGACATGGATTCTTCTCAGGCTTCCCCAAGGCAGTGCCTGGCATTCAAGCCTTCCTTCTGTTATCAGGTTTGGATACTGGACCCTATCCCTAGGCCCTCTCTTCACTACACTTCATCTCTTGTGATAGGACCTCTGGCATACCTTTGACAGAACACCTGCTGCCGTATTGATAGAAAGTGAACAACTTCTCCCAGGCAGTCCTCTCCCTGTGTGTATCCAGGAAGCAAATAAAAGCATGTCTGCTTCCTTCCAGTTTTTATAGCCAGTGGCTCGTTTTCTAAGCCTGCCAGCATTGGTCCTTACATTGAGCAGCTTGTTTTACATTCCCTGATTGGTTTTGCAACTCCTGATGATTCATTTGAAACACAATTGTATTATTACCTCTCATTTGGCATTGGTCAGGTCTTAACTGATGCACACATTGATTAATGGTTGCCCAAACCTTTAAACATGGGCTGGGCCAACAGTGTCATTTTGGATCTGCATGTGCAGGCAAACTTAGCACTGCAGTGTTCAGCGTTCTCGTCGTAAGCGTGGGTTGCTGTTTCACCCATTCTGTAGGTTCAGGGGGTAATTCATAGAATTTCGCACACAAGTGGCGCACGCGGCTGGCGCACAGTGTGCGCGTGCGAATGTCTGCGCCAGCCGCGTGCGCTAAAATCGATTTCCGCGCACAGCGTATTCATGGATTTTAGCCTCCAAAACCAGCCGTGGCGCAGCGACCCTGCAGCAGCGCCAGTTACGCCCCCAAGAACGCCCTCGCGCAAGGAAAAGCCATCAAAATCCCCAATCCAGCGCAAAGGGCTGCGCTAACCCTGGACCAGTTTACAGGGCTGCCAAACAGCAAACGGCAAGCGGGGAACGTGTATTACTGGGGTTCGCGTGAAGTTTCACACGCGATAGGCCTTGTGCTAGCGGGTTACGTGTATAACTGGGGTTCGCGTGAAGTTTCACATGCGATTGGAGCAGGGTATGTGTATTTCGGGGGTGCGCGGGAAGTTTCACACGCGAAAGGGCCTGTGCGAGTGGGGTACGTGTATAACTGGGGTTCGCGGGAAGTTTCACACGCGATTGGAGCAGGGTACGTGTATTACGGGGGTTAGTGGGAAGTTTCACACGCGAAAGGGCCTGTGCGAGTGGGATACGTGTATAACTGGGGTTCGCGGGAAGTTTCACACGCTATTGGAGCAGGGTACGTGTATTACGGGGGTTCGCGGGAAGTTTCACACACGAAAGGGCCTGTGTGAGTGGGGTACGTGTATTACTGGGGTTCACGGGAAGTCTCACACGTGAGTGGATCCGGGTACGTGTATTTCGGGGGTGCGTGGGAAGTTTCACATGTGATTGGCCCTGTGCGAGTAGGGTACGTGTATAACTGGGGTTCGCGGGAAGTTTCACACGCGAAAGGACCTGTGTGAGTGGGGAACGTGTATTACTGGGGTTCGCTTGAAGTTTCACATGCGAAAGGGCCTGTGCGAGTGGGGTACGTGTATTACTGGGGTTCGCGTGAAGTTTCACATGCGAAAGGGCCTGTGCGAGTGGGATACGTGTATAACTGGGGTTCGCGGGAAGTTTCACACGCTATTGGAGCAGGGTACGTGTATTACGGGGGTTCGCGGGAAGTTTCACACACGAAAGGGCCTGTGTGAGTGGGGTACGTGTATTACTGGGGTTCACGGGAAGTCTCACACGTGAGTGGATCCGGGTACGTGTATTTCGGGGGTGCGTGGGAAGTTTCACATGTGATTGGCCCTGTGCGAGTAGGGTACGTGTATAACTGGGGTTCGCGGGAAGTTTCACACGCGAAAGGACCTGTGTGAGTGGGGAACGTGTATTACTGGGGTTCGCTTGAAGTTTCACATGCGAAAGGGCCTGTGCGAGTGGGGTACGTGTATTACTGGGGTTCGCGTGAAGTTTCACATGCGAAAGGGCCTGTGCGAGTGGGGTACGTGTATTACTGGGGTTCGCGTGAAGTTTCACACGCGAAAGGGCCTGTGCGAGTGGGGTACGTGTATTACTGGGGTTCGCGTGAAGTTTCACATGCGAAAGGGCCTGTGCGAGTGGGGTACGTGTATTACTTGGGTTCCTGGGAAGTCTCACACGCGATTGGATCCGGGTACGTGTATTTCGGGGGTGCGTGGGAAGTTTCACACGCGATTGGCCCTGTGCGAGTGGGGTACGTGTATTACTGGGGTTCGCGGGAAGTTTCACACGCGATTGGCCCTGTGCGAGCAGGGTACGTGTATAACTGGGGTGCGCGGGAAGTTTCACACGCGATTTGAGCAGGGTACGTGTATTCCTGGGGTGCGCGGGAAGTTTCACACGTGATTTTGCTGTCAGAGTGGTGTACTGAATTTCGGGGGTGCGCAGGGAGTCCTACACGTGAATTGGCAGTGTGGGTCCTCCCAGGTGATCCCTCTACACCCTCCACGGCCCCTGCAGGCAGCCCACACAACAGGGGACTACCCTGCACCCCTGGTCATGTCCCGCAGGCAGCCCATCTACCATGGGCCTGCCCCCCAGCCAAGCCACATGTCAGCTTGCACTACTGATCACCCACTCATGTCCCCCTGCACCCCCACCCCCCAGCAGTGAGGGGCACCTGCCAGCAGGCCCCCACTCATGTCCCTTTGCACCCCCACTCCCCAGCAGTCAGGGGCACCGGCCAGCAGGCCCCCGCTCATGTCCCTTTGCACCCCCAGCAGTCAGAGGCACCTGCCAGCAGGCCCCCACTCATGTCCCACTCATGTCCCTTTGCACCCCCCCCAGCAGTCAGGGGCACCTGCCAGCAGGCCCCCACTCATGTCCCACTCATGTCCCTTTGCACCCCTACTCCCCAGCAGTCAGGGGCACCTGCCAGCAGGCCCCACTCATGTCCCACTCATGTCCCTTTGCACCCCCACCCCCCAGCAGTCAGGGGCACCATTTCCTTGTACGTGGTTTTCGTGGAGAGCGAGTGATGAAATCTGTACTTCTTGTCGGTTCACATGCGATTACTTCACAGCGTTTCTAGTTCGTACTCCCTGTTACCTCTAACAGCTCTTTTCTGATTTTTTGTTGGGCATGTTTCCTCAAATAGAGTTCACTTCTCCTTTTGTCCTGTCTCCTCAGACAGCGTACAATTCTTCTTTTGGCGGGGGTGTTGCCAGCGCGCACACGCGCTTATTTTTCACGTTCTTTTTCCAAGCAGACAGTGAGTTCCGCACGTACTTAGCAACTGTGCTTGTCCTGTGTGTCGCGTTCCCCCTCAGAGGTCATTGTAGACTGCGTGTATTACGCGTACGCTTATTTTTGTGTTTCTGGGTGCCACAGCGTAGTTCGGGTTCATTCTTTCACGCACGTGGTCTACGAGGGGTTGCATGCACGTTAATTTTTGATTTTGAACTGCGTGTGCATTGCATGACTCGTCATCTTCCCCCAGGGGTCACAGACAGCCTTGTTAGAGCACTAGGGTACGAATTCCATCTAGTATCCTACCCCTTTGACCCCCAATTACCCAGACCAATAGTTTACTGCAACTCCCATACGCACAACAACATCAGTGCCATGGTTGGGAGGTGACCAAGCGGTAAGGAAGGCAAAGGTGGCCGAACCTTCAAAAGGTGGGCATGGTGGGCGTGGTAGGGGACGTGCCCCTATACCCCCATGTGTGGAGGAACAATCAGGGACACCCATGCCCCCCCCATTGTTGAGGGAAACGTGGCTGACACCATCCCAGCTCAGCCCCTGTTGGACCAGCCCATTGTGGCACCTGACCTGGCACAGGATGACTCCCAGGCTGACTTCCAGGTCAGCAAGTCTAGGCCACGTGTGGCTGTGCAAGCTGTTGTCACCAAGCCACGTGGATCTGGGGCAGCTATGTCATCTGCTGCCCCAAGTATGCAGGGTGGGGAGGCTGCAGGGGCAGCTGCAGCTCTATCCGCCCCAGCTCTGACTCTCCCAGCCAGGACAGTGTCAGTCCAGGTCCATCAAACTGACGTTCCCCCTGCCAACATTACCCTGCAACCAATGCCTGCATCAAGACCTATGGTCATTGTGCATTCCCACACTCCTACTACCCAGTCCACCGTTGATTCTGCCCCTACTGACCAGAGCGGCGTAAGCGGCTCTGCTCCACCTTTAAAGAAGAGGAAGAAGGGTGCTATGGCACGACAGGCTGAGACCCCAGACACGGCTACACACTCCGGCACGTCAAGGAAGCCTTGCTTTAATGAGGCGGAACTTGATGCACTTGTGTCCTATGTGTCGGCACATAGCCACGAAATGCTGGTGACTGCAGGGTCCAACACCACAACTGGTCAACGTAAGGCACACTGGCAGATCATCGCCGACCGCATAAGTGCCCTTGGATTTGTGAGGTGCACAGCTGACGATTGCTACAAGCGGTGGAATGACCTGAAACGCAGAGCAAAGAACAAGCTGGCCTCAAATCATGCCGCTACTCTGGTGACTGGCGGTGGGTCTCCACAAGAGGACAACAAACTCACTGAACATGAGTCTGTTGCTGGGGCCTTCGTCACAGAGGAACAGATCCAAGGTGTGGGAGAACTACCTGATTATGAAGCATTGTCCGGTGAGTGCCCGTGCATGTGTGTGTAATGCATGTGTATGTTGTTTGGGTGACGGGTTCTGATTGAGTGCCAGGTGAGCGTGTGTGTGCCTGACTGGTATGGGTCACCCATGTGCTTCATCCAAAACATTCAGCGGCCTTGGATTTGGGTGTGACAGTATCCCTTCTGCCCACAGTAGTAATTTAGTGCAACATTACGGCAGTTGCCCTTGCAGTGGCATCTTGCAACAACATTGTTTGTATTTTTCAGTGTTCGTTCAGGCTGATTGTTTCAATTCTCCCACTTTTGCTACGCATTCCTCAGCCCTATTGTCACATTTGTGACATGCTTCTGTCATTGATGAACCCCACATTGGCCCACATGTGTTACCTTGTTAGGTGAATGATTTGACCATTTAGGCTGATTGAGTATTGGCCTGATCACATACATTTTTGGGGCCTGTTTGAATGTGGAAGATGATAGTTGTTTCCTGTCATGTTGAAGTGCACAACCATTGATGTGCACATCGGCCTGCAATCACTGTATTTTTGTACACTGGATGTGTTGCAGTGTGTGGCACATGCATATTTTGTCACACTATGTAGCATTTTTCATCTCATCAAGTGCATCTCACATGGATGGCTGACAGTACTCATTCACTGACATATGGATGTACTTGTGGAATGTACCATGGCTATGGTAGATGCCATCTGTGTGATGGCATGTGTCATGTATGTGTATTGGACATGCCACTCACAGGCCAATGTGTGATGGCAGTGCTACCCAGCATGCAGCAAATGTGTTGCTCTTCCATCTTGGTGTCATCAGTGTCTGCCTTTTGCCTCCCCTTCCAACTCAGTAACAGTGCATGCATGGGGGGGGGGGGTTATAGTCATGTGAGACATGTGTAAATCATGTACTGGTTCTGTAGCTTGTCAGGCCTATTTGTGTGCTATGGTGCTAATGCCTGTTTCCATTTTTTGTCTTTCATGTTTTTGCAGGGGATGACGCACTTGATGCTGTTGAGGTTGAGGAGATGGTGCTGACCCAGGAGGAATCTCAGGCATGACCGGGCACCAGTGGGGGACGTGGTGTGGTGGTGGGTGAGAACCCAATCTTGCTGCAGACCATTCTATCCAGGGGTGTCTCTGGGTGCACCTCCCCAGATCTCTATTCAGGTGCTGATTCGGATGATGAGACCTATGTGCCGTCGCAGGTAAGTGTTTCTGGCAGGGATTCTGTTCTGTCCAACCCACCTGCACCAGGGGTAGAACCCTCTATGGGGATGTCAGTGTTGGCAAGTCCGCCTTTGGCGGTTACGGATGCAGGGTCACACTCCACAACATCTGATCCTGTTCCTGGGCCAGCAGATCAGAGGGGGAATGCAGTCCTGCAGCCTCAGGCAGTGCTGGCACAGCAAGGCGCAGATCGCCTTGCCCCAAAGAGGTGTGGTACCCGCCGACGCGGTGGCTGTACGCCACCAGGCAATACCGTATTGGAACAATCCATGTACGGTATGGTAACCCAACAGGCAGCATCAGTTGAGATGATGGATCAAGCAGTGGAGAGGGGGGCCACTTCCATTGTCCCCCCTGAAAGGCAGATGGAGCAACTACAGCAGGCAACAGACTCCATTTGCCAATCACACAGGGAAGACATGTTGGCATCCAACAGGGACCGACGGGCGGCACTGGAGACTCTACGCCAATCGATATCAATAGAGTCCCAGGGCCACAGGGAAGCCCTGAGGGTAGAACTCCATCACCTCAGGGAGACTCTTGTTGACCTTGAGGCTTCCACTAACTTGAGGACAGAGCAGCAGCTGGAGCGGCTCACACGTTCGCTCTCAGCTGAGATGCAGGCAACTCGGGAGGAGATCCGGGCATCACGTCAGGTGCTGCATGGGGATCTCCGCACTATAATCCTCCAGAACGAGACCTTCCACACCTGCATGCTTGCTGCCATGGAGGACCATACCAGGGCTTTGCGTGGGCTGCCTCCCATAGCACCACCACCTCCTGATGCAGCAGCATAGGGTGATGAGAGCGACAGCAGCAGTTCTCCCACAATGGCATAGCCGTGCAGGCCATGAGCCCATGGAGGTGTTTTTTTTCCCCAACATCCACACAGGTGACTGTTGGTGCGCACCCTGTCCTCGGACCTCCTGGGTGGCATCCCCTCCCCCCTGGCCACCATATGGCCATTTTTGAATTTTGATTTTTGATTTTTTTTTACAGTGTGTTGCCTTGTGTGGCTCCCGTGGGCATCCACTGTATTCCGGCTGGGCACATGCAGGCTTGTTCTGAGTTTGGGTTAGATGCTTGGGTTCGTGAGGCAAACACCCCTCCTGCTTCCCGTTTCCATGGGCTTGCAAAGGGTGTGCCCAAGTGACAGTGAATTACACAGTGACATTGGACTCCCATGAGCTGTGTGGGCAGTCTGTAGTCAATACTGTGTATACATTCCTAGTGGATATTGTTGTAGTATTGTACACTGCATGGTGTATTGATATGTGCTTGTGCATCCATGTCTTCCTCCTCATTCCTCATGTCTTCACAAGGCCGTCTACTTTGGAGATGGAATTCATGTTGTAAGCAGTGCACTTACACATTTGCGTGGCAGCAACACTGTACAGTTGGAAGGGGTCGATGTGCTGGCATAATCAGGTTGTAAGACTACCACTACTTTAACTTAGTACTGTCATGTTTTTGCTATGTATGAGGTTGTGTAGCTGCATTGTATTGTTGGTAAGTATTTGGTCATGTGTGTTGTTAGTTCTACATTACTGGGAGCATATTGTGTGTGGCCAGTTTCCATTAGGGACACTGTACTTTGTGACAATTGTGTCAGGTTTTGGGGATTGCTTTGTTTGCTCTGATATAGCATGACATGCCATGGTGTGTTGGGTGGCGGTGCTGGGGAGGGGTTGGGTGACATGGCACTGTTGTCATGTTGTATTTTGCAAGGGGGTAATGAATTAAGCAGAATAGAAGTGTGTCTTTTGATGACACAGCATTGGTGGTGTTTGTGTAGGTAGGGATGCACACAATGTAACACTTCCAGGTGACCAATCTCAGGCTGGTATGGTTGTGACAGTTGACTGTCCCTTATGTTATCATCATTGATTGTCAGCTGATATGTGCCAGGGCTTTGTGCACTCCACAGGGGTGTGATTTTAGGTGAAGTAATTAGCCACCAGCTGTGTACGGGCTGCTTCACCCCGTGCCCTTTCCCCTCCCATGCGCAGCGTCTGTGCATGTGGTTGGAGCATCCATCCACATATACAGTGGGCATTCCATCATACTTGTCTTCTTCATAGACTTTGTTGTTGGAATTAAGGTATGCCTCCATGTTGTCCTCGAGACAGTTTTCGCTGGCACAATCATGCAAGTCAGCCAGACCTTGAGCGAGAGGACTCTTCTTGTTTTGGCCATATCTGACCTCCACAGGAAAGGCTTGCATTGACAGAATCCAGGAAGTAATTCGGGAATTACTCACATTTCCGGCCCGGATTCTGTCACTTTAAAGATATTGCAAAGGTTGGTGTGGAGTCTCCACTATGATGTGTTCCCCCTGGATAAACGGGCGGTAATTCTTCAATGCCCACACCATTGCCAGGAGTGCCTTCTCCCATTCGTTGAATTTTTCCTCCACAGAGGATAAAGTCTTACTCGCATAGGAGATTACTTTATTGACCTTGTCATGCTTTTGATATAATACTGCAGTCAAGCATGTATTTGAGAACCCTGTCTCCAAGAAGAACTCCTTGTTTTTGACAGGGTAAGCTAGGCAAGGTGCTTGTGAGAGGCTTCTTTTGAGTTGTCTTACTGCCTCGGCTTGTTCTGGACCCCATTCCCACTTGACCCCTCCTTTCAAAGATGGATCAGGGGTCTTGTGATCTCTGCATAGTCCTCGATGAACTTTCTGCTGTAATTAGTTAGTCCAAGGAGGCTCCTTAGTTCCTGCAGAGTTGTGGGGTCTTTTATTTTCTGGAGGGCTTCTACTTTCTTTTTCTGGGGACAGAGACCCTCAGGAGTTATCTCATGCCCCAGGAAATTGACACGGGTTCTGCACCACTGTGCCTTTTGGAAAGAGAGTTTTGCTCCGGCAGCCCTCAACTATGTCAGGACATAACGGATCTCCGCTATGTGTTCCTCCACAGTTGAGCTTTTGACTAGAACATCTTCTACATAGGCCAGGTTACCCCTTTCACCCAAGTCGGGCATGGCCTTATGCAGAAAGATGTTAAATTCATTGCCGGAGTTGATGTATCCGAAGGGAGTCTGGGTCCAAGTGCACTGCTGCCCCCGAAGGTAAAGGCCAGCTTGTATTGGTCCTCCCTACTGCCAGCTACAGTCCAGTACCCATTGGTCAGGTCGATGGCAGTGAATACCTTCGACCCCTGGATCTGGGCCAGCCCTTGGTCAATGTAGGGAAGAGGCCATCGGGAAGTATGGACCCGTTTGTTGAGCTCCCTCAGGTCAGCACAGAGGCTCCACTGGCCGTTTGGTTTCAAAATCCCCAGCACCAGATTATTGAAGGTGCTGTGGACTGGACAAATTATCCCATGGGACTCAAGGTTCTTAATTATTTCAGTAAGGGACTCCATTGATGCAAGACGCAAGCAATATTGCTTCACAAACACTGGAGTCATGCCAGGGTCCGTGGGAATTGTTGTTGTGTGGATGTCGGAGCGACCACAGTCATATGAGTCCACCGCAAAGAGATCTTGAAAATCTAAGAAAACTTGTTTCAATTTTTGCTTTTGCTCCAGACTCTCACAGGCATCAGCTATGTTGACTCTCTCTTCAACCATCTGTCTGAAACCTGGAACGACTTCCGGTTTGGCTATCTCAGCGGCCTCCTCCAGCTGGGTGGAGATGTCACTGGTCAAAGTGCTGATTTGGACTAATGGCTTCAGGTGGAGAAGGCAGTCCTTGTGGACTTGAAAGATCACCTCATCCTTTCTGAAGTCACAGGTCACATCTTCCTTACCATAAGAGCAGGATGAGTGCACCAGGAAGTTCCCCCCATGCCGGGTAAAGATCCTGTCTGGTGTTGTTTCATCGTCGCTATCACTGTCAAAACAGTCCTTGGCGATTGGTCCTAACAATTTGTTACCAATATCTATGGAAAAATGTCGGTCATCAACCGCCATTCCAATAATGGTGCCTACGCCCAGAGTGATACTCTTTAGGCCGCTGTTATGCACCTCTATTGGAATGGTGTCGTGTTCTATGTTGACTAGTGGTGTTGGGTTTACCCTCAACCTTTGCTGTTGGAAATGAGCACTGAGATGAACATAGGCATCAGGATTTTTCAGTTTCTGTCCTCTTTTAATTTTTACTTCCAGTGAGAATTGTCGGGTCCATTCTGGGATGGTGACTTCCTCTACAATCTGAATTTCAACTGCATATGGCAGCAGTTGAGCTGACCAAAATGCCTTCTCTGTGTCATCAAAGTCCATGGGATTACCCGCTAATCGGGACCAAGTTTTGAAGTTTATTAGGTACAAACTAATGGCAAAGCGATTGAGAATGTCACTGCCTAAGTAAAATGCAGCAGGGACATCTCACACGACCCAACAATTATGGACTATGCTCTTGTTGCCTATGGAAATTTTGAGCATGCACCTGCTAGGCAGGAGATGTTTGGAATTGGGTGTTTCCAGGTCCATTTCCCATTTTATAACAGTTTAAATGTGGGAATGGCTGGATCTTTTGGGAGTTTGCGGAACATAGCCTCGCTGATGAAGATCTTACCGTTGTTCACACATACTCGGGCGAGAACAGAGTCCTTCCCTTCATTTAACTGAATAGGGATGAACAACTGCTCTCTGATTTTCTGAATATCAGCCAAGCTTTGAGCTGATTTCTCATCTTCTTGGACTATAGGAATGGGATTTTCTGATTGTGAATTTGTATAGAATTTCAGAGTGTTTCCTTCCAGTGTGGAATGCCACCTTAGACTGGAAGGAGGGTTGATTTTCAGAAATAGAGAGGACTTCCCATCACCAGTTTGTTGTCCTACTGCAATTACTGTCACGTCTGGGATTTGATTATTCTGGAGGATGAACTCAATTTGGTCAGGTTTTTGTTCAACCATGTGGCATGTGCCATTTAAACTAACATGGTTGACACTCTGTTTCAATTTTATTGGTCGGTTAGTCTGGGTCCAGAGGACCTTGTTTACACTATCTATGAGGGCAGACAATCTATGCAGGATGCATTCCCTAGTAAACATGGTGTGCCCTCTGGAGTCACAACTATGACCGGGTGCTTCACCTTGAGTCACCCAATTTTAATGTCTAAATCCGCAGTCCCCTCAACAGGAATTTCATTCCCATCGAAGTTCTGAAGTTGTCCAGGAAGAGGGGTGAGAGGAATTTGGTATTTCTCCCCCCTTCCCGAATTCGGCTGATCAAAGGCCCTTTTTTACAGAAGGGTGACTTGGGATCCAGTGTCCACCAGTGGCAAAATTGTACATTGCCCCTGTATTTGGATCGGGGCATAAATTCTCCCTCCTTTTCGTCATGGGGGCAAAGATAATGCACATGTTTGGCCAACTGGTGGGTGAATTTCCTTCCTTTGGCTACTGACAGAGAGGTGATTTGGGCAGGATTTTGTTTGGGATCTTGGGAACCTGTAAGAAAAAGGTGACAGCTTGATATGGGGGAAGGTTTGGACTCCCCTGGTTCTGATTCTGGGTTGCCCCCTCTTTTTGGAGGCAGTAACCAGAATGGGTTTGAACAAGGGGATTCTCGTGCTGATCATTTTGGGGTTTGATGATGGGCGTTTTATTTTTTTTATTTTTTTTTTTGTAACTTCTTTTTATTAATTTTACAAAACAGAAAAAAGAATGCAATCCCCAAACCCACTCTCCTCTCCCTCTCCCCCGAGGCTGCTGCATTGCGTCCATAGCCCATTGACATCATGGGCCTGTCACTTCAAGTTAGTAAAGATAAACCTACCAAACAAAGTCCCCTGTCAATTCCCCCCCCCCTCTTCCCTTCCCTCTGGGAATCCTCCTCCCCGCCCAAGATCCATTACCTCCATGGACCGTTTGCCATCGCTCAGCATAAATCCAATAACCGCAGGCGCTGAGGACGCCACCCAATTCGAAAGTCATCTTTAAGAAAGGCCAGAGTTTCTTCCCAATCCCCTGCGAAGGACTGTAAGTTGTTATCCTTGGCATATGTTGCCCATTCAAGTGCCACAATTTCCCAGAGTTTTCGCAACAAATCCTGTATCTGAGGGACCTCCTTGCTTTTCCACCTAAGCGCTATTACTGTCATAGCTGTAATTGTAAGTATCGCCCTTGCTTTACCCTGGGATTTAGGTTCTCCCACACCACCTGCCCGCCTAATTCCCAAAAGGACCTCCACAGGCGGCTCGCTTCCTCCTGACCCAAAGGCCTGCTCCTGAGCCCTCAGCACTTCTAGCCAAAAGGGCCTGATCGCTGGACACGACCACCAAATGTGCTGCACCGTGCCCTCCATCCCACATCCCCGCCAGCAGACCCCGGAAGTAGCAGGGTATATCTCCCGAAGACGAACCGGTGTGTAGTGCCATCCAAACAAAAGCTTGTACCACGTTTCCTGCAATTGAGATGCTTTAACCAGCCTGGGAATTTTCCTCCATAATCTTTCCCATTCATTTCGCGTAATTGCCCTCCCCAGGAGCTGCTCCCATCTGCCCATATACGCCCATGGAGGCCTGACAGTTGCATCATCCAGAATCTTATAAAGATTAGAGATTAGACCCTTGGATCCATCATTGGACAGAACGAACTTCTCAAAGCGTATTTTCTCTCTTGTTGCAGCCTGTTTGTTCACGGGATTCAAAACCCAGTGACGCAGCTGTGCATACCTGAGTCTTTCTCCCTCCTCCACCCCGTACTCCCTCTTACATTCCTCAAAGGATAGAATTCTCCCCCCTCGAAACATATCTCCCAGCAACCTACAACCCCCCTCTTTCCATTGCCTAAATGCTCCCTCTTCCATCCCCGGGGTGAAATCTCCATTATAAAACAGGGGTGTAAAGGGGGAGGGAAAGGTCGTTATTCCCTTACTCCTCACCAGTTTATCCCAGTTCTCAACCATCAGTTTCGTGATGGTGCTCTCATATACATGCTTGGGCCTATGCTGCTTCGGAAGCCATAAAATTTCCGCTAGACTCCGATGCGCAACTGCTCTATCCATTGCCACCCAGTGCTTATCTTGTGAGGCCTCTCCTTCCCGGAGCCAATCTCTAATGACCCGTAACTGCGTTGCCTCATAATACTGTTGGAAATTAAGTAATGCCAGACCCCCCTCCCTCCTAGGAGCCATCAAGAGCTGCCTGCCCACCTGGGCTCTTTTCCCACCCCAAAGGAAGTCTCCGGTCAAGGATCCCAACTCCTTGAAAAAGGTCTTAGGGAGAGCCTGAGGTATTGCCTGGAAAAAGTACAACAGCCGCGGGAGGGTTACCATTTTAACTGTGGATATCCTGCCTAGCCACGAGATCCGAAGCCCCCTCCACCTGCAGAAATCCCGCTTGATGTCCTTCAACAACGGTGGGTAGTTAGCTCGGTACCAACCTGCTAAGGTCGGGGTAATTGTCACGCCTAGGTATCTAATTCCCCCCGGACTCCACTTAAATGGGATGGCTTCCTGCAAGGATTCCCGATCCTTCCCACCAAGGGTCAAGTTTAGGAGCTCCGATTTGCCAAAGTTAATCCTAAGACCCGAGGCCTCCCCGAATTCTCCCAATAGCTTCCTACTTAGGCGAATAGACTCTAATGGCGCCGTAAGGGTCAAGAGCATATCATCGGCAAAGGCAGCTACTTTTTGTTCCTCACCTCCGAAAGGAATCCCCTTTATCCCCTCTGCCTCCCTGATCGCCTGCAACAAAGGTTCCAGGTAAATAGCGTAAAGCATAGGAGACAGGGGACATCCCTGTTTAGTGCCCCTACTCACTTCGAAGGATCTAGACATGGTTCCATTTACAGCTATTCTCATGACTGGCTTCTGATAGTTGGCCTGCACCATACGCAGGAAGGTCCCGCCAATGCCCATCTTACGCATTACCTTAAAGTCAAACGACCACTCCACACGGTCAAACGCTTTTTCTGCGTCCAACGACAGAAGGACCGCGGGAGTGTTCGTTCTATGAGATTTCTCCACCAGGTGGGCCACCCTTCGTATATTGTCAGCTGTCTGTCGGCCCTTTATAAATCCCGCTTGATTTGGGTGTACCAGATCCGGGAGAAGCCCCTCCAGCCTACTCGCCAATATCTTAGTAAAGAGCTTGGCATCAATGTTGATTAATGCTATTGGTCTATATGAAGACCTCTCTTCTGGGTTTTTACCGGGCTTCAA
Organism: Ambystoma mexicanum; assembly: GCF_040938575.1. Taxonomy (NCBI): domain Eukaryota; kingdom Metazoa; phylum Chordata; class Amphibia; order Caudata; family Ambystomatidae; genus Ambystoma; species Ambystoma mexicanum. Next base: position 241,625,794 of record NC_090933.1, read on the forward strand.
AACTAGGGTCAGTCTAGCTTCTTCCATGGACGGCGATAGTTTCCCCGTACTCCTAAAGACATCAGGGCCTGGAGCCTTGTTCAGGGGCAACCCCTTGATCACCTTCCTCACCTCGTCTTCACTGATCTCCTCATTTAGTAAATCTGACGCCTCTTTCCCGATTTTTTCCAACTCTACCTTATCTAGGAACTCTAATTGGGTACATTCCTGGGGGCCCTGCGACTTATATAGGGATTCGTAGAAAGCCACCATGGACTCCCGTATCTCCCCTGCCTCAGTTACCCTTACCCCAGACTCTAATCGTAGGGCCGTAATCGCGTTTCTGGATTTCGCTCCCCTTAATAAGCGCGCAAGGAGGGTACCTGCCTTATTCGCCTTAGCGTAGAATTGCTGACGGACCCCCAACAGGGCCGCCTCAGCCTTTTTAGTGCGGAGGATTTCAAGCTGTCCTAGCGCTCCACGATACTCCCTCATAGAGGACCTTGTTGGTGTTACCCCCGCCCTTCTCCTTGCCGTCTCGACTTCCTCTTCGAGCCGCCTTTCCAGCTCCTTCAGTTGCTTCTCCCTATGGGATGCTGCCGCAATCAGGTCTCCCCTCAGCGTGGCCTTAAAAGCGTCCCACCTTATTTCTTCCCTCGTGTCTCCCCTCGGGTTAGTGACAAAGAAGCTCCTTATCTTATCTTCTATTTCCTGCTTTATTAGTGGGTCCCTAAGAAGGTGTCCTGGGTATCTCCACGTCCATACCCCTTTTTCCCTATGACCTAAGCCCATTGTCATGGACACCACTTTGTGATCCGCTATGCCAATGGGACCCGTTACTACCTCTCGAACCCGGCCCACCAGAGTCGAGGTTACCCAAATACAGTCAATTCTAGACTGGGAGCCGTGGACTCCTGACAGAAATGTATACCCATCTTCCTCCCCCCTGACCTCCCTCCATACATCCCTCATCCCTGCACCCCATATTCTATCTTTCAAGGCTGTCGACATTACTGCTCCCCCACCTCCCATTGGGTGCCCCGATCTGTCCCGTTCCCTTTCCCAGGCTATATTGATATCCCCCATCAGGATGATTTGCCCCCGGGCCTTCTCCTCCAGTTTTCCCAAAATACGTGTCAGGAAGAGTTCCTGGCCTGTGTTAGGTGCGTACACTACTGCCAAGGTGTACGGGGTATCTTGATGCTCCCCAGTAACTGTTATATACCTCCCCTTCTTGTCTCTTATGATATCAACTATTCTAAAATCCACTGAAGTTTTGATAGCTAGAGCTACTCCCGCTGACCTGCTCCCTCCAGATGCATGAAGAATCTGACCAAACCCCCGTAGCTTAAGGCGCCCCTGATCTTTAGATCTGAGGTGCGTTTCTTTCAATCCCAGAATATCTGGGTTCTCTTTTCTCGTAAATTATTGTATCTCCCCTGCCATGGGACCGTACATTTCTCCCGGGCCTCTTCTTCCATGAGTGCCCAGGCTGCTAAACGGTCTACTTGTTCCCTCCGATCCCTCCCGACCTCTCTCGATGTCAAACGGAGACTCTGGTCCCCATATCCTAACTTTTGCGCAGAGCCTCTGCTGTCCTCCCCCCTCCCCCCCAACTCATGTCCCGCTACCCCCTCCCCCCCCCAGAAGGGCTTGCCCTTCCCGCCTCCCATTCCCCCCATTCCCCGAATATGCCCATCCTTTTCGATTCGCAGATGGATGCTCCCCCCCTTGCTACTTACTCCCTTTGACTACTTACTCCCTTTGACGGCCCACCACCCTTAATGCGTTACCACTTGAATTAGGTCTCCTCTTGTGCCACCCTCTCCACCATCACCACACTTTGCTTATGACTGCTCCTGATGGTTTTTTCGTTAGGCTTCATCCTCCTTCTCTTCTCACCCACTGTCATCCATGCCCATGGCCGTGATCCTGATCCGGCAGCTGTGGTCTGCTTTCTAACTCCCGTGCGGATGTCGTCCAAGTCCAGGCGCAGAGTGCTCGCCCCTTTCTGGACTGTAGTGATCCGCCTCTGAGCCCCCTCCCACTCGAACACTAATCCAAATGGGAAGGACCACTTGTATTTAACACCCTTTTCATTGAGCACTTTAAGAACCGGTCCCATTAGGCGCCTTTTCGTTAGGGTGCTGCCTGCCAAATCCTGGAACAGCGCAATGTGGTGCTCGCGAAACATGATTGGCTCTTGCTTCCTTGCTTCCCGTAGGACTTCTTCCTTCTGGGCATACCTAGTGAATGCAGCCAGGACGTCTCTAGCCCTTGGCTGTGATCCTGTGCCCTCCCGGGCCACTCTGTGAACTCGATCAAGCTCTATCTTGTCCGGGGGGGAGACTCCCAGTATCTCTGCAAAAATAGATTGGATCACCCCTTTCAGGTCTTTGTCCTGAACGGTTTCCGGTAGCATTTTGACTCTTATATTGATTCGACGGGACCTGTTCTCCATGTCCTCCATCTGGATTTCTAAGTTGTGTGTGGCTGTGTCCAGTCTTTCAATTGCCTCGCAGTTGGCTGTCACCTCCTTGTCCAACTCCTGCAGCCCTTTCTCCAGCAAGTCCGTCCGCTCACCCTGTTGATGCAGCTCCTGTTTTATCTCTCCTAGGGCCGAGTTGAGATCGGCTCGCAGGAGCTGGAATTGATCCTGAAAAGTCTTTGTTAGGCTGGCCTGCAGAGCGTGCATCTCCCCCCTAAAGTCCTGCCGGGACATCGCAGCCGAATCCTCCCCTTCGACAGCGGGGTACTTCTCCCCAGGTCCTCCTTCGTTATCTTAGTCGTTTCCCCTGCCTCCTGCAGTGGCCATATGGTAGGAAGGGTACCTGGGGCCTCTCCTGGGGCTGGCCCTGCCCTCACATTCTTCCCCTTCACTTTCGCCGCCATACCCGTGCCGGACCCAACCCCGCTGCGGGTTCCTCGTGTCTCCCAGACCTCACCTCTGCAGGGGGAGTTCTGCACACTCTCTCGGGGGAGACCTTACCCGTCCCTTCTGCAGCGATTCGTGTTTCCAGCTACCCAGTTCCCTATGCAGCTGCTTGGTTCCTTGGAGGTCCAGGTGGTGTACACTGCACCGGTAGTTGTCCAATGGCGCCCTGCCACAGCGGGTAGGCCCCCCTTTCTTGAGTTCTCTTCTGATGGGGCGAACAGTACCAGGGGGTACCGAGGGCTATGCAAACCCTATGCAGCACCCCGGTCAGCCAAGGGCGAGCTTAGTCAATCCAGCGGTTACCACACCATTTTAAAGTCGCCTCCGGGGTTCTCCGAGACTCCCCCTGACGGGTCACGCTCTGCTCATCTGTAGCGCCTCACCGACGATGCTCTCGCCGAAGGCGGGTCTCACGAAGCCGGCCCGGCTAGGTCAGGCGAAAACACTGCCACAGCGCCCACTACTTTATGTGACTCCCGCTGGGGCCCGCTTCTTGTTGTCCAAAGCCTGTGAGCTCCTGCTACCTCACTCCCCGTAGCATACACCGCCGCTGGCACGGGTATGCACCACTTTCTCAGCTTTGCCCCATGCAGCACGCCGCTCCCGGGGCCTGCCTCTCCGCCGGGCTTCCCCCGCCTGCTCACCGCTGTCAACCGGCGCCTCTTTCGGGTCGCTCCGGGTGTCTGCACTGCCGCGAGCTGCCCCGCCTCCACCCGGGCTCGCTGGAGTCCCGTCCGACCCTCTCACCTCTGGGTCCGCAATCCGCCGGTCCCTCCGAAATAGAACTAGGGGAGTTCCAGTCTGGATTTGGATCCTTTGGCACCCATTTTTCTTTGGGAAGAGTTCAGCCATCCCTGAAGGAGAAGATCTTTTTCCCAGGATCCTCTGAGGGCCCCTCTCCTTCAAACTGGAAGATTTGCACCTGCTCCTCAAAATGGGCCTTTTTAGGTTCTTTATTTCTCCTACCCCCCTCGGTTCCTTAGCTTGCAGATTTTCGGGGGCAGGAGATTTTGGTTCTGATTCCTGGGTTTCCAGGGGCTTTCAACAAGTGGGGAAGGAAGTTTTCTCTAAGGCTTTACACCCCCCTTCTGCTTGTGCGTCCTCCCAGGGAACCGGTGGGTTGTCGGGGTTATTCCCCCACCATTGTTCTGGAGCACCAGACCCAGGATTTGAGGTGTTCTGAGCCACCATGCTCATCTGAGGGTTCTCTTGAGCCCTCAGCATGCAACCCAGTTCCTGTGCCATGTTCTGGACCTGGCGCTCCAGTTGGGACACCCGCTCTGGCTGGTAAAGGGTCCTCTGGTCTACCCTGGGTTGATCCCGGGAAGGGTAACTATCCCTTCTCGCATAATACCCCTGGTTAGGATAGTTTGGGTACCCCTCCACCCTTGGCCTCCCCTCTCCCGGATTGGGCTGTTTGGGCTCAGGAAAGTGGGGAAAGAAAGAAGGATTGTTGTGGGGGTTGAAATTATGCGGGTACTGGGGAAAGAAATTTGGTCCGGCATTTGGGGGATTGCTGCCCTCCTGGGGAAAGTGAGGAGGGAAGTTTCCTGGGTTTCCAGCTGTCTGGTTGGATCCTCCCCCCCTTGGGCCGGGGGAGTCCACACATAGCCAGGATTGGTCTGTTGCCCTTGTAGCATGGGCTGATGTAGTCCGGGGAGTTAGGGGTCCCGTTTGTGGGGTTACCTCCCTGGCTCCCTGTTTGGGATTGGCCCAAGGGCCTTCTGGGTTTGGGGTTGGTCAGATTCTGTGGGGGAAGGTTTTTAGGCCCCCCCATCTCCAGATCTAAAATGGGGGCAACCTTCACCTCCGCCACCTTAGCAGCAGCAGGGGTGTTGGTTGGTTTTGTGCTTTTGCTAATATTTTTACTTTCTAGTGGCTTCTGCACCTCATAGATGCGTGTTGCTTGTTCAAGGACCCAGTCTAGTGATCTTCTCTCATGAAAGTCCCTCACTAGCTGTGTCATGATGTGTTTAGGGAGTGCATGAAAGAAGGTGTTCACAAATTCCTTACTGTCAGTGCGCACCCTTCTAATGGTCTGCGCAAAGGCGTTTCAATTCCTGGACAAATTCTTGTGGGGCCTGGTCTTCCCCACATTGTAGGTTGTAGGCTGCCTTGCGAGCACCTTGAGGGTTCCTATGAATAGAAACATTTTGCAGGATGGCCGCCCTATAGGTGGACCATCTGGAATGGTTCTGATCCTCCAGCCCTGTAAAGAAGCTGGAGTACGCAGGTGAAAATGTCCACTTTACATACTGAATACAGCTTTGGCTGTCCTTCATGTAGAAAGTCTCCATCATCTGCTCAAATAATTCAAGGTGCTCCCAAACCGAATATTTGGCATTTTTGTGGTAGAGCGTGATGATGCTCCTAATAGCTTTTATTTGCTTCAGGGGATCCTTGAGTAAAGCCCTCTTAACTTTGTTAGCCTTTTTCTTTCTGGTCACCCTGGTCCACTCATCCTCTGACTCAGAGGCACTGCTACCAGAGGTGGCTGTCTGATCTTCTAGACTCTCCTGGATTCTGCAAGCTTGGGAATGGCTGGCAGAATGTGGGGGCCTAGTCTCTTGGGACCTGTGGCGCTCAGAAGAGTCTTCTGACACTTCCTTGCTCCCAGGATTGGTTGAGTACCCCCCCCCCCCACTGTCCTGGCTGCAAAGAGGTTTTCAGTATGCTCTTAGTGGGCCTAGTCTCATGGAATTCCCCACCAAATTGTACTGCCTGATCTCTAGGTATGTGATATTTCTGATTCTCCCCTCACTGGAGTCTCCCTGATCAGAGAAGATGGCCCTAGCACTTTGGAACCTGTACATAGATGCCCACCCATCCATTTCCCTCTCCCATCTGACCTCATCTCTTTCAGCCCCTACTCCCTGATGGCATGCAAGAATCTGACCCTTTTATTCCTCTATTAAGGCCTTATTGGTCTTTATAAATTGTTTCTGCATGGCTCTCTGTCTATGGAGCCTGTCATTTTTTTCACAGAGAGCCTCATTGGCTCTCTGTGCTTCCTGTCTGCATTGGGAGTATTGGGCCAGCTTTTGCTGCAGGAGACTCACCTCCTAAGTCTGGTCCTTACTGACCTGATTATCCTTTGCCAGAGCATCTTCCACCCTCCTGGTATGCTCTAACAGCTTTTCATAGTCCATTTGAGTTCACCCAGTCCCTGAAGGGCCAGGTGATTTTCTTCTAGCTCGGTTTTTAAATGGATGACCTCCTGGCCTAAGGCATCCCTTTCCTGAGTTAGAGTGCCCTTCTGTGCATCAAGGTCGTCCCTTTGTTTTCTAATGGCACATCATTTTTGGCGCTCCTCATCAAAATCTGTTTGAGTGTGGAGGTCCTTCACTATTAATTTATTATTTTCCTCCTTTAGTTCATCAATCTGCCTTTCTAGGGCAATTATCTGCCCTGTGCAGGCTCTATTATAATTAAATTGCTGTTCAAGCTCTTGTTGGCCCTGTTGTAGAGAATCCCACCTTTCTGGCACTCTTTTTGCAGTGTCAGTAATTTGGTATCTTGCTCTACCTTCTCTTGCTGCAGGAGATCCAGATCTTCCTTTACTTTTGTCAGGTACTGTCTGGTTTCTCTCTCCGATTCTTGGCTCTTTTGTAGCCTTTGCTCTGCAGAATCCAAATCAGTTTGGGGTTTCTCTAGGGATTGTACTTGCCTCTTTGCCAGATCTAGGTTTTCGGCATATTTTTCTTGTATTACTCCAATGTGGAGGTATAGGTAAACTGCTATTTTGGCAATTTTACATTGCTCTTCTTTTACTTTTGGGGCCATATACAATTCACTAAGTGCCTGGTGTAATGGAACCTGGTCCTGCCACGTATCTAATTCTGTGGCAGTGACTTGTTGTTTGATTTCCTGCAGCCAGACTTTCTCATCCTGCTCTCCCCATTCACCCCTGACAAACAATTTGTGCAATAGGTGTTCCCTTGCCATATTGATTTCTACCGGGGTCGCCATTACAGAAATATTAATTTCCTTCTGACTTATCTCAGGGTTACTTTACTTTTGCAAAACAGGCCCAACTCGTTTGAGTATTTCTATTGAAGGATGTTTTTACAGTGTAGCATAGTATGGTAGCCCAACAAGGTGTATGTACTCTGTCAGTTAGCACGCTGTGTTAGACTGTCACAAGTGGTATGTCTAATTCAGGATCCCGGACGAGCCCCCAAGCTGCAAGTGATTTCAATCCAGCACACACCCAAGTCACGCCTTATATGTAGTGCACAACTGAAATCCTTATTTATTTTTGTCTAAAAGTTAATTATTCTGAACGATATACCACTCATATCACGCCCTTCTCCTGGAACCCCCCCAGTCACACTGAACCAGGAATCAGGCTAGTTTGCAAAGGTAAAGATTTATTTATGTATTTAAAATGTTATCACAATATGTCTTAATAGGTACACAACAATCACCAATGGGGTGACGTAACACTGAATGATCTCTTTAATACACAAGGAGTAAGTAGTGAGCAAAACAATTCAGCACTGAAAATAATACTTGTGTGTGGTTTCACATCGGATAGCACTGTGGTTAACAGTTCCCCCTGCATCACCCCTTAACCCCCAATAAGCAATGTAAAGAGATAGGAGGAGAGAGCAGGTATTCAGGAATGGCAACATTTGCACAGAACATCAATCCCACTTTCCCCCAGCAAACACAAGAAAAAAACGGAATTGACTGTCAAGCCGTCAGAATGGCTTTTAAACTTATCTTTAAAATGGACTGGGCAAAAACTCCAAATATGGTCAAAATTTCTGAAATTGCTATACATTTTTATGTGAGCCGCTTTGGATAGTTGCATACAAACACAAGCAATGATTTAATGCAAAGTAAACATTTGAAATCTTAAAATACAAGTCGGAAGCAATCAAAAGCTGTTTTACACGTGTAAAAATTTCCCAAAACGAAAATTTGCAGCAAACGTTTCACTGCGCGATATTCGTGATAACTTTTCACCGAATTTTGCCCTTTTCTCTATGAACACAATGTCCAATTTTTAACCAAATTTCTACAAGTGTGCGTGTTTAACATGGGCATGATTGTATAAAGTTTCACAATTCTAGCAGAAATACATTTTGCGTAAAATCACATTTCTTGCCAGTGCTTTCCAGAACACGTCACACGGTTTTGCGGCCTCTTGAAATGTGCAGCCAAAATTTAGATTCACAAATCTGTTATTTTTATATTTTTCACAATTTTAAACAGTAAGTTATCAGTCTTTTTAAAATGTGTTCTTAGTCCATGTTAAGCAACAAATGAATGGTTGTTTAGCTCCACCCCTTGGTCTCTCCCTGGAAGCCCAGGAGCCATCCCCCATGTTTACTCCTTGCAGAGGCAATTTACGACTGTCTTCACACTTCGCATTTCCTTAGCTGCAGCTGGTCATTGTTCCTTTTGCCTCTGTAGACCAGGTTCTTTCCTACCCTATAATTAACGCTTTTGTGTGATTTCCTGCTGGGGGGAAAGACCTTCCTTCTGTGAGAAAACCTGTTATTCCAGTTTGGTAGCTTCAGCCAGGCTTAATTTAATTGTTAACTCTGTTGAATTTTTCCTTAGCACAAAACAAACTTGTTGTATCAACTCACAGCTAAATTCTCATTCAAGATTTTAAACCATGGGATCAAAAAAATTACAACATGGGTTACTCTCAGTAACAGGCCTCTTAGATTGCAAACATTTGATTTTCAGTTTATACATGTTGAAGTTTAATCAGGCAGGCTCCTGACAGCTGTCATCACAGCAGCCCTCTGCTGCACAGAGATTGTTGCAGATGCACAGACAGGCCACTTTTGCTGTGGAAATCTCTTTCTGCTCTCAGCTTATCAGGACATTGTAAATTCACAATGATTTCTTAAACTAAGTGAATTGTAGCACCCAGCAAGAATTTAGAATATTTGAAAGTGTTCTGTACCGGCATTCTGAAGTTTCAGCAACAAAGAAAAAGGGATTTAAAGCAAGATTTTGGGTTTCATTTAGCAAAGCACTGTTTTTTCCTTCTGTACTCCATTTTCAATTGTTGTGGAGCCCAGTGACACATTTCAGGCGTAAGAGCTCTGTTCCACCACTGACAACATGCGTGGCAGCCATCTTTTTGTGCGGTAAAAAGCGCAATTTTCTGGGGTTTTGGCGCGCACAAGAGTTTTGCGGCCATTTTGCTGTTTCTGGCACCATCATAACACAGTGATGCAGCATAGCAGAGCAAAAGTGGGTCAATACATCCCACAGAAGGCTCTCCTTCACTTCCGCCAAATCGGTTTAAGAAAGAATTACAACACCACCCACCCGATTTGGGTTTTGCAGACTCTCATTTCAGACACTTGGCAGTATCCGGATTCATGACTCTATGTATGCTTTGTGGATTATATGGGGGCCTTTGATAGTGTCAAACAAAGCAGACTATGGTTGGAGTTAAGCAGTTGGGGTATCAACTCCTCCTTGCTTTACTTTCTTAAGCTATTATATTCTGACACTAAAATCAGAATTCGCCTATCTCAGGAGGGTGGCCTATCAGATCTTTATCCAACCAATAAAGGGTAAAGACAGGGTTGCACTTTAGCACCCCTGCTGTATAATTCATATGTATCTGACTTCCCTAAAGATCTGGAACTGGTCGGAAACAATCACACCCCTAGTTATGGCCATACAAATTTGCATTGCCTTGCATATGCAGACGATACAGCAATTCTTGCTAGAACCCCAATTAGACTGCAATGTTCTCTAGAGATACTCCTACAACATGCTAAAACTAATGGTCTTGTGATCAATGCCAGCAAAACTAAGATTGTTGTTTTTGGGAAGAAGATACCAAAAAATAACACTTTTAACTGGCGGTTGGTGGAAATCCAACTTGAGCAAACTAGCGAGTACAAATATTTGCCATATTTTTGCGAAATAGTCGTGCTCCCTTGCATTTGTCAAGTAATATTTCATCCAGTGCCTGGAAGAAGTGGCTGGTTCTGAAGAAGATCAACAAGATTGGGGGGTCTCTATTGAGGCTAAGGTTTGTGCGTATAGGATCTCAATTGTTCCTACCATTCCTTAGGCTATGGAAGTATACCTGGAAAGCTCTACTAAGTGTTTGAAGTTCCTGTAGGCAAAAATATTACGGTGACTCTTGGGTCTACCATGTGCAACACAATTTGAGGCTATCGGATTGGAGTTGGGTCTGTCATCAAAAATGGCAGGTTGGAAAATTGCTGTGTGCAGACTGTGGGCCAATATTATATATTCTCTGAGGAGTCTGTCAACCCATTGTTGAGGTCAGTTACGATCCAGCAGATAAGGTGCTCTCGAAGTATCTGGTTCGCTGACATGGACCAAATGGTTAGAAATCATTTTCTGTATATTGGAGTGGCCAGACTCTCTGAGACCCTTATTGAGTTTTATTTGACCGGCCATGTCAAAAAGATTATTGAGTGGGACCGAATCCTGTCACTAGCTTATTTGACAGGGAAATCGAAGTATGTGAAATATGCCCAACAGGGCCTTTTTTTAGATAAACTTTGCATGTTTTCTAACTAAGTGTTATTCTCCCCGTTAATTCGATTTATACTATATTTGAGACTCAAGTTATTACTCGTTTATGTTAAAATTGGTGTCTGGACAGGTATTCCAAGAAAGGATTGCTTATGTAGCCTGTGTAAAAGGGATATTGAAACCTCCAGACATGTGCTTACTAAATATAGCCCTTTGGTTCATCTATATAATAAAGGCTACGTGAAATTCCAGGATTATGGCTCAGATAAATTCTGATGCACTATATACAGCGCCGAATCTTTGGTGATCACGGCAGCAGCGTATCATATTTGGAATATGATTAAGCACAGGCTGAATTAATGGAATGACAATATCATTTTTAAATTCTCTATTTGCCCCCATATCTGGATGAATTTCTTTTAGGATTCATTTCTTTTTATAGTAATTTTCAGAGACTATATTGCGATTATTTATAAGCATCGTTTTCCTTTTTTTACGTGGAATTTCTATTCTAACTATTTTATTTTGGTCTATGTTTTATACAATGTTGATTTATAAATGATTTTTAATTGTAATGGTTGGATAACGAAGTATGACGGTTAGATGAGTTTGTGCTATAAGATGTAATATGTGTATATGTGCAAAAGATTGAGTTACCAAATACACAATAAAGAACAAAAAGAAAGATGAATCTGAATTTCCATTGGGCAGGTTAACAAGGCTGGGTTGCCCCCTGTGCCAACTCCTGTTTGCCCTAGTGATCTAACCATTGGTGGTAGCAGTCCCAAACAACGATATCCAACTCAAATGATCGTTATTTGTGGACGATATCCTCCTTTACCTAACAAACCCAGAGACGTCAATGGAAAAAACCCTGAAGAAGCTGGACAAATAAGGGAGACTGGTTGGACTGAAGATAAACCACACCAAATTGTTTATCTTCCTGGTTTGCGGGAGAGGGGGAGGAGCCAGTGGCAGTGCAAATGCTTTCAGTATGAGGGTAGAGAAGCATCACATAAAATACCTAGGCATACATATAAATAAGCACCCAGAGGAACTCTACGCATTTAATGTTACACCCTTACTGAGAACTGTAAAATCACATTTGCAGAAATGGAATAACCTAACTATCTCTTGGCTTGGCAGAATAACCTCCATTAAGGTGAACATGCTACTGAGGCTGCTATTTTTCTTTAATATGCTAAAAGTGAAGATCCCAGACAACTTCTTAAGTGAGCAGCAACATGAAATCTCCATGTTTATAAGGCGCTGCAAAGGGGCCAGGGTTAATAGAAGCCATCACCATGCCAAAGTAGAGGCTGGATTAGGCCTTCCGGATCTGCATGCATATTACAAAGCGGCACAACTGAGTGTCTTTTTAGAACATACAAGGGACGATTTTAGGACATACTGGACATATCCAGAAGACTGTTTGGCGTACCCGAAAAGAGTCAGTGACTTCCTCTGTTCTCTGAGGAAGGCAGTTCAGAAAACATTACTAAACTACCATGTATTAGGGATTTTGGGGAATGTATGAAAGGAGGATTCCTTTAACAAACATCTTTCCTCCTGGCCCTCTCCCATGAGCTTGGTTTGGAACCACCCTATAGACCTGGGTCAGATCAGGGGGCCATCGCATAAATTTGGTCAGACTCAGGGCTGGAAAGGGTAGGTCAGTTCTTCAACGACATCAAATTCCGGGGGGTATGAAAAGGTACGGAAAATGCTGGACGACAAACGACTGGGTGTGTTCCAATACCTAAGAATCAAGGAGGCATTCCTGGTAACCGAATGGGAGGACAAGGTTAGGAGGGATCTAACGGACATAGAAAATATATGGGACAAGGCCACCACTGGTATCGAGACTATACAAAGTATTCCTACTTCGGGGAATGAAGGAGAAGGGAACATTTCAAACACAAGGGAAAGGGATCTGGGGAGGGAAATCCCACAGAAGCTCTGGGCAAAAATGTATGATATCACTTTCCGTGGAAACTTGACAATACACGCTATGACATTACATTTGAAAATGCTCTAGAGATGGCATTGTGATCCTGTTAAGATATCCAAGATGTTTTCAGGGAGCTCATCGATGTGCCCAAGAAGGTGTGTGTACCCGGGAACGTACTATCACATGTGGTGGGACTGCCCCGTCATACAGATATATTGGGCAGAGCTCCTCAGCTGGATAAAATAAATAACTGAATAAAGAATTATTAGGGAAGAAACCCTTTACAATGCTGTTTAGTTTCCCCCCACCCCAAGAGAATATAAAAACTATAGGCTTCCTAAGATGTGGGTGGCATTCTTGCATGCCGGCAGACTGACCGTGGCACAATACTTCAAGGACCCTTGCCCACTAAAAAAAGTGGAGTGGTTACATAAGGTATGGGAGGTATTTATGCTTGAAAAGCTCACCTCACCTATATGCCCCATGATCATGTCAAGACATTTATGGAGGAATGGCGGGCGTTCCTGGAGACAAACACTAAAAATCCAGTCTTCCTTCTTGTAGCACAAACCATGGTTCTGTCTCAATTCTTTAATTAATAATATAGGAGTGAAAAAATGCCAGCTCTCGTAGGTCTAAAGTAAAAGGCTAGGGGACCCAAAGTAAATTCACAGAGGGTTTGAGAGATGGTATGGAGGGATCCGAGGGATGTACTATTGTTGGGCACAAACATTCCCTTTTTATTTTCTTTCTCTTTCTCTATTGTGTGGTTGTCCATCGTGTAAGTCGTTGCCTTGTGTGTTTTCCTTGGCTAGAAGGGGAGGACTATACGAGAAAGTGAGTGGTGTCACTCGTTGCTGTTTAAACATAACTTTATTCGGCTATGAACCATAAAAGCATTTCATTGTCATACATTGTATAATGATGATATAACAGGGGAGTAAGGAGAGGAGGGTGATCGGATAAAATATGGGAGAATGTTACTAAGAACTACTGGTCACCGCTCACGCCGACATGAAGAGTCTCTGAAAAACTCTGTAAAATGAATTGAATTCTTGTAAAGTTCTGTGTTGAAGTGTGCGGTTGTGGGACGGTCTATTTTATTGAAGGAATCTACAGTTTGGATGGTTGCTCTCCTTTTCTTTATGTATGTGGATTATAAAAAAAATGCAATAAAACATACATTCACACAAAAAAAATAAAGCCACAGCACAGATCATTCTCAGGAAGAAGAAAAAACTAACATTTTATGTGTTTCGTAGCCTCCATGTAGTGCCAAGAAATTGTAGGTTTCCAGGCAACATATGCTCTCATGGTTTAATTGTGCAGTCTCAAATGTTACCTCACTATGTCTCAAGCTCCGCAATGGTTTCCTTGGTAGCACACAGAGTGGCAAATGCAAAATACGTTACCCATTTTTTAACATTGCAGTATCTGCGGTTATCTCAGCGTGTCTCATGCTTTGTAATGGGTGTCACCCATTTGAGCTTAGACACCTGTAAGGATTGCATGGTATCAAGAATAGACAGGCACAAGTAATCACAATTCAATGGTGTTTATTAAACTGTATAGGTAGGGTGGAAAAACACATAATCTAAATCTAAATCTAAGATGGGAGCAATCTACGACCATCAAATCAAAATAAGGCAGTCTTAGTGGCGTCTGGTCAAATAAAAGGGCCTATACTAAGAAAAACCGATTGCCAATCCTTACGTTAAATACAAAAGAGTGTCAGATAGGATTCACAGTAATGAAAGAAGTGTTCACAAATAATAAGTCAGGATGCGGTAATCATTGCCTGTTATGCTCACCTGGCTCCCACAGAGGCGTCGATCTGGACTGGCGAGCTGCGGTCTCCACCAATGTGACGTGTAGGGCCGAGATTACGGACTGGACTGGCCCACCTAGCTTCGTTTGCTTGGCCCGTAGGAATATTCTTCTGCGAATTGAGAAAGGGAATTAACCACCCGTGGAGTTGAACGTAAATCCCCCCACCCCGCTGTTCTCCCCACTGATCACCTTTGATGTCCCCTCTTATAGTCTCACCTGATGGTTTGAAAAGATGAGCTCTCCATCCTGCATTGAGCGCAGGGGCGCGTAGACAACCAGTTGCTTCACTGGCTCGAAGGAATTGGTGAGTTCCAGAACTATATTGACTCCAATATTCCCGGCAGGACGCTGTAAGTATGTAGTTCGTAAGAGTTCAAATGCCTGACTTTCACTCTTGTCCGATTCCTTGCAGGTTGCAGCTTGACCCTACTGAAGAGTTCCTCGTGGCAACCGGTAATATTCTGGAAAGGATTTGTATTATCCAACACAGTTCGATAAAATGATGTCCATATGTAACCTGTTGCTTTCTCCCTTATTCAGGCGCTGAGAGAAAGTATGAAGTCTCGGGGAATAATGCCTCCGGCGGTAAAATCAGGTAAGTCTTTTGTGGTGAGGAGGGTTCCCCTTGTTAGTCCCTTTGTTTCACCTTGCTGTCCTTTTGTTTCCCCTTAGGTGCTGGGGTTCGGCTAGGATGCAGTGGAAGCTGCGCCGACCCGTGAATAGGAATAGTACCCCCGGTGGTAAAATCAGGTAAGTCTATGGGGGGTATTCCTCTGTGTATTCCCTTGGCTCACCTTGCTGTTCTTATCTTCTCCTTAGGTGCCGGAGTGCGGCGGGAACATGCAGAAGGATGTGGTGGAATGTGAAGATGCTGCGAAGGCCGGTGAGTTCAGCGCGGCGCTGCAGCAGGCGAGGCGACGCGCATAAAATAACTTCTTTCTTCCAGCTCGAAGGAGCGATGGATCGGGAATTCAGGTAAGGATCAAAGGTATTGCTCTTGTTCTAACCTTTTCTCCTTCTTACTCCCTTTTTCTAGGAGCTCCAAACTCGAGGCGGGCGTGGCTGAAGACTGGATGCAGACTTGCAGGCACGGTGAGCGTTACGCTGCTGGATGCAGAATAACGCGAAGCGTGTACTGCTCTTCGGGCGTGGTTTAAATAGACTCCAAAGTAGTCCCAGGCAAGTATTCCTCCCCAGCCCCACCCGAGTAAAAAATAGTCCCTAGTTAAAATAGTCCCTTCCAAGCCTCTTTTGGCTTGGAGCTCTTGCAGCATGGTCTGCATCAGGTAAGTTTTAATCTATGAGCCTGGCGCCTGTGGCGCCAGGACTGACTCTCCATATGAGCCTGGCGCCATAGGCGCCAGGACTGCACCCAAATAGCCCCTAGCAGGGGTTGTTGGGCTTGCTTGGGGTAACTTGATGCCTGCTTCCGGGGTTGCTGGACTTGGTCTGGGTCCCCGGGGGTAGGCATCATGACAGCACTCCCCCCAAGGCCCCTCCTAAAGTCGTTCTTCCCTGTGGTTTCGGTTTGTCTGGGAAATTTCGTTGGAATTTTTTCACCAATCGGGGTGCATGAACATGGTCACTAGGTTCCCATGACCTTTCCTGTGGTCCGTAACCTTTCCAGTCGATTAAATAAAAAAGTTTTGACTTTATCAGCTTGGAGTCCAGGATGTTCTTAACTTCAAATTCGGGTTCTCCGTCTACAAGGATGGGGTCTGGTGGCTTGGTTAGTCTTGTCCCTGGTTGTACTGGCTTCAAAAGTGACACATGAAAGACGGGATGAGTTCGCATATTAGCAGGTAAGTCCAACTTGACAGCCACTGGGTTGATAATGGCCTTAATAGAGTAAGGTCCCAAATATCTGGGGTTAAAGGTCTGTGTTCCCTTTAAAGGTATATGTTTTGTGGCTAACCATACTTGGTCCCCTATTTGGTATTGTGGAGAATAACTTCTATGCCGATCAGCATCTTTCTTGTATTTTTCTTTTGCCTGTTTTAAATGTGTGGTTGCTTCCGGGGCGCTGTTGCGCACATTAAGTATGGCCGCCTAGTGTGAGAGCTCCAGCTCGAACAAAATCCTTTTTTGTCATAAATCCTCTCAGATTCGTCCCAGACTTCAACAAAAGCCAGCATCCGAGAGCAAGAAACATAAGGCACAATTGGGTGAAAGAGCGGTGGAAATCTGTGCCCGTGTTCGCAAGTTATTGCGACTGGCGTTCTCGGCGGCTAGGTGAGACCCGCATGGCCGCCTGGAGGCTCCACAAACGCTTGGACTGCAGGCCGCGGTGGGTGATGCACCGCGCTGCCTACGAGATCCTGGAGACGAGGAGAAAGCTGAGAGGCCGCCAGCCCCCGAGACGATCGCGGCTGCAGCAGTGATCGCTCCTCGCGACCCTTGGAAGGAGGCAGGAGGAGGCAAAAACGAGAAGCGGGACCCGGTGGAAGTGGACCACCTTCATCCAGTGGGATTGGGAGTGCTGCAGAGCTCGGCCCCAGCCCACAGCACTTGGCGGCGCTGCCGGCGGCTCCTCGTGACGCTGCCCGCTGGGGTGCAAACTTGGCCCGGGGGCACGTGCGGTGGGAGTCCACCTCCCGCACATATCAAGTAAGTGATTTTGGGCCGCACCGGGGGCCCTATTCCTGACGTCCGAGAGGCGAACCCCCTACGATATGCGGCCCGCGGAGGCAGCTGCGACAGGGGGGAGGCCCCACATCGCAGTTATCTCGATCCAGCTATAACCCCAATGGATACGGGATAATAAACACGGATCCTTGGAAGTGGGGGCATCCCGGTGTCCCAGTGGGCCACATACATGTAACTGAGGGGGAGAACGACCTCAAGCCCTAGAACGTATAGACACAACTGGGGGACGCTGCTTTTATTGCTCCGAGCGCACTGCCCAACGCTCCAACAAGGCCCTCACGAATACAGACCGGAGCGGTGGGGGCTCCCACCGGCGCAGAACTGCCAGAATTACTCAACTTATAGAAGCCAACCACCATATACCAAGGACAGACATACAAGGAAACAACCCTTCCCCATCCTGAGCCAACCACCAGTTCATTGGGCGTCAATACGTGGGAGAACACAGTCCACCCCCAGCAGAACATAACAGCACATGGGCCGCAACGAGAAGAAGGGAACAGGAGGGAAAAAGACTGGCCCAATGGATACCTACACCAGTTCGCAACCACAAGGGGCGACTGGGGGGGGGGACCATCAACGTTAGATGGGCAGGAGAATGACCCGATAGATCGCCTAGCAAAGCTGGTACAGAATGGATTCATGGCTGTGAATGTAAAACTGGATGACATAGTGGCGACGATCGGATCCCGGAAAGCACATGTGCAGAAGGAGAGCGCATGTATTACGGAGGCGGAAAACAGGATAAGTGTAAGCGAAGACATGATATTACAACACAGCCGAGACAAAGCCCACCTCCAATCTGAATTGCACAAATCTCAAGCCAAGTGCGAGGATCTTGAATTGAGGGCCCGGAGAAATAACATTCGGATCGTCGTGGTATCGGAAAACTATGGCAAAGGACCCATGGAGAAACAAGTAGAAACGGTACTGAAGGACATCCTAGGCGCCGACTCCTTCTCGGAACACTTTCTGATTGAAAGAGCCCACCGCACTCTAACACCGCGCCCGAAACCAGGAGCTCCCCCTCGAACTATAATTGCACGGCTCCTTAACTATAGGGACAGAGACACTATACTTCGGCTATCAAGGGAAAAAGGAACCCTACAGCATGATCAGAATAGAATCCACATATATCCGGACTTTTCGACCACTGTGCAAACGCAAAGGAGATCATATGAAGGAGTGAAAAGACAATTGCGAATGCGTAATGTGCCCTATACCCTTATCTTTCCGGCGAAGATGAGAATACAACACGGGGGACGGGCCCACTTCTTTGAAAACCCCACAGAAGCCATGACGTATGTTGAGGCGTCCATTCCGTTACCCCCAGAGACCGAGCGGCGGACCAAAATGCGAGACCACAACCAAGAGATGAGAGGCGAGACCCAACAGACTGAAAATGGAATGAAAACCAGCTACCTGTCGGCTGAGGAAAAATTGATAACTACATAGCAAGGACAAACTGAACAAAAACTCATGATCATCCATGCCGTGAGTCTCTAGCTGGGGCGTGCCAGATGGCTGCAACTAGTGACCCTCTGGAAAGCTCCACCAGTTCAAGGAAATGTTAGTTACAGGGAGGCATTGTCAAGTTGGGGAAGATGATGTGGGTGGGGGATTAAAATATTGCAAGTTGTTTAGCTCCGTTGAGCATTGTGGAAATGACTGGGGGAAGTTGGGATTTGGGAATCAGTTGAAAGAGTCCCACAAGTTCTTAAAAAATGTGGTGACAGTGCGGCACATGTAACTCTCCTAAATAGCAGTGCGAGGTGGGGCGTGATTTAGAAATGTGGATATGGCTAACCCCAATACGATGACCCAAGGGTTGAGACTAAAGCTCCTCACATGGAACGTCCGAGGGTTGAATAACCGAGCCAAGTTAAAAAAGGTGGGGACCTATGTCAGTCAACACCACCCCCAGATAGTCATGTTACAGGAAACTCATGTGGTGCAGAAAATAAACACTGAGCTTTTGAAGGGATGGGGTCAACACAGATACTATACAGAGTACTCTTCGCAGGCGAGAGGAGTACTCATCCTGATCCACCCCTCAGTTGGGTTTCAATTTGGTAAGAGCAAGATAGACCCACAAGGTCGCTACGTGATAGTGTGGGGAAGCATTGCAGGGGGAATCATTGATACTGGTGAACACATATGGCCCAAATGTGGATGATCACGATTTTTACACAAATGTAATACAAGAGGTGAACTTCTCTGGTGGCGAGCAAGTGGTGTGGGGAGGGGATTTCAATACCATTCTGGATATCACACTAGATCGTTCTACATCTAGACACAGAAACCCCACCAAAACCGCTGGTATCCTCCAAGAAATCCTGGTACAATTCACGCTAGTGGACGCTTGGAGGGCTCTTCACCCCCATAAAAGGCAATACTCCTTTTACTCCTCAGTGCATGACACAGAGTCCCGTATAGATTACTGGCTGGTGTCTGCGTCACTCATACACCAAATTGACAGTAGTGAGATGCTCCCCCGTACCCTATCTGACCACTCACCTATCCTTTTAAATATGACACTGGAGAATATAAAGCCCCCTCCCAGAAGATGGAGACTGCCACCCGATATTTTCAGAGACCCCACAGTGACGGAGGCACTACGCACAGAGGTGGAGTTCTTCCTTGAAACAAACAAAGATTCAGTGAATAGCAGTGCAACTCTATGGGAGATGTTTAAGGTTTGGATGAGGGGGAGTCTGATCTCCAAGTCCACAGGGCTGTTGAGAGCCGTCAGGATGGAACTGGCAGAAACTGAGAAGCGATTGGGCGAATTGGAGATGCGATACACAGCCGCGCATGAGGACAGTGTCCTGGCTGACATTAATGGTAACCTGCAGGAATTCAATAGACTGGCCACTAGGGAGCTGCTGTATATGGCAACCCCAGTTAAAGCATGCCGTTATGGCGAGGAGAATAGGGCGGGTCACACCCTAGCCAACTTGTTGAAGGCCGAAAAACATCATACCATGATTCCTAGCATAATAGCGGGGGACGGTACAGTGGCCACAAGTGAGGGAGATATAAATAGAGAATTCACCCAGTTCTACACAGACCTGCATGCTAACGATGATCTGAAAACACCACAAGAAATTGGAGAATACTTAGGAAACATTACACTCCCGAGGCTGTCAACAGAGCACAGACTGTTGCTTGACCAACCCCTATCGGTCCAGGAAATTAAGGAAGCGATAAAGTCACTAGCTAATGGTAAGGCACCCGGCTCAGACGGATTGGGTCCGAGTTATACAAGGAGCTCAGCGACGAACTAGCCCTGGTGCTCCTGTCTGTGTGGGAGGAGGCCTTGGAACTGGGGACACTACCAACATCTATGAGAGAGGCTATTATAACGGTGCTCCTCAATACCAGACGCATGTCGAATGAAATGTCCTCATATCGGCCTCTATCCCTTATAAATTGCGACGCCAAGATATTTGCAAAGGCCCTGGCCACGAGACTCCTGCCTAACATGGCAGTACTGGTCCACCCGGACCAGTGCGGGTTTAACCCTACCAGATCCACGGAGTTATATCTCTGCAGGCTATTTGGCATCATGGCCCAGATTAAGCCAACTGCCCAGGCGGTGGCAGTGTCTCTGGATGCCGTAAAGGCGTTTGATTCGGTGTCCTGGAGATACCTGTTCTTGGTGCTGGAGAAGTTTGGACTAGGTCCATACTTCCTACAGTGCGTGAAGCTCTTATATACCAACCCAGGGGCTAGGGTATTGACGAATCGCACCATGTCTGATTGGTTTATGCTGGGAAGGGATACGAGACAGGGGTGCTCGTTCTCCCCAATATTGTTCGCCCTCATGGTGGAACCAGTCGCAGCAGTCATTAGAGAACATCACAGTCGAAGGGGCATATACATGTCGGGCCTGACCCAATCCATTTCTCTATATGCAGATGATGTTTTGTTGTATGTCTGAGAACCAGATACACACCTGGGGCCAGTGATGGGGGGCGGTACAGGAATTTGCAGAATACTCGGGATAAAAAACTAACCGTTCCAAATCGGAAATCTTTCCCTTGACCCCCGCCACTAAATGCACGGAACATACACATGGTCTAAAATGGTCCCCTGATAAGATTAGATATTTGGGCGTGATCGTGTCGAGATAGAGCCTCCCTATTGTCGAACAACCATGATTCCCTATTGGACACAATTGCCACTAAACTCCGTTTTTGGGCCAAACTCCCCATATCGCTCATCGGCCGGGTTGCTGTATTAAAATATTAAAAATGGTTATTCTCCCCAAACTATTATATGTATTCACTAATGTCCCGATATGGCCTGGTAGGCAATTTTTCGATAAACTTAGGTCTATGGCGGTGGAGTTTGTCTGGTGTGGGGGTTGGCCAGAAAGAAGTGGGAAAAGATGATCGAACCTTATAACAAAGGAGGCATAGCAGCATCAGATTTTGAATTATATTACCTAGTGGCACAGGCCCAGTTTGTTAAACATTGGTATGACGAGCAAGACACCTCACCCCACATAGTCCTAGAGACGCATGCAGCACGTCCGACCGACTTACGGTCCGTTATCTTTAAAAACAAACACAAAGATGAATGTCCATTCGACCCAGTTAGTATAACAGTGCATGCATGGTCCAGGACTAATGTCTGGCAGAGAGACTCCCAGGACCCCCCCTTGTCAATTTGCATATTCAAGTAACTTTGGGTCTCACCCTAAGTTACTAGGGGAATCCAGACGTGGACCCCTTGCTCACTATTCTTAGAGAGGCACAGCTCCTCCCTACTGATGAGGTCCAACCAGACCGAAACACGTGTCTGGGGATGCTGTTGGTACTCTTGTTCAGAGGAGAATTGCCTAGCATTTCGGTGCTGGACTGCCCCAGGGCAGTACAAAGACTGATATGTTTGGGATATTTCTTCTCTGTGAAAGATAGTGAGCTAAAGACTCTGGGTAAGTCCCTCGTAACCAGGACTAATGTCTGGCAGAGAGACTCCCAGGACCCCCCCTTGTCAATTTCCAGGATCTTCCACAGGCTCGGGCTGGAGTCACCATACTACTCGGAGGCCCCGTTCTGGAACTTCTCAGGTATAGCACCCAATTATGACTCTGATGTGCAAAAGACATGGGATCCAGAGAGACAATTCAAAATCAAGGACATATTCCCAAATGGAAAATGTATAACATTGGAGGAATTCAAAACGGGGATGGGTAGAGATCAATTGATGGTTTTATGATACTATAGAATGAAAATGGCATTTAAGGCTAGATGGCCCCTGTTCACTGATGAGCCCCCACCACACTCGTGCCTGGCGACCCTGTCCACCCGATTGGGAACCAGTATATCGGGACTCTACACGTCCATACAGGCTAATACTCCTACTGTGAACTTTATAAAGGCCTCCTGGGAGTCAGATGTGGGTGCTGCCATTAGTGATAGGTCATGGGAGAGGTACTGTGATCTGACCAAGAGAGTATCCATGAATGCGGGCCTCCGGCTGATCCAATTTAAGATTTTGAACAAGTTACACTACACACCCCAAAAAATTGCGAAATTCACACGAAGCAGCCCTGGCAGATGTCAGAAATGCAGGGCCAAGCAGGCTGACTCGTTCCACATGTATTGGAGCTGCCCACACATATATGCATTCTGGGGGGAGGTGGCAAAAATTCTCGAAGAGGTTACGCAGATACCGGCGGACCTCACACCATTAAAATACTTGTTTGGAGATAAAGGTAAGAGATCCGAGGTGATCAGAAGGCTCTTTAACATCACATGCGCGGTGGCCAAAAAGTGCATTCTGCAAAAATGGAAGAGTGTACAGGCACCGCACGTAAATCATTTCCTCAAGGAATTAATGTATGTAAATGAGTGTGAAGAGTACTATGTAATGACTTTGCCAAGCCCATGTAAACTGAAGGACATCTGGGCCCCGCTCAGAGTATATTTATGTGAGATGGACTCGAACAGCAGTAGCCCTGCAGGGCCAAATAACACGCCTACTCTGTAAATATTACACGCTATGCTGAGAGACTGTATTGAATGTTTATGGTACATACATGCTTGAATTGTCGTGCTGCCGCACTGTAGTTGTGTACCACAACTGTTAAATAAAGTTTTAAAAAAATAAAATGTATAGTTGCTTTCTTAAAGGCTTGTGTAATCGTAGCGTGCAGATGGTCCACTGCGGGCATTTTTAAGTGTTGGGGTGAGTCAAGGTCTGAGGTTCGAGGATGGTGCCCATATAAGGTATAAAAGGGGCTTTGTCCAGTTCCAGAGTGTACAGAATTATTGTATGCATATTCGGCGATCCAAAGAATGTCTTTCCAATTACTGTCTGTCTGATGTAACATACAACGCAGGTATTGTTCGAGAGTCTGGTTGGTCCTCTCCGTTTGACCATCGGTCTGGGGGTGGTGACTGGTCGATAACGTCACATCGATTCGCGCCAATTGACAGCATTTTTTCCAAAAATGTGAAATGAATTGACTGCCCCGGTCAGAGACCAATATGGACAGAAATCCGTGTATGCAAACAATGTTTTCGAGGAACTCCTTGGCCAGGTTTGAAGCAGAAGGTAATCCCTTTAAAGGAATAAAGTGGGCCATCTTGGAAAAAAGATCCACAATAACTAGAATGGTGGTAAATCCATTGCATGGGGGTAGATCAGTAATAAAGTCTAACGATAAGGTGTGCCATGGTGTAGGCGGAATGTCTAAAGGTTGTAAGAATCCAGCTGGTTTTTTCTTTTGACTTTTGTTTTGGGCGCAAATGCCACAAGACATCACAAATGATTTAATATCCTTTCGCCAGGTGGGCCACCAGAATTGTCTTTTAATTTTAGCTTCAGTTATTGCAATACCTGGGTGCCCCTCCATTAGGGTATCATGATAACGGGAAATGACTAGCTCTTGTAATTCCTTGTGTGGCAGAAATAGCCACCCTTGGTAATAAGGCAGATCATTGGTGACAGAGTAGTCCGGGCCTTTCTTTACCCAGTCCTGCAAGGCTGTAGGATCAAAGAGTTGCTGGATCTTTACCTGAATGTCCTCTAGTGTCTGTAGAGTAGTCATGCCAAGAATCCTTTGTTCAGGAATTATAGGTACTAGTTCTGGGTTCACTTCTGCCTCTCCCATCCCTATTCGGGATAAGGCGTCTGCTTTACCATTCTTACAACCTGGTCGATAGGTTATCACAAAATCGAACTCGGCAAAGAACAATGCCCACCGGAGTTGACGTGACGATTGGGCCTTGGCTGTCTTTAAATACTGTAAGTTCCGGTGATCGGTGATCACAGTAATGGTATGCCTGGCACCGAGAAGATAGTGCCGCCAAGCCTTGAAGGCGGATTTAATGGCTAATAACTCCTTATCGGTAACCGCATAGTTTAACTCGGGTGCCGAGAACTTTCTGGACCAAAATGCTACTGGGTGAAGCTGGCCAGTTTCAGGGTCCTTTTGAGACAGGACAGCTCCCGTAGCTAGACTGGATGCATCAGTTTCCACTATGTATGGAAGTTCAGGGTGTGGGTGCTTTAATACAGGTGCAGACGTGAATTTCACTTTCAGCTCTTGGAAGGCATTTTCAGCTTCTTCAGTCCACATAAAGTGTTTATTTTTTCGCAAGAGTGCTGTGATGGGATGTACAACATGTGAAAAGTCTGGGATGAATCTGCGGTAGAAATTGGCAAAGCCGAGCATACTTTGTACTCCTTTAACTGAACTTGGTGATGGCTACTTAAGGATTGCGTCCACCTTTCGTGAGTCTATTCGGACTCCCTTTGGGGTCAGGATAAACCCAAGGAATTCAACTTCTGTGGCATGAAAAACGCATTTTTCCAGTTTTGCATATAGTTGCTGCTGACGCAATTTCTCAAGGACTGCTCGAACGTGCTTCACATGGTCAGATTCTGAAGAGGATTATACTAGAATATCATCAATATATACGACAACACAAACTTCAATGAGTTCACGAAGGACATCGTTCATGAAGTATTGGAAGGCTGCAGGTGCATTGTACAACCCGAAAGGCATCACCTGGTATTCGAATAACCCATACTTAGTGCGGAAAGCAGTCTTCCATTCGTCACCCTCTTTTACACGTACCAGATGGTATGCCCCCCGGAGATCTAATTTAGTGTATATGCAAGCGTCCTTCACTTGGTCTAGTAGTTCAGGGATCAGAGGCAATGGGTATCGGTTCTTAACAGTTATCTGGTTTAATGCGCGGTAGTCTATGCATGTTCTGAGGTCACCTTCCTTTTTGGGCACAAAGAACAAAGCTGAAAATGCAGGGGACTTAGATGGGCGAATAAAGCCATTGGCAAGGTACTGGTTTAAGTATTGTCGTAGGTGAAGGTTCTCAGGTTCCGTAAGGGAATAGTTCCTACTACAAGGGGGTTGTGCACCGGGTATGAGATCGATTTGGCAATCATACGATCTGTGAGGAGGTAAGGTGTTTGCCTGTTCTTTTTGGAAGACATCCTGGAATTCTTGGTATTCAGGAGGTAGTTGCATGACTGCTGTGGTTACTGTGGCCAGGCCTGCGCTCAGATTTTTCTTTGGGTAACAGGTTTGCGCACAATCCAGGAAGGTTATTCTCTTCTCTCGCCAATCAATACAAGGCTTATGTGTTTCCAACCAAGGTATCCCCAGTATTATTTGGAACTGTGGGGCCTTGATTAGATCAAACACAATAGTCTCTCGATGCCCATCAGGACCCAATAATGTAATCTCTGCGGTGGAATGAGTTACAGGCCCAGAGGCAATTTCAGTTCCATCGACTGTGGTGATGACATCTGAGGTGGTTTTTCGGCAGAGAGGCAGATTCATCCTGGAAGCCAATTCGTAGTCCACATAGTTTCCTATGGCCCCGCTATCAATGTATGCTCTGACTGCGTGCATACGCGATGGCTTCCCTGGATCTACGAGGACCATTGGTATGATGAAATGCGAGGTCTGAGTCTCCTTCTTCAAGCTCGGCAAGCGGACCTCTACGCTTGTCGGGCGTGGTCGTTTCCCGAGTCTGACTCCATATGGCTTTTATCGGCAGCTCCTACCACCTTCTTGGGTGGTTTTACAGGGCAATCCCGTAGAAAATGCCCAGATGTTCCACAATATAGACACAATTGCATTTGCCGTCTCCTTTCTCTTTCCTTCTGGGTTAAGGGTCCTTTAACCCCTCCGATTTGCATGGGTTCTGAAGCATCTGCTCCTTTGGGGTTAGCGTGGGTTTTGACCAACACCCTGTTCTCAAACTTGGCTCGATCAGCCTTTCTGTTCTGAAGTCTGTGATCTAACTGGACCACTAAGTCTATATATTCAGCGCAGTCTTGAGGTGGGTTCACGACTTGAGCCAAGACATCCTTGAGTTCTACCCGAAGCCCTCGATGAAATAGCGTGATTCGTTTTACCTCAGGCCATCCAGTTTCCACTATCAACCTATTAAAGGTCGCAATGTAAGATAGAAGGTCCTGGGTACCCTGTCGTAGGGACAAAAGTTCATTATCCAGGGCCTGTCCTTGGGAGTGCCGGGCAAATAGTCTTTCCATGCTCGTTTGAAAGCTCTGAAAATCCGGAAGAATTGGGTCATCCTGAGTAACTAGTGGAATTGAGCAATCAGCTGCACTGCCGCTGAAATATGACAATACAAAGGCTACCTTGGCTTGATCGTTTGGGAAGGCTCCAGGTCTGCATAAAAAGTGCAAGCGGCATTGGTTCATAAACACGGCGAACCTTTTAGGATCTCCAGCAAAGCGTTCGGATGGAGCTAATGGAATATTTCCAGGTAGGTTTATTTGCACAGGGTTACTTGATAACACAGGAGCTGGATTTTCCCCAGAACCAGGTAGGGGTGCTTGTCCAGCCTGGCTTTGCAATAGTTGCCTGGCAAGGTCATCAGTTCGCTCCTTTGACAAAATCAGTTCTCTCCTAAGGGCATTGGTTTCTTGACAGGCGGAATGCACTTCAGCCCTCAGTTCTCCTAGTAATTGGGCCAATTGGTCAGTCTCCGAGTTATCCATAACGCCCGGGTGGGAATTTGTAGGTAGGCTTTCCGTTCGGTTACGCTCACCTGGCTCCCACAGAGGCGTTGATCTGGACTGGACAGCTGAAGTGTCCACCAATGTGACGCGTAGGGCCGAGATTATGGACTGGACTGGCCCACCTAGCTGCGTTTGCTTGGCCCGTAGGAATATTCTTCTGCGAATGGAGAAAGGGAATTAACCACCCGTGGAGTTGAGCGTAAATCCCCCCACCCCGCTGTTTTCCCCACTGATCACCTTTGATGTCCCCTCTTATAGTCTCACCTGATGGTTTGAAAAGATGAGCTCTCCATCCTGCATTGAGCGCAGGGGCGCATAGACAACCAGTTGCTTCACTGGCTCGAAGGAATTGGTGAGTTCCAGAACTATATTGACTCCGATATTCTCGGCAAGACGCCGTAAGTATGTAGTTCATAAGAGTTCAAATGCCTGTCTTTCACTCTTGTCCGATTCCTTGCAGGTTGCAGCTTGACCCTACTGAAGAGTTCCTCGTGGCAACCGGTAATATTCTGGTAAGGATTTGTATTATCCAACACAGTTCGATAAAATAATGTCCATATGTAACCTGTTGCTTTCTCCCTTATTCAGGCGCTGAGAGAAAGTATGAAGTCTCGGAGAATAATGCCTCCGGCGGTAAAATCAGGTAAGTCTTTTGTGGTGAGGAGGGTTCCCCTTGTTAGTCCCTTTGTTTCACCTTGCTGTCCTTTTGATTCCCCTTAGGGGCCGGGGTTCGGCGAGGATGCAGTGGAAGCTGCGCCGACCCGTGAAGAGGAATAGTACCCCCGGTGGTAAAATCAGGTAAGTCTATGGGGGGTATTCCTCTGTGTATTCCCTTGGCTCACCTTGCTGTTCTTGTCTTCTCCTTAGGTGCCGGAGTGCGGCGGGAACATGCATGAGGATGCGCTGGAATGTGAAGATGCTGCGAAGGCCGGTGAGTTAAGCGCGGCGCTGCAGCAGGCGAGGCGACGCGCATAAAATAACTTCTTTCTTCCAGCTCGAAGGCGCGCTGGATCGGGAATTCAGGTAAGGATCAAAGGTATTGCTCTTGTTCTAACCTTTTCTCCTTCTTTCTCCCTTTTTCTAGGAGCTCCAAACTCGAGGCGGGCGTGGCAGAAGACTGGATGCAGACTTGCAGGCATGGTGAGCATTACGCTGCTGGATGCAGAATAACGCGAAGCGTGTGCTGCTCTTCGGGCGTGGTTTAAATAGCCTCCAAAGTAGTCCCAGGTAAGTATTCCTCCCCAGCCCCACCCGAGTAAAAAATAGTCCCTAGGTAAAATAGTCCCTTCCAAGCCTCTTTTGGCTTGGAGCTCTTGCAGCATGGTCTGCATCAGGTAAGTTTTAATCTATGAGCCTGGCGCCATAGGCACCAGGACTGACTCTCTATATGAGCCTGGCGCCATAGGCGCCAGGACTGCAGCCAAATAGCCCCTAGCAGGGGTTATTGGGCTTGCTTGGGGTAACTTGATTCCTGCTTCCGGGGTTGCTCGACTTGGTCTGGGTCCCCGGGGGTAGGCATCATGACAGCGCCTCCCTTTCCCATGTTTTGAGCATGGGAAAAGGCGGGACTCTGGAGCACTGCACACGATCGTGCTGACAACAGTTCAGTTCTCAATTATCAGGACCTTCGATGGCCAAGTGTCTTTCTTTGTAAAAAGTATTTTGCCTTCGAGGACCTGATGTGTCCAAAATAACAACAAAGATTTCTTTGCAATGGTATGTTGGGTGATGCCTTTTCACCTCTGGATACCCCTCTTCCTGGCACAGATCCCTAAACAGTTCTTGGCGATATCAGGGCCGTCGGAGGTTAGCTTTCCTTCTTCCGATGGCCTGATAGATTAAAAATTAACAAACAAAAAGTTCCTTTTGGGTTGCACTTGAGATATGTTTCTTCAACCCTGGACCCCCCTCTACCAGGCCTCAGACCCCTCTAGAATATCTACCTCCCTCTGTCAGTTTCACTACGGCTTTCTACACAATCGCCTTTGTGATATTCACAAATCTTAAAGTCTTAAACAGTTTACTGTGGACAACCCTCTGCCGGGTTCACTCTTGTCACCATACTGGGGGTCATTCCGAGTACGGCGGTAGGGGGTTAACGGCACTGGTAAGGATGCTGGTGCCGTTAACACCCTACTGCCGCATTCCGAGGTCCCGTAGCGGGTCCCACTAGGACCGGCTGGTATTACCAGCTGCCCTTAGCGGGACCCGTTAAGGCACCATGGAGATAATAACGGGCCCGCTATTTGCGGGCCCGTTATTAGCTCCTTCCCCATTCCCATTGAGCCCTATGGGGCTCAAATGGGAATGGGGAATGGTTTTTTAAATGGGGATTTACCGGGTCCGCCTAGGTCAGAATGTCCCGGTAAGTCCCCATTCCGACGCCACAGACCCAGACACAGGTTTGGAGGCAGCCATGGTGCTATTTGCACCATGGCTGCCTCCAAACTCGCAATGACCCCCAATGTTCTTTCCACTTTCTTTACAATGTGGGATTCACTTCCCTTAGCTTTACGAACATCTGCCGGACAAAGACTTTCTACTGTACAGAGGATTTTACTAGACCCCCGCATGACAACTTTGACCGGCTGTGATGAACCGCTTGGCTTTCTTCATATCGGGAGTCAAGGCCGGTACCACAATAGCAGGCGCCTCCTTCTGTCCTACTTATCAGCGTAGACATGCTCTGTGTACCATTGACATCTGCTGCAACACACTTGGGCTATTGTTCGCTGTTTTACGATTCCTTCTGAGGAGGTTTCGCGGGCCTGGCTTGGAAAGGGCAAGGCCGCTTCTCTCATGGTCAGCCTTTCAGATCTCGCTGCCTTTCTCCTCCTCTTGAACTACCGTGTTTGGATAGCTGTCTCGTCATGCGGTGCCTTGCTCGTATTGTGCTCTCGTGCTCCACCTTTTATCCCTGTGGGGAAGGGAAAAGGCCGGCAGGTGTGTGTGATTATGGTCAATTGCCTGACACTGGTGTTGGGACATATCAGGTAAACAGCTCTGCTGTTTGTCTGTCGTCTTTCGCAATGTGTGAAAGTGTTTGTGTCAGAAAAGGGGGAGGGGGAGTAGAGTGTTTGAATATCCTACGGCGTAGGATGGGGAAAAGGTGTTATGTGAAAACTTAGAAAGGTAAGACTGGTAGGATTTGGATGAAAAACGGGAATAACCGAGGTTATTGCCATGAAATAAACCAGTGGGATTGTTGAAACGATAGTGTTTTGTCATGGTGTTCGGGAAAGAATAACCAGAGGGATGTGGAAAAGAATATCCGGGAGAGTTCGGGTAGGCCGCAGGAAAACAGGGATTCTGGGATAGATCATTTTTGGGGACAACCGGGTTTGGGATCTTAGGGAATTGGTTATGTATGGAAGGGTTGCTGGATCTGGGTAGGAGGGATTTAAGGGGAGGAAGCGAGGCAGATGTGTTATAGCTAACAAAAGCTCCATGGATCTCGTCCTCCTCTCCTTCTTCCTCGGCATAATACTGCATCTAACCTGGGGTATTTCACTCAGCACAACCCCGGGCTCCCCCATCCAGGTGACCCTCTCTCTCTCGTCCTCACCTAGGGTTGGGTCTGAGAGCATTGGCCCTTCCCCAGCCACCTGAATAAGGGATTCTCGAGGTCTAATCGGGTTAATACCCTCAGGTTTCTCACACACCAAAGATCTCTCTTGTTGGGGTCCTGTGCCCTCCACACATTAATGGTCCTGAACAATAGAGTCTGAAGCTGTTGCCAAGAAATGGTATTGGATGGGTGTCTTCTGACTTTGTTGATGTGATTGCATTGCTGGACCTGGCTCAATATTGGCAATAGCGTGTCAAGAAACCAATATCTATGTTCAGACAATTGCCTTTTAGGCTAAGTCGGTACTTGAGCTTCCACATCCTTCTGTATGTGGTATTTGAAAGGCCACCTTTTAAAATCATCACCGACAAATCCTGCAACGAATGCCCATCCTTTGTGAAATGACAATCCTAATGTACTGCTAAACGTGAAAAAGATTTTCTTTTTTTTTTTTAAATGCAACTCTCGGAATGTGTATTGTTCCCTGCTCCCAGGTGCTTTTATGGTCTTTTAGATTAGACATCAATTCCAGACCCGCATTCCAGGCAGCCAACAAAGTTCGAAATGTTACTTTTTTTTCTTCGTTTTGAGAATGATCTGTGCTGTGGCTCTCTTTGACTAATTATTTCAATCTGCACCATCTGACAGAAAGATCTGTTGTACTTCAAAAACGTCATCTGGCAAGGTCTGCACCCACATACGTACAAAGCAGTTTAGGCTAAGGGATACATTGTAGAGGGTGGGGCCAAGGTGTGGTAAGCAGAGAGAGGACCACCAATGGCGATGAGCTGACCAAAACCAAGTCCCACATTAAAACTGAAAACCATCCCCTGGGGCAGGGCCCATTGGCAAACCCCCATAACATCGGCAGACGGAGGCAAACCTGAGTACCACTTCACCAGAGAGAGGGTGTGAGAGAGTAGGAGTCGGAATGAGGCAGGAGGCAAGCAAAGAGACCCAACACTCTGAGGGAAGTAAGCGATAGGAGGCTAGAGGAGAGACACCAGGGTCTTGGGAGAGAAAGAACCAGGAAGCTGGGAAGTTAGAGGAAGACTCGAGGAACTGTGGAGAGAATGTGCTAGAAGACTGGGGAAGAGTAAGGTCCAGGAGGCTGGGGAGAGGAATGCACTCAAATCTTGGCAGGAGGACTGAAGAGGTTGGGTGGGAGGAAGAGCCACGAGTATGAGAGAAACCCCAGAAGTTGGGACAAGGGAGTCAGACGTAGACTCAAGGGATTGGGGTAAGAGAAAACTAGTAAACCGGGGATGGAAGAACCCAGGAAGTTGGATGAAAGAAAATAAAAAGGTAACTCTAGTTACAGAATTATTTCAGGAGAAGGTGATAAGAAAGGTTACGGAAGAGCTGTGAGGGAAGTAAATGAGGTGGTGAGAGGAATCAAGAAAGAGAGGGTGAAAAGGGCATCCCTCGAAGTAGAGGTACCCAATGAAGATGTGTCTAAAGAGAAGGTGCTGAACAGTGAGGATACGATTAAAGAAATGGGTAACCAGAACCGATTGATGAAGCAGAGAATCCGCAGGAGTAGGGGAGGGAGGAAAGGAAGGTCAGCAGGTGAATATGCGAGCAAGCAGAGTAGGAGACAGAGTGAAGTTGCAAAGGGAAGCCTGGAATGGTAGGAACGAGCCACGGCAAAGCATTGAGAAGGTACAGGAGAAGTGTGAGACAGGATACAAAGAATGAAGGGACAAGAAAAGGTCCACCAGGTACAATCTCATGGAGGGATGCGAAGGAGAGAGAGGCTGGGTTGCAAGGGCACAGAACCAAGACCCAGGGAAAGGGAGGTACTGAAAGGCCTAGAGATGACCCTGTAAAGACCTTAAGGTGGCTACCTGTCTAAGGATCATAGCTTAGATAAGGGCAGCTCCAACGTAACTCCCACCACAGAACAACTACAAGGCTTGTGTGCACACTAGGCATCCGGGAGGGGAAGCAGGAGGGCTTCCCACTGTCTCCTAGCTGCACAGGAACATTGCCACGAAAGCTAAGAGCACTGGTGGCTGGGACTTTGCTGAAAGTCTGAGACTGATGGGGAAGGACTCTGAGATGCCAGGAGAGGAATCTTAAGAGACATTTTATTTGGAATGAATCTTCACCTATTCACCACAACTGTTTTGTGGTGTTAAGTCACCTGGAGAGACCGGGATCCGAGCCTAACAAGAACTGAAGTACTTTTACTTTGAACACTTTTACTTTGAACACTTTTGAACCCGAGAGACGCTAACTTTGGAGTTTACGCTGAAAAACTGACCATATCCTGGAGAACTACTATGCGGACACAGATTTAATTTTGAACTTTTGGTGCACATTCTTGGTAGAAAGGGAGTTGATTTGCTTTGACCTTGTAAAATACCTGAATTAAAAAGTCTTATGGCAACTCATTTTCATCTGGCCCTTGTTTGATCACATTTGGCTTAGTGTCAGTACCTTGAGGGAGTAGGGAGAAGAGAGCATCTTGATAGGCGGTAACGAGTTGTACTGTGAGGGAGTAGGGGGGAAAATGTACACCTACAATGGCTGGACAATAGAAGATTGTGAGGGAAGTGGAGACAAATGAGTACCTGAAGACAGTGGAGAGAAAAAAGTACCACGGGAGATTGGGCCATGAGAGGACCGTTAAGTAGATGGAGAGCAGCAAGAACCAACATGGTTGGGGAGGAGAGAGGGTATCTCAGAAGAAAGGGGAAGTGGAAAGTCCGATACTTGGCAGAGTGAGTGAGCATCTGAGGGGGATGAGGCTAAGGGTTCCTACAGGGAATAGGGTTCAGACGGAGTACCTCAAGTAAATGAGATTAGATAACAACCTGAGCAGAAAACAAATACCCCAGACTTCAATTATAATGCACTGATTGGGTCTATTGATTACATTACTGTTGAGTCAAGCTTGTGAATCCCAATGACAAAGAAATACTGTGGACAATAATTTGCAGTGTGGGCAATTCATGGAGGCGATAATTATTACTAGTGACAAAACTTGTAAGGTGCAATAATTCCTTCTGAAGAAATTCCTGGATCACATTCTGATGCAGTAATTCTCTAGAAGATAACTCCCAAAGGCAATGATTACTGCTGTGGTAAATCCTTGGTAGGTGTCAAAGGGTAATTATTATTAGAAACAATGTCAGAGCAGAATCAACAGACTCTATATGACGCTCCATGTTTACCTCGTAGCAGAATTCTTCAAAATCTCCTCCTATTTCAGTTGGGTTGGGGGGACATGCTGGGTCATAGTAGGCTAATTACAGTGAATAAAGCATTCTGGAAAGCAAACTTGCTTGAAGACATTCTGGCCTATCAATGCATATGCAATATAATGACCAATTGAGTGGCCAATATTTCTGTTCATTTTTTTTGGCCTCTCTCAGTGGGCAGTATTCCTCCTTTCAGTCAAGACTGATAAGCCTAAATTCCCCACTGTGTGCAGAATTGCTCAGAGCGTGGATGGCATATCCATTCCAAAATCCATACTCGTGGACAAAACAGGTAATCTAATATGATTTTTGGTGCAAAGGCGATGCCAATGGGCATATACAACTGGTGTGTCCATGATTGGTAGTAAGTAATATATGATAACTGCTGCTTTCAAGAATCAATATGTGAGACATGTTAAGTAGATTAGAGACCTTAGCAAGTAGAGAATTATGTAAGCATTAAAACTGCTTTATTCGTCTTTCTAAATGCATAAATAACAAGCTAACATGGGCAAAGCTAATCGGTGAGGCTTTATAAATGTTAGCTTTGCCAATGCTTTCTTTTTCGACAACCCATACAAGCAGTATTGGATACAATATTCTTTTCAACTTCTTACAATGAACAAGTGGAAAGTGAAAAAATAAAAAAAAGAACAACAGACAAAAAATATCCAGAGCCCTGCCAGTACCTGCCTTTCCTTTGCAGCACACTAAGGCCCTCATTACAAGTTTGCTGTTCCGGGAAAAATGCTGGTAAAAGTGGCGGTAATACCGTGACTGGCACTTTTCCCATGTCGGCAAACTGCAGGTTTTTTGTTAGGGTTCCCTGATTTACCTCCAACCAAGAGCTGGAGGTTAAGGTAAATAAGGCCCCCACTGGCAAACATCTGGTATTTCAGCACCGGTGTTAACGGTGCCGGAAATACTGGCAATACCCTCCATGGAGTCCTATGGGACTCGATGGAATCAGGATTTACCGCCCTTCCCGCCTCCTGTAATATCCCAGTAATTCCAGGATTTCAGGCGGTGGAAATGGTAGGTCAGTTTGCCGATAGCCCGTCAGATTTACTGGCGGGATACCGGCAAACTTGTAATGAGGGCCTAAGGATTATTTTAGAAGTGTTAATAAACATTTGTTTAATAAATATATCGGAACCGTCAGGATGCTTTATCTATTTCTAAGGGTGCAGGCAAACACTTCACAGAATATTTTATGAACACTTTTAAAATTATATATCTATATAATAAGTTATATATAAATATATATATATATATATATATATATATATATATATATATTGTGACCAAGCAGTAAGAATATATATTTTTTTTTTTTATTTCATTTAGTTTTTACAAACTTTTCGAAATGTATAACTATAAGAACACATTACGTGTAAGAGACAAAAAAAAAATCTTAACAAGACAAAAAACTATATAGGATATAAGAACTAACATTTCCAATTTTTTTTTTTTTCTTCTCATTCTTTCACTTTCTTCTGTCAATCGATAACATCACCTATATTTGTGGCGGCTCCTCGTCAGCTGATTCTATTGGATTGGTCTCTAAACGTATTTGGATTTGATCTAGAAATCTCATTGTGGCGATCCTTAGGGTTTTGCTCTCGCCAGTGTGTAGATGCCTCCACCATTCTTCTGCATTGTATGTCAGAACTCGGTTCCTCTCACGCCTTAAACATAGTTCGCGCTGATCCTTTAATTCAGCACAAAACAATATCAAATGCTTTAGGGTTTCGTCTTCTCTGGCACACAACCTGCACTTGGAGTTACTTGTTTCAATTGACCTTCTCCAAATTAGAACTTCTTTTGTTTCGAAGATATTTAATCTGAACTTCAGGTATAATTTTCTTAGTCGTTTGCACGGTGATAGCATTAAATAGTTTGCAAGTATGTTACGTTTTTTGACTTCTGATGGTACATTATTCATACACTTTTGTGCCGCTCTTTTCTCACATACTTGGATCCAGTCTAGATCTAATAATTTCTTTTTCACCAGGTCGGGGTTCTGCCATAACGTTTGTTCATCCGACCCCACCTGTGCAAGAATCTCTTTACACTGGCTCTTCCATTCATCTAATGCAGATTGCCTTGTACTCTTCTTTTGACTTAAAATTTTGACAGATGGTAAGTTTGCTTCTGCATTCGTTTTTCTAAACAGGGCCAACTTATTCCAGGCAATCCGTGCATTGAGTGATGAAACCCCTACTTCGTACAGCACACAGGCCGTTGGCGTTCCTTGAGGAACTTGCAGTATTTTCTTCCAAAAGACTCCTTCACATCGTGACCATACCTTGTGATCAACCCCGAACATATTTTCAGCTCCATACGTAAGGATTGGGGTCACTTTTCCTTGATAGAATCTTCTTACGGGATCGTACGTAAATTTCCCGTATTTTTTCTGTATCATATTACCTTGCGTTGTGAGCTGCTTGCAACTATGTAGTAGCTTTCTCAACATTGGCTCGTTGTTTATGTTGGAATTAATGATGGTTCCTAGATATCTCGTGTAGGGTACCTTATGTATCTTTTTTGGTCCTACATACCATGATAACTTCTGATTTTTGGATTTCCGTCCTCTTACGTTTTCCAACACTAGAATTTCGGATTTCGCAGCATTGATCTCTAGCCCCAGGTCTTCAGTAAATGTTCTGAGAGCCGTTAATTTTCGTTGTAAGCCAATGGGAGTGCGGTCCAAAATTACCATGTCATCTGCGTATAGAATGTGATTTATCTCAACTCCATTTATAGATGGTGGAAACGACACCACCGATGCTAGTGCGGGTCCTATATCAGCAATGTAAAAATTGAAAAGTGTAGCTCCTAGTGGGCATCCTTGTTTGACACCCCTCTCGGTCGGTATTGGTCTTGTTAAATTTCCTTCTTTGTCTAACCTCACTTGGATCGAAGTTTCAGAGTAAAGATCTTTTATCGCCTGGAGCAGACATGTGTTGCACCTTTTTCTAGTTTCAACCATAGGCTTTCTCTATCGACTCCATCGAAGGCATTTGCCATGTCGATAAATGCCAGATATATCTTTTGGCCAGTTCTTATCGCGTCGATTTTCAAGAGATTTAACATAAGCAAGTTAACACTACAGCCGACTCCCTTGACAAATCCCGACTGGCGATTGTCGAAGATTTCTTGTCGCCTAATCCACTCACTTAGGTGTTGTAATAATAACGATGCAAACACTTTTCCTAGTACATCGAGTAGTGCTATTGGCCTGTAATTCGCCAGATCGGATCGAATGCCTTTCTTAAAGATCGGCACTATGATCCCCTGTTTCCAATTTGTTGGGATTCGGCCTTCTTTTGTTATCGCAGTGAACAGGGTATAGCAGAACTCTGTCCATTCATCTACATTTCCTTTTAAGTCTGCATTTGACAAGCCATCAGGGCCTGCTGAGCGTGACGCATTGCTTTTTTGGATAGTTGTTCTAATGTCGTCTCTCGTTATTTCTAATGTCCAGGGTTGGCTTGTGTCCATCTTTGTCAGACTTCCCTTTTTCCTTTTTTTGAATAGCTCAGTGTAGTGCTTTCCCCACTCTTTTTCTTGTACTGCGCTTGTCAATAGTGCTTTATCAGTGCTCTGTGTATCGTTTAGTATGGCCCAAAAGCCTCTCGAATTCTTTTGATTTAGTGCTTTCAGGATCACCTCAGCATCTCTTTGTTCCAATCTCGATCTATGGTCTTTACACCAGTTATTATATCGGTTTTTTATCCTTTTTATTTGACTTTTTCCATCGTTGGTTTTGGATGAAAGGATTGTCCTTATTGCCTTCCTTAGTTCTCTTTTTCTTTTAGTCACCTCGGGATCATATTGGTGTTTTTGGAATCCCGGTCTGTTCAGGGAAGGCCACTTTTTCGTTTTGTAAACTTCAAGGAACTGTTGGTATTCGATTGAAGCGGATGAGCTCAGCTCTTGATATTGTTGGAGCTGATTGGTTACTGACACAATGTCCTTCTTTCCCATCCGCAATCTATTTCGGCCCGGGACTACCGATATTTCGTGTCTCCATTGTTCCCTTTTCTCTAATTTATTTTTGTTCCATTCAACTGCTACAATATGATGGTCACTTTGTTCCGTTGTGTGTATATTCAATGAGATCATTTCTGCCAGAAGATTCTCCGATACAAAGATGTAGTCTATAATTGATCTTTGGGTACCTCTTTCCCAAGTCGGTTGCGCCGGTATATCACCACCAGTTACTCCATTCATCATTATGAGGTTTCTCTGAGCTGTTTCTTCTAGCCAGCGGTCACATTTTATCCTCTCTCTGCATTTTTGTATCGCCGTCGACTGCGAGATCTCAATCAGTTTCATATTGAAGTCTCCACACATTATCATTCTTGCTTTTGGATCTTCTGTTAGGATATTATCAATTACATCTAGTAAATCATCTTCAAATTTTTGATGGGATTTTGTTGTTGAGTTCCAATACACATTGATAAAATGAAAGGCTTCATGGAGCCCTGATGATTGGAGCTCAGATACAATGTGGCTCCATTGTATATAAGGCGATATGTTTTTTGATGACTTAATTCGCAGCCCACATTTCCTGTTGACTAACGTGAGTTGACCTGTCATAGGGCGGCCTTTTGTTTTTTTAATAGCTGGGTTAAACGCCATTTCGAACCCTTCAATGCATGGTGTCTCCGTTATCCATGTTTCCTGCAATACGATGAGATCTGCCTTTGTCATAATTTCTGGAATTTGGTTCACCAAGTGTGAGAAACCTCTCGTATTCCAAGAGGTTATCACCAAGTTGGTTCTTTCACCTAGCCATTAGCTCTTCTTTGCTCCATTCAAGGCTGGGGCTAGCCATTTCCAGGCTAAGCCCTCTTCACTATTATCTGACGGGTCTTCTATTATTGCAGCATTGCCTTCTTGTGGGTTCTCTATTGTTATTTTAATCTTTTTCAGCTGTATCTCTTCACTTAACCACTGCTGCCTCGTTTCCTCTTCGTCCTCTGATCTTCTCGACGCTTCTTCTCCTTTACTTTTTTTGGGCCTTTTGGATAATTCGTTAGGTTGATCTTTTGGTTCAATACCGGGCTGATTGATTTTACCAATTGAATCTTCTCTCTCCGATTCCACCAGTGCATTATCGACTTCATAAACCTGATAGCCTGCATCCAAAAGTTGTCTTTCACACATTATGACTTGCTCAGCCACCTTTTTCTCGTTAATATGGAGCAACACGAATTTCTGCAGGGCATCTGGTATCAATTCGACGCGGTCTATTCGTTGGCTCTTTATTGTTCTGAGTACCGGGATCTTTTGGAATAGTTGCAGAATCGTGTATCTGTTTAGCTGCGCATCATTTTTATAATTTTCTATTTTCTCAACCAGCACCCTGTATGACTTTTCTTTATGAACCTTATCCGTTCTCTTAGTTGTTATATTATTCTTCAGGGAAGTATCTGATGTTTTTGTTTCTCTTAAACTTATTTTCTTAGCCCCCATCATTTGTTTCATCTCAGACTGGACCACATTTTGAGAGTCCATGGGTGTTATGTCTCTTTGTTCTTCAAGTTTCCTCTGATACGAACTCAAGGCCCGTTTCTCTTTAAGTGTAAGAAACACTTGTCCTAATGTCTCATTTAGATCTTTATTCTTTTTAGACGGCTCCTCTTTCCCCAGTGATTTCGGCCAAGTAATCATTCTTTTTCCTTTATTCAACTTCATTTTCGGCAGTTCCATAACTTTTGGAGGCGAGCATCTTTTCAGTCCTGCCTCTTTATTCCCAGTTCGAATTTCCTTATCCGTCTTTTGCTCTTTTACCGCCTTTTGTTGAGTTTTCTCATCTGACGACTCATCTTCTTGTTCATCTACATCTTGGTCACTATATGTTGACAAATTTATCAACTCTTCGTCATCAGCTTCTTCCTCAACTTCTTCCTCTATACTCCTCTCTTCAGACGTTGGATTTTTCTCGATTATATTTAGTTTAGCTGGAGACTTGCTACTTATGGATTGCCGTTCTGGCTTCTGCTTTTCCACTTCTTCGATGACACCATGATCTCCTTTTTTATTTTTTGAAACCATCGACTCTGGATTATTCACAGTTATATTTAGGGCTTTAATATTTCGAAAGAAATTCGTTGAGCTTTTTGGATTTTGAAACTTTTGTTTCTGTTGATTTTTAGTTTTTTTCTTGCTCGTATTCACTTTTGCATTGCCAGACTTGTTTTGCGAGTTATTCTCTGGTCGCTCTTTTCTTTTGTCTTTCTCAAATATGTCGAACCACTCAGTTTCGGACTTCTTTTCATTTTCTAAGGTGCTCATCTCAGTCCCTGTAAAACTCCCGTCAACTTTTTCTTTTTCTTTCGTGGGCGTATCTTCTATGACCTCAATGTCTTTCTTGTCATTAGCCTTTCCTTTTTTTATGGAGACGTCTTCTGTCGCATCAGTATTCCCTCTGGTTTTTTTTCTGATCTCTTTGTTCTCTGGACTTTTGACTGGACAATCACAGATCTCTGACGTGATGTCCACCACTACATTGGAACAGCAGTTCTGTGTTCTCTTCGTTTCCTGATTCACTACTTTTATACTTTTATTAGGCTCTCCAATAACTGTGTCGGTAGCGACATGACGTCTCTCGGTCACATGTATCTCATTTAAATGAGGTTTTTGAAAGGCTCCGTGTACTGTGGGTGATCTTCTATCAAGATGTTCTCTTTGTAGGAGTACCAGGGCTTGTTTCGCAACCTCAGCTAGAAGTCTCTTGTCCTCAGCTGTGTTTTTTAGAGACTCCCTTAAGGCTGTTAAGGTGATGTCATTGCCATTTCTCGTCGCGCGGACTTGGGTTGTCATCTCTATCAGGTCCATCTCTAGTTTAACAATTTTCGAATTCAAAAGAGCAATCAGCGTTGTTTGATCTTTGAGGCTTTCGTTTAGATTTTCATATAATTTCACTAGCGTAGCCACCGCTATTGTTGTTGATGACATCAGTAGCGGACTTATTTTTGCTACCATCGTCTCAACACTTAAACTAAGCACACGTCGAAGTTCCAGTTCTTTCTGCTCGACCGGGCTTTCGCTTGGGTGATTATCCGTTAACACTGTTGTTGACGTATCCTCGTCTTCTGATCCTGAAGATCCAGCGCCTTGAAGGTATTCACTCGAGTGATTTGGTGTGATAGATTCCCTCTGATTTGATCTACCCTTGGTCCATTCGGGCGTCCTTTCCATGTCTCTGTCCGAGCTTAGCCTTCTTCTATTCCTTTTTTGGGAGATCGCAATCTCCTGGTTTCTTAATTCAAAGTGTGGAGTGTTGACCTCCAAGTTCATCACTTCCTGTAGGTTTCTGTCCTTGGGCTGTTGCCGGGCGGTTCGGGGAACTATTCTTTCGCAATTTTCTCTGTTCTGGTCAGTTCTTGTTTTCGCACATTTGGCGTTCATCTCCACCAGATTTTTTAGGACTTGATCGGCAATCCCTAGGGAGTCTCTTCTGCCAGGCAGTTCTTGTCTTTTTTCTGGTGGTCCTTTTCCGTTCCACTTTGCCACAGAGGATCCTATTTCGTTTACTTCAACTTCCTCTGCTTCTAACCACACATTCTTAGCCCCTGTAGGTCGGGGTGTATTTGACACTACCCCCTGGCTCGTGTGTTTTCCCAGTGAGTCTTCTTCGCATGTGTTGGTTGTTGATTTTCCTGTTTTAATATTTAATTTTAACATTTTGGTGACTTTTGTCCATGCCAGCATCTTTAGAGACGCCTCTACTCTTTTTGAGGAATCATCTATTTTGGCCTTATCCTCGTTGTCTGTATTGGATAATGATTCACTTAGTTTCCTCCTTCGCCATGCACTCCTTTTGGTTGTTGCATTCACATTTTGTGAAACTTGATCTTCAGGGTTCGAGGCGTTTGTTTTTATAACGCGGTGAATCAATGCTGCACAGGCGATCGTCTTAGGTATATTAATCAAACCCACATCTTCATTTGCAACTAAATCGTTTGTTCTGTTATTCTCTAAGAGGCAGTCTTTATTAGATTCAATTTATATTTGATTTGTTTCCTTTGGCGTAAGCCGCCTCTTTATCTTAGTTATTGTTCTGTTCAGGACTCCCGCCGGTTTCTTGTTCACCTGCAACTCCTGTGACTCTAGCTCGCCCTTTCGTGCGTCGTCTGTTTTTTCTAGTCCATCGTCGTCTTCTTCATTGTCCAACCCGCACTCTCTTGCACTTTCACTCTCACTTTCGCTCTCCGACCCACTCTCTCTCTCACTATGCCTGTCGTCAAATACTGCATACTCAGTAGGACCACCGCTCCCCCTCGTCACGGAGCCACCTCTTGTTTCTAGGGTGCGTGGGTCAGCGTGATGACTAAAACAAGGAGAGTGGGAATTAAGGCGGTCGAGTGGTGGGCCCTGGGGCTGTGTGGATGGTATCTCTGTTCTCTCCACCAGTTCAGAGAGTCTGTCAGAGAGTCTGTCCGCCACCTCTGCTGGTAGTAGGGTAGTGGGTTTCTCAGCTACCTTAGTGGTCGACAAAGTTCGTTCTGCTAGCTTGCCACGTTTCAGATGGGCACGTGTATTTGGAGGGGCTCCCAGACTCATTATGCGACTCATGCTGCAGCTCGTACTGTAGTCGCTGATCACTAAGCAATAGACAATAATCAAGTTCTTTGCAGTGTGTAGCTGCTCTTACCGGGCGTATTTCCACTGGCCAAAGTCCTCCCCGCAGGCCGCCACGGACCACCGGGGAACACGGGAAACACTCGCCACACTCCGCTACGCTCCGCTTGGTGCTGCTGGCGTTTTTATAAGGTGGCTCCTCCTCTTCCTTGAACGCAGCTCGGCAACAAAAAAAAAAAAATTCAAAAGCCTCTCCACACGGGAAACACTCGCCACACTCCGCAGTAAGAATATTGCGAAAAGCGTAAACGCTGCCAGGTTTGGGCCATACACTGTGGGAGAGCCACATTTTGTGTGGCTTCTACTGTTTGCTGTGATGCTGCACATTATTATTTAATACAGAAAAACGCTGCATTAACGATCCCCGGAAGATTGTTTCTAAGTGGGGCGAGTGCTCCTCATCGACTGCCGAAGAATCAGTCCAGCCAATATAATTATATATATATATAGTTTACATGTGTGTGCTTGTGTGTGTACATGTGCATATATTCTAAAGTCTACAAAAAGTGGTAACAACAACGTTAACCTACAGTCACTGGAGCTCATTAAGAGTGTGGAGTAAAAACTGCAAAAGATCCGTCGATGTAGCCTTCTGCCATCCACCGACTTGGAATGACAGTATACCGCTGCATCATGACCTTTGTCTGTGTGGCAGAATCACAGTGTAAAAAATGATGGCGGACACACTGACGAGAATGACGTATGTCTGGCACTGCCAATGGAAGATGCAGCAGTCAAACCACCATCAGACGTAAGATCATATCCTATCTGGCAGCAGTCAGACCGCCGGCGGAAGCAACACTGCCACAAACACTGCTGCAGGTTTCCAGAAAATCCCTGCAGAAGACGTTGAAATAGCCCATCCACACTTCAGAGATGGCTGGTGCAAGAGCCCCACATTTCACGGACTCAGAATTGCAGGTGCTGGTGGACAACATGATGCCAGTAGAAGCACAAGTCCTTGGTGCAGAGATGCACATCTCAAGTAGCTTTGAGAAGAGGGACATGTAGATGGAATTGGTCAATGGAGTCAATGCTGTGTCCACTGTACCACAAGAGAAGAAAGATTTACGAAAGCAGTGGAATGGCCTCAAGTTTGCCACATGCAAGAAAATATCCAAGGCACAGAGTGAAGGACAGCACTGGTGAGGGTGAACCTGAGACAATAAAATCGACTGCCTGGGAGCAGAAGGTGCTCCCATTGATTGAAGTGGAAAGTGTGATGGGCCTAGAGGAGGGACATTGAACAGGTGAGTGGAGACCAGCACATCCTGGCATACAAAAAGAAACCATGCGCACACATATATGCACATCGACAAATATGTAAACATACAGGTACAACATGTACACATGTCAATGATCATTTCCCCCATGCCAAGTGCAGAACCACTCATCTTCCTGCAACATCCATAAAACACACATCTACAAAGCAACAGACACAGAGATACAAACATAATGCCTGAGCACAAGCTGATACCATGTATGTATGCTTTGCCCCATGCAGGCAACCCATAA
Source organism: Ambystoma mexicanum (assembly GCF_040938575.1). NCBI lineage: Eukaryota > Metazoa > Chordata > Amphibia > Caudata > Ambystomatidae > Ambystoma > Ambystoma mexicanum. The sequence goes on from NC_090933.1 coordinate 241,669,602, forward strand.
CAGCAGTCTAGTAGCCATGAAGCTGCACATGCCAAATGCAGAGTAGGAGTGGCAAGATGCAGTATTCTGCTGCTACATCAAGGCACATAGCCAGCACCTCTGGCGACACACACATGCCAGTGACAGTAATACAGACCCAGTAGCCACAGCCACAGTGGATCGTTGTAGCAGTACTGGTACCACCCAGCCAACCGCAGAAGACCCATCTCACATTGCAGTACCCATGTCACAGGTGGGAACAGAAGGAAGAGGTGCCACCTACCCAGGCGCCCAAGAAAGAGGGAGAGGATGAAGATCTGCATGGAGGTATGCAAGAATACTCTGACAGCCAAGCTGAAGATTGGCACAGCACTCCACTTCAGACCTCTACCCCACTACACACGCCGATATGGATATTCATGATCAGACTTCCCTATTGGTTGCAGACCAACATGACCTAGTCCACGAGGCCAGGCGGCAAATTGATGCAGTAGAAAAATAGCTGCATATTCAGGAAAGCATCCTGCAACAGCTGGAACAGCGCATCAGGTTCCTTACACGCCATAACGACAGACAGGCATCACTTAATCCCACAACATTAACACATCGGCCGTCATGGGCCTATATGAAAAGGCAAGAGTAGATCAAGTACAGTCCACAAAAAGCAGGAGGAAGATGGGGCAAAGTAATGCTGGACTAGCAGCATCAAATAGGGTGCTGTAAAATACTGTGTAAGCTGATGGAATCCGGCAGCGTGGCATGCATCTTGATATGGTCCGCTGTATGGAGGGCACCAACACTGGGCAGGAACGTCTGACAACTGTGCTTGACCGATACGACCAATCACTGCAACAGGCTCTTCAACAGCTGCAGCTGGCCCATTTGCCCACGTCTCACGCCCACTGCATTTCCATTTTCTGCTCAAATTTCCAGTGCTACGCTGGCGACACAACTCATTTTCAGGCTGCCCTCGGCCACCTCCTCTCCCTCTCTCATCTCTAATTGCCTAGCTGCCATTCAGGATTGGTGTGCCACAATGATCTTTGTCTGAATGCCAGCAAAATGGAGATCCTCCTCATCGGCACACCTTCGCCATCCTTTCCCCTCACTCTCTGGCCGGCCTCCATTGGCCCTCCTCCTACCCCCACCTGCGAGGTTAAGAACCTCTGGGTCATCTTTGACTCCACACTTTCCGTCTCCGCCCACATCTCTGATCCACCTCCTCAGAGGTACTCTGCCTTTCCTCTCCTTCCCCCAGAAGCTCACTGTCTCCCAAGCTCTGGTACTCTCTAGGTTGGACTACTGTAACTGCCTCTTTCTAAATCGACCTGCCTCCACTCTCCGCCCTCTGCAACTAATCCAGAACAGGACACGAGGCTTGTCATTGGCCTCAATCCCTGGGATCGTATCTCTCCAGCTCTGAAATCTCTCCATTGGCTCCCAGTGGATGCAAGGATTAAATTCAAAACCCTCTGCATTGTCGACAAGGCTTTCTGGGGCCTGGGTCCAAAATACCTTCAGCTATCCCTCTGCAAATACCTCCCCTCTCGAACTCTTTGCTCCTCTACCTCCAACTTCCTCAGGGTCAGTCGTTTTTCAAAGAAATGAGCTGGGGAAGATCGCCGTTTTAGGCCGGGGCCTCCCTCTGGAACAGCCTCCCTGCCACTCTAAAACTTGAGGAGAACCATCTCTGGTTCCGGAAGCACCTCAAGACCTTTCACTTCAATTCTGCCTTCGCTCACCCTCTCCCCTGCTGATCTGTTCTCTCTTGGCACTGTGCACCTGGCCACCCTCAGTCCTCCGGGCCCAGATACCTGCTCACCCTGCCACCCTCCCGCACTGCCTCCGGGTCACCCCATGCGCTGGGGAATGTATCTGTACCCATACAGACCCAACCCCCCCCTTTTCTTCCTGCACTTATCAGACCTACCCTGTCTGCTGCCTTAAATCCAGCACTTGCCACTTGCTGGCTCTACTACCACTGTTTGTTGCCTTTATTATTTATTTATTATTATTTATCTTTCTCCTTTGCTCCGCACTTTCCACTTCTCCCACTCTCCCATGCACTTGTGCATTCTCAATGTCACTGGGCCTAGTGAGATTGTTGTTTTGTTCTCCCCTGTTCCCCTCCCTTGCCTTGTCACGCTCTGAAACACTTGTGTACGAGCACGATAGAAATAAAATATCAATTCAATTCAATGTGTCCAGCATTACACCCCAGGAAGCAAGTCCACCTCGTACACGCAGCTGCCCCACCCCCACACCACTATCAGAGGGTGTTCGAGAGGGCCAGGACCCAACTGCAAAGAAAAGGCACTGGTGAACTGAACACTGCATTCTTTCGTAAGTGTGCACTGTACAGTTCAGAGACTTTGGCATTGCACACATATGTGAAGGAACATGTGTGCTGCTTGGAGCATTAGTCCCAGGTGGCCCAGATTCCCACAAGGCTAGGGTGTGGCACTTGATGCAACGTGTCTGCTGCTTGGACCCATAGTCCCAGTTGGGGTAGATTTCTACAAGGACAGAATGTGGCACGTTTAGCAGCGTTACTGCTGCTTAGATCCATAGATCCAGTTGGGCCAGAGTCCAACAAGGGCAGGGTGGGGCACGCTATGCAATGTGTCTGCTGCTTGGACCCATAGCCTCAGTTCAGCCAGATTCACACAAGGCCAGGATCTGGCACATGATGCAACGTATCATGTCACAACATGCCATATAGGGTATACACAGATGATGGGAACATGCAAGTACAAGGGGTTGAGCACATGTCCACTGTAATTCAGATTGTCCTTCTATGTGGTAACTGATGTGCACATGAAATTAATTTCTACACAAAACACAATCTACTTGGTGGGGGCCATGGGAGGGGATTGCAATGGTAAATGGTACACATGATTGGTGGTACTGCGACCATGCATGCATGTGTGCTCCTCCCTATTGCCCCATGGAGTTAGTGATGGATGAGTATCGTTTGTAGGACACACAAGTCACAGGTGTGTCCTGCTTTCTGAGCCACTATACACACAGCTAGAAAGTAATCACATATCAGTGCCTGTCACATGGCTGTGTATTCGTCTGAGTGTGTTAGTGAACCATCCTCTTCTCTGTCATCTGCTTCATCCTCACTGTCTGCATCCGCTGGCAATGGTACACCCCTACACATTGTAATGTTGTGTAAGATGCTGCACACTAGGATGATGCTGCACACCATTCCAGAGGCATAAAGGAGTTTGCCTCCGATACTGTGCAGGCAGCGCCATCAGTTCTTCAGCACTGCAAAGGCACTTTCTATGTCCTTGTGTGTGCTTGATTGTAGCGTTGGGTCTGCTGCTGTTTGTGGATTGCGCACAGGTGTCAGTAGCCATGGTCTGCATGGATGAGCAGTATCACCTGTGGGTAGATTGGGAGACACATTTGCATGGTTATTCAAGATTTGTGGGAAAGCTCATTGATAGTACAGTAAAGTTATGCTGGGAAAGCTCATTGATAGTACAGTAAAGTTATGCCCTGCTTATGTTGAACAGTGAACTATAAGACATATCCTCCTGTCGGTGATATGACACATCACTTGTGGCCCACTACTGTTCTGCATTGCCGTGGTCTCATGTTTGGATCCTGGGAATTCTGTGCATAGGTAAGTGAATATGATGTTTGCATCACACACAGCCTGTACGTTGATGCTATGGAAATCTATTCTGATACATGAGTTAATGTGCTGGGGTATGAAGGCAACATGTGTACCATCATTTACACCTACCAATTTGGGTAGGCCTGCCACCTGTAAAATTCACTCTTCATGGTATTGATGATGGAGGCATCTGTTGGGAATTTGATGGGATCCCCCACGCATACGATGATGAAGTCCAGCACCTGGGTGAGGATGCCACTGAATGCTGGCTGTGAGATGCCAGCTACAAGTCCCACAGCGATCTGCAAAGATCCATTGGCACAGAAATGCAATACACTCCTCACCTTCATAATTGGAGGAATTGATGCGACAATGTTGATTTGCGCCTCTAGGACAGCCGCTATACTATCAGGTCCATTATGGTCCTTTGGTCGAGTTTGGTTTTACATGCTGAGTGTGTGCTCTGCTGACATAACTTGTAGACATGCCTTATAAATATGTGGTCTTCGGCACTGTCGGCAATGTGCCCTGTAGGGTGCACAATGTTGGATGTCAATTCTAATTCGCCAGTGTGCATGCATGTGTGCATTACATACTTTTCATGTACACCCCATTTCTTCCATTTTACTGGCTAGAAGGTAATGCTGGCCATGCAGTCATTGGTGCAGCACATGGATGGGTGTATTGTTGTTGACATGTTCTAACTGCCCTGCTAGGTTGCATTCAGTATGCATGCATCCATGTCCTTCCAAGCACATTGTCCCCAACATACGCATACGTTTCCTTTGCTGAACTGACCCTACATGGTGTGCTGCATTGTAATCTGGTACAGCTCAGTCTTCAGATGAACTCCCCCCACCCCCCTGCTGCCCTTCCCGCTCTTGTTTGCTGTTATCTCTGTGTCTGTGCCTGCATGTGGATGATCCACTAAAGCCACCTGTGCCCCTGCAATCGCCATTTTCCTCTAGTGGATAGGCAGGACTTTTGCTTTAATACAATTTCCGCCCTTGTGGCGTACATTTCCGGTGCTATTTACGACAATTTCGTGGCGCAATGGCCACTCCTTTTTGGCAGATGCTTGTATGCCGACCGAGTGACTTTCTGACGGCGGACTGCCATTGTTTAATCGTCGTTGTGGCAGCGCCAATGGCCGATTGATGTTAGTTACGTCAGCATACATTACATTAGTTTCACTATACTCGTGATAGTGAAAACATGGGTGATTTCGCTACTACCACTATTGTGAGAGTTTTGGCAGATATATGACGGAAATGCACTTTCCGGGCACATTCTGAATGAGCTCCAGTGTATACTACTACAAATTCTACCATATATCTCAAAGTATAAACACTCACTCCACACACACCTACAAATCCAACCTTAACACTCTTAATACTTGAAGTGAGTGCTAAGATTGGATGTGTAATGGTAATGGGAGTGTTTATACTTGGAGTTTCATGGTTGCATTTGTAGTAGTATACAGTGGCTGTTTGCACCTTCCTTAAAGTTATTATTTATAAATTAACCTTAACTTCTTTTAAACAGGTTTTTTAAATATCTAATTCCAATGGGTTTATTGTTTATGGGGATACAAATGTATAGTGTATGATTTGTGGCGAACCAGAAGGAACCCTCAGACAACAATGGGTCATGATATAGAGGTGTTTATTCAAATAAAAGGAAAAATGCCTAACTGGCCCTATTATCACTGTGAGCAAAAATTCCCTGCCTTCTAAAACAATAACTAACGGTGCTTGTCGTAGACCAAATTCCTAATTACTAACAGGCCCTACCACTTTATAAATCCTATCTGAAAAGAAAAGGAGGCTTGCACAATAACCTCAGTATCGACTTCTACTTGGCCTGTCTCAAAGTTCGGTTAGAATATCTCTACACAGTATCCAGTCGTTGGGCATCAAGCTATATTGCAGTATGCTACATGTACATGCTTTCCTCTCTGGGCCTCTACATCAGAAATCATCTGCAGAGGTCCCCTCCTGCTGGACCTCGACCATGCAACCAGTGTCTGCTAGGAAGCCTTCCATCAGGCTTCCTATTAAGGTGACAATCATGCCTGTGAAGCAGCATCTATGGCTGCTGAACGCCCTGATTGACTAATGTCAGTTCTTGAAGGCAGATCCGAAAACAAGCCGGCAGTCGAAGCCGGTAGCCCACGCAGAAAGCTCACACTCAAGGTAATTTTTTGTCTGGGCCTGACTGGACTGAACGGGCCCTCCAGACCATGAAATGCAAAGGTATGTGCTCCCTTACATTCCAATTTACATTGACTCCATGTTCTTGCCTACTTTCACCCTCCACTACTCAGCAATGAAACCCACTGCCTTCCTCCCACCATCTATACCTGCCAACTCCACTAACCAGGCACACCCTTGCAGTCCTGAAACCATGCAATTCACCATGTCCTTGTCATAAACCTATGTCCAGTCTGTCGGAGTCGTCAGACTCTCACACCTTGGGGCACGTACTCGATCCCCACCACCCACCTCTCCAGTGTCCACCTCTAGCAGAATTTCCTGTCTCAGAGACCGCACAAGCATTATTTACTCCCTGCTCACCGTTCTCACTAGCAATACCTACATGGTCCAGAGCAGGATCGGGAACCCACCCAGTTGCATTGAAGCAGCCCAGCCAGTGTCCAGGCACCTCGCAGTAAGTCAGCACCCCTCAGTCATGACTACTAGAAGCCTGCCTCTTGCCCCTCTCCAGCTCAACCTGTCGACCATGATGCGCACTAAAAATGCCCTCAATAAGTCTCCACTGTGTACAGTGAATCTCCTAGGCCACAGCCCCCCTTTCAGAGCCACCTACAAATTAAGAACTAGCCCCAAACCCCACATCTCTGCACCAGGAGGAATACAACCTCCCAGAAGCCTTGTGGAGTAGGTATTAATCACAGTAAGGTAGCCACCGGCCTCCTAACCACCTACTCGCCTCTACACTAGCTGGCCATCGCTAAGGGTACACCTACCTAGTCCCCACATACCTTGGTCACTAGTAGCCTGACAACGAAACATGCACCCTTACTTACCTCTAGCCCTCCATCTCGCAACAAGACCCCTAACGGCCTACTCACCACTCCAGTGTCAGCAACATATCGCTCTGCCTGTGCTCCACAAACTAGAGCAGCAACCTCAAGCCAACATGCACACCAGACACCCTCAGAGCTGTGCCCTGTAAAGGATGCAACCAGCCTGTCCCAGAGCAACACTACTATTGCCTCTGTGACTAACTTACCAGCCCCTTCATTGAACTGTGCTCTAATTAATGCTAGATCTATTTAAGCGCAACCCCTGAACATACACAGCCTCATCACGGTCAATCACGTAGATATGCTAGCCATATCAGAAACTTGGCTTCACTCCACATGAGGCCCCACCCTGTCCATTGCCATCCCCCAAGACTACACCATTTTCCGCAGTGACAGACTTGACGCCAGAGGCGGATTGGTGGCTCTGATAGCAAGAGACACCCGCTCTATTAGGCAACTTAGCACTACTCAGCTGCAAAATTGCAACCTCCTCTCCATCAAAATACCCCTATTGCACATCATCACCATTATCATGCATGTCATTTATCGCCCACCAAGCCCCCTTCATTCATTTGAGAACATCCTACACTTGCTCAGTCCCAACATCAAGCCTACCTCAAAAACCATCCTCCTCCGAGACCATAACCAAGATCTTAATGACCCAGATGACACCAATGCGGCTTCAGTGGCTAGCGCCCTGAACGACCTAGGCTTCAAACAATGCATCATTGCTCTTACCCACCTAAAAGGTTGCACCCTCGAATGGCTAGTCGACCTTAACTGCCAGATCTACGTCCTATCCACCCTCCCCTGCCCCTGGACTGATAACCATGTCATATCGTTATCAGTCTTGCACAATAGCCCACCCACCAGCTCAGCCCCTCTGATGCCGCCTACCATCGCACGCAGTTTGCAGAATCTTATTAAAGACTGTATCCTGCCCCTATTCGACGCACTTCGAATGTCTACCTCACTCTGACTCAGACATGCTTGCAAACGTATACTCCAATACGATAGTGCATGCAGTGAACACCATCGTGCCATTAGCGCCTCGCAAAACCAAACCAACCATGAACCTCAATTTGTGGTTCACGCATGACCTCCTATCTCTCAGCACAAAGAATCGTGAGGCTGAGGCCAAATGCAGAAATAAAACCTCTATCACTCACAAGTCCATATTTACCACTGCCGCTAAAACATACAAGCTAGCCATCCTACAAGCAAAATCTGCAATCTACAATAAAATAAATTGCCAATGCTAAATCCAATACATGAGAGATCTTGACCATACTCAGGGAACTTGAATGCCCCTCCTCCCCCACACTAGACTTCTCCAACAATGAGACTTGGTGCACAAAGATCCAAAATGCCCTCCTTGATAAAAATGCCATGCTTCATGATGAAATCCAACAGAAACAAGTCACTACTAGCACCACAGACAACCCCCTCACACCACTCCAACCCCAACAACCCCATGAGACCTCCTCCCTTTATGCTTCAATACTGTCACCGAAGCTGAGGTCAACTCTATACTGAAAGGCCTGAAACCCTTTAGATGTAAAGGAGACGCTTGCCCAGCTACAATTATTAAATTATTAAGGACTGTGCAGAAGCCCTGATCCCTTTCATCACAACTTTCATCAACTACTCCTTTTAATCATGCCAAGTCCCTACTAGCCCCAAGGAAGCCTGGTTACCTCTGCTGCTAAAGAAGCCATCACTACTACCCCCACAAACTACCGTCCCATTACAACAGTCCTTTTCCTCCTGAAGATGTTGGACAGGGCAGCCTACCTCCAAATCCAGCAACCTTAAGTCCTGTCATGCGCAGAAGGAAGGTCAGGCACACCGCCTTACAGAACACTCATACCCCCGGGGACTCCCTGACACATAACACAGCTAGACTCCCCAAGTCACAGTCAGCCCTTCACATGGTCACGCTACCTGTGGTGCGAGGGAAGCGTCACCAGCTTCAAGGCTCTGTCAGAGGGCGATATTATTTGTTCCCTCGTTTCCAGTGGCAACTGGCATGGAGATTGCGAGCGGGCTGGAGCAGGAGCAGTCGGCGGCAACCACTTCCCGGTTCCGGGCCGAATTCCTGGTCACGTGCCCTGAGCTCCGCTCACGTGATCAGGAGTCGGCAGCGATAAAAGCGGCGCATTTTGAACCACTCGCCGCTTCACAGCTGTTTCACGACACTGTTTGGCGTTTTCGATTCATGTTGGATTCATTTGGATACAGACCTCAAGCCTACGGATTACGGACTGGTTATTCTTGCTCCTTGGATTTGGTTTTTGGTTTCTGCTCGGATTTACAGACTTTTTGGACTTTGGCTAACGTTTAACGGATTGTTTGGATTACCCTTCTCTGCTTTGTCAAGTGTTCTACGGTCTTCAGGGTTCCTTGAACTGCTACGGTACCACAGTGTTACGAATACATCCAAGAATCATCAGGTGGTAGCCAGCGCTGACTTTTCTGGCGCCTGGCTTTAAGGATTGCTGACGCTTCCCTGCACCACAGCCTCAGAGTTCCTGGCAGTTGTAAAATCACCCTTGGGTAAGCCCTTTTTCAATAACAGTTACATTATTGACAGTAATGTGCTTGTTTGTGCTAATACCTGAATGAATTCATTCCACAGCTCTGGGGTCCACGGCTTTGTCTGGCCCTGCGAAACAACAACCACCTGTGGCCTCAAGGCTCGCATAGGGAGTAGTTTTCTTTCTCTGTGTGGAACGTGGGGACAGAGGCACATATATTCTTCACGACGAGTCAAGTCAAGACAGACTGTGAAGCCGCGGGTTGTGTTGAATATGGAGGCCGCAGCCGACGACCCCGTGGCTGCATTGGTACAGGCAATCACAGTGTTGAGGGCGGATATGACAGCCGCTAATACCGCTATACATCAGCGGTTAGATCTCATCCAAAGTGCTCACAATCCCTTACCCGCTGATGCAGAGTTTGGTGATGTGGTGGCCCAACCACCAGTAGCGCCCCCTGTCGTTCCCACGGCAGCACCTCAAGTTCCCGTACTGGTGCCCACGCCCTTTCCATTGGCTGCTCCAGAAAGATTTCATGGGGATCCCAGAAAATTTCATACATTCATAAACCAATGCAAATTGCATTTTCTCTGTAGACCTCAGGCCTTTCCCGATTCCACCACAAAGGCGACATTTACCCCATCCCATCTAGCTGGTACAGCTGCCGCTTGGGCAAACCCGTTACTGGAAAACAACAGTCCCGTTCTTTATGATTTTGAGTTACTAGTCACAGAAATGTCTCAGGTATTTGACACACGCCACAAGGCCCAGTCCCGGGATCTCGAGTTATTGGAATTATTTCAAGGAGAGGGTTCACTCATAGAATACATTGCCGATTCAATCAATTGGCCGCTGAGACTTTTTGGCCCGAAACAAAGAAGGCAGTGGTGTTTTGTAGAGGACTCAGTAATTCCATGAAGGATGCTATGGCCGTCATACCCTCTCTGCCCACACAACATGTTGAATTAGTTGCCCTCGCCCTACAGATAGACGCATGGCGTTCTGAACGTAAATCTGAAGCAGGGTTTCCTAATACAGTTCAGACCTCCCCTTCCACAGATACAGGTGGCGAACCCATGCAAATAGGTGGAATCCCGTGGTTGAAACAACATAATCCACTGATTGACTGGAAGTCTGGGCATGTTCATGTCGAGTCAGAAATATGTCAAAATTATTGCCTCACCGCACCCGAAGGCATTGATTCACCCCCACGTGCTTTGGGGGCCATCGCACAGCTCACACTGAACGATGACATTCCTTCTTCATCATCAGAGCCACACCTGGTGGGGGCGGTTGCAACTGGTATTCCTTCAGAATACCAAGATTTTCAGAAGGTTTTCGATAAGGGCTCTTCTGAAATTCTTCCTCCACATCGCCCTTATGATTGTCCCATTGACATAATTCCTGATTCCATCATTCCGTCGTGACGCATTTACTCACTGTCTCCCTCAGAGGAACAAGCTCTGAAGGATTACATCCAAAAGGCCCTAAAAATTGGTCACATACGCCCTACTACCTCTCCGGCGGCCAGCCCGATTTTTTTTGTTTGTTCCCAAAAAGGAGGGCGACTTACGTCCCTGTGTGGATTACCGCCACTTGAATTCCATCACCATAAAAAAAAAAATCGGTATCCTATCCCTTTGATCACCCCATTGTTGGATAGATTAAAGGAGAGTTCCGGGACTTTTTTTTTATTGTCCCTACGGGTCGGCCATGTGTTTGTAAGCATAAATCGGTAGATCGTAGGAAACTTTCCTATGGACCTTACCCGACTTTTCGCCCATTATCGCACTCGAAATCAGCCTCCATTTTGTGATAATCCTATCATTCCGCCGCATCGACCTGGCTCACCTGCCTTTGCGGCACTAAATCAAATCCCCCGCCCCTGAAACAGACTTTATCAAAACATTCATATTCCCCGCCTCTATCCGTGACGTGACTGAGCTGCGTAGGCAAACGCGCCCAGGCGTCTTCTACGCGACTCCACACAGACCCCGGAAATCAACACAGATCAGCTCACAATACAGCGCACCACAATTCGGAATATGAAACTGTACTTTGAAATCAAACCGCAAGATTGTAAATGTGGTAAAGTACATTTATTTGACATCAAATGTTTAGAGAATATTCAGCGATTTGCATTTTTATTTGCTCATGTTCCAAAAAGTTCGTATTGAGGAACGCGATGGTCCTTTGCTGTACACAGGGTCTTAGAGCATCTCACAATACAGCACCACAATTCGGAATGTGAAACCGTGGTTTAAAAGCAAACGGCAAGATTGTACATTTGGCAAAGTACGTTTATTGGACATCAAATGTTTAGAGAATATTCAGCGATTTGCATTTTTCTTTGCTCTCGATCCAAATTAGTTCGTCTTGAGGCAAGCGATGTTCGTGTGCAGTACACAGGGTGTTGGTTTACGATAAAAATAAGCTCTTCTGTCGCACTGATAATCGCATGGCTGTTCCAACAACGAGGCACTAGGCCACCACAACGGTAGGTATGTTGCATCTAACCGTTAGTACCGCGTAAGGGCATACTTGTACTTGGCGATCGTCCCATAAAATGGTCAGGGTGGTAACGTTGTTCACGCGGAGAAGCAACTGGCGGCTGTAGAAGCCGTCCGCCGGTGTCTGGTACTCGTGACACAGACAGTAGTGAATGATGTACCTAAAAACATAAAAAATGAAATTAGTCTCACCATCAGATCCTTATTAAAATTATTCATTTCATAGCGAGGACAGCGCTACTGGGTGTACACAAGTGTTTAAAGGCGTGGCGAGGCATGGAGGGGGGGGGAGTGGAGTACAAGGTAAGTAGCATAAAATAATAAATAAATAGGGCCAGCTGGTGGCAAGTGCAAGGTAAGTGCAGAACAAGTGCTGGGAAGGGGGGGCTGTAGGATACTGAGACAGTCCCCCAGTGCAGGGGTTGACAGGGAGGCAGTGCAGGTGGAGAGTGGAAGGGCCCAGGACCGAGGTCGCAGACAGTGGACCAGTTGTAGCAGGGGAGAGGGAGAGAGAAAGCAGAAGCAAAGAGGAAGGTTTTGAGGTGCTTCAGTAAAAGCAGATGTTTCTCCTCCAGATAGTGCGCGGTAGAAAACACTATGCCACATAGAACGAACAAGTACAACTGAACCCGTCTTTAAAGCCACTGTATAGTAATGAAATTGCGGTATAAACTCATCAAAAGTTACTTACATTATATTTGCATTTTCCATTGTGTCTCTGTGTAGGGCAGACCCGAAACACCACTCCTTCTTTGCCGACGTTACTTCTTCTAATGAACGTGGCTCATCGTTTCGTTTCTGAAATTTTATTCATTATCTTTTCTTAGTCTTTCAGGATGGTCCCGGCCTGTCAAGGTCAAATCACAATAGAACCTTATATTGGGTCGTGGGCCGTTCCGCCACCCGAGCAAAACATCAAAGCAGCTGACCTTCACTTTGAGCGAGCACACATTTCTAGTTAGCTCCAGTTAGTGTAAGGGCATCTTGTCTGCGTGCCTTTTTTTTTATTGTCCCTATGGGTCGGCCATGTGTTTGTAATACGGAAACATTCTATAATTTTTGTAAAAATGATTTATATTACTGTTTGGTTTAATTGCAATAGGCCTGCAACATGAGGAGACTCGAGAGAACAGACAATCGAATTACAATCATTTAAACCGTGATGTGTATTTCTCAATGAGCTCTGCTTTAGGTGGACATGGAACAGAGGCAATGTTGGGTGGCAATGCAGTTGTCCCCTGCATAGGTTCGTTCACCACTCCATGTATGTGCCTATCGAGGACATCTACGATAAGTCTCTCAATAAACTCATATTGCATATCCTCAAACACTGGTTTGATCACCCATTGTTTACTTCTTTTAGTGAAGGCCTTATTGTAGCGAAGCGTCCCTAAAGTTCCGGTCGTCCTACTTTGTTGACGGCCAACATTATGGTTATGTGCCAAGACCACTAGAAGAGTCCGATTTATCATGCCTTCCATGCCAAAATGCAATCTTTTGGGCCTGTACTTGAGGCACATATTGTGGAACACCTCCAAATCTCCTGTGTGGCAGAATTCCGTGAGTCCCCTCAAAGCTTTTGTTATAGTTTTATCAAATACAATCTTTTCAATGGCCTTGTGAGTGGGTGATGAAGGAATCAACCACTTCTTCTTCCGTGCCTCCTCTGTGGACAAATGGCCATGTTCACATTTGTGGAAATGCTCATTTGTCGACCATCGATGTACGTTGCTACAGTGCAACATTACTGACCGCCATTTTTCCAGTAGAATTTCCAACGACCCTTCACATGTTTTTGAGCTCCACCAAAGATGGTTGCTGATTGACTTGGACCACTGTGAAATACCTTGCATATCTTTTTTTTTTCCTGCAGCCGACAATTTTTTATTGATTGATTTTGCAAGATGCCAAACGTCAAATTGGTGATTTATATTTTTGTACTGTTCTCTCATTGTCTTGGCAATTGAAACGTGTCTGTCCGTGGCTATCAGGTCGATCACCATTCCCCGCGATTGTAGTTCTTGCAATGATGCTACAAAGCCAAATTTCTCCATGGCCACTGAGGATGTACTTTGTGACACCTGCACGACCACCGAACTCACAATTTTCTTACTTTCCATGTCCTGAAAGTGGTAGGTGCAGTACTTGGCTGAAAATCCTGGACTGTCGCATTGTCCATCACCGGCTAGCCTGAAGCGTTTGCCCGCGAATGTACTTTCCATTGACATTTTTTCCATTCTCCAAGCTTCGCTGATGGCTGGAAATAGATAATCGGTTTGGTATTTGTAGAACTGACTTTTCGCAATGAAATGGATTCCCACAAACTGAAAGAAATACTGTAACTTTTTAAAACTTGAACCACTAAAAAGTGCGGCCGCTGCACAAAGTAGATTGCCTGCTGGCAGTTGCCCCAGCATGGGTTGTGCAGACCATGCGAACGGATGATATTGTGTACAGGTGGCATGTATTTTAAGGTTAGTGCCTCGAATTGCACGAGTCACATTAATCAATGGCTCCCCACATACTTCCCCACCAACCCAATGCCCACATTTCATCATCATAATAATATCCATCAAACAGCTATCGAATACAATGAATTTGGCCTCTTTCCTTATACTGTCACTCTGCATCCCAGCTGGTTCGGCCTGTAACGTTGAGGACATGTCACTCGCATGAAAGGTACAATCTCTGATATCGTCTTCCGCTATGCTGAGTGATATTGATGGTGTTTCATTGTCGTCCACTTCATTCTCTTCCATTGCAACATCTGTTCCTTGTCCGGAGATGGGAGAAAAAAACAATGTCTTCAACTTTCGCGTGCTCTTATTTTTTGCGGGTGTGGATTCTGTGAATTGATCTACGACTGCATCCAAACTACCAGGAGGACATTCACTATCAATGGCTGGTGGTGGTATAGCTCCGTTGTCAATCACTTCATATTCTTCCCATTGGCACGATGCATCTCCAGTCTCAAGTCCCTGCCAAAAGGTTTGACAAGCAACATCTCTCGTTCGCTTCACTGTCTGTGTAGATCTAGTTCTTACACCCACTCGCAACTAGAGGACAGATTAGAAAAGGGATGTTCAGTTTAAACACAACTTACAGTATTGAACTATTGACAGTGAAAGACAACATAATATAGTGAACAGGACACTAACCTTCTTTTGCTTTCTTTTCTTTGAAACTTTCTTTCCTCGAACTTCAACATCTGGACGCTGTTGCTCCGACTCGTGTGTGCATGTCTCCACTTCCTCTCGCGCTGCAACGACTATACTTTCATGATAAGCACATCCATCACTCACTGAGGCTCCATCGACTCGCTGAAACATAGAACTTTCATTAGTATGTATAATAATATTGAAAACACAAAATGTACTTGGGGACCAATACCCATACGTACATCTCAATAGCAAAACACGAATGAACGCATTGTGTAGAACATTCAAACGACAATAGTTCACGCATTGTTGATCTAGTTAGATTGAACTGTCAAGATCCATACCTCGGGCTCCGCATAGACTTCCATTGATGATATTATTGAAGATGAGGCTTCAGCAACTCCCTGAAACACAGTAATTGCATTAGTATGGTTTTGTATTTTGTTTAAAAGAACATAAACTTTCTGCAGGCGTCAACGGCTCATCTAAATAGACCTGCACAAATGATCAGTTGTCTAAAATAAATAATGGATATCTAAATATGATTCGATTTGCTCCATCGTTGGAAGTGTCACCACCCAGAGATCTGCATCAACTATTAGGGGTGATGTTCTTGTTGAAGAAGCTCCGTCAGCTCCCTGAAACATAGTACTTGCGTTAATAAAGAAGGAAGTATAGCGGATGTAATCACGTCATTTGATCTCGCATGATTGATCTGTCAGTATCCATACCTCGAAATGCATAAGAACATCAAGGGACGCTGTAACTGCGGTGCACACTTCTGCAAGCTGTTGCGCCGACCCGTAACTGCATGCTCCCCCTTCCTCTTGGACTAATGCTCCATCGACTCCCTGAAACATAGGACTTTCATTAGTAATGAACACAATATTGAAAAAAGAAGACACATAGGAGGGCGACGACAGAAGGACATACCAATGGCTAAAAACGAAAGAAACATTGTGTGTAACAATCACGCTACAAGAATGCAAGATCTGATGATCTCCATCGATGGAACTGTCCGGAAACGTACCTCGAGCATCTGAGTGACATCTACGGTTGTCGTCAATGCGTTGGACTCCTCAGCATCTCCCTGAAAGACAGTACTTGCATTATTTTGGATAACAATAATTATAACTGAAAACAAAGACTAGAGGACGAGTACTGTGGTGTACCATTAGGTAAAATAATTACACGATCAATTAAAACTATTGATTTACATGCCTAAAACAAGTCAGTGTCAGAATAGCTAAGTAAGATTACCCGATAGGCGCTTGAAGTGGCTGATGACTGCAATAACGACACGGATGGAGAATCTTCAGCCTTCATATTGAGTGGATACATAAATGGGGAAATTATTGTTAGCTAATGCTACACACTACCGCAATGCCGAGAGATAAATACGTAAACTTGACTCACCAGTGGAGGGATGTGGACGAATAGAGTGGGAATAGCGGTTGAGAGCAATTTTCGCCTCGCTCGCGGTGTTTTCGTCCTTATTAGCAATGATGTGGAGTACATGTCTGGGCTAAAGTGCCTGCTGCAGATGCGGTATCGATCACCCCTCTTGTCCGCAAAGACTTCTAGGACTCTACTTTCTATCTCAGAGGCTGGATATCCGCAATATCGGACCCATTCTCTTATCTGATCTATTGTCTTAGGGAAAACATGCATTATAGTACCTTCAGATTTGTTAAGGGTCTTCGAAGGGCAACCGCCAATGGAACAGGCAGGCATTATGGAAAGTTCTGAAAAGTAAAGATCAACAATTCTCTATGAATACCAATGTGTTAAAACATTAAATGACACATAAAAGGTTCAATGCAAGGTCCGTTTTGGTTCTTGGAACTATACATGTTATTCACATGCGGATAAGTATTTCAATAACTTTCAAAAAATAGAAAAAGTAATTTGACTAAACTCAGAACATGTGACTAGTTCCTTGCATGTACTGTCGTGAACGAAAAGAAAACATGGATGCAATTTGATGACTACTAGCAAATAGATATAAATTAAAAAATTGGACGCAAAATGATTATGGTACATGGACTTACCTTGACGAACAAACAGTTAGATGCAGGGATCAGAGTAGTTTCTTGTCGTAGAACAGGGAGCTGTTCACAGGTTGCAAACTGACGAGTTTGCTCAAAGTGGTCACGGAAGTTCACAGAGACGAAGAGCAGATAACCAGCACCTTCACGGGTTGACTAGCAAAGCGCAAAGAAGTTCTCATTAGAAATATGAAGTGGGTTATAAAGAATTCGAAACAGGGGTGTGTTTGTGAATGAATGACGTGTATATGTCGTGGCATTATGCGGTCTGCAGGGGGCCGTCCAGCGTGAGGGGGGATGCTTGGCAGGAGACACGGGGTCTGGAGGTAGACATGGGAACAACAACCCATGCTCTATAGACCACTTTGAAGTGTACATGGTCTTTGGCACCTCTTGGCCTTTATCGCTCCCTGACAGCTCCACTTGCCAGCACAAGTACCCCGGTGCGAACTGCCTTTGATAGGGCGGGGGGTGGATCGGGGCGGTGGTCGTGCAGACAAGACACAGGAAGACTCGTGAATGGAGACACACTTATGTGGATTGCAGGGGGCCGTCCAGCGTGAGGGGGGATGCTTGGCAGGAGACACGGGGTCTGGAGGTAGACATGGGAACAACAACCCATGCTCTATAGACCACTTTGAAGTGTACATGGTCTTTGGCACCTCTTGGCCTTTATCGCTCCCTGACAGCTCCACTTGCCAGCACAAGTACCCCGGTGCGAACTGCCTTTGATAGGGCGGGGGGTGGATCGGGGCGGTGGTCGTGCAGACAAGACACAGGAAGACTCGTGAATGGAGACACACTTATGTGGATTGCAGGGGGCCGTCCAGCGTGAGGGGGGATGCTTGGCAGGAGACACGGGGTCTGGAGGTAGACATGGGAACAACAACCCATGCTCTATAGACCACTTTGAAGTGTACATGGTCTTTGGCACCTCTTGGCCTTTATCGCTCCCTGACAGCTCCACTTGCCAGCACAAGTACCCCGGTGCGAACTGCCTTTGATAGGGCGGGGGGTGGATCGGGGCGGTGGTCGTGCAGACAAGACACAGGAAGACTCGTGAATGGAGACACACTTATGTGGATTGCAGGGGGCCGTCCAGCGTGAGGGGGGATGCTTGGCAGGAGACACGGGGTCTGGAGGTAGACATGGGAACAACAACCCATGCTCTATAGACCACTTTGAAGTGTACATGGTCTTTGGCACCTCTTGGCCTTTATCGCTCCCTGACAGCTCCACTTGCCAGCACAAGTACCCCGGTGCGAACTGCCTTTGATAGGGCGGGGGGTGGATCGGGGCGGTGGTCGTGCAGACAAGACCCGTTTGCCGCAGGGCCTCACCAAGGAGAGGCCATCTAACTGAATGTAAGAGGATGGCTGCAGGATCTACTACATGGAATGCAGGGGGGTGAGTTTATAAATACCTCACCCTCCCAGGAGAATATACACTAGATTCATTTAAAAAATCAAAACAACCATTGTTAAAATATATGTTGGGCTTTATTTTAGATTTTAATTAAACATAAATAATAAACATTACACATTGTAAAGTTGAGGTTGCAGCACATCGAGGGAAAATCCGCGGTATTGTCCACTGTCACTGGGGAAATGTTGTCTAATGGCAAGTACCGCACAGGCAGGTATTACTCTCCGAACGCGGTGTCCGAGCCTCCCGTGAAGCCACCAAGTGAAGCAACGATAGGCCACCAGCCTGTACCACCTGTGAAAAAAAAAGATGCAAACTGTATTAAACTGACCAAACTTTCTTATCAATGTCGATTCAGGTAACACGTCATTTTTCTTAGAAAAAAATTATATCTAGAAAATGCACTATATGGAACAAATTTACATGCGTTCGAATGATATGTAAATGTAATTTTATATGTGGGAGACGACCATGAAATAGTGGTGGCATTACTGACATCACAAACAGAGTATACTTACTCGTTACTCGGATTACGCGGACGAACAGTGCCGCGAAGTTCGTGCATAAGCACCATCATCATCATCCTCAACACGGTCCGTGAGAGGCAGGCTTCCCTGAACTCTGGCAGCTCGGTGATGCATTGCGGACTTTGCTCGCCTTCCTGCAGACTTTGCTCGCTTTCCGAAATGTAGGCCAAGCACCCGGAATTTTCACGGCAGCAGCAGTTCTCCTCCTCAGTTGGCATTAGCTCGCACGTGCACCAGGTGGAGACGCCGTCCATGCGACATGGTCCAGGCTCTTCATCCGTTGACTGGTCCTCCCAACTGCCGTCCGAATCCCCATCGTTTTCGCGTGCTTGACTTTCCAGTAGTTCTTCCTCGGTGTACTCGGGCTCGTACATATACGGCATTATTGTGGCCATTGTGCGGTAAAGATAGTAAAATAATTTACAGAGATGGTACAGGTGTTCACACGGGCTACAAGCGGCGAAGGTAGCTGACCAGAGCACTGAAACGAGTCACAGAATACTCAAAGTAACACAGAGAGAGGAATGGAATCGAAAATCTGCTGCTGTGTGTTGTGAAACGGTCTGTTTATACTTATTGGGGAAAGAGGCGTCCTGCCATTTCCATGGCAACACGTCAATAGCTGAGGCGCAGCGATTGTTGACACGAGACGTGCTTGAAATGGGCAGTACGCGTCTGCTGATGTCAGGCTCAGGGGCAGGGGATTTGATTTAGTGCCGCAAAGGCAGGTGAGCCAGGTCGATGCGGCGGAATGATAGGATTATCACAAAATGGAGGCTGATTTCGAGTGCGATAATGGGCGAAAAGTCGGGTAAGGTCCATAGGAAAGTTTCCTACGATCTACCGATTTATGCTTACAAACACATGGCCGACCCGTAGGGACAATAAAAAAAAAGTCCCGGAACTCTCCTTTAAGTCACGCCACTGTCTTTACAAAACTCGATCTCCGTGGAGCATATAACTTGCTTAGGATTTGCCCCGGAAACGAGTGGAAAACTGCCTTTTGTACTCGGTGTGGGCTGTTTGAATATGTGGTTATGCCCTCTGGGCTCTGTAACGCCCCAGCCACATTTCACCGTTTCATGAACGAGGTATTCCATGACTTGCTGGATGTATGTGTAGCGGTATATCTTGATGATATTCTCGTTTTTTCACAAAACTTAAAAGAACATGTGACACACGTCCGTGAGGTTTTGTCCCGTCTTCGTCAAAATTCACTCTTCGCTAAACCTGAGAAGTGTCAGTTTCATACTGGCAGTGTGTTTATCCGTGAGTCATTCCAAGGTTCGTGCTGTGTTGGATTGGCCGAAGCCCAGTAACCTTAAGGCATTACAATCATTTCTGGGCTTCTCAAATTACTACAGGCGTTTTATTCAAGATTTTTCCTCCATTGTAACACCCCTTACTGCATTAACCAGCCCAAAGATGCCTTTTGTGTGGCTAGAAGAACACCAGACAGCTTTTGAAGCATTAAAGACAGCGTTTACCACTGCACCCGTTTTGAAACATCCCGATCCAGAACTCCCTTTCATAGTGGAAGCAGACGCATCCTCATTTGCCCTTGGCGCAGTGTTATCCCAGCATTGCCCCTATTCAGGTCAGCTACAACCAGTGGCATTTCATTCCCGAAAGTTTTCCCCTACCGAAAGCCATTACACTGTTACGGAAAAAGAATTATTGGCCATCAAGGATGCCTTTCAAGTTTGACGACATCATCTGTTAGGGGCAAAACATCCAATCACGGTATTCACAGATCACCGTAATATCCAAGATTTAGCCTCACTCAAGTGTATCAATAGCCGGCAGGTGCGGTGGCATTTATTCTTTGCTGCCTTCGACTTCCAGATCAAACATAGATCAGGCTTGTCCCATGGAAAGGCAGACGCATTGTCTCGTTGAGTCTCCCTACCCGTTTTTTCCAGAAACCCTATTAGACCAACATGTCATTTGTCTATGTACACCTCCTTTACCACTACTGAAATCGAGTCGAACATGGGTTTCGCTAGATCCTGAACAAGTCTCAGAGTGGGATCTGGTGTTTCATGATGGGTTACCTTTCATCCAGAATAAATTATGGTTACCAACAGCAGAGACCCACAACCTTGCTCTGGAATGGTCCCATGACAGTGCCATTAATGGACATCCTGGACAAAAGAGGACATTGGACCTCCTCAAATGTTGGTGGCCATCCATGAAACACGATGTTGAAGGCTATGTGAACACGTGTGCAATATGTGCCCAGTGTAAACATCGCCGGGGGCGTCCAGTGGGTCTTTTACATCCCTTGCCTGTACCTCCTCGACCCTGGCACACAGTTTCGATGGATTTTGTGACGGATTTACCCCGAACCAAGGGCTTCGACACAGTTTGGGTGGTGGTGGATTCTTTTTCTAAGCTTGCTCGATTTATTCCCTGTTCTGGTATACCGTCCCCCCCAGTCCTGGCTAACCTTTTCTTTAAATCTGTCTTCTGTCTTTTTGGGCTACCCACGGTTATCATCTCGGACAGGGGGCCGCAATTCACATCTCGGTTCTGGCGGGCACTCACAGGTCTCCTGGGCATTGATTCCCGTTTCTCATCTGCCTATCATCCGGAAACGGATGGTCAGACTGAGAGGGTGAACCAGGCCATGGAACAGTATTTACGCTGTCTCATCTTACAGCACCAACAATCATGGTTAAATGTCCTGCACCTTGCTGAATTCGCTTACAATAACTCTTTGCACGCTTCTACTGGCTCTTATCCCTTTTATGTTCTGTATGGTCAGCATCCCCGTACCTTGCCTGTTCCTGATTTCACACTTTGTTAATCCTGCTGCGGTTGCATGTGCTCGTGACCTGTCGGCTATTCATGCCCAGACGCTCACTCATCTTCGCAAGGCTCAGGCGTCGGCAAAGTCTGCGGCTGATAGACGGAGGGCTGTGGCACCTTCCTGGGGTACAGGTTTTGGCTTTCTTCACGTCACCTCCGACTGCCAGGTTGTCGCAAATTGCTTCCCCGTTTTGTAGGACCCTATAGGATTCTGCAGTGATCAACCCGGTGGCCTATCTCCTCTCTGTTCCCACTTCTTGCCGCATCCATCCCGTGTTTCATACCTCCCTATTGAAACCTTGTCCCGCTCCTACCCGTCTTCACTCTGCCCCGGGACCCATGTCTGTGGGTAGTTCTGAGGAGTATGAGGTGTCGAACATTCTGGGGTCCCGTGTGTTTAGGGGTGATCTCCAGTATCTTGTGGACTGGGCAGGTTTTGGCCCGGAGGAACGATGTTGGATTCCTGCGGCAGTTGTCCATGCCCCGCGGCTGGTTTCTCGTTTTCACCTGGACCATCCCGCATTCCCATGTGGTCGTGGGCCATTGGGGGGGCTCTGTCATGCGCAGAAGGAAGGTCAGGCACACCGCCTTACAGAACACTCATACCCCCGGGGACTCCCTGACACATAACACAGCTAGACTCCCCAAGTCACAGTCAGCCCTTCACATGGTCACGCTACCTGTGGTGCGAGGGAAGCGTCACCAGCTTCAAGGCTCTGTCAGAGGGCGATATTATTTGTTCCCTCGTTTCCAGTGGCAACTGCCATGGAGATTGCGAGCGGGCTGGAGCAGGAGCAGTCGGCGGCAACCACTTCCCGGTTCCGCCCCGAATTCCCGGTCACGGGCCCTGAGCTCCGCTCACAAGATCAGGAGTCGGCAGGGATAAAAGCGGCGCATTTTGAACCACTCGCCGCTTCACAGCAGTTTCACAACACTTTTTGGCATTTTCGATTCACGTTGGATTCATTTGGATACAGACCTCAAGCCTACGGATTACGGACTGGTTATTCTTGCTCCTTGGATTTGGTTTTTGGTTTCTGCTCGGATTTACGGTCTTTTTGGACTTTGGCTAACGTTTAACGGATTGTTTGGATTACCCTTCTCTGCTTTGTCAAGTGTTCTACGGTCTTCAGGGTTCCTTGAACTGCTATGGTACCACAGTGTTACGAATACATCCAAGAATCATCAGGTGGTAGCCAGCGTTGAGTTTTCTGGCGCCTGGCTTTAAGGATTGCTGACGCTTCCCTGCACCACAGCCTCAGAGTTCCTGGCAGTTGTAAAATCACCCTTGGGTAAGCCCTTTTTCAATAACAGTTACATTATTGATAGTACTGTGCTTGTTTGTGCTAATACCTGAATTCATTCCACAGCTCTGGGGTCCTCGGCTGCGTCTGGTCCTGCGAAACAACAACCACCTGTGGCCTCAAGGCTCGCATAGGGAGTAGTTTTCTTTCTCTCTGTGTGGAACTTGGGGACAGAGGCCCATATATTCTTCACGACGAGTCAAGTAAAGACAAGACAAGTCCAACCAAATCCTGGATAGCCATCAATCTGGGTTCTGCCCAAGACATGGGACAGAATCAGCCTTGCTTGACCTGCAGAACCAGCTAGATACAATCAAGGACGAAGGGAAGCCAGCTCTCCTACTTCTCCTTAACCTCTCAGCAGTGTTCGACTTAATAGACCATAAGATACTCTGCCAACCCTTTACCTCCACTGGCAACTTCTTGCCAGAAGCATTTGTGGATCGCCTTCTTCCTGAAGGACAGAACAGTGAAAGTCTTTGCAGAAAATGCAAGTACACCCCCCTCTCAGCACCCACCTCCTACAGCATTTACCAAGGCTCGTGCGTCTCCCCAACATCTTCACAAAACCACTTTTTCGACCTCCTGGACTCAATCGGCATCTCCTACACTTACTACGCTGATGATACCCGGATTCTCCTTCCCCTCTCTGACAACTACCTTCAAGACTCTGGGAAACAAAACACTGTATACCAGACCATCTATGCCTGTATCACCAAGCACCATCTTTGTCTTAATGATGAAAAAACTGAACTCCTACTCGTAGGCCTGCACACTGTGCTAAGAATACTCAACCATCAATACGCTTCCTTCACGATTGATGGAATATCCACCCCTGTCTCCCAAACAGTGAAGTCTCTCTCTCTCTCTCTCTCTCTCTCTCTCTCTCTCTCTCTCTCTCTCTCTCTCTCTCTCTCTCTCTCTCTCTCTCTCTCTCTCTCTCTCTCTCTCTCTCTCTCTCTCTCTCTCTCTCTCTCTCTCTCTCTCTCTCTCTCTCTCTCTCTCTCTCTCTCTCTCTCTCTCTCTCTCTCTCTCTCTCTCTCTCTCTCTCTCTCTCTCTCTCTCTCTCTCTCTCTCTCTCTCAGTCAATGCCATCTCCTCTTCTGCTGCCCACACCATCAAACTCATCAATGTCTGCAGACACTTCCTGTCTGCTGACAGCTGCCTCACTGTTGCCCAAGCCTTCATAGGCTCTAGACTAGATTACTGTAAGGCTCTATTCAATGGCAACACTAAGCGAAATATCCAGCTGCAAGTGATCCAGAACAATGCTCTCTGATCAGCCCTGAACATTACCAAAAGAGAAAATATAACCACTGCTAGAAGAAAGGCTCACTGGCTCCCTATACAAGAACGGATTACTTTCAAAACTCTGTCAATCACCCATAGGGGCCTCTCTAAAATTGTCCTATTCTGCCTTGCTCAGAAATTCATTAAACCAAAGCCAACAAAACCAACTAAAACCGCCTATGCCAACCGGCTCATCCTGCCTAAATTGAGATTGGCCAAATCGGGTGGCTCTAGCTTCCCAGTCATCGCAATGAAACTTTGGAATGCACTACTGCCCACCTTAAAAGTGGACTGCCCACCTTAAAAGTGGAACAATCATACTGAACCTTCTGCAAATTGCTGAAAACATGGCTCTTCATCTAGAGCACCTTGCCCATACGTCCAACATATGACTGTCCGTCATGTAAACATATGACTGTCGGCCATGTAACGTGTTCTGCAACAGCGCCTTGATGCCCTTGGGTTGAGTGCACAATATAAATTTAAAAATAATAACATTTATACAGTTTTTGCTTTCCCCCTTTCTGGGAAAAGACAATTGTTCTTCCTTTATATTATTAGCTGTTCACCACTAGTTAAATCCCTCCAGGATAACTTCAGCTTTTACACACTGTAAAATCACTTCAGGATTACTTTTGAATGTATTTTTCTTTATCCCACCTCCCTAAAGTCCTGTGGCTCTGTGGTAGGATTATTGGTTCTTAGCCCAATCACTGTTATGCATTGTTTGCCTTCCCAAGCCTGGATACAAATCACACATATTTCTTTGACATGTGTCCACATAATTCTCTCACTGTTACGCTCACCTGGTCTCTGCAGAGGCGTTGGGGCACAGTTGCAGCACTACCTGGAGTTAGATCATCCTCTTCTGGTTTCATCCCCTGCGGATCAGCTGTGGGCGGCGACAATCGGTGGCACTGCTCCTGCGTGGATATGGGAAAACGTGAATGCGCTGATAGGTGACTGTGGTATTTCCCTAACCCTTTGACCCAAAGTGCGATTTCAATGGGCACGTACCAGCCCATAAGGCTCACCGGTTAAGTGTGAATGATGTCCTCTCCGTCCTGCTACTTCTGGCATGGGTGCTTCTTGATGGAATCGAGTTCCTTCACTGATTCCAGAGTAATAGTCCAGTCCAGCTGCGACTAAGCTCCTCTTTCTGCTTTCTCTCAATGTCTCTTGTCTGTTCCCCTCTTTCTGCTTTCTCTCAATGTCTTGATGTTATTGCTCTCAATGTTGTTGTTTTTCACTGAATAACGTTCCTCTGTTTTCTCTCAAATACATGGAAATGAGGCCTAGCTACAGCTGTGGAGGGGCGGAACGCGGCTGAACGGAAGATGGATGCAACCGCAATGTCCGGCCGCAGGTGAGTGATGGTTTTAGAGAAGGCGCAAGATTTAATGGCAGCGCACCCTTGACAAAATGTCTGTTAAGTGTATAACCTTGTCTTTTGCAGGTGCTGCAAGTTCAGATGAAGTGTTTCTTGCCGCAGTTCCCAGATAATGCTGTCTGCGTTCCGAGATGTTTGCAGGTGAGCCGCGGTGCCCAGATGATGCTGTCTGCTTTCCGAGATGTTTGTAGGTGAGCCGCGGTGCCAGGAAGAAGATGTCTGCGCTCCGAGAAGTTTGCAGGTGAGCCGCAGTGCCAGAAAGAAGCGTACAGGTGAGAGCAGGCCCCCCCATGTATAAACGTCCCAAAGGGACTGCTCCCTCCACTTGATGGTGCCGCTCCTGTGATCCTGGGCAAGTGGCCATGACAGCACTCCCCCTCAAGGCCCCTCTCAAAGGTGATCCTCCTCCTGGCCCTGGTTTGGTGGGGTTATTACGATGGAATTGTCTAACCAATCGAGGGGCATGAACATATTTGCTGGGTTTCCAGGTTCGGTCTTGAGGTCTGTATCCTTTCCAGTCTATTAGGTAGTACAGTTTGGACCAAACCACCTTGGAATCCAAAATAGACTTAACTTCATATTCGGGTTCCCTATTTAGTAATTCAGGCTCTGGTAGGGAATCAATTTGTGTATTTGGTTTCATGGGCTTGAGGAGAGAGACATGAAATACTGGGTGTATTTTCATGTGCGATGGTAACTCCAACTTCATGGCGGCCGGGTTGATTGTTGCCTTGATAGTATAGGGGCCCAGATATCTGGGGCGGAAGGCCCGTGGTCCTTTCAAAGATATGTGTCTAGACGCTAACCAGACTTTATCCCCAATTTGGTAATCGGGAGCTTCTTTTCGGTGCCGGTCAACAAACGGTTTTTGTCTTTCTTTGGCCTTGTTCAAGTGTTCTATTGCTTCTTCACGAACCTGAGTGATGGATTT
The DNA here is from genome assembly GCF_040938575.1 of Ambystoma mexicanum. Taxonomy (NCBI): domain Eukaryota; kingdom Metazoa; phylum Chordata; class Amphibia; order Caudata; family Ambystomatidae; genus Ambystoma; species Ambystoma mexicanum. The sequence goes on from NC_090933.1 coordinate 241,696,192, forward strand.
ATGCAAGGTTTTTATTGCTGGCATTTCCAAAGTATCGGGAGGATCAAACACTGATGTCCGTGGGTGTCTTCCGTGTAGAGTATGGAATGGAGTTTGTCCAGTGCTTGTATGAACTGAATTGTTATATGCATACTCGGCTACCCAAAGTATGTTTTTCCAGGAGTCTTCGGAGTGTTGAAGCATACATCTTAAATACTGTTCTAGCGTCTGACTGGTTTGTTCAGTTTGTCCATCGGTTTGAGGGTGGTGGCTAGTGGACAACCAGAGGTCAATTTTGGCATTTGCACAACACCTTCTCCAAAAGGCAGAAACAAATTGAGTTCCACGATTCAATATCATGATTGATGGAAATCCATGTAACCGGACAATTTGTTCCAAGAACACAGTAGTGAGAGTCGATGCAGTTGGAAGTCCTTTCAGAGGGATTAAATGGGCCATTTTGGAGAATAAATCCACAATGACTAAGATGGTGTTGTTACCATAGCAGGGAGGAAGATCCGTGATAAAGTCCATCGACAGTGTATGCCAAGGTGCTGGTGGAACCATTAAAGGAAGTAGTAACCCAGCAGGGTTTTGCTTCTGAGATTTGTGCTGTGCACAGACGCCAGAGGTTGTAACAAATCGGGCAATGTCTTTCCTCCATGTGTGCCACCAATAGTTTTGTTTTACCTTAGCCTGTGTCTTGGCTATTTCAGGATGTCCTTCTACTAATGAATCATGGTAGTTTGTGATGATTTGAGTTTGCAGTTTCTTGTCCTGGATATATAACCGTCCTTGGAAATATGGTAGGTTGTTTTCGATGGTGTACCGGTCTCCCTTTAAAAGACATTCCTGTTGTTTTACCTGATTTATCTGGGACTGTAAACTGTTTTTTAAGTCATCTAAACATGTGGTAGCAGCAATCGTGGTTTGAATTCGTTCTTCGGGAATTATGGCAACGGGATCGGATGCTGTAAAGGCTTCTTTTTCCTCACTCATGCGTGATAATGCATCTGCTTTTCAATTTTGCACTCCAGGCCTATAGGTAATAATAAAGTCGTATTCTGCGAAAAAGAGCGCACAACAAACTTTGCGTGTGGGGATTGCGCTTTGGAGGTCTTTAAATACTGTAAGTTACGATGATCTGTGATGACTGTGACCGTGTGTCGTGCCCCAAGAAGGTAATGTCTCCATGCCTTGATTGCCAGTAGTTTCTTATCCGTGATTGCGTAGTTCCGTTCGGGGGCAGAATTTGCGGGACCAGAATCCGACGGGATGTAACTGTCCAGTTTCCGGGTCTCTTTGATATAACACCGCTCCCATGGCTATGTTTGAAGCCTCTGTTTCCACTACATATGGTAGGTCTGGACGGGGATGTCGAAGAACCGGTGCTGTGGTAAATGCTAGTTTCAGTTTATGGAAGGCTTCTTCAGCTTCTGTGGACCAATGGAGTTTTTTGTTCTTCCTCAGCAAAGAAGTGATTGGGTGGACAATTTGCGAGAACCCAGGAATAAATCGATGGTAGAAATTAGCAAAGCCGAGCACACTTTGTACTCCTTTCGTGGAGGTTGGCGAGGACCAATGGAGGATCGCGTCAACTTTCTGTGTGTCCATATGCACTCCCTGCGGTGTGAGCATGAAACAGAGAAATTCAACTTCGGTCACATAGAAGAATTTTTTTTCCAGCTTGGCATATAATTGGTGTTGTCGAAGTTTTTCCAAAACTGCCCGGACATGACCGACATGTTCTTCCTTGGAATTGGAGTAGATGAGAATGTCATCTATGTAGACAAGTGCGCAAATGTCCAACAACTCACGGAGTACGTCATTCATAAAGAACTGAAACGCCGCAGGAGCATTACATAACCCAAAAGGCATGACTTGGTATTCCTAGAGGCCATACTTTGTGCGAAAGGCTGTCTTCCATTCATCTCCTTTTTTTACTCTCACAAGGTGGTAGGCCCCTTGCAAATCCAACTTGGTGTGAATCTGAGCATGTTTCACTTGATCCAGGAGCTCGGGTATAAGTGGCAAAGGATATCGTTTTTTTACGGTAATCTGGTTGATTGCTCTGTAATCAATACAGGTCCTCAAGTCCCCCTCCTTCTTAGGCACGAAGAAGAGGGGCAAGGAGGCAGGAGACTTGGATGGGCGGATAAAACCATTTGCCAGATACTGATCCAGGTAAGTTTTAAGATGCTGGTTTTCTTGCTCCGTTAGGGCGAAAATCCGGCTGCAGGGAATTTGGGCTCCGAGCACGAGGTCTATTTGGCAATCGTAGGGTCTATGCGTGGGCAAAACATTAGCTTGTTCCTTTTGGAAGACATCCTGGTAACTGATATTCAGGTGGTAAGGGGCCAGTGAGGCCCAGCACAATACTTTTCTTGGGTTTTTGGTTGATAATGTCTTTGTTGTAACAGGTGTCGGCGCAGTCTTGAGAAAAGGTCAGAACTCGTTTTTTCGCCAGTCGATTTTTGGATTATGGGTCTCTAGCCAGGGAATCCCCAATATCATCTGGAACTGAGGAGCAGTGATGAGATCAAAGGTGATGTCTTCTTGATGCCCATCCTGCAACAGAAGCTTGACTTTCTCGGTACATTGTGTCACCAGGCCGGATGATAACTGAGATCCATCCACTGCAGTGACATTTTCCGATTTCTGCTTTTGTTGCAGAGGAAGGCCTATTCGTGTTGCCAGATCTTTTTTAATGTAGTTTCCTACTGCCCCACTGTCAATGTATGCCTCCAAGGAATGTATCTTTGACAGCTGCTTGTGATTTACCAAAAGGACTAGATGTGAGGTCTGTTCGCATTCCTTTTTCTCGCTCGACAAGTGGACCCCTACGCTTGCCGGGCATTAGAGTTTCCCGAGTACGGTGCTTCTTCTTCGTTGTATTTATCTGTTGCCCCTACCATTTTCTTGGGAGGTTTCACTGGGCAGCCACGGAGGAAATGGCCTGCTTTCCCACAATATAGACAGAGTTGTTGTCTTCTTTTTTCTCTTTCTGCCTTGGTCAGAGGACTTCGTAACCCACCGATTTGCATTGGTTCCGAGTGTTCATTTGGCTTGGTGTGGGTCTCGCGGGGTCGCACAAAAACTGTCCTGGCTTCTGTTCTGGCTCGATCCATTTTCCTATTCTGCAACCTATGGTCGCGTTGCACTGTGAGGTCTATGTAGTCTGCACATCCCTCAGGTGGGTTCACAACTTGAGCCAACACATCCTTAAGTTCCCCACATAGCCATCGATAGAAGAGTGTAGTCCTTTTCTCTTCTGGCCAGTTGGTTTGAGCTACAAGAAGATTGAAAGCTGCAATGTAGGCTAATAGATCTTGATTTCCCTGTCTGAGTGACAGTAGCTCGTTGTCCAGGGCTTGTCCCTGAGCAGGTCGGGCAAACAGTTTCTCCATCTCGTGTTGGAAACCCCCAAAGTTCCGAACCAAAGGATCATCTTGGGTTACTAATGGTATTGACCAGTACGCTGCATTACCCCCTAGATATGAGAGTACAAAGGCCACTTTGGCTTGATCATTAGGAAAGGCTCCTGGTCTGCATAAGAAATGCAGGCGACATTTGTTGATGAATATGGCAAACTTGTTTGGGTTGCCATTGAAGCGTCCGGGCAGAGCTAAGGACTACCAGAACCGGTGTGGATTGTTGTGGTGGAGCAGCATGGCTTATCCCAGGCAAGGGAACCTATCCCGCTTGTGCCTGTAGCACCTGTCTTGCTAAATCATCGGTTCTTTCCCGAGTTACAATAATATCTCACCTTAATGCACTGGTCTCTTGTCGAGAGGCGTGTACTTCAGCCCGTAATTCCCCTAGTAGTTGGGCCACCAGATCTGTCTCAGAAGTTTCCATAACGCCCAGGCAAAGAGTTGTTGAGGCTTTGCATTCTGTTTTGCTCACCTGTTCTCTGCAGAGGCGTTGGGGCACAGTTGCAGCTCTCCCTGGAGTTAGATCACCCTCTTCTGTTTTCATCCCCTGCGGATCAGCTGTGGGCGGCGACAATCAGTGGCACTGCTCCTGCGTGGATATGGGAAAACATGAATGCGCACCGATAGGTGACTGTGGTATCTCCCTAACCCTTCAACCCAAGGTGCGATTTCAGTGGGCACATACTGGCCCATAAGGCTCACCTGGTAAGTGTGAATGAAGAGCTCTCCGTCCTGCTACTTCTGGCAGGGGCGCTTGTTGATGGAATCGAGTTCCTTCACTGATTCCAGAGTAATAGTCCAGTCTAGCAGCGACTAAGATCCCCTTTCTGCTTTTTCTCAATGTCTTTTGTCTTTTCCCTTCTGTCTGCTGTCTCTCAATATCTTGATGTTATTGCTCTCAATGTTGTTGTTTTTAACTGAATAACGTTCCTCTCTGTTTTCTCCCAAATAGATGGAAATGCAGCCTAGCTACGGCTGTGGAGGCGCGGAACGCGTTGAGCGGAAGATGGATGCAACCGCAATGTCCGGCCGCGCGAGGTGTAATGGCAGCGTGCCCTTAACGAAATGTCTGTTAAGTGTCTAACCTTGTCTTTTGCCTTTCTTTAGCAGGTGCTGCGAGTTCAGATGAAGTGCGTCGTGCCGCGGTGCCCAGATGATGCGGTCTGCGCTCCGAGATGTTTGCAGATGAGCCGTGGTGCCAGGAAGAAGATGTCTGCGCTTCGAGATGTTTGCAGGTGAGCCGCGGTGCCAGAAAGAAGCGTACAGGTGAGAGCAGGATCCTCCAGATGGTAAGTATGAATGTAGATGGCAGGATCTGTCCGGGTAAGTTGAATCCCAGGCGACAGTGAGCGTGTGCCTTGGGGTTGGGCTGGCTTTTATAGCTGAGCCCTTAAGGCCACGCTCCTTAGCTCAGTCCTGCTTGCCACACCCTGCCACTCCTAGAAGTTGCATGTGCAGATGCAGATGGAGGCCACACCCGGACTAATTACACACAAGTGAGAAGTTCTTGAGAGTATTCCTGTCCATAATAAAAGAGTTCAGTTCCATTCCAAGCACAGCTGCCTATACTTAAAATATCTTGTTTAGGTTCTTCCATGATCCTGGCGCCAAAGGCGCCAGGACTGCTTCCCACCAGGCCCCCCCCATGTATAAACGTCCCAAAGGGACGTGCGTGAACCATGATGCCCCCTGCTCCCTCCACTTGATGGTGCCGCCCCTGTGATCCTGGCAAGTGGCCATGACACTCACTTTCTGATACTGTAAACAGCTTCCCCAGCCTTCATAGACAGTGTTCGTATGTACTTCACTCGCTATGTAGTGGACTGCATGCTCGCTCCATTCTTTCACACTTTCATGCTCACTGTTACTTCTTCAGCCTCGATATGCAAAATTTGTGTCTATCTCATTCCAGATTACCTGGGTGTTGTGCTCGTTCTGGTTCATCAGCATCTCGTACCAGGAACAGCTTTAGCAGTCTTAGACCCCACAGCTCATTGCCCTCATGGTGGGACCGTTCGCCTCCGTTTGTACTTTTCTCGCTTGTACCGGCTACGCCACCGCTAGTTCGGCTGCTACAATTAGCTCCGCCCCTCCAGGATGTGCTCACAGAGGCACACCTCAGTATACCGTGGAGTCTCCTCCCTCCGTAGGAGTCACCACGGCTTCCCCAGTCTCTTTCCATTCACAGTTCCTATTCTGTGCACATACGTCATCACAATCAAAAAAGGTGTGTACTTGCTCCTTTACGACAGCCTTCAGAAAACAGTCAGCATGACCTGAAACCAGTAGGGTGGAAGGAGGATTGCTGGTACTTGTAGTTAAAATTTGAGAACAGTCAGTTCTTTCAAGTCCCATATAGGTGGATAACAAAGTCCTTTTTACATAGACCTCCCAGTGAAGTCCCAACTCCCCAGACTAATAGTGTCTTGTGGAACGGGCTCACATCCCTAACCTGACAGGGGGTGGCTTCCCGTGGGGAGAAGGGATGAATTGTCCAGATTTGTCACAGAGTGTAAGTCATATACGTGTAAGTAGTATGAGTGCTTGACGTATGAGTGTATTAGCGTATGAGGGTATGGTGTATAATCTATACAATTTACATTTCGCAATTTGCATGTCGTATATGTCTTAGAGAAATCTATAAAAACTCAAATCAAAGTTAGTTCTGACTTTGATGTGAGGTTTTATACATATAGCAGTTTACATGTATGTAATGTACATTTCATAGACAATAGCAAAACAAAAGAGTTGATGGCTGGAAGGTTTAGAATAAATCTTGACCTCTGGCATTGCTCTGGGCAACCCTCCAGCCCATCGTTCTTCGCCTGCCAAGCCATTACAAAAGGGGAAAAACCATATGCAAATCAGGCTTGGTCCCACCCCCAAAGGGGTAGTCCAGCCCGAACTGCTAGGTCACATCCCTTTTGCACGAGACCACAAGCATCCACAGACATGTTTCAGCCTTGTCCACGTCGAGTACAAGATGTACATTCATTTAGCACATGTCTTCTAGCCCTTCTATACATAGGCGACAGGGTGGCATACGAGTGTCACACGTGCATGTGTCATAAGAGCGAATGTCATGAGAGTGTGTTGTGTAAGGCGAATTAGTGTTTGATGTGTAAGTGTCTGGATTGTGTTTATGGCATACAAGTAGCATGTGAATGTTAGGTGGCATATACAAGTATTACAGTTCATCGATGTACACAATTTACATGTCCTATTAGTTTAAACATTTCTTCAAAATCAGTCCTGAATTTCATGTGAGTTTTCATAGGTATATGACTGTACATGTATTAAATGTACACCTCTTACACATGAAAATACAGTGTGTATAGAAGATAAAGATTGATTCTGAGCATGTGTCATAATAGCATGTGTCGTAAAAGCATGTTTTAAGAGTGTTTTGTAGGAGTGTGTGCCATAAGAGTGTGTGTTGTAAGAGTGTGCATCATAAAAGCATTTGCGGTAAGAGGGTGTGTCGATGTGTTGTAAGAGTGTCATGTGTGTTAAAAATGTGTGTGTTTTAAGATCAGTTGTCCCAAGCACATGGTAAGTGTCTGTGTCATAAGTGTGTGTGTCGTAATTGTGTGGTGTAAGAGCATGTGTCATAATTGTGTGCCTGCTCTTAAGTGTGTGTGTTGTAATAGCATTCCAAAAGTGTGAGCATCGTGAGTGTTTTAAGTGTGTGTGTGTCATAAGTGCACGTGTTCTAAGAGTGAGTGTGGTGAGTCATAATATCATATGTTGTAAGCGTGTATGTCGCAAGAACCTGTGGCGTAAGAGCTTGTGGCAATAGAGCATGTGGTATAAGAGCGTGTTTTGCAAGTGTGTATGTGTCGTAAGTCTGTGAGTCGGAAGAGCATGTGTCGTAAGTGTGTGTCATAATAGCACGACATAGAAATGTGTGTCATAAGTGTGTGTGTGTGTGTATCATAATTGTGTATGTGTCATAGGTGTGTGTATCCTAAAAGCATGTGTTGTATGTGTGTGTATCATAAGTGTGTGTGTGCCATCAGTCTGCATGTCAGAAGGGGCGTGTGTCATAAGAGTGTGTGTTGTAAGGCATATGAGTAATTGGTTTGTAAGTGTCTGACATGTGAGTGTATGATATATAAGGACCAGTGTTTGGTATAAATTCATGAAATGCACATGACCTATACGCCTCCTATATGTATGAAAGCTCACATTAAAATGAGGACTGACTTTGATGTGTGCTTGTATACGTATAGGAAGCATGTAAGAGTTGTACAGTGTGTACATGTATGCAATTTTCATCTCTTGAAAATGGACATAAAATTCAGTCCTTAATTTGATGTCAGTTTTTATACATATATTAGTTTACATGTATGAAATGTACATCTCACACGCCTATACAGGTTGTGTATAAAGTGTAGGCTCCTTTTGCTCATGTTTTATATGCCTCCTGTACATATAAAAGCTCAAATTAAAGTGTAGTTTAACTTTGATGTGAGTATTCAATACATAGATATAGGAGCTTTACACATACATGTATAGTTTGCATAGAAAAAGAACATTGGTGCTGAGTGCATCGTAATAGCGAGTGTTTTAAGAGTATGTGCCATAAGAGCATGTGTTGTAAGGGTGTGAGCCGTAAGAGCATGTGTCATAAGTGTGTATCATAGGAATTTGTGACGTAAGAGCATGAGTCATAAGTGTGTGTCATAGGTGTGTGCTGTGAAAATACATGTGGTGTAAGAGCTTGAATTGTGTGTGTGTCGAAAGTGTGTCATAAGTGTGCATGTCATAAGAGGATGTGGTGTAAGAGCATGTGTCGTAGGAGCGTGGGGGGTTGCATGTGAGATTAGTGTGTTGTGTGTGTCATAAGAACTTGTGGTGTAAGAGTGTGTGATGTAAGAGCATGTGTCATAAATGAGTGTGTGTGCTCCAAGCATGTGTCGTACAAGCATGTGTACGCGTGTCGTACGAGCATGTGTTTTAATTGTGAGTGTTGCAAGTGTGGTAAGGGTGCGTGTTTTATAAGTGTGTGGCATAAGAGAATTTGTCACAAGTGTGTGTTATAATGCAAGGTCGTAACAGCGTTTGTCGTAAGTATGTCTGTCATAAGTCTGTCATAATTGTGCCCCGTACATGTGTGTCATAAGAGCATGTGGCTTAATAGTGTATGTGTGTACTACCCTCTAGGAAAAAGGCAACTTCTTGGAGCAAAAGGATTGAATTTGGGCTAATTTGCATACCCACAATGCCTTGCTGATGTGGCTCTGAACTGGAGGTGAGCTTCCAGCGATGGCTACTTGGTGGCGTTGTGGAATGTGTGACTTTTTTGTGACAAATGTATTTCTTTTAAGGACTCAGCTGGTCCATGTTTGAAAGAGACAAAAATAAGGTTTCCTTTTGCATTGGGTAGAGTCCTGGAAAATGAAAGCAAAGCCACAGTCTTAAGGGTACTTTCCCACAGGACCTTCAATATTATTTGAAAATGGTTAATACATGATCATAAGAAAAATTGTCCTCACCCAGAAAAAGGGAACATTTTTCATGGTCCTGGCTATTTGTTTAAAAAACGTGTATTGACACTTCCAAAATATTATTTGAGTGAATCAAGATGGCCGCCTGCATCAGATAGACGTGCCAGCAGCTACTTGGTTAGCCTGTGGACAAGTTGTGTCTCCCCCACCAGCCCGAGACCACATACACGACCACCGAGCAGCGGAAAGGACCGGGGGAACTTGACCCCCCGACTGCGGGCTGGAGGACCCAGACCCTCAGCACTAGGAGCAGCGAACTTGCAAGCGCAGACCGAGCGGAGCGCCATCAGCGGGCTGCACGCTCGATTGCGGCTTCCAGGTGTCGGGAACCACCATATGAGCGGGGAGCGGAGCAGAGACTGGGAGCCCGCTGAAACAAATGCCCTCCAAAATAAATAAATCAAAAAGAGGCTGAGCGGGCGGCAGGCGCAGTTTGGGCAGACAAAGAACTTGCAGGCAAGGAGGAGCGGGCTGGATCAGCATCCGCTGTGAGCATACCGGCTGCACATAGGGAGAGCAGGAAGCGGCTATTAGCGGGGCCCTGCCGGATGAGATGGAGCAAGGGTGCGAACAGATGCGAGCCCCTCGCAGAAGAGTTGAAGGAGGAGCGAGAGAGGGACCGGGGCTGTGAAAATATGCGGCACCGTCTTCCTTAGAAAACTCATGGAGAAGCTGGTCTTCCCCCAACTGACCCAGCACACTGAACTTGTTGGTTGCCTCCACGACCATCAATCTGGATTCTGAGCAGCCAGAGGCAAAGAAACTGCTCTTCTGAACACCTGTGAGAATCGCTCGCATCTCTTGATTCCAACTCTCCAGCGGTTCTTATGCTACTTTATCTCTCCTCTTCATTTGATGCGGGCAACCACTCCATCCTCATAAAACAACTCCATGATACCTTAGATATCTCAGAGTGGGCACTGGACTGGCTGACCTCCTTCCTCAGTGACCGCCCATCCTAGGTTATTCTGGGCTCTTTTTCCTCCCCCACCTCTATCTCCACCTGCGGGGTCTCCAATGGCTCCAAACTTTCCCCCTGGCTATTTAACAACTACCTTGCTCCGCTTGCACACCTCATTTCCACGTTCTCTCCCAATTTACAGTGTTATGCAGACGACACACAACTCTTCTTCAAACTTCACTCGGATACTCTTCTTGCTTTCTCCATCATTCTGCACTGCCCATCTGCCATCCAGTCCTGGTGTACTTCCAATGATCTCTGCCTAAACGCCAGCAAGACTGAGATCCTTCCGATCGGGACTCGTGCTCGCTCTTTCTGTCCCTACCTCTGGCCATCTTCTATGGGCTCTCCCCCATCTCCTTCATCTGAAGTCAGAAACCTTGGAGTCATCTTCGACTCTTCTCTTTCCTTCATCCCTCACATTCAGGACCTTGCCAAGAAGTCCAACTTTCAACTAAACCTCCTCAAAGGAATTCTTCCTTTCCTCACCTTAACCCAGAAGCTCAATGTCTCTCTCTGGTTCTCTCTAGGCTAGACTACAGCAATAGCCTTTTTCTTAATCTACCCTCTTCTTCTGACCCCTCCAGCTAATCCAGAATAGGGTTGCACGACTTATCATTGGCCTCAAGCCCAGGGAGCGCCTCTCTCTGACCCTAAAAACTCTCCACTGGGTCCCAGTTGCTGCAAGGATGATCAAATTCAAATCCCTCTGCATCATCCACAAGGCTGCCTGTGGCTGGACACCATGCTACCTACAACTTGTTCTCACTAAATACTCTCCCTCCAGATCTTTATGTTCCCCCGGCGCCAACTCTCTGTGTGTTCAGTGCTCTGCTAAACCGCCAGCTGGTGGCTGATCTCTTTCCTCAGCAGGCTCCCTCCTATGGAATAGCCTCCTACTTCCCCTTCGTCTTTAGCTGGATCTCCTCAAATTCCGGAAGCTCCTCAAGACTTTGCTTTTCAACTCCTCCTTACCTTCATCCCTCCTCTGTTAAATCCCACAATTGCTGAGATTGGTGACAAGGGCCCTTTTGTGTCCTCCCGTGTCTTGGCTGTCCACACCCAATCGCCTACAGACTCCACACCTCCCAGCACTTGGCCTTGGCACCCAATGGCCTAGGTGGATGTCAAAGGCCAAAGCGAGGGCCTAAAAACAGGCAACAGCCATTGGGGACACGCTGGGCACTTTCCCCACTACATGGGGGCCCAAATGAAATGAGAGGACCAGCCAAAGCATCCCATGACATGGCAGGCCATAGAGAATCCCTAGGGCGGGGGCGGCCGAGCCCACAATACAACAGGATCTTCATTGTGATCTGATGACTCTCCAGACGTCGCTCACTAAAGCCTTCCAAGAACAGTTCCAATTAATGAGAACAGACCTCAACAAGGCTTTGGTAGAAATAAGACAGGAAGTCGGCCAGGTGGGGGAAAGGATGGACCTCCTCGAAAGGGGTGTTTGGGAGATAGACAGAGACACATCAGAGCACAGTGAGGCAATAAACGACTCAATGTGGCTACGCAAAACCTTGAGTTACAGATGGAAGATATGGAGAACAGATCGCAGAGGATCAACATAAGGATCAAAGATTTGCCCGAGACACTCTCAGAAAAGGATTTAAAGGTGAATGTCTGGAGGGGTTTTTGCACCTGCCTGGAAGATACGAGCCCAGAGGAGATTGAGCTAGACCGGATCAGTAGAACAGGTAGAATGGCCAGGAGCTCTAACGGCAGGCCGAGGAATGTCTTTGCGGCTTTCTCACGCTACACGCAGAAAGAAGCGGTCCTGCGAGCAGCTAGGATGAAAGAACCAGTGTTATACCAAGGATTTCCTTATTTCAGGACCTGGCAGGCAGAACACTGCTCAAGAGGAGGCAGATGTGCCCGGTGGTAAAAGAGTTGGCCCGTAGAGGAATACGCTACAAATGGACCATCCCTTTTGGACTAGTTTAAGAAAGGTAGTTGGCCCATAAATACATCAAATCTACCAAGGAATGAGCTGACCTCCTGCAACTTGACGTAAGTCAGGGTCTTCAGGAAGACCACCCTCCCCAGCCGGAGAACCGCAAAAGGCCTCGGCCCTGGGAATGGGTGACAGCAGGAGAGCGACGTAGGCGCAGGGCCACCATTTGGAGTCTGCAATCAAGGACTCGTGGAGAGTCAGAGAGGGGGAAGCCGGTTGATGGATAACAACAAGCAAAGAGGAGCACGCACATAGACCCGCTTTAAAGGGGTGGTGGGCAATGTAACACCTACCTGATGCCCTGTGGGAGTGTCTGAATCTCTGACGGAAACTTGCATGTCCCCCTCCTCTGCACCTCTGGGATAAGACTAGTGTATGCTCTACACCTCCCTTTACCCCAAAAACAGTGTGGTATGGATGAACCCTGTCGCTTTTTGTGGGAAGGGAGGTGAGAATGTTGGTGGACGTTTTGCCTTGGCCCCAATTGTGATACCTAAAAGCAAAGGACACAATTACTACCATGTTGACTACCTTTCCCCACTGTTCTCCCCCATCCACAGACTACTGGGAAAGGACTCACTGTAATGTGTTTTGCTGAGGCTTGCAACGGTACCAGTAGCTTCACTGGTCCCTGCTGTCCAGACCTGCTGCGGCATGCGTGGTGCTGGGGCATGAGAACCCTCCTTCTTGAGGTTCAATGGCTTTGTTAAGTCTTGTTGAATTGTCCTCTTGTACTGTTAATGTCTTTGCGCGTTCGCCTCTTAATGCTTTGTTAATGTTTTATTCTTAACTACTTGTGCGATTAGTTCTCCAACTTTACTCTTCTTCCTTGCAGGTCGCAGGTTGGAGGTATGTTGAAGAAAAGGTGGAGGTGTGTCTGGGGTACACAGCGCGCCCACTATGGAGCGCGAATCAGGTAAATGGAGGCAGATGAGTTTATGGTGCGGCGTACAAGTACGTATGTGCCGTCTCTTACTGTCCCTAGGTTTTTCCTTTCATTTTGTGGCTGGTTTGTCATTGGCGTGGCACACACGTGCTGCTTCTTACTGTGTTTTCTCTTTTCAGATCTTTTCTTGCTGGCTTTCTCCTACACAGCACGCGCGTACTGCTTCTTACTGTGTTTTCTTCTTTTCTGTTCCTTTACAGGCATCAACCACAGGCATTGAACAAAGACTAGACGTTCATCTGCTTACTTGAGGAGCAGATGCAACGTGAAACAGGGTGTGAGCCTCAGGGTGTGGTTTTTATAGCCCTGGGCCCCTCCCTGGTTGCATAGAATGTAAAGCTTGCATAAACTGTGGTGGCACACACTGCGGCCATGTTGTTTTCCATGTGGAGCCATTTCTGGGGTGGCCATCTTGGAAAGGCAATCCACTCCCATGTTGTGACTGAACCTGCTGGTTGCGCCAATCATGCACCAATGTAGTCCAGTCCGCTCCACTATTCCTGCCCTTGTTTCCATAATGTGCCCTAATGGGGTGAGAGGCATGTGCCCTAGAAGTGATGAAGTGGGTATTGACCCCCGTGATCATGACAGCACTACGCCCAAGTCCCCCTTCACAGTGTTAGTACTCGGTTGGGGTTTTTCTGGATGTTTCGGTTAAATGGGGCAACTAACCGTGGGGCATGCACATGCGAGGCTGGTTCCCACATCCTGTCTAATACTCCATACCCTTTCCAGTCCATTAGGTAGTAAAGTGCGTCTCTTACTTTTTTGGAATCTAGTATTTCCTGTACCTCGTATTCGGGTTCTTAATCCCTAGACACTATCAGGGTTGGTTGCGACAGACAGTAACGAGTGCCTGGTTGGACGGGTTTTAGCAGTGAAACATGGAACACTGGGTGTACTCGTAAGGATGGTGGTAATGCCAGCTTGACTGCCACCGGACTGACCAGTGAAGGTATGGGATAGGGGCTGATGTACCTGGGAATTTTCGGGGACCCCTCAGTTGGATGTGCTTGGTGGCTAGACATACTTCAGGTCTCAACACGAGTTGGGAGGTATCCCGGTGGTATTACCGGCAGGATACCGAACTGGGCTAATAGCATTACTGCCACCCGGTGCGGCACTGTTAGCGCCAGATCAAGGGTTGGGCGATAATGGGTATTCCCCATTGGGTCCATTGGACTCAATGGGGCATTTTCGGCCCAATTAGGGCGTGCTAATAGTGCTGCGCTAATTGTGCATGAAAATGGGCGTTAGGTTGGTCATTTCTCTTTTCGTCTCTGCAAACCTTTTGTAGGCCTTTTTGGCTTGCTGGAGTGTGTTAGTAGTTACCTTCAAGGTCTTCTGAATATTGTCATGCAGTGAAGTGATTGCTGGCATCTCTGTGGCTGCTGGTGGATTGTAGGCCGAGGTACATGTGTGCCTTCTGTGCAGAACAAAGAATACAGAGAAGCCTTTGGAACTGTGTACAGTGTTATTGTAGGCATATTCGGCGATCCCGAGAAGTTCAACCCAGTTCTTATCCGTGTGAGGAAACATGCAACAGAGGTATTGCTCCAGGATCTGGTTGGTTCTTTCCGTTTGTGTGTCAGTTTAGGGATGGTGACTGGTTGACAGCCGGGCCTCTAACTGAGCTATGGCACAGCACCTCCTCCAGAACTGAGAAACAAATTGACTGCCCCGATCCGAGATTACGACTGTAGGAAACCCATGTAATTTGACGACCTTCTTCAGAAATGCTTGGGCTAGAGTTCCTGCGTTTGGTAGTCTTTTGAGAGCTACAAAATGCGCCATTTTGGACAAAAGATCAACCATCGCCAGGATCGTGTTGAAACCGTTATACGAAGGTAGATCGGTGATGAAATCCAGAGACACACTGTGCCATGGAGCTGGAGGCACTGGTAATGGATGAAGGAGGCTGTGAGGTTTTCTTTTGGGTGTTTTATTCTGTGCGCATATATCACAGGTTTTAATGTATTGGATCACATCAATTCACCAGGCAGGCCACCAATAGTATTGTTGGATCTTTGGAAGGATATTAGTGATTCCTGGGTGACCTTCCACTAAGTCGTGGTAGTTCTATATAATTCTTTCCTGCATCGTCTAGTCTGGCAACAATATCTAGTTACTGTGATATGGGAGTCCTTTTATGTTTTCTCGTTGAGGGTCTTGGGCGACCCAGGTTTGTATTTCCTGGGGCGTCATTGTCTTTTTAACTGCTTCTTGCAAGGGCTCGAGATCGGGGGGAACCGTGTTCAAAACTCCCACCAATTTGTATTTTGGAATAATTGCTACAAGTTGTGGGGCGGCATAGGTGTTGTCTCCCTCAGTGTCCCAGCACAACTGTGATAAAGCATAGGCTTTTCTGGTTTGTACTCCGGACCGGAAGGTTACTACGAAATCGTACTCTGCGAAGAACAAGACCCAGCATAACTGGCGAGGAGATTGTACCTTGGCGGATTTGAGGTACTATAGGTTTCCGATGGTCCTTAATAACTGTAACCGGATGTCGCGCCCTCAGGAGGTAATGTCGCCATTCTTTCAAGGCGGCTTTGATGGCCAGCAATTCTTTGTCTGTCACGGCATAGTTTAGTTCTGCAGGTGTGCATTTTTTGGATCAAAACGCAACTGGATGCAGCTTGTTGGTATCTGGATTGCGTTGAGAAAGCACAACACCCATCGCTATTTTAGAGGCATCAGTTCCCACCACATATGCAAGTTCTGGTTTTGGATGCTGTAGGACTTGGGCTGTGCTGAACTGGGTCTTAAGGAAATTGAAAGCCTATTCAGCTTCTACGGTCCAAGAGAAAGTTCTGTTCTTCCTGAGGAGTGATGTGACGGGATGCACTATATCCGAGAACCCTGGTATGAATCGCTGGTAAAAAGGTGCACTGGAGAATGGTGTCAACCTTGCGGTTGTCCATGTAGACTCCTTGTGGTGTCAAAATGAAACCTAGAAACTGCACTTCCTTGAATGGAAATGTAAATTTCTCCAGTTTGGCATAGAGCTTATGTTGGCGTAATTACTCTAGGACCACTCTTACATGCAGCACATGGTCTTCAGGCGAAGTGGAATAAATCAAGATGTGGTCTATGCAGACAATTGCGCATACATCTAGGAGTTCTGTATCATTCATGAAGTAATGGAAGGCTGCTGAGGCGTTGCAAAGGCCAAACGGAATAACAGAATGCTCAAAAAGACCACATTTTGTGAGAAACGCGGTCTTCCATTCATCGTCGTCTTTGACTCGCAAGAGATGGAATGCCCCCCTGAGGTCTAATTTCGTGTAGATGTTGGCGTTCTTTGGTTTAACAGCACCGGTATCAATGGCAGGGGGTGTCGTTTTTTTACCGTTGTTTTGTTTAGAGCTCTATAGTTGATACAGGTACATAAGTCTCCCACCTTCTTGGCAACGGAAAAAAGGGGGAAGGCTGCTGGTGACTTCAAGGGTCGTATGGAACCATTTTCCAGGTACTGATCAAGGTAATTGCAGAGGTGTTTGTTTTCTTGCTCCATCAGGCTACAGGGAATTTGGGCGCCAGACACTAGGTCAATCTGGCAATCATAAGGCCTGTGCGGGGGCAGGATATTTGCTTGCTCTTTCTGAAAGATGTCCTGGTAATCCTTGTAGTCAGACGGCAACATTCCCGTGATGCCTATCACAAGCTCTTGAGGTTTTGCTGACACAGCAGGAGATGATCGAGCACCTGTTAATTGTTGGTAGTAGCAGGTGTTGACACAATCTGTGGAGAAAGTAAATGCTCGGGTTCGCCAGTCGATGCTTGGGTTGTAGGACTCCAGCCAGGGTATGCCCAAAATAAGTTGGCACTGAGGTGCGTTGATTAGGTCAACTGTGATGTATTTCCAGTGTCCATCCTGGTAAAGCAGCACTGGTTCACCAGCCCGGAAGATAGCGGTGTGCTGTCAACAAATAAAATGTTGTCCACTGTAACCTTTTGTTGTCACGACATTCCTATCTCTCGACCAAAGGTGTAGTCCACATAGTTTCACAGGGCTCCACAATCCACATATGCCTCAAGGGCATGCATCTTCTGTGGTTGCTGAGGGCACACCAGCATGATGGGTATAGCTAGATGCAAGACCAATGATACCTTCTATTTGCTCGACAAGCCGGCCTCTACTCTTGTCAAGCTACACAGTTTTCCCAAGGCGTTATCTTGCTGGTAGCGTCTACCGCTCTCATGGTCTTCTTGGGTGGTTTAACCGGGCAGTCTCTCAAGAGGTGGCCGGACTTACCACAATACAAGCATAATAGTTGTTGTCTCCGTTTGCCTCTTTCCTCCGGGGTTAAGGGTCCTTGAACACCGCCCAACTACATGTGCTCTGGCTGGCTTTCTGTATGACGTGGGGGGTCTTCTTTTGACTGGATGCATAAGGGGCATCCATCTGAACATGACTTATCAGTTCGCTGTTCCTGTAGCCGATGATCCAGTTGAACCCCAAATCCATGTATTCGGAGCAACGGTCGGGATGGATTAACAACCTGTGCTAGGACATCCTTGAGCTCTTCCCTTGGGCCAGTCCGTGGTTGCATAGAATGTAAAGCCTGCATAAACTGGTGGAACGCACTGCGGCCATGTTGGTTTTCAAGTGCAGCCATTTCTGGGGCGGCCATCTTGGAAAGGCAATCCACTCCCTTGTTGTGACCGAGCCTGCTACTTGCACCAACCATGCACCTATGTAGCCCAGTCCTCTCCACTACTCCTGCCCTTGTTTCCATAATGTGCCCTAATGGAATGAGAGGCATGTGCCCTAGAAGGGATGAAGTGGGTATTGACCCCCGTGATCATGACAGGAAATGAAGGTAGGAAATTGGGCTGTGGGAGTGCAGGAGGATGTTCCATCTTTTTTCAGTTAGTGCGGGTGTGCCCAGGGGGAGGCATCGAGGAGTGGGAGGGGGTTAAGGGAGGAAGTGAGGGGGGGTGGAGGATGCAAGAGGGAGGGGGGAGCACCAGAGGTTGGGGGCAAGGTGAGTAGGAGTTTGAAATGGGGAGGACGGAGGAGGGAGGCAGCTGAGCATGGGGAGGAAGCGAATGGGAGGCCGTCTAGGGAGAGAAGTGGAGGGGGCGCACGAGTACGATAACCATTCAAATGGTCGACAAATAATGAAAGAGGGCTTAACTCCCATCTCAACAGGATCAAATTGGAGCATTTTACTAGGAAATCCAGCCCAAATGTCCTTGCAATCCAGGAAACTCACCTCCTGAGGAAAGATCAGGCGAGACTCAGACTGAAGGGCTTCTCTCGAAGACACATAGGTTGGCTTTGGCTATTCAGGATGGAATGGACCTCAAGATAAAAGGACTCCAAGGTGGACAGAGGAGGCAGATGTGTCATTGTGGTGAGAGACTACTTGGGGGGTCGCATACACTCAATCTACGCACCTAAATCAAGGCAGGAAGCTTTTCTGCAAAAGTCCACATGATCTTGATGGGTGATTTTATTCTAGCCTGGTCCCGTGAACTAAACAGAAGTTCAGAGGGGGAGGAGGGGATCATACGGCAGGGCGGTAGCCACTGGTTCACTACGGGATAGGTTTGAAGCCCTGGGACTACAGGACGTCTGGAGCGAGGTGCAAGGGCACAGGGAAGGATTTGCGTTCTTTTCCAATGTGCACAGAACACAATTTCGCATTGACTATGTGTGAGTGTCGGCCCCCCTGCTGGGAGCAGACTCGGACATTGAGGTGGGCCCTCTCGGAATAGCCAACCACGCTGTGGTAACAATGGATCTGCGTCTTCCTGGGCGCAAACCAGGGATCTGGGGTTGGAAGGTACCGAGGAGCTGTTGAGGGACCCGGTCATAAGGGGGGAGTTGGAGGACAAGATCAGGGACTTCTTTGATATAAACAAAGACTCAGACACAGGGGAGAGCCTCCAATGGGACACATTTAAAGCCACAATTAAGGGTTACCTCATTGCCATGAAAGCACAGAGGGATAGGCAAATGAGAATACTCGAGACCCATCTAGAACTGAGGTGGAAGAGAACAGGAAGCGAGAGATGGTTGCCCCCTACAGGAGATCCATGAGGGAATACCGACAGGCGGTGGGCCCAATTTAATGTACTTAGAACTAACAGGGTGGAGATGTCATAACTGTTCATTGGTCAGCGTTTTTGCGCGAAGGCCAATAAGGCGGACACACTCATCGCACAGCTACTGAGGGGACCAGCGGGCAGCAATACCATTACCGCAATAGCAGACGAGCAGGGACTCTGTCACTCCCTCACGGAGGAAAAAAACTGAGGAAATCCAGGATTGCTTTGCCCGCTACTACGTGGATCTGTACTCGTCCCAGAGCCCGTCGATTCAGTTATAGGCGGACTTCTTGGATGGTAGTCGATGCCAGGGAGGTACTAAAGCAGGAGATCACAGCGGAGGAAGTTCAGAGGGTCATATAGACCTTTACCCCCAATAAAGCACTTAGGACACATGGTTTCACAGCAACTTACTATAAAACCTTTGCAAGAGTCTTAGTCCCGCACCAAAGCAGCTTATACAGTCACTTTCGGGAGTCTGGCAGAATCTCATCGTCCATGGAGGAGGCAAAAATCATAATCATCCTAAGCCCAATAAGGACCACACTAGGTGTACGTTGTACAGGCCAATGGCGTTAATAAATGTGGACGCTAAAATATACATCAAAATTCTAGCTAATAGACTAGAGGGATTCCTCCCGGACCTGACCCAGTTGGGGTTTGTACATGGGTGGCAGACATTCGATAACATCAGACGCATAGCACACCCACAAGAGCTCAACCCCCGCTGTCCTCCTATCCCTCGACGCCGAGAAGGCCATTGACCGGGTGGAATGGTCTTTTTTGTTTAAAGTGATGGAGGAGATGTGGCTAGGAGGGGATTTCCTTCAAATGCTTAAGGTGAACTACAACGCACACCTGGCACGCCTCTTTGTTACTGGGTGCCTGTCCTGTAGTATTCAGCTAAGCAGAGGGACCAAGCAGGGGCGCCCTGTCTCCCTTCTTCTCTATGCAATTTATTTGGAGCTGAGCCTTCATGGAGGACATGCTCCTCTCACTCTTGAAGCCGGGAGAGTCGTTGAGGGTTTGTAGGGGGACTTTATCGGACTTCGGGCTGTCTCAGGCCTTAACCATGTCTGAATTACTAAACCTCACGGTGAGAGGGAGGGAGGTGGTGGATTTGAAGGCTTCTTCGCCCTTCCTATGGAGTCCCGGGGGGGGATCAAGTACTTGGGAATCCGTATAACCCCAATACTTACCGGTTGGTATGCAGCTAATTACTCACCCATGTCATCATCTATTAAAGCGGATCTTCAAAAGTGGAAGACTCTTAGGATTTCATAGGTGGGTAGAATGGCAGCAGTGAAGATGGTGACACTCCCTCAGCTGCTCTACCTCTTTCAGGCTCTCCCATTGGTGGTCCCAAATAGCTTCTTTAGCGATCTGGGGAAAACAACAGGCAATTTTATATGGGAAGTTAAGAGGCCAAGGATTAACCTTAACCTACTAATGTCCCCAAGGAGGGAAGGAGGAATGGCGCTACCTAATTTCCAACTGAATTACTATACATCCCAACTGCAGATCATACGAGAATGTTTTTCGGTGCACAAGGGGAAACAGTGACAACGGACCTGTCGGTGAGGCACGATCTGAGGGAGGTACTGTGATTACTGCGCCAACATAGGCCAAGGCACATGTACTTAAGTGTTATCAGAAAACTAGTGGCAGACACGTGGGACAAATTGGCAAGGGATATACAGGATCACAACCTTCCCATCGCCATTTACCCCTATTTTTAATAAGCCAAATATTTAATAGGGTTACTCACCGTAGTGACCACCTTACTCCTAGTCCATAGTCCCCTTTCCTCCATACTTATGGGACATTCCCGCGTCCTGTGTGATGGGACCGGAGCACTTTGTAAAAAGCATCACATTTTTCAAAAATGTGTCCTTCTTCTCTTTTTACATGGGGTACCGCATGTGGCCGTAACCCCACCCTCCTTAGCTCCGCCCATCAGTCCTTTTCTATCGCCAGGTCAGAGACCTTTAAGCAATAACAGAGGAACCTTATTAGAGGGGACGGCGGGCAGACGTATGGAGGAAAGGGGACTATGGACTAGGAGTAAGGTGGTCGCTATGGTGAGTAACCCTATTATACTCCTATATCCCGTCCCCTTTCCTCCATACTTATGGGAGACTCCCAAGCACTCCTCACAGGAATTACAGGTGGATGGAAACTTCTTACTGAAAAAGGTTTTTAAGCACAGCCTGGCCAAACTGAGCATCAGACCTGGAGCGAAGATCCAAACAATAGTGTTTACAAAAAGTCGATGGGGAGGCCCAGGTAGCCGCTTTCGCGATCGTCTCCGAGGCGGCATACTTTTGAAAGGCAACAGCAGCTGCCTTGCCCCGTACCAGATGTGCGTGAACCCCCTTTGGAGGTTGAAGACCTTGAACAGCGTAAGACTCCATAATACAGGCAGCGATCAATCTGGAGATAGTCGCTTTGGAGGCCGGTTTACCCTGCGGAATACCGAAGGTCACCAGGAGCTGAGAAGAACTCCTAAATTCAGATGTTCTGTCCAGATAGAACTTAAGAGCTCTCCTTACGTCCAGGCAATGCAAAACCCTCTCAGCCTCTGAGGCTGGTTTTGGAAAAAAGACAGGCAAGGAGAATGCCTGATTCAGATGAAAATCAGAGACCACTTCTGGAAGGAAAGAAGGATTCGTCCTCAGGACAACCTTATCCTTATGAAAATCCAGGAAGGGATGCTCCACTGACAAGGCCTGGAGCTCACTCACTCGTCTTGCCGAAGTCACAGCGACCAAGAAGGACACTTTCCAAGAAAGGGGCTTAAGATCTACAGTAGCCATTGGCTAAAAAGTCTTATGGCACAAGATCGTAAGGACAACGTTCAGATCCCACGTCTGATGCGGTTTGCGAACAGGAGGGTAAAGACGCATGAGACCCGCAAAGCACCTTTTAACCACTGGATTTGACAGCGAAAAAGAGCTCTGGTCCGTGGATCGGTATGCAGCAACCGCCAAAAGATAAGTCCTGCATGACAAGACATGAATGCCTGTTTCTGCTAGATGAGAGACGAAGGACAGCACCGCGTCAATCGTAGCCTCCCTGGGGTCCAGCTGTCTGGCTAAGCACCAGTGGCAGAACCAAAGCCATTTTCCCCTATATTGAGATCTCGCTTGAGGGCTTCCTGGCCGCCTGAATAATGCGCATGTTATCAGCAGACAAGTTGAGGTGTTCTAACAATCTGAACTCAGGCACCACGCCGCCAAGCTCAACGATTGTGGGGAGGGGTGCCACCGCTACCGACCTCTCTGGTGAAGCAGGTCGGAAACCAACGGAAGCCTGATCGGAGCACACACTGACAGATGCTGAAGCTCTGAAAACCAAAACCTGGCCGGCCACCACGGTGCTATGAGCAGAAGAGAACAGCTCACTGTGCCCCTCAGCTTGCAAAGCGTCCGATGAATCAGTGGCAGAGGCGGGAAAGCATAGGCCCTCATGTTGTGCCAGGGAATTTCGAGGGCATCCACCAGAGAGGAGGCTCCCAGCCTGTTCCTGGAGGCATACAGGGGAAGTTTCCCGTTTGACGCCATTGCAAAGAGGTCCACTTCTGGAGTGCCCCAACAATGGAAGATTTGCAAGAGGACCTCTGAGTTCAGTTTCCACTCGTAGCTGACCATTGTACGTCGGTTGAGGGCATCCGCAGTAACATTCAGCTGACCTGGGATGTGCACTGCCACCAGCCAGATGCCAGGCTGAACCACCCATTCCCACATTTGAATGGCGAGATTCACAAGAGGAGGGGACTTGGTACCCCCCTGCTTGTTGATATAAAACATGGACACCACATTGCCCATGCGGATCCGGACTACCTTGTTGACAATGACCGGCTGGAATGCTTTGAGCACCAGGAAGATTGTCAGGAGCTTCAGGTGATTTATATGAAGGAGCTTGTCCTGCGGTGACCAGAGATCGGAAACCTGAAGAAGGTCCAACGTCGCACCCCACCCCCGAAGGGAAGAGTCCGTCGTGATTGTCACAAGCGGGCCGGGATCCTGAAAGGCCGCGCCCACCGACAGATTGCTGAGAGACGACCACCACACAAGGTCCGCTCCCATGAAAGATGGAACAGGAATCATTTTGGAGTCTAGGTCCACTGCTTGGCGCCAAGAACTCCGAAAAGCCATCTGTGTTCGCCTCATCCTGAGATGAGCAAGAGGAAGAGCCAACACACATGAGGCCATGAGTCCCAGAAGCCTCTGGAACCACCAAGCCGACATGCTCTCTGACTGCACAAACATCTGACACATGGCCAACAGATCTGCCATTCTGTCCCAGGTCAGATACACCCTGCAGTCGATCGTGTTCCAACGAAAACCCAGGAAAATCAGGTCCTGAGAGACCATCATGGAGGATTTCCACCAGTTCACCGAAAGCCCAAGATGGAACAGGAGCTGGAGGAGAGACTGAAGGTTGCTCAAGGCTGATCGAGGACAAGGAATGCGCAGCAGCCAATCGTCCAAAAACGGATACACATGGATACCCTGAAGCCGAAGATAAGCTACGATAACCGACATCATCTTCGTAAAGACATGCTGTGCCGAGCTGAGGCCAAACGGGAGCACTCGGAACTGGAAATGCTCCTCCCCCACGGAAAAACGTAGGTATTTCCGATGCGGACTCCAAATGAGAATATGCATATAAGAATCCTGAAGGTCCACCACGCTGAGCCAATCGCCCTTCTGTAAAGAGGACTTTATCTGACAGGGCGTGATCATCTTGAATTTCTCTTGGGGTAGAGAGTGATTGAACTGGGAAAGGTCTAGGATGGTGCGCAGGCCAGCCTGGTGGGGTTTGGGCACCGTAAACAGCCGGGAGTAGAAGCCCTCCTTTCGCTCCCCTAGGGGAATGGGTTCCACCGCTCTGAGATCCAGCAACTTCTGAATCTCGGCTCTGAGGGAGGGCGACCCCGACTGCTGGAAAGGAGGATTGAAGGGTGGGGTAGGGGGAAGGGGCAAGCGGAATCCCACCCGAGCGACTGACAAGACCCACTGGTCCTCGGTGATGACCTGCCACGCCTCCCAGTGAGACGCAATACGCCCTCCCACCGGGGTCTCGTGCGAGCGCAGAGAAACTTCATTTAGCTGGTTTATCAGTGGTGGCACCACTTGAACCTGAAGAGGTGGCCGGGGAACGGGAGAAAAACCGGCCCCGTTGCTGCCGTCGGCAGGTATTTCCTGATGGAGTATTGACCCTAAGGGACTTCCGATCCAGAAATCCCCTAAAACCAGAGGAAAGCTGAGGCTGCGAAGACGTTCTCTGTGACCTGAAAGGCAGTTTCACCAGGACAGAGAAGGATTTGGCGGGCTGGGTGCTGTCCTTAGTCTTAGTCAGTTCAACATCTGTCGTTGAATTAAAAAGCTCCTTGCCATCAAAAGGCAGGTCTAGAACTTTTCCCTGCACCTCTTTTGAGAACTTGGTAGCGTGTAGACAAGCCTGATGAGAGGTGTCCACGCCAAGCATAAGGCCCTGAGCCGAGGTGCCGGCATTATGCGCCGCGGCCTCCAGCATATCCTGTGCCAGGACCCTGACATCTGACAATGCCGCTTTAAAATCCTCTAGTTTATTAGCTGGAATGAATTCCTCAAACTCTGACAGACCTTTCCACATTTTCATATTCGCATCCGCTAATTCCAGTTCCGCGTTAGCTTGACGTAACTGC
This sequence comes from Ambystoma mexicanum, assembly GCF_040938575.1. Classification (NCBI taxonomy): domain Eukaryota; kingdom Metazoa; phylum Chordata; class Amphibia; order Caudata; family Ambystomatidae; genus Ambystoma; species Ambystoma mexicanum. Next base: position 241,720,737 of record NC_090933.1, read on the forward strand.
AGGGCTGATTTAGCAAAAATCTTCCTCCCCAAAGAGTCAAGAATCTTGTCCTCTTTGGCCAGAACCTGTGTTGCCGCTGTAGAAGACTATAAAACAGGTCTGGACTGTAATGTAGCAGCAGCCACCACCGTGGAGGAAGGGGGCGGACACGACCCTAAGGCCACTTCTTCTGAAGAATGGAGCCTATAACGAGCGTCAATCTTTTTGTTAACAAACAGTTCAGAGTGTGGTTTCTCCCAGACTTTACGGACCTCGGCTAAAACGTCCTTCTGTAAGAACAAGCCAGTACACTGCAAAGTAGACAAGGTGAACGCCCCCGAAAGCACCCCTTCCTGTGGAGCGGGTGCCTCGGGTACTGGAACATCCAGAAGGCACATGATCTCCAGCACCCGGTCGTGAAAGGCTCTAACCGAGAGGGGCTGGTCCTTGCTGTCCTAATCCCCTTGTGCGTCGTCTGACACCTCCGGATCAATCTGCGCCCCATCTGGCCCTGCTGAAGATTTGTCCACTGGAGACAGTGGAGGCAAGGGAGGGAGAGCCGGTAGAGGCCCAGCCAGTAAAGGAGGCGCTGGCGGAATCACCAGTGCCACAACTGGGACTGACGGCGCAGGAGGGCATATCTGCCTAAAAAAGCCTCGAAAATACTCCTTCATGGGGTCAGAGTGCATTAGCTTTTGAAATTTTCTGAAAAAAGCGTCCTCCGCTGACGTTTTAGGCGCGACTGGAGGAAGCCTCTCATGAGCAGATTAATTCCAGGGGGGTAAGGGAGAGGGTTGCCAAGAGGGCCCTTCTCCGCTGGTATCAACATAGATCAAAGGCGCAGAGGCCGCAGGGAACGAGGCGTTGTGCGGTAGTGGCATCCAAGCGCTCCAGTCATACTGGACAAAAAGGATGTGCGCAAGGAAAACGATGTTCACCTGAAAGCCGCTCCCCCCACCCAGCGCTGATGGCGTAGTTGTAAGGGAGGTATTCAAAATGGCTGCCGTAGTCTTGGTGTGAGCAGCTGCCATTTTGTCAACACCTCAGGAGAACTGCGACACGTGTGGGAGTGAGACAGGGGTCTCCACAGATGGGTCTGGGGTCTTCATCTTAGCCTTGACACAAGGAACCTCGGCCGAGCCGGTACTGCATGGCCTAGAATGTTTTTGAGACATGCTATCAGCCAGAATAGCCTTCAACAGAAGGACCTCGGCAACGCCGGTAACAGATGAATTCCGGTCAGAGACCTCACTCCGTGCCCCCTCAACAGAACTGGTGTCACCGCTTGAGCGGGAGCGATGAGGAGTATACCTCACCAAGAAGACCTTAACAGGCCTCTCAGAACTGTTGGTCACCTTAGCCTCCAAACGAGGGACCTCGGACCGGAGTCCGGTAAAAGCCCGTTCACGAAGGGCCTCAAACTTTAGTTCGGTACAGAAAACCTCAACGGAGGCCTCAGGGCGTACCCGGTATCTTTACGGGAAGCTCCAGACAAGGAGACCTCGAAGCAAGCTCCGGTACCCGCCACCTCAGTAGAACTGGGCCACAACCAGCCCCCACAGGAGGGGCTTCGGATTGTAATCCGGTGTCAATAGGCCCCTTACGGAAGACCTCGAAGAAAACTCTGGTACACTTTTTAGGCCTAGAAGGTACCCCAGGGCAAGCCCTGGTAACAGAGCTTTTGGCGGTCCTCCCGGACCGGCAAGACCCCGGGAAGGAGTCCCCCGGCCGGGGTGCTCTAAAAAGTAAAGAACTCACTGGGTGTTTCTTCTTATCGTCGATGAAAGCTTGAAGGTGCGTAGGGGGAGTGCGCTGAAATACCTCCTCCCACTGCTCTAAACGACGTTGAAGCGTCCGGACCGACAGGAAATCGCAGTAAAAACACGAGTCCCACCGGTGGTCCGGACCCAAACACTCTAAACAAAGAGGATGGGGAACTGCCCTAGCGAAGCGTCGGTCACATGAAGAACAATTAGGAAAATCTAACTGAAACGGCATAGACAGACTACCACATGACCGCTAAACCGGAGCAGGAGAGAAGGACACTGGAAGGAAAAAAACTTCCAAAGATGCAAGTGCGTCCAGTCCCGATCGAGCGTAGAAAAGGACTGATGGGCGATGCGCTAGGGGAGCTAAGGAGGGCGGGGTTACGGCCGCGTGCCGTACCCCACGTAAAAAGAGAAGAAGGACACATTTTTGAAAAATGTTATGCTTTTTACAAAGTGCTCCGGTCCCGTCCCACAGGACGGGGTAATGTCCCATAAGTATGGAGGAAAGGGGACGGGACGTAGGTCTATTACCGATATCAGAACCGGGTCCTTTACTCAATGGCAAAAAGGAGGATGCTACAGAATGCGGGATATGTTTCAGGGCGCAACCATTGGACCTTTTTTACTGAATGCAAGCAATGTTTTGGGGTGGGCAAAAAAACGTGAGGCTGCAGTATTTTTATATCTCGGCACTGGCTCCAAGACAGAGAGGTCAAGGCAGCAGCTACCCGCCAGCTTACCCCTTTCAACAAGCTCCTTATAACACATGATGGGTCAAAGGGCCTTATATCGAGAATCTATAAAATCCTTGATGAGGCCATACCCCGGGCAACATGGCCTTATATGGAGCGTTGGAAAAAGTCGATCGGGAGGGAAATGAGCAGGGACAACTGGGAGAGATTGTGGAGGCTGACACCAAAGGTGGCTAAGGCATCCCAACTACAGGAATATTGGTATAAACTGTTATTCAGGTGGCACTATACCCCAGCTCATCTCCAGCAGATCAACCCTGGGTCATCACGGTATTACTAGGGGGGTGGGTGGGTATGTGGAGTTTGGCACCTGGTCACACATTTGGTGGAGATGCCACAAAATTGAAGCATTCTGGAGGGAGATGTAGGAGTCACAGGTTCAGGTCTTTGTGGAAGAGGCAAGGGTGCCGCGGGAGCAGGTGCTACTGGGGATGGACGAAGGGGCCACGGTGGGTGAATCCAGAGGCCGAAGGAAGGTTCGATCAATGCTCACATTAGCAGTGATGTTGCTCATAGCACAGCAATGGAAGGGAGCGGATATTCCCACACTTCAAGACTGGCCTGTAAGGTCTGGGACTTTGTTGCGCCGGAATGGGCAACATACGAAATGAACAATAACTTACCTCGCTTTGCTAGAAACTGGAGGGAGGTTATGCCCTTCCTAAAGGAAGACTACAGAGCCTAATGGTGCCCTCAGCGCTTGAAACTGTTGGATTTGTACTAGATACTATGACAAGATCACGGCTTTTGCCGGATAGACGCTTGTATTTGCCCTGAGGAGGGTAGAGGGGATAGGGGAAGGAGGCTGGGAGGGGAACAGGATGAGAGAGTAAATATGGGGTTGTGTTTACAGCACCGGTTTTTCATTAGTTGAAAATTAATACAAATCATTTTCAAAAAAATATATATTATTCGTGGTTCTGCAAGCAAGGAAAGGACCCAACAGGTTCTGGGCATTTTGTCTTTTTTTAATGACCAACTCCTTCACTGTTAGAAATGAACTAATTTTTGATAGAGCGAGATAAAGCTCTCTCTATTTGACCTTAAAACTAGGTTGTTTCTGAAAGGTATACTATAACTAAGATATGAATGAGAAACTCTTTTTTACACTCTGATGAAATCAAGGTGTAGCATATGGAGATAACACAAAGCAGATTGTAAAAATGCATATATCACATATAAGCAAACAGATCTATGTGATCACTGTGCTGCCCGTAATGCCGACGATGAAAAAGTCGACTCCCATTATGGCGCGGCACAGTGATCAGATAGATCACTTTGCCTGCATACCCTGGCCCGTTTTGCCCTACCCGCTCCCGCACCCACTTACCTTTACGGCGGCACATCCCTGCGGTGTCAGTTCCTCCCACTTACGTGGTCTGAACTGACGCTGCAGGGTCCTTTATCTTTTTTTCTTTTTTAACTTTCTTGTCCAGTGCTTACCACAGCGGTATGCAGGAGACACCCCCGCAACCCCGACTCCCATTACAGCGACCAACGGGAGCGGGGGACACCCCCGCAACCACTGCTCCGCTTGGTCACAGTAATGGTAGTCGGATTTTTTTTAAATGCTGACTGCGCAGTAAATGTGCAGTCAGCATTTTAAAGACACCGTAATTATACGTTTCCTCAGCAAACTATAACTGTGCTGCAGCATTAGGGAATTAACAAACGTTGCAGATGTAGAATGTATCAGATGTAATATTACTATTGGCGATCAATATTATGGATACATTAAAAATATAATGATTGTAGTTTTACAAACAAATGTATACATAAGCACACACATTAAATACTGCTTACTATTGCACACAAATACACAGGATTAGCACAATTAAGACAGTTATTTAATGTACCTCGCAAGGTGGAAGTCGAACTGTATAAACCTTCAGACTGATGCACATCTGTGTTTCTGAAACATACAGGTCCATGACTGTAATAAGACCAAATACTGTTAAATGAAAAACATATGTGATGCTTAAAGCAAAGAAATAAAATATATTTGCGTAGAAAATGCGGTATATATAATACACCAAGCGAGGAGACGTGAAAGGTGTATCACAAAAGTATGCACTATAAGCAGAGATAGGCAAAAATATCAATCTGCAGGCAAATACTGCATTAGTGAAAATTCCCCACATTTTGGGAAGTTTCAGGGTTTGCACAATGTGAACCCCTTAGTCCAGAGTCGAAATGTGTCTCATTCGATACTATCTGAACATAAAAGAAATTACTGGGCTAGATTCTCAAAACCTTTTTCGGCACAAGTGATGAGATTCGCTAATGTGTCTCTACACTTTCACACAAAAAAGTTGAACCCCAAATCACAATAGTATCGAAAATGTGTGCATATGATGCACCCATTCAGATGCTCTTTCACACACCCTTTGCGCAAGTAAGGTGGTGTTTCTGTGCATTTCAATGTGTATCCCAAATCCACAAACAGAATGCACATTGAAATCAGTATAAAACTCTAGTGACACACTTGCATTTATATGCATTTTGACAGCAACAGTATAAAAGACTAGTCATATGCCATAACACTGAGAGAAATGATTTTCTTAGAATTTACATTTTACAACGGCAAACCCTTCAACCGCCTGTCGTTCGAGGCAGTTACACATTAGTGTCTAAAGCACGCTCCCGACACTAATGAATGCAAGGGGGCAGCCCAGGACATACTTTGCGTTGCCAAGCAGCCACTTGGCTGTCATCTTTAAGAATAAGGTGAGCAGAGGCGTTCACACGGTAGGGCCTGTGCCCACAAGGCCCACTCAGCGGGGCTGAGTGGGCATTTACAGATGTTAATGTCACTGCAGTGAGCCAAACTACATTAGCTTCAGGCCCCACTTGTTAGACAAACCTAGCTACCCCTATGAAGGTGAACTTCGCATTTCTGAAAATGAGGCCTCTAAAACGAACACATCTTTGACATTTTCTGAAAATCTGGTCCATAAGGGCAGATTCTCAAAACGGTTTTTGGCACACGTGATGAGATTTAATCACCTGGCCAAAAAAGATAAGCCCTATTCTCAAATCGCATCTAAATTTCCCACTGCCCCTTCCCCTTTTGCGGATTGGGGTAAGTAAGGGGACGTTTCTACACATTTCAATCCACACCCCGAATTCACAAGTGGGATGCGCTTTGAATTAGAGATGCAGGGCAATATGCAAAGCATGGCAGAGACATTTCAGACCCTCTCATAGATTTTTCTTTCGTTGTTTGAAACGCTGCTGTTACTTTTGCATTTCTAACAAACAGAGAGGAATACTTTTATAATTTTGTCCTTTAATGACCCATCATTGTGAAATGCACTCCCAGCACTCACGTGGGTGCTGGGACTGGGAGCCTGACGTACATTAGTGCCGGTAGCGTACTGCAGAGACTAATGTATAGAAGGGAGCTGGCCAGTGCATCTTTTGCACGGCCACACTTCCCCTAAGATATGGACAGTTGGCACAAGTAAAAAAGCGCATACACTATAGATTCTTTGCTTGCATCACTTCATGAGAATATGCCCCACTGTGTTCGTTATCTGCATAACGAAAATGTTTTGAAGGAATAGTGCACTTAGCAAACAAACGTAAGAGCCATTATTTCCAGTGAGGCCTTTCCTTCAACAGGAATTCACCATCAAATCCTAAATTGAAAGACATGTAAACTCTTAAAAATGTTATTATTGGAGGAGTTGGGGTGTGGTCAGGCGGAACCCGAGGTGGGTGTGCCTGCTGTAGGCCCCGTTGACCGGTGTCTTACATCTCCAAACACACCACTTATTTCGAAAGGAAACCTTTTCCAAGCGTTGCAGATTTACCGAAGACCATGGCAACTTTGAAGAATGAGGCTTCCATAAAGTATACCCTGCATTTTTGGGACAAAGCACGGAGAAGACATTACAGTGGCCTCCGAAAATGGAGGATGATGCATGACTGAACGTGACAACTGCCGCACTCCGACATGAACCCTGTGCCCTGCTACTGAGCTGACTGCCCGTGAGTGCCAGTAGATCTGTGCCTACCTCTGGGGGCCGGGAGCACTCCAGCACCATGTGGGCACTGGCTGTGATCACCCCGGGCGAGAACAAGCACTGGGAACGCTGGCCCGCACTGTAGAGAGAGGCGCTGGCGGGGAGAGCAGCCCAGTGAGCACACCATTGATCCGCTGAGACCCGGGGCGGGAGAAACGCTCTGATCCCTGGCACGGCTTTACAGAGCAGCCACAAGCAGGTCAGTTCCTTCCATGCCATCCCGTGGGGAGCAGAGGGGGCGCGTGTGACCTGCTTAGCGTGCACGCTGTGTCCTAGGGTGGCCAACTTTTTGAGATCCTCTTGCGGGACACAAGGCTGTGATGATGTCACAGGTCATTCACGTTTGGCCTGCCCCTTTCCGTGCACTACGGGCAGAATCAATGCATTGCAGCTGCTGACGTGACAGGCCTGCTGTGCAGATGCATTATAAGTGCGTCGCCTGGAGTGCCACTTTAGGGCTTGATTCATGGAAGTGTTTTATAATGGCGCAATGCCATAGGAAAACATTCAGTGATCAGGTCCTTAATGGGAGGTGAAGCACCTCCCATTAAAGCGGGACTCCAGGCGACTCACTTAAAGTGCATCTGCACAGCAGGCCTGTCACGTCAGAAGCTGAGGGGGAAATTGAATTTGTTTCATGAAATGCGTCTGGTCAAATCAGGATCTGTTCCAGTGCAAGTCCTTTAGGTCACGTGTATGTCTTCTAGCTGTCTGCACGTTAAGGCTCAGTTTATTGTGGATGCAACAATAACATCCAATAGCTTTTTACTTCTTATCTGAACCAATCAAACTGTGCGCTAGCGATACTTGTTCATAAAATACATACTCACATGTATTTGTTTTGCTCGAATTTTTTATTTGTTGGATTACAAGACATACCACACATCAATTGGTCTATAAATTCGTTGATAAGTTTTATTCTTTAATTGTTTATCCTTAGTACCATTCATCAATTATGTTTTCATTGATTGTTTTTTCTCTCAGGTTCAAATATCACCCGTTCATTATATCCCATTGATTTATTCCTATGGTTGTTTGTTCTCATAGTTCCCTCTCATCAATTATGTTTTCATTGATACGTTTTTTTCTTGAGTTGTTTTTACTTAGCATCATGCATCAATTATATTTTCATTGATTTGTTTATCTCTCAGGTTCTAATATCACCCATTCATTACATCCTCATTGATTTGTTTCTATGGTTATTTATCCTCATAGTTCCCTCTCAACACATGTTTCTCCATGAATATGTCCCCATGGTTCAACAGGACAGAAACTGTCAAGGAAAAGTACATTTTGTCACATTGTCTTTCACACATGCTTGTTACATCTTATTATACACTGGTAACTGTGTTGCAGGTCTTTATACACTTACCCTGTTCAATTGTTTTTTTAAATATATTCTTATGATTTCCTTCAATCCGTTTTGTACTGTGGCTCTGGTCAATTTAATTCTCCTTATGATCAGTTAATTCCCCATAAGTAAATGTGTGGCCATGAGTTTAAGTATCATTATTTCTTTTCTGTTTATAATAGCTTGAGCATTTAGATGTCAATATTATTAGAAAAAACGGGATGGTGAGGTCAGTTCGTTTCTACAACAATAGTAGGCAGTTTTTCATCACCGAGTTTTGTTGATAATTTAAAGCTAGTTCTATTTACTCCAAATTGTTTTACATTTTTAAAATATGTGTGCCATTAATCAGAAAAGTTCAGGGCAGGTCCAAACCAGTTAGTTTCTACAATAATAGTAGACACATTTTCATCACTAAATTGTTTGCCAATTTAAAACTAGTTCTCTTTGTTTCAAATTGTTTTACAATTTTCAAAAAATGTGCCCCCTTATCAGTAAGTAACAGGGCAGGTTCAAACCAAGAAAAGAAAGAGAAGGTGGTAGAGAATGGATTATATTGCAGAAATCCCCTACTCCTTACCTTGATTCATGTGTGCTCCAGGATGCGATTGACCTCAGCGTCCTTCCCGCGCTGGGGCCAACTCGCATCTGGTTTCTTTATATACACAGCGAGAAACGGTAGAGGTGATGTAATTGTGCACGGTTGCGTGATGATATCATTGCGTTTCTGCGTGCGGCGGCCATATTCGTATGTCGCCGATCAGAGGTTCACCTTATTATTTGTTTCAAATTTATTAGAACCAATTATAGCTGCATATTGCGGCCATATTAAGGTAACCCATCTGACAAAATGCGCTCATATTTTGGAAAACATTTTTTATGTGCTAAACCTCTAAAGTAATATGTTGTCTACAATGATGTACTCATTATGAGCAAATAGTTTCTGTTCGCAAAATTAGTTTGCTGTATTCACCATCTATGTTGCTTCTTTTAAGGTCATTTTAGAATCAGTGGGTACTCTCTGTATAGATTTTGTTTTGTTTATAGGTCTATGGCTACTTTAATTGCTGATTAGCGTGTATTTATGGAAAAACACGAGTATCATCAACATTTTTGGATAGATTTGTTAGTGGAGTGCACTATCTGCAGTGTGATAGCTGTAAGGAAAAAAACATTAGTCATTTAAGAAGATGTAGTGTTAGTGTTTCAAGCAGACATGCATCACATTGTTATACACAGACTTTCCTAAGTACCTAAGTAAGTCCATAAGTCCACAATAAATTTACAAATGACAACAGTGATTTTTATTTTTATTTTTTATTTATTTATTTGTTTTTTTTTCAAACCTGTAAAAAATCTACAGAGCTTTCAGGACATGTAACAACCCACATCTCTTAGAGTCTTATTACATATTTTTGGCCCACCGCATACAACATCGAGTCAGTAATCAAACCGTCTTGCCCGTCTGATCAGCCAAAGTAGCATGTAAACAAACCTTTACCGCCTGAAAAAAGGAGACCAAAGCATACAGCACAGGTCTGTTTGACCCATCAAACAGAGCTTTCCACCAATCGTCTCGGGTTAGAAACTGAAAGTTCCTTGTAACAGTGCCCAAAATGCTGTTTCTTTCTTGCTCTAATCCGGAACATACCATCGTCAGATGTTTGAGCGTTTCATTTGAGGTTTTACAGAAGCGACACGTAAGGTCTGAGTCAGGTGACTGGGACCAAAAACAGAGTCGCTCTTTGGTCGGCAGGACATTAAGCCTAAACTGCAAGTATAAGGATCTCAGCCACTGGTCCGGGAAACAGGACAGGTATGCCGGAACGCAGGCATAAGCTCTCGCCTCTTCAGGGGCTTCTTGCATTGTCCTTGATGTGGCTCTTAAATTGCAGATATTGATCCAGTCGGTTCTCCACAGCTTTAGTTTGGCGGCATCAGGATTTTCAAGCAGCATTTGCATCGTGATGTCATATGAGGTAAGAACCTCGTGGCATAATTCATTCCATTGGTACAGGATAGTGGGAGCTTTCTCGGTCTCTGGTTTATGAAGAATTGCAATTTGGGGCGTCGGATTCGTTAGTTTGGATTTCCTGAAAAGATTTAAGAGATTCCAGGCAACCCTCGCTTGCATGGAGATGTACCCAAGCTCATATCGTACGCAGGCCGTAGAGGTACCCTTGGGAAGGTGTAGAACTTTGGACCACAAGATATTTTCAAGCGAGTTCCATACTTCATTTCCGCAACCAAAAGCATTTTCGCCAGCGTAGATCAGTGAGGGAACCACCTTCTGTTGGAAAAAGTTTATCGATGGTTTCAAGGAAAATTTTCCAAATTTTTTGTTGATTAGGGACGCCTGGCATGCCATTTGTCGACATTTTCTCTTTACTGCTTCCACCCATGGTGCGTCGTTTCTGCTCGCACTTATTCACATTCCTAGATAGCTGGTGTTTAGCACACGCCCAATAGGTTCTTTGTCCAAGTACCATTTGAATTTCTGCCTGTTAGTGTTCAAGCCTTGCAATTTTTCAAAGACGATAGTTTCACATTTCCCCTTGTTGATAATCAGGCCGTTCTCTGTTAGATATTTTTCCACGGCAGTGAGTTTACGTTGTAGACCTATAGGTGTTGAGTCTAGCAGAATAATATCGTCCGCGTAAACTAGATAATCAACATGAGAACCATGAATTTTGGGTGGAAACGTGTGTAGACCGTTAAATACGTCTTTGATATCCGATATAAACAAGTTAAATATGCTTGCTGCTAAAGGGCAGCCTTGTTTGACACCTCTAGAGTTGTCAATTGGAGCTGATAGGTTGCCCTTTTGGTCCAATCAGACTCTGATTGAGGTGTTTGTGTGGAGTTCACGAATGGCAGCCAACAGGCTAGGTGGACAGTTCCATTTGGTCATTTCTTCCCATAATAGATCTCTGTTTATGCTGTCAAACGCCTGTGATAGGTCTACCAGCGCAAGATAGATCTTAGAGTTTGATCGAAGGGCTTCCATCTTCAGTAGATTTAGCAAAAGGAGATTAACGCAGCAGCCCACACCCTTGACAAAACCTGTCTGTCTCGGATCCACCTGATTGCAGTTGGTGGACCACTCTAGAAGTTGTTGTTGGAGAAGGGTGGCAGACACCTTTCCCAGCACGTCAAGTAGTGCAATTGGTCTATAGTTCTTAGGGTTTCTGCGGTCTCCTTTTTTAAAGATTGGTATAATCACAGCGGATTTCCATGAGTTGGGGGTCTTGCAGCACTTAATAATCCTGTTGAACAACATCTCACAAAAGGCTGCCCATTCTTCTGGCTGATGCTTGATCGTAAAGTTCGTTAGCCCATCTGGGCCAGGTGCTCTGGAGTCATGCACGTTCTTAATGACTCTCAAGATGTCCTCGTAATCAAATGCAAGATCCCAGTGTGTTAAGTTTGGAGATTCCCATTCATTAGTGTGATTGCCCTTGTAAAAAAGATCCGCGTAGAAGGCTAGCCGCTCGGACTCAAGGACCAGATTGGCCTGTAGGGCGTGTTGTGGGGCAAGATTATCGTTTATAAGTCTCCAATAATCAGCTGAATTGGAACTCTCCATTTTTGACAGCATAAACTCTGCGTCGTTTTGCAGCATGATGGCCTTATGAGACTTGAGCCAGTTCTTATAACCCTGTTTAAACTTTCGTGCTTGAGTGCTGTCATCTATGGGAAGTTGTTTTCGTGCAGTTCTCAGCTGCCAGCGAAGAAGGCGTTTTCGTTGTTGAACCTCAAGGTCAAATTTGTGTTTAGGTGTAAATTGGGTGGTTCTTAGTTTATTCCTCTGTTCTTGATATTGCGTCAGAAGATGATCATACTCCAGAGTTTCGGAGGATTGAAAACTCGTCAAAATGTGGCCCACCTCACTGGAGTCGAGGTTTAGACGAATCCGGCCGTTTCCCATTCTAACTGAAAAAGCCCATCGATCCTGGAGGGGTCGTGCATTTGAGGCAAATTTTAGAACCACCATGTCATGATCGCTATGGTTCATTTTTGTGACTACGAGACTATTGGTTCTCGTGTGGATCTTTCCGGAAACCAGAATGTAGTCAAGTGTAGAACTTTGTTCCCCTCTTCTCCAGGTAGGAACCGCCGGATGTCCCCCGGGGTTTGGCCGTTAAGCATCGTCAGCTCACGTAGCTCCATTTCCAGGCACCACTGTGTTGTCAATTGATGTTGCAGGTTATTGACTCTCTTCTTGTTACCAGGTAAGTTTAAATGGCTAATACAGTCGATGTTAAGATCACCGCAGATAATCAGGTCATGTTGAAGACCCGATTCCATGAGATCGTCAAGCGCCGTTGTAACTTCATCAATGAAGAATTTAGCTTCGGTGGCTCCATGGTTCCAATAGAGGTTAATGATGCAAAGATTGGGCACCAAGTCAGCGATTGCCCCTACAAAACCAACCGTTACCACCTGGATAAAGGGCGAGATGTTGGCAGAGTTCAGGATCCGGAGACCTGAGTCAATCCTGACTGCCACCAGGAGACCAGCCATAGGTCTACCCTTAATCTGTTTGAAGGCTGGGTTATGGGTAATTTCAAAGCCCTCCAGGATTGGTCTTTCACACAACCACGTCTCCTGTAGACAAATGAAATCCAATTCAGCAGTCCAAGCAGTGTTAAACAGGTGACTAAAGCCCCTGGTGTTCCAAGATCCTAGTGTGTAGTTTTTACATAGATTGGAGGCCTGGCGTTAACATGACCGTTCGTTGTTTAAAGTTTCGGCAACCCAGGACCAGTCGTTTCCGTTCACTCTTTTCGATGAGCGATGTTCAATCGAATCCGCTTTAGAGGGTACTGGATTCGTTCCTTGAATTGTTATTTTTATGCTGCTGTTGCTGGTTAGCTCAAAAGGTGTTTTCAAGTTAGTAGATGCGGGGCAATATGGGTTTGCGAAAGCTGTTGATTTGGCAAGTTCACTCGTCCCCGACATGTACAATTGGTTAATTTCACCAGAGTCTGCCATGTTATGCGCTTCTTTGGTCGCACTAGTTGAGTCACGAGATGGTGCTAGGGAGATGTCGAACCCCAACGACAATAGCACCGGACCGACTTGAAGAAGTGCGTCAACTATAAGTTTAGACTGAACATGTAGTATAACTGCATAGTTTTTGGTGTCATTGAAAAATTCCACAATTTTTAAGTCTCCAGATTCAATTGCTCTGAGGCTTGGTACAAGATGACATAGCCACAAGAAGTTGTGACGATTCATAATTAAATCATCTGCAGAGTCAATACGTTCCAAGAGTACTTGAGGGAACAGTGGTGCATTTTTACGTGATTTACCTTGTTGGAGTCGTTTGGTGGATATTTTCTGGTTGTGGATCTTATTGAAAAGCTCCCATTTGTTTTGGGCTGCAAAGACGTGATCGCTATGCGGTCCCTTGTATGTTTGTTTGTGGAGACCGACACGGCAGACCCAGACAGCGGCAGCTTTCCACAACAGTCCAGCGCTGTAGGAGTCCCGGACTCTTCAAGTTGGCAGGCCAATTTGTTAGGTAAGGTTGACGTCTTACAGCGTTTTTCGTCCAACGTCATGAACGTCTTCTTTTGGGAATCCGAGCCATCTACTACGGCTGTTGTAGGCTGACTGACTTCGCACATTCTTACAACTCGATTAGGTTGCTGAGATGGTATACATGTATGGATCTTGTTTGAACAAGGTGGTTTTACAACAGAGGCAACGTTGGCATCCAGTTGTGGGCAGGCTAGTGCCGGGGGAACAAAGACATTGCCAACAGACTTGGCTGCGTTGGTAGGGCCGCCGTGCAGGGGATTTGTTTCATCTACCCCGCCCAGGTCCTCAACCCCTGCATCTTCATATACTGACATGTTCAGCAAGTCTTCAGGTATATCTCCTAAGATAGTTTTTGGTCCAGTAGACTGATCCAACTCGATGACAACTTCGTTAGTCTCGAGTTCTGACTCTCCACTTGTATCTTTCGTGATTGTTCTGTTAACGGTTACATTAACTGTTTTTAGATTTCTTAGGAATTTCCTAGAGTCATTGCCTCGTTTCATTTTTTTCAAAGGCAGGTTTTTAGATTTTTTTGTCCCATTGCCTCTGCAATTTTTTGCTCTGGTTCCAGTTGTTGGAGCGTTCTTAGAGGACTTGAACATGTCAAAGACTTCTGGGGCAGCGACATTCACCTCTTTATGTGCAGGTTCCAGCTCCACACCAACCAAGTCTAGGCTTTTATTTAGATCAGATGAAGAAGCAGTTTGGGGATCTAAGAGAGCCAGATTTCCTGAGGCTTGGCTTTCCAAGAGGATATCATGGAAATGTGGGGGGTTTCTTTTCTCCGTTCCAGCCAGGATTTGAGTTTCCTCTGATGTTTGGGCTCCTGATTTACTGACAACGTTGTCAGTCGCCGAGGTAAGCGGATCTTGAATGCGATTAGAAGAGGCTTTTTCAGTTGTGGCCGGCAGAACGTCGTTGTTTCTGTTTACGTTTGCAATGGCCGCTGAGGGCAAGGCACGTGAGGCCTCGGGCAAGCAGTTTGGGGAGCCAGGTGACAGAACTTTTAAGTCACAAGCGACCCCATTTCCTCTAGCGTCCCGGACACCATTTCGGGGGCTAGTTTCTGGCTTTTGTTGAAAAAGGTTTATCGCTTCTTTCGCCACTTCTGCCATTAATTTCCTGTCCAAGTTGGCATTTTTGTTGCAGTCCATTAGAGACCCCATCGCCAGTTTAGCCTTGTTATTTGTGTTCAGCACTGCATCCATATGGAGCATATGCACGTTTTCAAGAGCCACAAACTTTGAATTCATGCCGGAGACTACGGCTATCAGATCTTTTAGGCTCTCATTTAAATGCTCATACATTTTGAGAAAAGGCGCCAACGACAGCGTCGTTGAGGACAAAATAGTAGTCTGAAGATCTTTCATGTCTGGGATTTGGCGCGCATTAACATTGACCTCTGTTACATGTCCCGTTTTGCGCTTTGTGCCCAAAGGAAGGCGTCTGATTTTTGGAAAAGGGCGCTCCATTAGAGATGAATCCGAAGATGAAGAGTCAGACGTGGAAACAGGGCGCACGTGATCGACAGTGAGCCCTGTCTCATCCTGGTATGATGCATTCAGTGAACAGTTTTGCGGTTGATTTGAAATATCCACAGCTGTTTTAGGGATCTTCCTCTGTGAGTATTGAACGCTCGGTGATATACTCGAGCAAACTCTTCTTCTTTTCCCCAAGTCATTTTTGTAAGAACTCAGCGATTGGCCTTGACTTTCCAGCGTGTTTGGATTCATGCTGGCCAGGGATTCAAGTGTGTCCACTGTTGATTCCGAAGCTCTCGTCAGAGTATCCTTTGTTGTCGAGTTATTAAGTCTGCCTTTGTTAATCTGTTTAAGATCTTTAAGCAGTTTATTGACAACATCCAAAGAGTTTCTGCGGTTGTTGTCGCCTTTGTCTTCCGATTTTTTTGATGTTTCCCATGTTGCTCTTGCAGAAAAAGGACAGTTAAACGTCTCTAAGCAAGGTTCAAGACCAGGCTCAGCAACGTCCTTGTATGTAAAAACAGCACTATAAGTGTCTGCAGCATGAGACGTGTTAGGATCCATCACAGGCGAAGGTACCAATTTGTCGTACGCACTATAGAATCTCGGTCGAGGAGCCCCGATACTTATTTCTTCATGTGGTATAGTGCGTGTTGTATCCAGAACACGTGTGCCCGCATTGGGCACTTGGTCGCCAGTGACCAGACAAGTGAACACTGGCGTCAGACCATTTGCAGGTCACGGACCGCTCTGGTCACTTAATAAAGTACAGGCAGGAGGCTGGTTGAAGCCGTGACCTGCCGCCATATTCGTATTGCTTTCACGGGCTTCGTTTTGGGTGGCGATCTCGTTCAACGAGCAGGCAGACATGACATCACGCGTAGCACATCTTTCGGAACTTTCAGAAGAGGGTATTTGGGCAGGCAGGACGAAAGCAGAGGCTGTTGTAGTTCGCAAAACAGGTAAGTCCAACATGAGATCTTGACTCGAGCCCCCTGCCGCGCCCCCCGTCATCACAATACAATCAGAAATTACGGAGACTAATGTCGATGGTGTAGACACACATACACTTACTTTGGTGTTATTCGTTGGTGTCGATTTTGATGTCGGCTGCGTCAGCTTCAAGGCAGGATCAGCCGAGACCGGTGCCAGAGCCGGGGCGGGCTCACGTGACTCCCCGGGGGCCGCCTGCCGGGGAGCCTCAGGAGACTCTGCCGAGAGCCAGGAACGTTCTGATTCAGGGCATGGTGAGTCCCGCGTCCGCTTCCTTTGGGCACGGGTCTTCATCGATACACTCGATGCACATGCTGTCTTTCCTTTGGCTACAGCCGCAACAGTTACACGCATAGTGCACTCGGCGGCGGCAAGCCGCGGTAAGCTGGATTGGGAGGGGGAGGAGTCCAGAGAGGAGTCCAGGATTCCACGGACTTCCTCGGACTCCTCAGACTGCCAGACGCCGCGCCCGCTCCGCGGGGAGATACAGTTTATGAAGGCACTCCAGTAGCAGCAAGGCACTCCCACAATGAACACAGTAGAGTTACTGGCAACTCCTCAGACTCTGCCAGACTCTGCGCCCGCTCCGCGGGGAGATACAGTTTATGAAGGCACTCCAGTAGCAGCAAGGCACTCCCACAATGAACACAGTAGAGTTACTGGCAACTCCTCAGACTCTGCCAGACTCCGCGCCCGCTCCGCGGGGAGATACAGTTTATGAAGGCACTCCAGTAGCAGCAAGGCACTCCCACAATGAACACAGTAGCGTTACTGGCAACTCCGCAGACTCCTCAGACTCTGCCAAATAGTGTTTTAAATAAAGGTTATTGCAGTATTGCATATTGTAAAGCCAATACGCCATTTCATGTTCCGAATTTAGGCCAGATGTACAAGTGTCCATATTACATATCCATTCTGACTCCTTCCTTCTTAGTAGGATTTCTCTGTTACCACCTCTCGGTGGGGAATCCACTTTTTCCAATCCAAGGAATCTAATTTTATCCATATCTTGTTCAGTGTGTTCCAAAATGAAATGCATAGAAAGTGGATGTTGTAGATCATTGTTTTTAATAGATTGTAGATGTTCAAGAAGTCTTATATTTAAGGGTCTTATCGTGCTCCCTTTGCAAATTTCTTGGCATGGACATACAATCCCATAGACCACATATTTGCTATTGCAATTAATGAATTGCTTAATGCCTCTTCTTTTACCATTTGGGAGTGTTTGTTCTTTAGTTCCATTTTGCATCTGGGAGCAAATTTTGCAATTCACACATTTATAGGTGCCCACTGGTGATGGGATATTAAGATAGCTACTGAGGCTGCTTGGTGTCTTGGGTCTTAGATTACTTGGACTGATCAACTCTTATAGCGTAGGTGCTTTTCTAAAAGTCATTGATGGGTCACCTTCAATGTACTTTTTTATGCTAGCATCAGTTTTCAAAATGTTCCAATGTTTTTTGAGGATTTTCTTAGTAGTTTTTACGTCACTACTATATTTTGTTGTATAGCTGACTTTAAGCTTCTTATCTTGTTTTCTTGGTTTGTCCTTCAGTAAATGTTCTCGGTACATTCTGTGATTTTAAGAATGCTTGATTCAAATGTTTTGATTGATATCCCTTTCGTAGGAATTTCTTTTTCAGTTGTCGCACATGCTGTTCGAATTTCTCTAATGAACTACAATTCCTTTTCACTCTTAGAAGCTCTCCCTAGGGAATGTGTTTTACTATATGTGTGGGATGATTACTATCCACATGTAATATACTGTTGACTGCAGTTTTTTTAGTGAATAGGTTGGTTTGGATTTTGCCTTCTTCTATATATAGTTCCAAGTCTAGGAATTCTATGGATGTTTGATTTTTGTTTAGTGTCAACTGTATGTTGTACTCATTATTGTTCAGAAAGTTGTCGTACTCCATGTCTGTCTCATTATCATCTGAGATCATAAGCAAGTCGTCAATATATCTCCCCAGTACACAATGTTGTTATTTTCCGTGAATGATTTGTGTACCCAGGCATGATTTAGCTCAAAGTGTGCCATGAATAGATTTACGGCGCGAATTTCGCTCCCATCGCCGTTCCTTGCAGCTGTTTGTAGAGTCAAAGGTGAAGATGTTGTTTTCCAATACAAATTTTAGCATTTTCAAAATCATTTCATTTTGTTTTATATATGAGATCGACCTTGTCTTTAGAAAAAATTCAGTACGTATAGAGCGAAACTATGTCTAAGGTAACAAAAATGTAGTTCTCTTCGCCATGGAATTTTCCCAAGTTGTTGAATTACATTTCTTGTGTCTTTTAGAAATGAGGCTAAACCCGTTGTTAGGGGTTGTAAATGAATATCAATGTACTGCGAGATCCTTTAAGTTAGGGATCCTATCCCGTTTATTATTGGTCTGCATTTTGGAAACAAATCATACTCTTTAGGGACTTTAGGAAGAACGTATACTATAGACATTATTGGTGTTATTGAGTCCATGTACGTTGCTACTTCTTCATTCAACAAGCCCTAATCTAGCCATACATGGCTCATCTTTTTCTAGTTTGTCTGAAGACCCAATAGTGGAGTTTTGTCCAAAGTTTGAAACCAGTCTTTATGGCTTAGGTGTTTTAACCCTTCGTTCACATAGTCTGTCCTGTTCATGAGGACTATGTTCCCTCCTTTTCCATATTTGTGACAATGCTGTTGTTGCTTGCTAGCTCATCCAAGGCTTTTTTCTCCTTCAATGTTAAGTTGTGATGCGTTTTCACTTGTCTATTTGTCAGGTAGTTGTGTCTTAGGTCTTCACTCACAGCTTTATGAAAAATATCCACTGCGTGATTTTCTGCCAAGGCTGGCATGAAACTAGATTTCTGTTTCAAAGTTGTCTCTTCAGATTGATACATATCTATTTGTTGCTCATCTGTAAAGCTGTCTAATGTGAAGAGTCTGTCTTCTTCATTAATATTCTTCAACAAGTCAATTGTTTTCTCAGCTAGGTCCACTGACAAGTTTCATATGGTCTGTATTATTTGTGGTTCCGTTCTTTTGAATTGGGTCTCTTTAAAATATGTTTTTAATTTCAATTTTCTGCAGAATTTGTATAGGTCCACTTGTGTTTGGAAATAATTAGAGTTGTTAGTGGGACTAAATGATAATCCTTTGTTAAGTGCTGAAACAAGGTTTGCATCAATTTGGAGGCCAGAGAGGTTAAGAACCAGGTTCACCTGTTCGGTTTTCTCTGCAATCTTGTTTGCATTCCTCATGTATTTTCTCTTTCGTTTGCTTGAGCCTCCCCTCTTCGCCCTCTTGGTTTTGGTGAAGTATTTGGATTTGTAGTGTTCTTTGTTCCCGTATCCGCTGTATTTCTCCTCTGTTGTAGGTTGGGTCTTATTGTGTATTTGTGCCTCCGGAACTCCTCTAAAAAAGAGCATTCCTGAGTTGTGGCTGACAAGCTAGGGGTTACCAATGGTATTACTAATAGTGTTGCTGATTCATCTTCTTGGCCCTTGTCGCTTTCGCTGTTTGTTTCTGAGTCTGATGTTTCCGTAGTTGTGCCCGTATTTGTTGCTTTCTGAGTTTAAGGTTTAGATTTCCAACTACTTTTAGGGTCATATTTTCTGTGAAATGTGTAAACTCTTCCATTTTTATAGTCCATTTCATCGCATATGAATGTTCTTTGCTTTCTTGTTTTTAGTGCTTTGCTGTAGTTTGTGATTTACTCATCAAGAATTTGATAATTTTAAAAGGTCAACTCAGGTAGGTTTTGTTTTTTCTTTTTTTCTTTTAATTGCTCTATTTCTTTTAGAATCTTCTCATTTGCCATTGCTGCCTGGTTGATGATTCTTATCATCATCCTGTTCGATCTTTTGGTTAGATGTTCTTCCCAGTCAATCGATTTCCACTTCTTCAAAAGAAGGGAAAATACGAAATCTTAAGCCACGAGGTATTCTCCCTACCTCTAGGTACATCTTCATTGTTTTGGCTTTGAATGCAATTGAATGTAATAGGACTCTTATTCACAGATTAGCTGCCACTTGCCAGTCACTGTCATTCCGATTCGTGGGAAATGTATGTATATGACCCCCTCCCCGCTCTTAGCCTTCCTGCACTGCCGGCTGGATTGTGATTCGTCTTGGAGTCCAAGCCTTCCTTGCACTTAACTGAGGGAACTGGTGCTCAGGGTGAACCTGTACACTCTCCCCTGCACTTCTTGTCACTTGCACAATCTAAATGATACTAGGCCTAGTAAGATCGTTTGTCTTGTCCTCCCTTGTCCCCCCTCCCTTGCCTAGTTGCGCTTTGAAACACATTGTGCATAGGCGCATTATAAATATCATATCATATCATATACTGAGGCTAGTGAGACTAAGCTTTTATAAGTGGCCCCAATGTGATTGCATACATGTGTCTAAGAAGTCATTAGGCAGAATGACTGAATAGACTGACACCCTCAGAAGAGCACTGCATCTAGCCCCAGAAGAGTACGATAGAGCAGCTAGAACCAAAAATGTGTGGTTTGGCGACCCTGACTGAGCTGATTGAAGAGTGTGCGATTGAGAGATCAGCTGGCCTGGCTGCAATGCACAAGCCTGGGATAAAGTCCAAATCTAGGGACTTAAAGGGCTTGCTGGGCATGCAAGACAAGGAACAACACATCCAGCCAACTTGTACAGAGATACACACCCTGCCTCCCATGGCTGCTCACCTGGATCCCACCGTCACAAAGCAAGATCTGCTGGACATGGTCTCGACCCTAAAACAGGACTTCACAACAGAGATAAAATCCACGCTGGAGACCTTGGTCGAATCCATTGTGGATTTTAACTGGCACCGGCTGGGGTTCGAATCTACAGTCAGTGACATGAAAAAGACTGTGTGTAAGCAGGCGCATGATCAGGCTGAGCTGGCTAACAGGATGGTGGGCATTGAGGAGCAGATAGAAAGGATTTGGGCCAAGCAGGAGGATCTTGAAAAGAGATTGCGAAGAAACAACATCCGCCTACGTGGAATCACCAGACAAGTACAAGATCAAGATCTGGTGCAGTATGTCCGGGACCTATTTCGGTCATTGCTAGACCTCTCAGATTCCGCAGGATTGGAAGTAGAGAGAACACACTGGGTATACTCCTCGACCCAACAACGCTGCAACCTCCTTCCTGATGTTCTTTCATGAGTGGACTACTTCCAAGTAAAGTAAAGAATCATTGTGGCAGCAAGGAAGAAGAAGCCTGTGGAGTTTAGGAGAGCAACATTTTTCATATACAAAGACCTAGCGCCTCAGACACTTGCAAACTGCAGAAAGCTTCATATCATCACGACCTAGCTCCATTACCGAAACATTAAATACCGCTGGGACTTCCCCGCAAGCTATTCTTCGAATATCAGAACCAGCATTACACTATTGCCTCTGAAGAGGAGGCAGCCGTATTAATGGACGCAATCCTGGTCCCACAATCAGACATGAACGGGGTGGCGGAGCATGGAAGTCCGAAGCTTGAGACAAATTCAGAAAGCCTAGGAGAAGGCACAACTCAAGCTGGACCTTCTTACAACACATCGGGCTGAGTGTTACAGCCGACTAACGGCCTGGCATTTGATTTTGTCCTAAGGTTACTTTCCCTCGTTATCAGTTGATATTATTTGTTCATGCTCATACAGTTTGCTGGGTTGCAAAAAGAGGATTCGTCATGATGTGTCATGATCTCTGCTTCCAAAAGGTCAGGGTTTTCCCAACTCCCTTGGAAGCAGATCCATAACCCAGGTTCCGAGTGCCAACCAGTCCCAATTGGGACCTTTTGGACCCAGTCCTGGCGCCAGTGGCACCAGGCTCATAAATATGCCCAGTCCCAGCGCTGGAAGCGCCGGGCTCATAATGCTTGGGTGGACTTACCTTCAGCAGACCATGCTGCTTACTTGCCTGCCAGTTGAGCCTCTGATCCTCTTCTGTTTGGAACTACTTTTCCTGTTGGGTGGGGCTGGAGCCACTCCCTAGATTCAGAACACTGGAACTCTTCTGGAAGGCAGGAACTCTTTTCTTACCAGGAACTCTTTTCTTACTTAGGCGTGGCTGTGGAAGGAGACACCTAAGCACTACAGGAGGCTATTTAAACCACACCCGGTGGATGAATCTTGCTTTGCGTTATTCTGCAACCTCTGCAGCAGAACGCTCATCGTGTCTTCTGCATCCGGTCCTGGGCCTAAGGAAAA
The DNA here is from genome assembly GCF_040938575.1 of Ambystoma mexicanum. Taxonomy (NCBI): domain Eukaryota; kingdom Metazoa; phylum Chordata; class Amphibia; order Caudata; family Ambystomatidae; genus Ambystoma; species Ambystoma mexicanum. Next base: position 241,742,827 of record NC_090933.1, read on the forward strand.
AGGCTTACCATCCTGAATCCAGTCTTCAGCAACACCTATAAAGACAAGAAAGAACAGGTTAGCATTCCGGCATCTGAAAGGCAAAGGCTTACCATCCTGAACCCAGTCTTCAGCAACACCTATAAAGACAAGAAAGAACAGGTTAGCATTCCGGCATCTGAAAGGCAGAAGTTTACCAACTCTTCGCACGCTCCGGAGGCCTTCGGCGCTGCATCCCGCATCTGAAAGACAAAACAAGGTGCGTTTAAAGACATTGGGGAACTTTAATACTCATGTGCCATTACTCCTTTCCACATCTAATCCAGTGGGTATTCCGGCACCCTGCAGCCGCTCCGAACTCGTACCTGCATAATAAAAAGACAGTTAGAGCGCATAGTGAAGCAGGCAACAAGCGCTTACTTACGTGCTTCCAGGCGCTTCTATTCATCACACGGGCTCCATCTTCAACTCACTTCAGCCCGTCATCCGCCATCGCCGGAACCCTGCAAAACAAGAGACATCATTACTAAAGACTTTAAAGACATTTGAATGACTCGAAACTTACCGTTCGTGCAGTAAACGACGGACAGCAGTCCTCTGAAGTCAAGAGGCCTGCGCTACCTATCCAGTGAAGAAACTGGTTACAGCACCCTGCCCCGAGGCAGATGGAGAGCTCGGCATTCACTTACCTAAGGTGAGAGCGTTAACCTTTGGGGGTCTACAGGAGAGGAGAACAGGAAAGAGATAGGGACACCCCAATAACCCCAGTTCATTAACCCCATACTTTCTATCTGCAGACATCTTACTCTACACGTCAGGCATACAGTGTACAGAGGTCCAGCCCAAAGAGCCAACCGGGTGCTACACATCACCTTTGAAGATACGGTAGTCGCCCAGTCAAGACCGGCGCCTCTGCGAGAATCAGGTGAGCGTTACAGAACGCAAAGCCTACCGCAAAACTCTCGCCCAGGCGCTATGGAAACCTCGGATACTGACCCCCTAGCCCGGTTACTTGGGGAACTAAGGGCAGAAGTGCATGCAGCTCGTCAGGAAACGAATGCTCTAAGAAGGGAACTAATTATTTCCAAGGAGAGAACAGACAATCTTGCTAGACAAGTGCTACAGTCACAAGCCGGACAGACCCCGTTACCCGCATCAGGGGCAAATCTTCCTTCAACATCCTCTATGAATCCAGTGCAGATCAACCTACCTGGGAATGTACCTCTGGCTCCGCCTGAACGATTTTCTGGTGACCCAAAGAGGTTTGCAGTATTTATCAATCAGTGCCGGTTGCACTTCTTATGCCGGCCAGCAGCCTTTCCAACTGATCAAGCAAAAGTAGCTTTTGTACTTTCGTACCTTAGTGGCAATGCGGCAGACTGGTCGATCCCTCTAGTTAATCAAGATGATCCGGTTCTCCATGATTTTCAAGCCTTTCAGCTTAGTATGGAAAAACTGTTCGCAAGACATTCACAGGGGCATGCCTTGGACAATGAGCTTCTTTCGTTGCGACAGGGTAATCAAGACCTTTTGGCTTATATTGCATCTTTCAATAGACTAATAGTGGAAACTCAATGGCCTGAGGACAAAAGGATTACGCTGTTTTATAGAGGTCTACGTGGAGAGCTCAAAGACGTTTTAGCCCAAGTAGTGAATCCCCCACAAGACTGTTCGGATTATATAGACTTGGTCGTTCAAATAGATCACAGGCTGCTGAACAGGAAGGCCGATCGTTCCAAGTTTGATGCTCGAGTATTTTCCAAACCGCCAACTCCTTCCAAAGGAGTAGACTCCGGGGAACCCATGCAAATAGGGGGTCTGAAAGGTCCTCTAACACAAAGGGAGCGGGAAAGGAGGAAACAGTTGCAATTATGCCTATATTGCGGAAACTCAGGGCACTTTCTTCGAGACTGTCCGGTGAAACCTGCCAAGAAGGCAGTAGGAGCTGCAGTTACCAAAGTTACAAACTCTGAGCAGGGAAACGACCTCGCCCGACAAGAATAGAGGTCCTCTTGCCGAGCGTGAAAACCAGTTCCGTGACCTCGCATTTCGTGATACCTATGGTCCTCATTAGCCCTGATAATCCAGATCGATTACATGCAATTGAAGCTTACGTCGACAGCGGTGCCATCGGCAATTATGTGGATCATGAAATGGTTTTGAGGATGAATCTAACTCTTTGTCCGAAGGCTGTAAAGGACGTCATTACTACGGTGGATGGTACGGAGATAGCCTCCGGGCCAGTAACGCATACCACTCAAGAGGTGACGCTAGTAAGTCAAGATGGACACCATGAGAAGATCGTGTTCGATGTGATCAAGGCCCCTCAGTTTCAGATTATTCTAGGAATACCTTTGTTAGAGAAACACAATCCTCTGATCGATTGGCGAGCAAGAACGGTCCAGTTTCCAGAATGTGTCTCTACTTGTCACCCTCCACCTGGTGTTGCACTGGCCGCAATTTCTTCAGAGACTCCCCAGTTACCTCCCGAATACCTAGAATACCAAGATGTTTTCCGGAAGGATCAGGCTAACTCTCTACCTCCTCATAGGTCTTATGACTGCCAGATAGACCTGATACCTGGATCTACTCCTCCTTGTAGTAGAATTTATGCCCTCACCGAGCCTGAGAACCTTCACCTTCGACAATACCTGGATCAATACCTGGCAAATGGGTTTATTCGTCCTTCCAAGTCCCCTGCTTCTTCAGCTTTGTTCTTCATTCCAAAAAAGGAAGGAGACCTTAGAACTTGTATCGATTATCGCTCCCTGAACCAGATCACTGTTAAGAATAGATATCCGTTACCTTTGATTCCTGAACTCCTGGACCAAGTCAGAAAAGCATGCATATATACAAAGCTGGATCTTAGAGGAGCTTACCACTTGGTACGAGTAAAAGAGGGCGATGAATGGAAGACGGCCTTCCGCACCAAGTATGGGCTATTTGAATATCAGGTCATGCCCTTCGGACTTTGCAATGCCCCGGCCGCCTTTCAATATTTTATGAACGATGTCCTCAGAGAGCTCATAGATGTATGTGTTGTTGTTTACATTGACGACATCCTCGTTTATTCTTCATCAGAATCTGAACATCGGAAACACGTGAAAATGGTCCTCGAAAGATTGCGTCAACACAAACTTTTCGCTAAGTTGGAAAAATGTGTTTTCAACGTGACTGAAGTTGAATTCTTGGGATTCATATTATCACCTGGCGGAGTGCGTATGGATTCAAAGAAGGTCGATGCAGTTCTCAAATGGCCATCACCATCCTCCGTAAAAGGTGTGCAAAGCATGTTAGGCTTCGCTAACTTTTACCGCAGGTTTATCCCCGAATTCTCTCGAATAGTCCAGCCCATCACTGCCTTGTTAAAGAAAAACAAACGTTTTGAATGGTCTACCGAGGCGGAACAAGCTTTCCAGGATTTGAAGACTAAATTTATCTCTGCACCAATCTTAAAACACCCTCGCCCCGAACTCCCCTACATCGTGGAAACTGATGCTTCAAGCCTTGCCATGGGGGCAGTTCTATCACAAAAGGACCCGGTAACCAATCAGTTGCATCCCGTGGCATTTTGGTCCCGCAAATTCTCGCCTCCTGAAATCAATTACACGATTACTGACAAGGAACTTCTGGCTATCAAGTCTGCCTTTAAGGCTTGGCGGCATTATCTGCTGGGGGCCCGACACACCGTTACTGTGATTACGGATCACCGAAACCTGCAATATTTGAAGACCGCAAAAGCCCAATCCTCTAGACAACTCCGTTGGGCATTATTCTTTGCCGAGTTTGACTTCATAATTACCTATCGACCTGGTACAAAGAACGGTAAAGCCGATGCCCTTTCTCGGATGGGAGTGGAAGAACACTTGGTCAACCCTAAACCTGTACCAATCATTCCCGAACAAAGAATTCTGGGTGTAATCGCCACAGAATCCATAGAGGAAGTTAAGGATAAAGCCAGGCAACTTGTAACTCCAGCAGACATACAGAATTGGCATCTGCAGGGAAAGGACTTTGCAGTAAAGGACAACTTATTGTATTTCCAAGAACGATTATACCTACCCAGCACAGATTTACAGAAAAAAGTAATCTCTTGTTATCATGACTCTTTAATGGAAGGTCATCCCGGTATAGCCAAGACCTCAGAAAAGATCAAGCGCTACTTCTGGTGGCCGTCTTGGAAAAAAGATATCAGAGACTTTATAATGTCCTGTGGAGTATGCGCCCAAAACAAGAGTCAAAAGGAAAGACCAGCAGGCCTCTTACGCCCTATTGACATCCCACCTCGCCCTTGGCATACGCTTTCTATGGACTTCATCACCGATCTACCTCCGTGCTCCGGATACAATACGATTCTAGTAATCGTGGACTTATTCTCCAAGATGGCGCATTTCATTCCGCTCAAAGGCTTGCCAACAGCAGCAACTCTGGCCCGAGAATTTCTCGAAAACATCGTCCGACTGCACGGTTTTCCTTCGGTTCTAATTTCGGATCGAGGTAGTCAATTTATTTCTCATTTTTGGCGAAGTTGCTGTCGGTCGGCTCAAATTGATGTGAGACTATCGACCAGTCACCACCCTCGGACCGACGGACAAACCGAGAGGACCAATCAAACTCTGGAACAGTATCTACGCTGCATGCTGCAACAAACTGAAAAAACTTGGAAAGATATCCTTTGGATAGCCGAGTATGCCTACAATAACTCTGTCCATTCGGGAACTGGGAAAACCCCGTTTTTTCTTTTGTACGGCAGTCACCCTCGAACCTCGGAGTTGGATCCCCTCCAAGATCTTGAAACACCAGCAGTAGAATACCTGCATTCTACAATCACCCAAGCCTTTAAGGAAGCTGTTTCTCACCTTCAAAGGGCTAAAGAACAATACAAGAAAGGAGCAGATCAACATCGGAAGGAAGCCCCTCACTATCAAGTAGGGGATCAAGTCTGGTTATCCACCAAATATCTATCTCTAAAAGGGCCACGCACATTCAACCCAAGATACCTTGGTCCCTATTCCATCACTACCATAGTAAACCCAGTAGCGGTCAAGTTGGACTTGCCCCCGCACATGAAGATACATCCGATCTTCCACGTCTCTCTATTAAAACCCGTGCAACCTCAAACCCGACTAACCAAATCTCCAAAACCTATCCTAGTGGATGGAGAACTCGAGTTTGAAGTCAAAAGCATTCTGGACTCCAAGATCTCCAAATCTAAACTATTCTACCTAATTGACTGGAAAGGCTACGGCCCCCAAGAGAGATCCTGGGAACCTGCTGAATATGTCCACGCTCCTCGCCTAATCAAAAGATTTCACCGAACATTTCCTGACAAGCCAAAACCCCCGGAGAAGCCCGGTTTGGGAGGGGCCTTGAGGGGGGGTACTGTCATGATCTCTGCTTCCAAAAGGTCAGGGTTTTCCCAACTCCCTTGGAAGCAGATCCATAACCCAGGTTCCGAGTGCCAACCAGTCCCAATTGGGACCTTTTGGACCCAGTCCTGGCGCCAGTGGCACCAGGCTCATAAATATGCCCAGTCCCAGCGCTGGAAGCGCCGGGCTCATAATGCTTGGGTGGACTTACCTTCAGCAGACCATGCTGCTTACTTGCCTGCCAGTTGAGCCTCTGATCCTCTTCTGTTTGGAACTACTTTTCCTGTTGGGTGGGGCTGGAGCCACTCCCTAGATTCAGAACACTGGAACTCTTCTGGAAGGCAGGAACTCTTTTCTTACCAGGAACTCTTTTCTTACTTAGGCGTGGCTGTGGAAGGAGACACCTAAGCACTACAGGAGGCTATTTAAACCACACCCGGTGGATGAATCTTGCTTTGCGTTACTCTGCAACCTCTGCAGCAGAACGCTCATCGTGTCTTCTGCATCCGGTCCTGGGCCTAAGGAAAAAGGCTTACCATCCTGAATCCAGTCTTCAGCAACACCTATAAAGACAAGAAAGAACAGGTTAGCATTCCGGCATCTGAAAGGCAAAGGCTTACCATCCTGAATCCAGTCTTCAGCAACACCTATAAAGACAAGAAAGAACAGGTTAGCATTCCGGCATCTGAAAGGCAGAAGTTTACCAACTCTTCGCACGCTCCGGAGGCCTTCGGCGCTGCATCCCGCATCTGAAAGCCAAAACAAGGTGCGTTTAAAGACATTGGGGAACTTTAATACTCATGTGCCATTACTCCTTTCCACATCTAATCCAGTGGGTATTCCGGCACCCTGCAGCCGCTCCGAACTCGTACCTGCATAATAAAAAGACAGTTAGAGCGCATAGTGAAGCAGGCAACAAGCGCTTACTTACGTGCTTCCAGGCGCTTCTATTCATCACACGGGCTCCATCTTCAACTCACTTCAGCCCTTCATCCGCCATCGCCGGAACCCTGAAAAACAAGAGACATCATTACTAAAGACTTTAAAGACATTTGAATGACTCGAAACTTACCGTTCGTGCAGTAAACGACGGACAGCAGTCCTCTGAAGTCAAGAGGCCTGCGCTACCTATCCAGTGAAGAAACTGGTTACAGCACCCTGCCCCGAGGCAGATGGAGAGCTCGGCATTCACTTACCTAAGGTGAGAGCGTTAACCTTTGGGGGTCTACAGGAGAGGAGAACAGGAAAGAGATAGGGACACCCCAATAACCCCAGTTCATTAACCCCATACTTTCTATCTGCAGACATCTTACTCTACACGTCAGGCATACAGTGTACAGAGGTCCAGCCCAAAGAGCCAACCGGGTGCTACACATCACCTTTGAAGATACGGTAGTCGCCCAGTCAAGACCGGCGCCTCTGCGAGAATCAGGTGAGCGTTACATGATGCTAATAAGATTACACCTTTTTTGGCTGCCCATAAAGGCTTCTCCAGGCAGTATAAGTTTCTAGTCTCTGATACCCTTGTTCCAGTAGTACAGAGGGTGTCCATCCTAGCGAAGGCCCTTTCAGACCATGCACCCCTTAAACGTACGTTAGCGGCTTCTTTGGAGGCTTAATGATGTCATGCTATCTGGCGTGGTTTTGAGAGCTCATATATCGGAAGCCGTCACTAACTACTTCTGGGTTAATGACACAGGTGAGCTTGAGGTTCGGACGGTGTGGGATGCAGGGAAAGCAATAATTTGGGGGGTTATTAATGAACAAGCGGTAGCCTGGGGAGGGCTAGGTTGGAAGAGACAGTCTGAGAAAGAGAGAAAGAGCAACCAACGCACTCTCTGGGATCTCTGGATAGGAAAACAGGCACTAGATCCACATCTGCCTGGGAAGGCGGCCCATTCCATACTATCAACGAAACAATATTTCAACTCTAAAGGGAATAAAACCAACAAGCTACTAGCCCCTAACTGAAGAAGATAGCTACTTGCAACCATATCAGGGCCCTGAAGGATGAGGGTGAGAAGCAGTAGTTCACAGAGAAGGGGAAGTTACACATTATGGAAGATTTCTTATGGAGAGTTTTGGCTCCACATCAGGGGACCCAAACTGCCATTTGAGATTTTATCACTGAATCACATCTCCCCCAACTCTCTGAAGAAATGAGAGAGGCTCTAGAAGCGGCTATAACCACGCAAGAAGTAGGCCAGGCAAGTCGGTCAATCCCAGCAGGCAGAGCCCTTGGCTCAGATGGTTTCGCTAACACATTTTATAAAACCTTTGCAGACCATGGTTCCACATCTCACTAAACTATTTAATTCCCTACTGGAAACAGGGAAGGTATCTGGCTCCATGGCTTATTCAGCCACCACTTTATTCCTAAAACCGGGGAAAAACCCTCAGGAATGTAACTCCTACCGTCCCACAGCCATCTTAAACACTGATGCCAAACTGTATAGCAAAATCTTAGGAACCAGATTGGCCGAGGTCCTCCCAAGCATCATTAAAAATGACCAAACTTTATTAAAAATGGGAGTGCTCAGGATAATGTCTGATGGGTGGTAGATTTAGTCCCCATGGCTCCCCCCGAATCGGGTGGATTGTCGCTCCTCTCCCTGGATGCACACCGGGCCTTCAACAGTATGTCATGGGACTAGTTAGCAGCCCTGCTGCTGGCCTATCTGTTTGGCCCTGCATTCACAAGGTTAATCATGGCAAATTTCTAAATTCCGTCCACCAGAATCAAAGTTAATGCCCTCAGGTCCCCACTCCTCCCCTCGGGAGAGGCACTAAACAGGGGTGCCCCCTCTGCCCCTTAGTATTTGCTTTAGCAATGGAGCCTCTAGCACAAAGGATATGCTTGCATCCCAGAATTAAAGGGTTAACACATGAGGGGACTACACATAAAGTGACATTATATGTGGTTGATGTTGTTTCCTACAAGATCCCCTATCATCCCTGCCAGCACTCATAGATTTATTGGAACAGTTTGCCCCGATATCAGGCTTCTGCATCAATCACGAAAAAGTCATAGGTCTGACGATAACTGAGCCCCCCGGGGGTTCTTCATACTCTGAAAACAGCCTTCCCTTTTAGATTGGCAGATCGGAAAATTACATACTTAGGGGTCCGTATTACAAACACCTACGCCTCTCTCTTGCGAGCTAGTATCCCCGCCTTATGGAAAGAAGCTAAATAAATGCTGCAAAGATGGGAAATACAAGAGATTTTGTGGCAAGGCTGAATAATTGCAGTTAAGATGACTTCCAAGCCTTGCCAATCATTATCCCAGAGAGGGACCTCCTGGACCTGCAAAAAGGGGTAGGGCGCTTTATTTGACTGCCCAGGATTCTCTGTAAACTTCACCACCAGTCCAAGGGCCTGGAGGGACTTGGACTCCCGTCCATCCAGCGATACTTTCGGGCCTCACAAATTGCCCCAATACTGGATGGGGCATCAGAAGAAAGGCAGCCAAAATTGAAAGTCTTGGAACAAAAGGGTTCCCCTTTCTCTCTGGCTCATCTCCCATTTCTCTCTAAAGGGGCAAGAAGCTCTCATCAGGGCCTACTAGAAACCACTGCCTCTACCTTACGCCATTGGGATAGGGCTGGCTCTCAGCTCGGGTTTAAATCTGGTCTAGGCCCCCTCTCTCTGGTTTTATACAATCCAGAGTTTTCCCAGGGTATGAGGGGCAGGGGGTTCGCCGAATGGGAATCACAAGGGGTCCTGCAGCTGAAAGACCTATATAGAGATGGGGTACCACTTACTTTTGTGGAGTGAAAAGGAATGTCTAAGCTCTCAGAGGTTGAGTGCTTTAGATATTGTCAACTTAGACATTGGATATCCAAGAATCAAGTCACACAAGTCACTAATTGCCCCCCGCCCCCACAGGTTTTGAATTGCAGGTGTCAGAGGGGAAGAATCACGGAAAGTTTCCACTTCCCATCGCCTATTCGAACGTGCATCCTTAGAGGACAAACTACCATATATGGTGCACTGGGAGAGGGAATTGGGGGTGGATATCTCAGAAGTGTCATTGCAAAAGATCTGGACCCAAGCCCATAAGAGTTCCTGTTGCACATTAATCAAGGAGGAAGCCATCAAGCTCTGCTTCCGCTGGTATATGACCCCTTCAAAAACGACATGCCATCCGTCCACAGTACTCAGAGCGCTGTTGGCATGGATGTGCTCAAATAGGAGACCTCGGACACATGTGGTGGCACTGCCCAATTATTCAAACATACTGGCAGGATATTCGATCGAGGAAAAAGGAGATCACAGGCACCCTGCTCCCCATTTGTCAGTGGATCCATCTCCTAGAAAATGTTCCTGAGGATGTTTCCTTCCCGGTGTCAGGTCCCAGAGCAGATCTCATATCGCACTTACTGATGGTGACAAGAATAAACAGAGCTCGCTTTTGGAAAACTGCAGAAGGTCCTTGGTGGGTGAAAATATGGGAGATTTTAGCCATGGAAAAACTCACTGCACACATATCCGATCGAATTTTGAAATTCTCCTTCGTTTGAACCATCTTCCTGGACTTTACGCAAGAGAAAGAACATATGCTTTTCCAGCCGCAGATTATGAAACAGCTGTTACAGACTTAAGGGGGATGTTTTTTTAATTTTTTTATTTCTTTAATGTGCGTTATTAGATGACTAGCATCTTTTTCACACTTACATAACATCAAGTATCAATTTTATAATCACATTTTACATTACAATCATGTTAAAATACATTTTAATACATAGATTTCCCGGGTGCAACGATCTTAAAGTCACTGTGAACTTTCTTCCTCTATTATGGCTAGCTTTTTGGTAATTAGCTCCCATACGTGGAACGCTGCATGGTTTAAGACCGACGACTTAGCAGCAAATTGCTCACTCCAGAACAAGTCTGAATTAGGGTTGCAGTGTTTTTCATACGCTAGTTTGTATTCTGCCTCCAGTTCTTTGCATTGGGTTAGGAGGTGTCTAGTCGTCTCAAGGTGTCTCCCGCATAATCAAGGTGTCCCCCGCATAATCTACATCACCTTTGTTCTCGAGGGATGCCCCTCCATGCACCCGTGTTTAAGGGGGATGTATGATCTTTGTGAGAGCATGGTGTGGGACGCCATGGTATTTACTAATGTTCGTGTGTCCTAATTTAATAATGTATCATTCTTTTTTTCTTGAGGGGCGTAGCTTGCTGCAATGAAGCAGGTCGTCTCCTGCGTTAGCTCCCGCCTGATCCTTCAAGATACGTTGGAAAGATATGCTTTTATGCTGACATATGAGTGCACAGCCGGTAGTGTAGGAGGAAACCTTTCACGAAACACCAGTAACGAGGGACAGAAAAGTGAGGGCGATAACAAAGCCCGGACCAAGTTGGCGAATGGGACGCAGCGTCAAAGCTGACAGCATCACTTGGGCACAGAACGCAGTGTGAGGCGGGTGGATCCCGGCAGAGGAAAAGAGAAGCCACAGAGGAGGGTGAATCCGCCTGGGAAAGCAGTGGGGCACACACAGCACCAAGAAGAGAGGACCAGCGCCAGCACACCAGGACCGGATAAACACACACAGAGGTGCGAAGTGCAATGATCGCAGGCGCCTGTGCGAAGAACGCAGAGGACACACGGATGCCAAGATCAGCACTGAGGGAAGGGCAACGCACGATAGACACTCGCAGAGTACAGTGTGCAACCCCTCCAGGACTGCCCGACATCCACTGCAGGGCTGCAGAAGCTGCAGCTTACTCCAGCGAACCCAGGCTGGGCGGTGTTTGTTTGTTTGTTTGTTTTATTCACTTTTTATGCGCGCCAGACCCAGGGGTAGCAGGGCGCAGTGGCAAGAAAATGCAAAGCTTACAGGTTACATCAAAGCATAACGTACAATATAAAATACAGTGATTACAAAGTATACGAATTTGAGAAAGGTCAATCCAGTTACAGGTTACATCCTGGCAAATGTACAGTAGAAAAAACTGTGAGGTCATGGGGCACAGGTACTTACAAAATATATATGGGACACAGATAATACAAAATATACGGTTCGAGGGCAATCGGGTTGAAGGTGACAACGGTCAAGTGAGATCAGCTGAGGTTAGTCGAGGTGAGGAGTTGGATGAAATTTTTTCTAAAGCGAGGGTAGGGTAAGTCCACTCTCAAGTCTTGTGGTAGTGAGTTCCAAGTCTTTGCAGCCTTTACCTGAAAGCTATTACCACCTATTGTCTTAAGTCTAAAGTTCGGTATTGTCAGGCAGTTGGAATTGACAGCTCTAGTCGGCCTGGAGGATGTTCTCCTGTGGAATTTGTCAATCAGGTATTTGGGGGCAGAGTTATTGAGGGCTTTATGGGTCAGGGATAACATCTTAAGTGTTATTTTGTTCTCAGTGGTCAGCCAGTTGTGATGGCGTCTAGCGGCAGAGATGTGGGATCTTTTGTTTATGCCTAGTGCTGCTCTCAGGGCATTACTTTGTAATATTTGTAGTCTTTGCGTTATAGTTTTATTCGCTCCGGAGTAGAGAGCGTTGCAGTAGTCAATCCTAGAGAGTATTAAGGCTCTAGCCAGGATTAAGCAGCTCTTGTTGGATAGGAACGGTTTACCAGCTCTTATCAATTTGCATGTGTAAGCCGTGGAGGAGGCAAGGGATTTTAGCTGTTTGTCAAAAGATAGGGTGGAGTCAAGATAGAATCCCAGGGTTTTTACGTCCTTTGACACTTGGATGATATTCCCATCTATGTTAAATGAGGAGAATTCCTGACCTAATTTTTTGATATTAGTTTGAGTGCCCAGGATAATCAACTCTGTCTTATCATCGTTCAGACAGAGGCCATGAGTGGCCATCCAGGCCTGGATGATAAGATATACCTTGGTCTGAGTTTGAGAGGTGCCAGTTTATCTAGGGTGACAAGCATGATATTATTGAATTCTTGTACTAGGGTGCTGGGGCTTAGATTAGCTGATAATGCATTGAGGGTCGGTAGTATAGCTGGGATCACTTTCTCTACCGTGATGCATTTTTTATTTCTGGTTAAGCAAGGCGGTGCTATTGGAAGGATTGTGGGGTTAGGTCTAGACGTGGCTAGGTTAAAGGACACTAAAGAATGGTCTGTCCAAGGTAGGGGTCTTATGGATAGGATAGTGGCTGAGCAGTTACAGTCGGCTATCCAATCTAACGTTCTTCCCTTCAGATGCGTAGGCTTGTCAACTCTTTGAGATAGGCCTAGTGCGTGAATAGTGTTGGCTACCACTGTAGCATTGGTATCCATGGTGTCATGGAAACCTAAGTTAAAGTCCCCAAGGAGGATTATTTGAGAACAAGGTTTGAGGTTATAAGTGAGCAGGTTGTGGAGATCCTCATCAAAGGTGCCTAAGGGGCCTGGTGGTCTATATAAAAGGTTGATGGTGAGAGTTTGATTATTATTTATCTGGAGTTTAGCAGATAAAGTCTTGCAGGATTGGAACGATTGGGTAGGTACTAGTCTGAGTGAGAGGCTTGTTTTGGAGATTATGGCAATGCCGCCACCTCTTGCACCTTCTCGGTCATTTCTGATTATCGTGTAGCCATCTGGGATGGCTAGCATGAGCGAAGGTCCTGCTGCATTGTGTAGCCAAGTCTCTGTAATAGCGAGAAAGTCAAAGTTGCCTTCTGAGATTAGGTCGGCAATGTCTAGGGCATGGGTGACAAGCGATCTCACGTTCAGGAGTGCTCCAACGATAGTTGGGGTTTTGGAGATCTCTGTGGCTTGGGGGGATGGAATAGTAGGTGTATTAGCTGTAGTGAGCTTATTGTTCTGAGTAGGGCAAGTATTGGAATTGGGTGAAGGCGGTAGTCTAACATAGCGAGGATTGCAGATCTGCTGGAAGTTAGTTTTGATGTTGGTAGGGGGAAGAGACCTACGGGGAGGTTCATGCAGTTTGGTTAGCCTGGCGCGGAGTCTAAGGTTTCTGCTAACTGTATCACATGGACGTGATGCAGAGGTGGGTGTCTCAAGGGATCCAAGGCTAGGATATAGGTATTGGCCTGGAGAGTTACAGGTCTGATGTATTACCAATGTCAGAGGAGGCAGAGTGTTAGGTAGGTTAACATCTAGCATAATGAATAGATGTAGGATAGTCCTCAGTAGGACTGTGTAAATGGCTGGTAGATACATAGTTATATAAGGAGGTCTATCTGAGATGCCACATTAGTAGTTGGTGGGAGCAGTTGGTAACAGGTATGAAGCACAATGTATGCTAGAGGTATTAACATATAGGAGCAATCTGGTGATAAGAGCCACCTAGATACTAAGTGCTAATATGATATATGTAGTCAATGACTCAGTAGCAATAATTCTGCTATACTGGCTAGGTAGGTGCAAGAGCAAATGCAATCAAAGTCGCAGAGGCAGAGGTTTAACTAAGCTGGCTAAGAAGTACATGTGCACGTGTAATCAATGACACAGAGGCTGGGCCGACTAGGTAAGTACAGAATCAAATGCAAACAGGTCTCAGCAACAAAGGTTCAGCTATGTTAACTAGGTGGGTGCAGGACCAAAGATACAATGAATAATTCTAGGCAATAGTTTGGCTGGGTCGAGTGGATGAGTGCAGCCGGTTACAGGTTAAAGTGGTCTGTTAGTGACCATGAGGCACAACACTTTTGTAGTGATCTAACAGCGACCATAAGGCACAACACAATTGTAGTGGTCTGATAGCGACCATAAGGCACAACACAATTGTAGTGGTCTGTTAGTGTTATGGACTTGATGGTCGTGCAGAGTATAAATACCTCCGTCCCCAAGTACCACACAGACAACACCAGAAATACTGCCTGTGCGGTCTTTGAGGCCACAGGTGGTAGTCCGTCGAGCCTGATTCGGGAACAGTCAGAAGAACCCCTTGAACGCTGTAAAGCAAAGGATTATGAAGTTATGCACAGAACAGGAAGAATAACAGAAGAACACAGGTAACTTGGCACTGCTTACCTATGTGTACAAAAGGTTGCCCAGAGATGCGAGGAAGGACTGGACCCCGGGGCAGGAGCTGTATGAGGTCAGGAGTATGGACAGGTAAACACCTAGCGTGGGGGCCTGAGGCCAGGTTTTCAAACAGAAAGACGTGATCCGTAGAGTATCCAGGGACGATACCGTAGTCAGGCAAACAAGAGGACCAAAGTTCGAACAGTAGGGTGAGGCAGAGCAATCCGTGGGACAAGGCGCAGTTCGGCAACAGTAGCAGGGTGAGACAAAAACAGTCCGTGGAGTAAAGCGTAGTTCGGCAACAGGAGATCCAAAGTTCGGTTTGTAGAAGGGTAAGGCGAAGCAATCCGTGAAACAAAGCGTGGTCGAGGAAAAACAATCCGTAGGTCCAAAAACGTAGAATTCAGCGTCACGTGATCCAGGAGGAAAACAGCTGTGAAGCAACGCTCCTTGTTTCCGGAAGTCTTTTATACAATGTCAGTGGTCACGTGATACGTGACACGGAAGCGTTGCTGCGTGGAGGACAATCACGTGATCCGTGACGCGCGGGTCTCCGTGGGCAACGCTTGGCGTTGTGGCGAGATGTAATCCTCCAGTTCAGCTTCCAAGAACGGGAGGGGCGATAAACGCCGGGTCTGCCTTGCTGCGATCCAACAGGATGGGCGAAGGGCAAGGGATTGCGTGAGCCAAGGTACGTGTGTGGGGTAGTTGGAGAGATGGAGGCCGAGGGCGGAGAAAGAGCACCTGTAGAAGCTGCACTCGGTGCGGGAGACGTGACAGAGTCCCCCCTCAAAGGCCCACGACCCCGTGGGCAGGTAGGGCAGTCCCTATGAAAACGGGCAACAAGAAGCGGGGCATGGACATCATGGGAGGGAACCCAAGAGCGGTCCTCGGGACCGTAACCCACCCAGTCTACGAGATACTGAAGGCGACCCCTGTGAAAGCGGGAACCCAGGATAGCACTAACCTCGAAGACATCCGGAGAGGACACCGAGACAGGGGTGGGTGGAGCACTGATACGGGTAGGAGCAAGGCAAGGCTTGAGGAGAGAGGTATGAAATACCGGGTGGATCCGCCAAGCAAGAGGAACAGCAAGGCGGAAGGCCACAGGGTTCAAGACCTTAGTGATTTTGTAGGGACCCACGAAACGGGGCAGCAGTTTGCGACACCCAGGGATACGTAAGTGCCGGGTCGACAGCCACACCCGGTCACCCACGCGATATGCAGGGGCCACTGACCGCCTCCGGTCAGCCTTTGTCTTCATCAACGTTTGGGCCTCACGGAGATGGACAAGGGTCCGAGCATGGACATCCGCCAGGTCGCGAACACAGGCGTTGGCAGCAGGGGTGGCGGAGGAGAGATCAGGGAGCGGGAGGGTGCGTGGATGTTGACCATACATAGAATAGAAAGGGGAGAAACCAGTAGCTGAGTGTCGTGAGTTGTTATATGCGAATTCAGCGAGGTGGAGCAGATTGGACCAGGAGTCTTGGTATTGAAGGGTCAAGCACCGCAGATACTGTTCCATGGCTTGATTCACCCTCTCAGTCTGCCCATCGCTTTCTGGGTGATAGGCAGAGGAGAAGCGAGCATCAATACCCAGGAGCTTGGTAAGGGCACGCCAGAAACAGGAAGTAAACTGTGACCCGCGATCCGATATGATGACCTGCGGAAGACCAAAGAGACAAAAGACCGTCTTGAAGAATAGGCGGGCTAATGTTGGGGCCGAGGGTATGCCGGTACAGGGAATGAAGCGTGCCATCTTAGTGTAGGAGTCCACGATAACCCAGATGGTGTCATAACCTTGTCTGCGTGGCAGGTCCGTGACAAGATCCATGGAGATAGTATGCCACGGTCGGGGGGGAATGGGCAGTGGCTGGAGTAGGCCCAGGGGGCGTCCTCTACGTGACTTGCATTGGGCGCATATCGAACAGGTGTTTACGTAGTTCTCTATATCCCTTCTCATGGACGGCCACCAGCACCACCGGTGTAGCAGATCCAGGGTGCGTTGCTGCCCTGGATGACCGTTTATGGCAGCATCGTGAGACCAGGCAAGCGCTTGGTTGCGCACATCGCACGTGGGAAGGAACAATTTGCCCTGGACAAACGGCAACCCCTCCCGAAGTACAATATCCCATTCCGTGAGTGCATGTGGGTGTTGGGAGACCCATTGTCTAATGGCGGTAAGCAGTGGCTGGGATGGCGTACACAAACAAACAACATGACCCTTCCCCAACAATGTGTCTGGAAACGAAGACAGTGGTTCCCCCCCAGATGAACGGGATAGGGCATCCGCCTTACCATGAACAAGACCTGGCCTGTGCTTAACCACAAAATCAAAGGCAGCGAAGAACAAGTGCCAACGCACTTGTCTGCTATTCACGCATTTAAGAGAGGCCAGATCCTGTAGGTTCTTGTGGTCCGTGTACACTACTGTCTGGTGTTTCGCCCCCATGAGATGGTGCCGCCATGATTGGAGGGCGTCCTTGATGGCCAACAGCTCTTTCTCGGTCACTGTATAGTGTGACTCGGCTACGGTGAACTTCCGTGAGTGATAAGCTACCGGATGCAAACTACCCATGGCTGGACATGGCTGGGACAGTATGGCACCCAGAGCGAACGAGGAAGCGTCAGCCTCTATTACAAACGGGAGGTCCGGGTCAGGGTGCTACAACACAGGGGCAGAAACAAACTTGGATTTAAGCGCTTCGAAAGCCTCCTGGTGTACAGAGGACCAGGCGAAAGGGACAAGAGGGCTGGTCAGCGCAGTCAGAGGAGATACAATGGAAGAAAAACCGGCGATGAAACGCCGGTAAAAGTTAGCAAAGCCGAGAAAAGACTGGAGTTGTTTGAGGTTGACAGGGACTGGCCATTCCGTGACAGCACGGACCTTCGACTGATTCATGGACAACCCTCCAGGGGTGATGTGAAAACCCAGGAATTCCACCTCCCTCGTATGAAACAAACATTTCTCGGGCTTGGCGAACAGGGCGTTCTTCTTGAGGCGGGAGAGGACCTCTCTGACATGAGCAATATGTTCTTTCAAGGAGGACGAATAGATCAATATGTCGTCCAGATAGACCACCACGTACGTATCCAGGATGTCAGAGAATACGTCATTGATGAAACGCTGGAACGTTGCAGGGGCATTACAGAGCCCGAAGGGCATCACGGTGTATTCAAATAATCCCTGTCGGGAGCAAAATGCCGTTTTCCATTCGTCTCCACACCGCATGCGGATTAGGTTGTATGCCCCTCTCAGGTCTAACTTGGTAAACAGGGACGCCTTTGTCAACCTGTCCAGTAGCGTGGAGATGAGCGGAATGGGGTACCTGTTCTTTACGGTGATAGCATTTAACCGTCTATAGTCTACACATGGGCGCAGATCGCCTTCCTTTTTTGGGACGAAAAATATAGGACTGGCAGCTGGAGAACAGGAAGGGCGGATATGACCCAAACGCAAAGCTTGCTGGATGTATTCTTTCAAAGCCCGTTCCTCAGACTGTGATAACGAGTAAATCCTACCCCTTGGTATGGGAGCATCCGGGAGAAGATCAATAGGACAGTCGTAGGGTCTGTGTGGAGGTAGACCTTCTGCTGTGACTTTGTCAAAAACCATATGATAGTCGTGGTAGTCCACGGGAATGCCTGCCATAACAGCTCCCACGGTGTGTGGTGACGTGGTGTCGGGAACTATGTCCCTGATACTGGAGGAAGCCAAAGCACCGAGGATCCTGGCGGGAGAGGAGAGTGATTCTGGTTCTGTTAGGCAAAAGTGCTGGCATTCTTCCGACTCGAACGTTACTTGTCCCGTTCCCCAATTAATTAAAGGGTTGTGGTGCCGTAACCAGGGGATACCCAAAATAACACCGAACTGTGGCGTGGTGATGAGGTCAAATGACAGGCTCTCCTTATGAGTGCTCTGTATCACTACTTCCAGAGGTGCAGTTTGGTGTTTAATCGGACCAGAGGCCAAGGATGTGCCATCGACTGCTTGCACTGGTTCCGGGTGTTCCTTTTTAATCAGAGGCAGATTGAGACGATGGGCTAATGCGATGTCTATCAAACAACTCGTGGCCCCGGAATCGATCACGATCTGAACAGCATGGACGATCTCCTGGGTAGGTTTCAAAAGGGCATGAACCACAACCGGTCTGATAGGACCGAAGGCGGGTTCAGTGTGGGTCGTGGATAGGCTCGCCGGCGCCCCCTGTATCATGGGCGAGCCTTCTGAAAACCCGACGCCTTGTTCTTTGGTCGTCGGGGGCATTCCCTTACATAGTGTCCATTTAGCCTGCAGTAAAAACAGGCATTGTCGGTTCTCCGACGTTCCCGTTCGGACTGTGTTATCGGGCTTCGAATCCTGCCTATTTGCATGGGTTCGGAACCGGCGGAGGAAGGGACCGGGGTTGACTGGCCGGCAAACGTGGTTTCTGCCTTCCGTTCGGACCTCCGGGCGTCCACCTGTAGTGCAAGGTCTACAAGATCCGTAAATACAGAGGGAAGGGCAGGAACCACTGACAGAGCGTCCTTCATGGTGTTGCATAAACCTCGGTAGAACACGATCGCCTTTTTTTCCTCTCCCCAGGAAGTTTCAGCGGCGAGTTGATTATAACGGGTGATGTACTCAATAAGTGTTTGCTTTCCCTGTGAGAGATCTAGTAATTCCAGGTCCCTTGACTGGGCCTTGTAGCGGGTGTCAAACACTTTAGCCATCTCCGTTATGAGAAGCTCAAAGTCATATAAAGCAGGGTGGTCAGTTTCTAGCAATGGGTTTGCCCAGTTCACTGTTACACCAGAAAGATGAGACAAAAGAAAGGCAGCCTTCGTGACAGAATCGGGGAAGGCTTGGGGTCTGCACAAGAAGTGAAGTTTGCATTGGTTTATGAAGGTGCGGTATTTCCGTGGGTCACCCTGATAGCGTTCTGGGGCAGCAAGAGGGAAAGAGGTTGGAAGCAACACAGGAGTGGGTGCGGGGGCCGGAGCCGGGGCAGGCTGGACTGGAGCGGTAGGGTCCCCGAACTCGGTGTCTGCAGGTAGAGGATAACGTGTGCTTTGCAAGGCGTCTAGGCGATGGTGAATGGCGGTCGTGGCTGCCGCCATGTCGGTCCTAAGGGCCGCTACGGCCTGCATTAGAGAGGTCACTGGGTCCCCGGCGGAGGGATTCATACTCTGAACGGTCAAGGGCTTCACAGTCTGTTATGGACTTGATGGTCGTGCAGAGTATAAATACCTCCGTCCCCAAGTACCACACAGACAACACCAGAAATACTGCCTGTGCGGTCTTTGAGGCCACAGGTGGTAGTCCGTCGAGCCTGATTCGGGAACAGCCAGAAGAACCCCTTGACCGCTGTAAAGCAAAGGATTATGAAGTTATGCACAGAACAGGAAGAATAACAGAAAAACACAGGTAACTTGGCACTGCTTACCTATGTGTACAAAAGGTTGCCCAGAGATGCGAGGAAGGACTGGACCCCGGGCAGGAGCTATATGAGGTCGGGAGTATGGACAGGTAAACACCTAGCGTGGGGGCCTGAGGCCAGGTTTTCAAACAGAAAGACGTGATCCGTAGAGTATCCAGGGACGATACCGTAGTCAGGCAAACAAGAGGACCAAAGTTCGAACAGTAGGGTGAGGCAGAGCAATCCGTGGGACAAGGCGCAGTTCGGCAACAGTAGCAGGGTGACACAAAAACAGTCCGTGGAGTAAAGCGTAGTTCGGCAACAGGAGATTCAAAGTTCGGTTTGTAGAAGGGTAAGGCGAAGCAATCCGTGAAACAAAGCGTGGTCGAGGAAAAACAATCCGTAGGTCCAAAAACGTAGAATTCAGCGTCACATGATCCAGGAGGAAAACAGCTGTGAAGCAACGCTCCTTGTTTCCGGAAGTCTTTTATACAATGTCAGGGGTCACGTGATACGTGACACGGAAGCGTTGCTGCGTGGAGGACAATCACGTGATCCGTGACGCGCGGGTCTCCGTGGGCAACGCTTGGCGTTGTGGCGAGATGTAATCCTCCAGTTCAGCTGCCAAGAACGGGAGGGACGATAAACGCCGGGTCTGCCTTGCTGCGATCCAACAGGATGGGCGAAGGGCAAGGGATTGCGTGAGCCAAGGTACGTGTGTGGGGTAGTGGGAGAGACGGAGGCCGAGGGCGGAGAAAGAGCACCTGTAGAAGCTGCACTCGGTGCGGGAGACGTGACAGTTAGCGACCATAAGGCACAACACAATTGTAGTGGTCTGATAGCGACCATAAGGCACAACACAATTGTAGTGGTCTGATAGCGACCATAAGGCACAACACAATTGTAGTGGTCTGTTAGCGACCATAAGGCACAACACAATTGTAGTGGTCTGATAGCGACCATAAGGCACAACACAACTGTAGTGGTCTGATAGCGACCATAAGGCACAACACAACTGTAGTGGTCTGATAGCGACCATAAGGCACAACACAACTGTAGTGGTCTGATAGCGACCATAAGGATAGCGACCATAAGGCACAACACAATCTGGGGTGGTCTGTTAGCGACCATAAGGCTCAACACAATTGTGGTGGTTTGATAGTGACCATGAGGCATGACCATATTAAAAGCAAGTATGGGCGCAGGGTATCCCTGGGCAAATCAGATCAAAACACAGATGCTAAATGCAGATTGGGGCGCAAGGCAACACTGGGTGAGGCAATGTAGAGCACAAAGAGGTTAAATGCAGTTGTAGAGGCATAGTACAGATAGGCATATCTATACAGAGCATAGTGGACTGAATGCAAATGTTACGTGAAGCCCCTGCAGACGAGGAGATTCGGGGAGGCCGTGCAAGAGATGCTATACACTGCCAGACAGATATTAAGAGTCAATAAGTTTCTTGCGGGTGTGGGTGGTTGTGACTGACAAGGCGCAGGGGACACCAGCGATGTAGGGTACTTTAAGGCTGGGGGCAGGGTGTTACCTTAGCTCCGGGAGAGTTCGTTGCCGGGCACCGCTAGTCAGGTAGGCATGACGAGACCACGGGCGTCGTAGCAATCAGCGGCAAAAAGGACATAGAAACATCGCCGGGCGCCGATTGCGCTCGGTCAGCTCAGTCAGAGCCTGAAGCCTTTTTTTTTTTGTTGCTGAAGAGCGGTATCCCTCTTCCTCTGGGGTACATTGAGAGCTAGCAGAACCCTTTGGATACCCGGCTATAAGCAGAAACGACATCAGGGGGACTCGGGAGCACAGATACCAGCATAAGGCTAACTGGAGACAGCAGTGGAGGACTAAGGCACCAGGAAGGGTGGTGAAGGGGCTTCAGTACACCTGGAAAAGGATACACTCAGCTTGCAGACATTGCCCCTAATAACGGTAACGCCTGCAGGAGGCCCATACGTACTGGGGAAACTGGTTAAGTGCCTCAAATTGCCCCCCAATACTTACTTGTTGTGCGTTGGGCATAAATAATTGGGGTCTGCCACTGCAGTGCTGCGCAGACTGGATGCCTTTCAAACTCTCCAAAATGAAGGCAGGTCAACTGACGATAGACTATTACGCCAGAGCAGCGCAACAGGATCCAAAGGGAAATACAGAGCCCCCACAGGTGAAAGTCAAGGACACTATGGAACTGCATAACCAAGTAATGCAGGCCATTGCAGACCTAAAGTCCTCATTAAGGACACAAATTGAAGCAGTAAAACAGATGTCAGACTACTACGCCAAGATCTTCATAGCCTGGCCAAGTGAAGAAGAATGCAGATGCGCTCCAGGAGACGCATGCTACTGTCCATGTTTTGCCACAGAAAGTCAGCCTATTAGAAAATAGGGTAGAGGAAGCAGAAGGCAGGGCCCGAAGGAACAATAGCCGTATAGTAGGACTGCCTAAAGGAGAAGAGGGCGTGGACCCCACTACATACATAGAAAATATCTTACTCCAAGAAATTGTGCCTGGCAACCTCACGCAAGGTTTTACAATTGAGAGACACAAGGGCCCTCATTACAACCTTGGCAGAGGACCATGGTGCTATTAGCACCATGGTCCATGCCGCTAAGGTTACGATTCCGCCATGGTGGATGGCGGAATTACCACCCCATTCCAAGGTGAGTGGGGCGGTAATTCCCCATTCACCATTTGCCCTTCCCCATTCCCATTTTTGCCCCCATAGGGCATAATGGGAATGGGGAAGGCGCTAATTACGGCACCGTAAATTACGGTGCCGTAATTAGCTCCAAAGTCCCTTTAAAAGCAGGCGTTAAACACCAACCCGCAAAGGGACACTCGTAATCAGGCGTTAATGGTTAACGGCGCCGACGGCGCCGTTAAACCCTTAACGCCTGAGTTGTAATGAGGGCCAAGGGGTCATTACGAGATGGCCGGTAGCCATGGTGCTATTAGCACCATGACTGGCTCCCATACCATATCCGAGTCCGGTCTTTTTCAATGGGGACTTACCGGTGCATGGAGGGACCGGTAAGTCCCCATTGAACAAACCATTCCCCATTCCCATTTGAGCCCCCATAGGGCTCAATGGGGATGGGGAGGGCGCTAATAACAGGCTTGCAACTAGCAAGCCCGTTATTAGCGCCCTGGTCCCTTTCGGGACCCGTAAGGGACGTGTGGTCAGACCACACGTTCCTTACGGTTACCGCTAAGGGACCTCAGAATTGGGCGGTAAGGGATTACCGGCACCGGTCTCCTTACCGGTGCCCGGTATCCTTTCCCGCCCAACTTGGAATGAGGCCCACAGAACGCTAACCAGACTCCCCACCCCTGGCGTATCCCAGACCAATAATTGCGAAGGTCCTGAATTACAAAGACAGGGAAAAGATACTGGCCTACTCCAGACAGGGGGGAATACTGACAAGAGCTTTGGCAGATCTGGCGGTCTACCCTGATTACACCTTCAAGATGCAGAAAAGCCGGGCACAATTTACGGCGACCAAAGCCAGACTCAGAGCAGTTAGCCTGAAATATATGCTAATTTATCCAGCGTGGCTAAAAGTCATATATAAAAACAGGGCCGGGTTATTTGAACTCCCGGAAGAGGCACAAGCCTGGATGGATAGAGAGAAGATATGTCCCGACGAAAGAGGTGAGGCAGAAGACCAAGAGAGGCACAAATGTGACACAACCTAAACAGCAACAGTACTTGTCTGAGGAACCTTTTACTGATGTCGCAGATCACCAGTGCATCTTCGGCAATATTAGAGTGCTCATGAGACCCCCAGGATAAGCGGGCTCTTATGGGGCGACCAATGCCTTTTCGAGGAGTTTTCTATTTTGTTTTCGGGGAAGTGGTTTTTTGAAACTTTGGCCACGTTTACATGGCGAGATATGCCAATGGTTAACAACACAAACTACACGAGGAGTGACCATACTTTCGGCTGAGTTCCATTTTTGGGGGCACTTGTTCTATTCGCCCACCCGCTGTTTACCGGCCTCAGGTATGAACACCGGAGGTCGATGCAGGAAGCAAATATGTCTGAGCACGAGTGTAGATGCTGGGCTGTTGTTATTTGTTGGTGGAGTTGGGGAAGTTAAAGGGGATTGTGGTTTGTCTGCCCGAGTGTCAATGAAGAACAGTAGCATAATACACTTAACTGGATTACCAAATGGAGAAAAGGGGAGGACTCCCGTTGTGGCAGGAGCTGATAGCCTTCTAAAACTGGTTAAAGGCTCATGGCTTGAACAATAAAGACAGGTCTGCAGGGAAACGGAATGCTGCAGACACCCTTGGTGATTACATTGAACATCCTCTAATGACATTACCTGTGCATCATTAACCAACATCAGGAATTCAACTAATTGACATGCAAGTTGATTAGCAACCACGTTGTACAGTCCACTAACTCTGGATTGGGTGCAGGGATCAACAGATGTGCTGTGACCTGCGGGGCCCTTCTTGAATGCAAGATTAGGTCTCTCTAACAGATGTCTATGCGGGTTGAGGATCCAATCCCACGCTGACACTACCCCAAAAATGTGTTTATTGGTGATGTTTGCTAGACGACATCCCCCACCGGATGACACGCTGGGGCTAGGCTCTACCTACCCCCATCCTGAAGAAGGTCGCCAACTACTGTGGCTAAATTGGGAGCCACCTACAGTCGACCAAAACATATGTCGATGTCATCAAATAAGCAGAATGCTATTTGATTTGTGTTTTTGGACACCTACTGAGTATAGACATAGGTGTTAAGAATTGGTGTAGTATATGAGTTTGTTAGGGTTCTTAACCAACCCACAGAGTGTGAAGATTTACATTTATGAGGGTATGAATGAATAATGGTGTGAATGGTGGAATTGATGTGCAAATGTCGGATAAATATGACAAATACTCTTAAGTGAAGCTTAAATAAATATTTTTTGTGATATTAAGCATAGTGTAGTTGCTTGTATTAGAAAGTCTCCAATATCACCTGCTGAGGTCCACTTTATCTTTGTTTCATGTTACTTACCTGGAGGACCATCAGCGTTACAGGTACCATTATTATTTGAAACTGGAAAAATAAAGGTACTTACTTGGAATGTAAGGGGTCTAAATGCTTATGTGAAGAGGAACAGGGTTTATTCGTACCTATAAAGGTGTAGGGTAGATATTGCATTGTTGCATGAGACACACTTGACAGCGGAGAAACAGGCACTGTTAGCAAACAAATGGAGTGGGCAAGTGTTTGGCTCCCCATATTCCGTCTACACCAGTTTAAAGAAAAATATGGCTAGCGCTCACAGTACCATTTAAAGTGACCCCCATTAAAACAGACAACGAGGGCAGGATGGTCCTGGTACAAGATCTCCTAAACATGTCGACACCTGTACTGTCAACACGTACGCACCCAACGACCGTGTGGCAGTATTCTTCCAATTGCTGAACCCAAGCTTGGGCCCATATAAGAATAGTAACATACGTATAGTAAGCCAGCCCCACCAGCTAAACCACTACGAACGCTTTAAGGAGCATTCGATTTGATTGACATCTGGTGGGCACTCCACTGAGACACCAGACATTACTCAGCACCACATGCAGTACATACTAGAATAGACTACCTTTTTGTGGGGCAGGAAATTGCACATTTAATCACAATGGAACAGTATGAAGGAAGGGTCCGGTTGGATCACGCCTGCATAGTTTACTGTGGCAGCTTAAGCCCCCTAGGGCCCCAATACCCACGTGGAGACTTAGAGGTGAATCTCTGCAAGACCCCCCATTCAGGGATTGCTTCAAAGAAGGCATTGTGGACTATGTCATACATAACGTCGGAAGTGTAGCCAGTGCAGGAACATTCTGGGAAGTACTGAAGGTGGCAGTTAGAGGAGCCGCCATAGCAGGAACGTGTAGCGTCCAAGCGACCATTAATAGAGAACGGGCCTCTGCGGAGGAACAACTACGAGAACTGGAGCAGTTCCCCAAAGGGCAAATGGGTGAAGCAGAGAAGGTTTGGCCATTAAAACAGAAGTGCATGGAATGCTGGGAGAGGAAGGGCAAGCATAATTATTCTAAATACATTGAGAGGCAGCATAATGAAGGAGATAAAACCATCCGACTAATGGCGTGGCTATATAAAAAGGCAGAGAAGCGAGGACCAATTTACTCGATCCGCACAACAGAGGGAGACCTGTGCAATACCCAAAGTGGCGTTAATGAGGCCTTCCAGGAATTCTACCGAGGTCTGTACATGGAGGGGCCCCCGATGTCGCAAGCACATTTAGACAAGGTGTTGGGTGAGATAGATCTCCCTAAACTAGGCCAGGAGGCCAGAGATAGCCTGTAGGGACCTATTACTTTAGAGGAAATACAAGAGACAATCAGGGCTATGCCGACAG
The DNA here is from genome assembly GCF_040938575.1 of Ambystoma mexicanum. Lineage (NCBI taxonomy): Eukaryota > Metazoa > Chordata > Amphibia > Caudata > Ambystomatidae > Ambystoma > Ambystoma mexicanum. The sequence continues at coordinate 241,768,902 of NC_090933.1, forward strand.
GGAAGACACCAGGCTTGGACGGGCTGCCTAGCAAATTTTATAAGGAATATGCTCAGGATCTAGCCCTACATCTACTTAACACCTTTGCTGACTCTTATGATGCTGGTGTCCTCTCCCAAAGCTTAAGGGAATCTATTATTATACCCCTTCTCAAACCCCACAAACCAGCGATGGAGTGTAGCTCCCCTAGGCCCTTATCAATGCTTAACCAGGATAATAAGATTCTGACATCCATACTGGCAAATAGAATGAAAAGGGTAATATACACACTGGTACAGCTGGATCAGACAGGCTATGTGCCGGGCCGTAGCATGTCCTTGAAACTGAGGCGGCTGCATCAAGTGATAGATAGCACAGCACCCTGGGAGACCCTGCGCGCCATAGCTACACTTGATGCTGTGAAAGCGTTTGATTCAGTGAGATGGGACTGGCTTAATGCAACAATGTGTAGGTTTGAATTCGGGCAGGTATACATTAATTGGGCCCAATTAGTGTATACCACACCGGTTGCAAAAGTTCAAACGGGCAGATGTATCTCGGAAGCATGGGAACTGGGTAAAAGCACCAGACAAGGCTGCCCACCGTCCCCACTACTTTTCATCCTCGCCATGGAACCAATTACACAGCACCTTAGGGCGGAATACGTAGGGGCAGATATAGAAATAGACGGAGTTACGAATCTGATATCATTGTAGGCCGACGACACGTTGCTATACAGAACCCGGAAGACAACTTAGAACTGTGGTTAGAGGCTCTAGCGTTATTTGTGAGATTATCAGTGATCACGATCAGCGCAGACAAGTCAGCGCTGTTACCGTTAGCAGGACTGCGCAAGATAGGGCAAGAGGCGCTCCCAGTTCTAGCACTACAATGGAAAGAATCCACGTTTAGATACTTAGGGATCAATATATACCATTACCCAGTAAAAGAGCATATGCATGACACGCGGAAGGCCCTGGAGAGCATCCAAGGCTCCATGAAATTCTGGACTAAGTTGCCTCTCTCCTTGATGGGGAGAGCAGCTAGTACTGCCTCGACAGCTGCACTTCTTTGTAAACATCCCGTTTTATATATTCATATCCTTTTTCAAAACACTGGATAGTATTTGTAGAGGCTTTTTGTGTAGTAGCGGGAGGAACAGAATAGCACTATCCACGTTACATAGGCCATACGAAGAGGGTGGTGTTAGGGTCCCGCACTTTGAACTATATTACATAGCGGGACAGTTGCAATTTGTGGTGGACTGGCTTGCAGATGACCTAACTCCGGATACATTAATGCTGCAACCCACAGGGTCCGGTTATTACCTAAAGGAATTGGTTTGGAATAGGAAGCCTGGGGGTGGGGGGGTCATAGATCACACTTAGTGACCTTGCAGGTGAGGATGTGGGATAGAGCACTAGCAATGATAGGGCTCACAGACCCATTTTCGGTACAGATCCCCCGGTCTCAGTAGTAGCTGCCTAAGCGCAGGTGAGACAGGAGATACAAGTGAACTGGGAGCCCCATGATGTTGCCACGATAGGGGATCTACTGCAGGATGCCTCCTTCATTACCCTTTGTAGAATTGCCTGACCACACATTGCATAAAGGCCAATACTTACTGCACAACACTATCAAGGGAGAGATCATGCGTAGATGGCCCCTGTATAGTGAATTAAAAGAAGAGCATGCTGTCGTGGATATTCTGTACGGCATATCGGAGGGTGGGCACACCATATCCCGGATATATGATTGTCTCTTAACTAATGGGACTCCCACCCCCCTGGCGGTAAGGGGCTGGTGGGAGGAGGACTTGGTGGTCCCTTTCACAGACATGCAATAGACATGGGTACTGGGATACCACAAGAAGGTGTCCCGGAATGCAAGATTGCAATTGATACAATTGCTGATTACACACAGAGCATATATGACGCCCCAAAGAAATTCAAGGTTCCCAGGTGCTGCAGCACATGTATGCCCCAGGTGCAAAGTGGCAGAGGCGGGAATATTACACATGTTCTGGACGTGTCCAATAGTGGAGCAATACTGGCGAGAGGTAGCGAGTAAAATGAACAAAGGGGGAATGGAATTGAATATAGGGTCCCCCGCAGCATGTCTGTTGGGCCGTTTTCCGCGTCCCAAAGGCACAAAACACATCTCCAAATTGAAAGAGTTGGCATACATATTGGCCAAATGTACAATCACTATGGAATGGAAGTCCCCCAAGGGCCCAGACGTGGAGGAATGGTGACGGGATATGACGAAATAGATGTTGAACGAAACAGCAGTATGGAGGGGGGCAGTATGGCTTTGCCATGGGGAGAATACAATAGGAATCACGGAGTGGGAGGTAGTGTTACAAACCCTGTTTGTGGCAGAGACTACAGATAAGGATGGGGGGCTACCCCAATAAAGCCCAGAGGTAATCCAAATAAAGCGGTATGAGTGTTTTGGATAACACTCTGGGGAGGGAGTAGATAGGGAGGGGGAGGGCAGAGTTGGGGGTAGTGCTTATGTTGTGTTGTACCGAATACTGTGGACACTCTATGTTCTTTTTTTTTTTTTTTTTTTTTTCCAAACTTTATTTATATTTTACAATAACCGGTAGGCATGGCTCCAACAGGGAGCTGCTGAATGCAATATCCCACAACAATTCCCCCGCCCCACCGCCCCCCATCCCCCGTTTCCACAGTATCTTTGAGAGTTTCTACTCATTGCCTTAGTCGCATGGACGTTTTCTCTCCTTGTCTTCCCGCTCCTCCCTCTTACGGACCTGAGTTCTGGGTGTTTGGATTATCAGAGTCCGAAGTAACAGATTTGTTCATCAGGTAGGTGATATATGGTCCCCAGATATCAGGAGGGCGTGCGTGTAAAGGTAGTGTACGAATAAATTCAGTGTCCATATCTTGGCAATAAGTTATATCCTTTTCCCAGTCAGCTACCCTAGGGAGTGGGCCCCTGCCCCACGACATGGCTATTCTCCTTCGTGCTAGCACCATGAGGAGTGCCGCCAGCTTGCGTGACGATGGCTGCAGATGTCTTGTGAGGCCAAGAAGCGGGCCCAGCGGCAGGGGGGTCATCTGCTCTCCTATAATCTCGGATGTTGTTTGTATAACGGTGGACCAGAATTGCTGGATACCGGGGCAGACCCATGCCAGATGAAGAAAGTCGGCGTTGGGACAAACGCATCTCTCACACTGGGCCGACGCCTCTGGGTGGTGCCTGTGTTTTTTGGCGGGTGTGTAATATGTTTGGTGTACAAAATTGAAATGGATCAGTTTGTAGCGAGAATTTAGCGCCACTTTTTGAGTTTGTCGCAGAATGTAGGCCCAGTCTTCCTCACTGATTGGTTCCTGCAAAACCGATTCCCACCTGTGTTGCACTTTAGGTAGGAGCTTCCTCGTGTCACTCACCAGGGTTTTGTACAGAGTTGACACCAGTCTGCCCTCTCCCTGTGCTAATATTGTGTTATGTAGCAGCTCCCACGTGGGGGGTTGTTTAGGGAATGAGGGGAATAGCTCCTGCAGGGCGTGACGGAGTCTGAAATAGAGAAAGACGTCCAAGGATGTGTTCCCTCCCTTGTCCTTGGCCATTTGGGTGGTCAGAAAGGTGCCCTCTGGGAAGAGGTCTCCTAGCGTTTTTACTCCTATTTTGTCTACCCATAGCAGGAATACCTTTTCGTTCGTGAGAGGGATACCGGGGATAAATTTTATAGGTAGTATGGGGGAGAATCGTACAGCCACTCCACACGCACTGGCGATCTTCTTCCATATCGCATATGTAGACAGGACCGTGTTCAGTGTCTTATGCGGCACGGGGATGTGGCTGATTATGACTGCGGATAGTAAATCGGGGGAGGCCAGGGCTCTTTCCACTTGCACATGTGGTCTTACATAGTGGATTGAGTACCAGTGGCTCAGGAATTGGGCCTGAGCCGCCCAGTAATATTTCTCTATATCTGGGAGCGCCAGACCTCCCTTCGCTATAGGTAAAGTGAGTGTGTCGTAAGCCACCCGAGCCGGTTTCCCCGCCCATATTAACTCTAGGATCGTGCTCTTGATCTTTGACAGAAAGGACTTGGGGAGAAGTAGCGGGATATTTGTGAAGAGATATAAGAGTTTGGGGAGAATAACCATTTTCGTCAGTGAGGTCCTGCCCCACAGTGTCAATGGGAGTGATTTCCATCTCTGAATACGTTCAAGTAATAGCTGCAGTGCGGTTCCGTAATTATCTCTAAATATCTCGTGATGGTTACGTGACATCTTGATCCCCAAGTAGCGCACTTTCGAGGTTTCCCATTGGAACCCATGGTCGTCGGCGAACTCTGAGGTGCACGGAGTCAGGGGGAATACTATCGATTTGGAGTGGTTGGTTTTGAGCCCTGACATTAACCCGAATCTTATCACCTCTCGCATTACGGGGTTGAGGTTGACTTGGGGGTCGCTAATGAACAGCATGACATCGTCCGCGTAGAGGGAGACGATTAGCCTGTGAGGACCCAGTTTTAACCCTCGCTCTAACTGCTCGGCCCGTAGCCTCGAGGCTAGGGGTTCCATCACCAGGGCGAAGATAAGGGCTGAGAGAGGGCAACCCTGTCTCGTCCCGCGTTCCAATGTGATCCCCGATGATTTAGTGTTCCCGAGTGTGATGTACGAGCGTGGTTTATTGTAAAGCAGAGCTACTAGCTTCAGGAAGAAGTTGCCCAGACCCATCTGCTTCAGTGTCGCGAACATGAAAGGCCACTCTACAGAGTCAAACGCCTTCTCGGCGTCCAGCAGTACTGCTATCGCCTGCTGTGTCGAGTCTAGGGCCTCGATGACGCCAAACAGCCTCCTTATGCCGAACGTTGTGCTACGCCCCGGGATGAACCCGGCCTGGTCACCCAGCACTAGTGCTGGCATCAGAGGGAGCAGTCTGGCCGCCAGGATTTTGGCCAGGATTTTGTTGTCCAGGTTGATCAGAGAGATCGGTCTATACGAGGCGCAGCTCTCTGTAGGTTTTCCGGGTTTATGCAGCATCATCACGTTGGCTTC